>NC_044560.1:61821338-62557588 GCF_007565055.1 Rhinopithecus roxellana | reverse complement strand
CTTGGTTCCTTTATTGTATCTGTGATCAGTCAAAGTAATGCTAAGACCTACCTACTTCTACAATTTTTACTATGTGAGAAACATGAACTCCAATTTATTTCATCTACCCTTTTGGGAGTTTGTGTAACATGCAGTTGAAAACACTATTAACTTATACATTATAGCTTGTAGAATAACCGTCAAAGTCTCAGATCAAAGATTAGATGAAATATGAAACTATAATCTGGAATATGTTGTAATGGCTTTTTAAAAATTATTTACATGGTGAAGTAGATATTTTTATTCTGAAATAACAGATAAGTATATTAATACTTTAAGGAGTTAGTTAATTTTGCATATATATCCAAAAAAAAAAAGACAAATCACATTCTTTCCGTGCCATTTTAACTCTACCATTTTTTCTATATGCAATTAGAAATACTGACCGAATACTTCATTGATTGTTTTGTTTGCAAAGAAACGGTGTTAGGTATAAAATTCTACAAACCCTTAAAGCTACACAAGGAGAAATATTAGACTGTGACCTCCTTGAAAGCAGTCACTGGATTATACCTAGTTACTTGAAACAACACAAATTTATTATTTTACATTCCTGGAAGTCAAAAGTCCAAAGGAAGACTGACTGAGTGGAAACCAAAGTGTCAGCAGAGATATTTTCTTCTGTAGTCTCTGATGGGAGAATCCATTTATTTGCCTTTTGCAGTTTCTTGAGACTGTTTGCATTCCTTGGTTCATGATCACTGTCTTGATCACTCCAATCTCTTGCTTTCATCATCGTGTCTCCTACTACTAACTCCAATTCTCCTGCTTTCCTTTCATAAGAACACTGGTGATTACATTGAGCCCAGGAAAATAATCCAGGATAATCTTCCCATCTCAAAATCCTGAATTTGATAACATCTGAAAAGGCTCTTCCACCAAGTAAAGTAACATAGTCATAGGTTCTGGGGATTAAGATTTGAACGTCTTTGGAGGATCTTTATTCAGCCTAGCACAAATAGATAAGGGCACAAATGAGTATAAAAGTAAATTAATACTGTGAGATAAAATGACCCTATTCATAGTACATTGACATAATAGCCTCTTCTGTTTATTAACATATGACTTTAATTCAACTCTTGCTCTTCACTATGCCGTATGATCTCACTAAGGTAGTGAGAGGCTGAGATACTGAAATGAAGGTCCTGCTGACTTTAAGCTCATGCATGAACTGTAATGGATTTCTTGTACACGGAATATAGTCTGAGATTATCCAGTGTGATGCCATCCGGTCTTAGTTCTCTACCCTTCAATTGAAATATTTAGATCATTGACATTATTGTAATAATTAATTTTAGGTGAGTTAAATCTTTCTATTTTCTACTCTTTCTTTTTTCATCTCTTCCTGCTTTTTGAGTTTTATTTTTGTGATATTTTATATATATACATATATGATATAATATAGATATACAGATATATATGTTTTCATCTACAGTTCCTGGCTTATAACTCCTGTAGCCCTTGTTACCACCTAGGTGACTAAAACAGTGAGCATATCTTTTGTTAAAGTATTTGTCCTTTTGTCATTGGTACCTGAAGCAGATCTGGAACAGCTTCAGAATGATAAAGATGAAAGACAGTATTTTGTTATAATGTCAGGATGCTTTAGACCTCAGAAGCAAATCTCCTGCTCTCCTTTCACCTGCTACTTTTTCTTCCCAAGGCAGATCGTAGAAACTAAAAGTGTTTTCTGATCTTCTCCTGCCTTTCTGTCTTGGAGCTGACCATAAAGAAATTCTCTGACCTACTTTGTCTGACTGTAGGTCATAAGATTTCAGATACAATTTCAGAAGGGGTTCTTCCTCATACCCAGGAGGAAGGAATACTACACAGAGAGACTGAGAAGTGTCTGAACAGACAAGACTTGTTAAGTTCCTTCACTCCATCTATCAGTATTAGATCATACTCTTTTGGTCCAATCACATTTCTACATGGTTGTCCATGATTCAATTATGCTTATCCAATGATGAAGTCTCCATAAAACTTTCAAGAGGACTGGTTGAGAGAGTTTACCAAAAGCTAAACACGTGGAAATTTTTCGAGAGTGGCAACCCCGGAGAGCACACGGAAGTTTCGTGCCCCTTTCCCCATACCTAGTCCTACATATCTCTTCATCTATATCTTTTGATATATCATAAGGATTTCTTATCCTAATGCCTCAAAATGGAGTCACTCACATCAAGTAGCATTGAGCTTACAGTGAAGTTCTTTCCCCCCCAAAGCAATAAACATATATGTAATAGATTGAGGTGATAAGATGCACCTGCTATTGCCTGTATGACCTGAGATCTGAAACAAACGGACAGAAAGTGAAAGGTGGTTGAGAAAATGAAAATGCACATATCTGTGGAAGATCACAAAAACAACAAGGACCCCATCTTATTTGACACACCTTCAGAGGCTCTACTGGTGAGAACTCTAAGGCCTTCTCCTGACTTGGTAGCTGCTGCAGGAGGCTCTTCCTGAAAGAAGTAGTAACTCCCCACCTCAAGATTATGTCTCCAAGGTATGAACCCATCTTGTCAAAGATGTTTGAATAGACTTTAAAAAATTATATTGTCTCCTTCTGAAATAGCAGGTTTAATTTCTGTCCAGTATAATAAAGATAATATTTTCTTCCAGGGCAAAATTGGGGCAGGATTTCTTACAACCCATTATGAAAGATTGAGATTTCTTTACTTTTGGGTGGCTGGTTTTTAATACAGACACACTGGGTATGCAGCTTCTATCTAGTCCCATCAGTATCACCCCTGAGGGACTGGAGAGGCAGAGGAAATATGTGTGAACGTGAAAGTCATGCTACTTGCTTTTATCGTTGTGAATAAATTATTTGCCTCTTACTGAGTAGTCTCATATTTTCTGCCAGTTTACAGGAAACTGTGGCAAACTAACCTGTTAATTTGAAAACAGGGTAAAATGGCAGGCACTCACAGTGCGGTTTTCTTATGTTGCCATGTATATACCCAATTCATTATTTCCAGTGGTTGCATAATAGCTCATGGTGTACCTCCCCTACATTTCACTCCTTAAGTTTCTCAGTAATGAACACCCAGGTCTTTTTTCAATTCCTTGACAAATAACACTGTATTAACAACTTTGTATATGTCTCTTTATGAATTTGTGAGAGAATAATTGCTTGTCTGATGAGGGATGTAACCTATCTAAGAGTAGGACTGCTATAAATATACACACACTTAATTTGTGTACTGGTGCCAGATTGTTCTCCAGAAGGGCTGCATCAATCCATACACCCACCTGCAATTCATGTACATATCACCTTCAACCTTTGTATTGTTTTGTTTTCAATTTTTTGCCAATATAACAACAGTAAAGCTATATATCATTTTAGCTTCAATTTGCATTTCTTATTACTAATGAAAATTATGCTGATACATTTGAGCATCTCTTCATCTGTTTCTTAGGTTTTCAAGTTGACTCTGTAAATTGCCTAGACACATATTTTTCTCATGTTCTTGTAAATTTTTCTCTCCTCTGCTTTGAACTTTTAGAAATTTAAACTATGTTTTGGGTATTAATATCTTATATGTTCTAAAATTTTCAAATATCTTAGAATCACTAAACTGTCTGCTGTTCATATCCTTAATTTTAGATTTATGATATTGATTGACATAAAATTAATCAATAATTTTGCTTTCTGGACCTACCAACCAAAACAAAACAAAACAACCCAGACCAGATGGATTCACAGCCAAAATCTACCAGACATGTAAAGAAGAACTAGTACCAATCCTACTGAAATTATTCCAAAAAATTGAGAAGGAGGTACTCCTCCTTACTCATTCTACAAATCTAGCATGATTCTGATATGAAAATTTATCAAAGAAACAATGAAAAAAGAGAACTTCAGGTCAATATCCTTGATGAACATAGATGCAAACATTGTCAACAAAATACTAGCAAACTAAAGCCAGCAAACACCAAAAAGTTAATTCACCACAATCAAGTAGGTTTTATTCCTAAGATTCAAGGTTGGTTCAACATATGCAAATCAATAAATGTGACTCACCACATAAACAGAATTAAAAACAAAAAACATCCAGTCATCTCAATAGATGCAGAAAAGGCTTTCAATAAAATTCAACATCTCTGCATGGTAAAAGCCCTCAATAAATTAGGCATCAAAGCAACATACTTTGAAATAATGAGACATCTATGATAATCTCATAGCCAACATCATACTGATGAGGGAAAGCTGGAAGCATGCCTCTTGAGAACTGGAACAAGACAAGGATGCCCACTTTCACCACGTCCTATTCAACAGCGTGCTGAAAGTCCTAGCCAGAGCAGTCTGGCAAGAGAAAGAAATAAAAGGCACCCAAAAAAGAAAAGAGAAAATCAAATTATCTCTCACAGTTGATAGGATAGTATACATAAAAAGCCTTAACAACTCCACCAAAAGACACCTAGAACTGATAAATGACTTCAGTAAAATTTCAGGATACAAAAATTAATGTATAAAAATTAAAAGCATTTCCATAAACCACTAACATTTACACTGAGCACCAGATCAAGAACACAATCCAAACAGCCACAAAAAGAATAAAATGCCTACAACTACAGCTAACTAAGGAGGTGAAAGATCTCTACAACAAACACTACAAAACAATGCTGAGAAATCAGAGACAACATAAACAAACAGCAAAATATTCCATGTTCATGGATAGGAAGAATCAATATTGTTAAAATGGCCATACTGCCCAAAGCAACTTACAGATTCAATGCTATTTCTATCAAACTACCAATGTCATTTTTCACATATTTAGAAAAAACTATTCTAAAATTTATAGAGAAGCAAAAAAGAGCCCAAATAAAGAAATCTTAAGCAAAAATAGCAAAGCTGGGGGCATCACACTACCCAATTTTAAACTATGCTGTAAGACTGCAGTAACCAAAGCAGCATGGTACTGGTACAAATATAGACACAGAGACTAATTAAACAGGATAGAAGATCCAGAAAAAAAAAAAAAAAGCTGCACACGTATAGCCATCTGATCAAAGTCAACAATAACAAACAATGGGGAAAGGACTCATTATTCAATAAATGGTGCTAAGCTAAGTGCAGAAGATTGAAACCTGGCTCCTACCTTTCACCATATACAGAAATTAACTCAAGATAGAATAAAGACTTAAATGAAGACCTACAACTATAAAAATCCTAGAAGAAAATGTAGGAAATACCATTCTGGGCATCAGCCTTGACAAAAAAAAGTATGACTAAGTCCCTAAAAGCAATTGCAACTGAAAGAAAAATTGACAAGTGGGATCTGATTAAACTAAAGCACTTCTGCTCAGCAAAAGAAACTATTAACAGAGTGATAGACAAACTATGGAATGAGTGAAGATATTTTCAAGCTATGCATCTAATAAAGGTCTAATATTCAGAATCTGGAAGAAAATTAAACAAGTCAACAAGAAAAATGCAGATAACCCCATTAAAAATGTGCAAAGGACGTGAACAGACACTTGCCAAAGAATACAAACTCGGGGCCAACAAAAATATAAAATAGTGCTTAACATCAGTAGTAATTACAAAAATGCAAATCAAAACCACAATGAAATACTATCTCACTCCAGTCAGAATGACTACTATTAAAAAGTCAAAAAATATGCTGGCAACATTGAAGAGAAAAAGGAATGCTTATACAGTGTTAATAAGTATGTAAATTAGTTCAGCCACTGTGGAAAGCAGTTTGAAAATTTCTCAAGGAACTGAAAAAAGAACTATCATTTGACCCAGGGATTTCATTCCTAAGTATAGCCCCAAAAGAAAATAAATCATTCCACCAAAAGACAAATGCACTCATATGTTCATTGCGGCACTGTTCACAATAGCAAAAACAAGGAATCAACCTAGATGCTCATCAATGGTGGACTGGTTAAAAAAAAAATATGATAAATATATACCATGAAATACTAAGTAGCCATAAAAATAAAACAAAGTCATGTCTGTTGCAACAACATGGATGCAGCTGTAGGCTATTATCTTAAGCAAATTACCACAAGAACAGAAAACTAAATACAGCATCTTTTCACTTATAATTGGGAGCTAGACATTGAGTACATAGGGATACAAAGAAGAGAATATACAGTGGGGACTACTAGATGGGGGAGGGTGGAAGGAGGGAGAGGGTTGAAAAACTGTGGGGTATATGCTCACTATCTGAGTGACAGAACCATTAGTACATCAAACCCCGGTGACACACAATTTACCATTGTATCAAACCTGCACATGAACCTAAAATAAAGTTGAAAGCATAATAATAATAATAATGTTGCCTTCTGGTTTTGCTTTTGACATTTGAAACATTCTATCCTTAACTTTAAGTCATAAAGGTTTTTAAATATAATTCTACATGCATCCCTTAGACTGTAGCTTCTTCTGCAGATTGTACTATTTGCTCCATAATGTGCATTCAAATTTCTGTAAGTGAAAATTAGACTGGGCATGGTGGCTCATATCTGTAATCCCAGTATTTGGGAGGCCAATGTGGGAGGATCACTTGAGACCAGGAGTTCAAGAAAACATTGGGCAACATAACAAGACCCTGTCTCTATTTCTTTTTTAAATTTAAAAACAAAAGAGAAAATTAAATTGTTCAAGTTTACTCCTGTGTAGGTACAGTTTTGGTGACAGGTCATTCTTCAGTGCACTTTTGTTCTTAGTATATTAATATTATGATCTCAGTATTTTAACAAATAATGTGTGCAAATACCTAGCTTCAACTTATTCCTACATTTATTTGTTTAGAAATCATCCTTAGTTTATTTGACTTGGTAAATATATTAGACACAAATTTGTCTCTTTCCTATCAAGTAAGGCAAAGTCATTTTTGACTGAATATTTCTATGGACATATCATAATTGATGACTCAATGAATGTATTACAAAAGATCCTAAGATTTTTCTGGAAACCTTTTCATGAAGCCTTGGCTTCAGACTGTAGGTAAAATTCCTAAGGTCTCCTTTCAACCATGAGCAAGTAGACTATGCCAAGTCTGGGGCAATGCAGATAGTATCAGTATTGGTTTACACAACTTTGTTACAGGATTACTACATGCAATGGTTCGGTTTGCCTTTGTCTCTTGGTGTTCTAAAATTTTTGTCAAATGTAATCAAAAGTATCAAATTATAAACTGTTACAATAGGGAGGCACCCCATTTCTTTAAAACCCTAACCTGGTCACATTTTCATACGCTGCTAGAAAACACATTAAAGATCTTTCTTCTCTGAATATGTCCCCTCATTTAATAACTCTGCCTAGAATGTACTTGGCCTATATTATCCTTTGGATCTAACTTAAATGTCACTTTTCACCTAGGCAGAATTTTTCAGGGGGCTGGAAGTCAGGGAGAGTACTGCAATATCAGTTATTAGATTGCACAAGCCTATATCTTGAAATGATTATTAGTCCCTAATAACAAGAACCATTCCTTAAAAGGAAAAAACAAAACACATTCAATTGACTTGAAATAGACAAGGAATAGTATTCTACAACAACTGCTTGGGTTGGATCTCTGTTCTCCTTTGGTTTGGTCAATTCCTATACTAGCAGCCATTCCCTCTTGCAAGAAGAACTAGGGAACCAGAGAGAAATGTGATTCCCTTAAGCCATTTCCATTTACTTGAATTGTAGTACTATCACCTATAGTAAAGACTGGCTATTTAATAGAAATGAACTAACAATATGCTCCCATTCTGTAGGTTGCCTGTCCACAATGAGATACCATCTCATGCCAGTTAGAATGGCAATCATTAAAAAGTCAGGAAACAACAGGTGCTGGAGAGGATGTGGAGAAATAGGAACAATTTTACACTATTGGTGGGATTGTAAACTAGTTCAACCATTGTGGAAAACAGTATGGCCATTTCTCAAGGATGTAGAACTAGAAATACCATATTACCCAACCATCCCATTACTGGGTATATACCCAAAGGATTATAAATCATGCTGCTATAAAGACACATGCATACGTATGTTTATTGCAGCATTATTCACAATAGCAAAGACTTGGAATCAACCCAAATGTCCATCAGCGACAGACTGGATTAAGAAAATGTGGCATATATACACCATGGAATACTATGCAGCCATAAAAAAGGATGAGTTTGTGTCCTTTGTAGGGACATGGATGCAGCTGGAAACCATCATTCTCAGCAAACTATCGCAAGAACAGAAAACCAAACACTGCATGTTCTCACTCATAGGTGGGAATTGAGCAATGAGATAACTTGAACATGGGAAGGGGAACATCACACACTGGGGCTTATTATGGGGAGGGGGGAGGGGAGAGGGATGGCATTGGGAGTTATACCTGATATAAATGACCAATTGATGGGTGCTGACGAGTTGATGGGTGCAGCACACCAACATGGCACAAGTATACATATGTAACAAACCTGCACGTTGTGCACATGTACCCTAGAACTTAAAGTATAAAAAAAAAAAAAAAGAAAGAAATGAACGAACAATAGACAGAAGGAACTTAACTAGCAGCATATGTTGGAGCCAGCTTACTCTGGGGAACTTCTCAGGCACGTATATTTGTGTTCAGCTTTGTTCACTCTGAAGCCACATTGCTTGGCCTCAGAATGGATATGTATATAAATCAAATAATCTATTGATATTGCTTAGGGAATTTTTAGGATTTTTACTTCTTAGGTGTAAACTTATAGCAGTTCTTTCAAAAGCAATGAGGTCTGAAGGTTGGACTATGCTGCAAAACATACTGCTGGGTAGTTGCTTATTTGTGATATACAGAATATTATAGAGCTTACTGGAATTTTAGAGATAGGCAAGGTTAAATATTAAGGTCTAGAATTATTCTGTATAAATTAGGATGTTTTACAAAGAGTTAAGCCCCTCCTTCTACCCACTTCTGATGAAACCTCCATATTCCACATTGAAAGTAATATTCCTACTTATCTGTTGGTGTGTTTTGTTAGGCAGTTGAATTGAAACCTGAAGAGAAACAGAATATGCTGGTTGTGGCTACAGGGAAGAATGGAGGGGATAGGGTAGGTATAATAATTTACATATCTTGACCAGAGTTTAGGGTGTGTTTAGAAGAGTGGTAGAAGATAAACTTAGAATATTATCTTTTGGAAGTATCCTAGATAAGTAAAAATGAAGTAGGAACTGAAGAGTAACTACAATTTTGAGCAATCAAGGACTTTAAAAAGAGCTGGATTTGAGAAGCTTAATTTGACAGTTTCCCACTGCATGAGTTTATCTAGAATAAAACAGGAAGCAAGAAGACCCTTTGGCAGTCAGTCAGAGTTGTCCAGCTGGAAGGGCAGAGTAGTGATGGTAGTGAAAATGGAAATTAAGGGATGACAGATGCTCTGGAATCTGGAAATTCTTAGATGAAGGCAAAAGGAGAGAAGAATTTCTAATGACTTCTAGTTTTAAGACTGAGTTACTGAGAATACAGTGGCTCTATAAAAAAAGAATCAGGAAGTCAAAACTGTGTTCATAAGTAAATGGTTAAGTCTGGTTTTAGTATCCACAGCTTTTATTGTGGTGGTAAAATATTTGAACGTAAGTGTTTCAATAGCCTCTAAAGACAAGGACAACAGGAAAATAGAATGTTTGGGGTAGGTTTACAAACAAAATAAACATTAGTTAAGAACTAATTATTAATATAGGAACAAGGGTAAATTTGTTCAGGAAAAGAATAGAAGGAAAGAAAAGAAGCTCTTTCGGAAATATCTTTATTTAGGGAGCAAAACATCTCTTTGTTCCATGATATAGTTTGTCTATGTCCCCACCCAAATTGCATCTTCAGTTCCCACATATTGTGGGAGTGACCTGGTGGGAGGTAATTGAATCACAGGGATAAGTCTTTCCCATGATGTTATTGTGATAGTGAGTAAGTCTCATGAGACCTGATGGTTTTAAAAAGAGGAGCTGACCTGCACAAGCTCTCTCTTTGCCTACTGATATCCATGTAAGATGTGACTTGCTCCTCCTTGCCTTCTGCCATGATTGTGAGGCTTCCCCAGCCACATGGAACTCTAAATCCAATTAAACCTCTTTATTTGTAAATTGCCCAGTCTCCAGTATGTCTTTATCAGCAGCATGAAAACAGACTAATATATCCCATTCTTTGATAGAGATAGTCTTATAAAGTCCTTTGTCACTGAACACGAGAGGAAAGTTATATTTACCAATGACAAGACCTTCTACTGGTCAAGTCCAGTGAGTTTTCAGTGGAGGACCCTATCAGTCTTTAGCCATGGAAACTAAATTTAATATTAGTAAATTTACTAATAATAAAGTAAATTTTAAATTTACTTTAGAGTGAGGGATATTCTGCATTTTTTAATGAGAAAGAGAAATCAAATGATTGGCTTATTTTGAAACAAATTTAAACCATCATAAAAATTAGTAGAATGAAAGCTATAAATTAATCTATTTTTATTTTTGGAAGCTTGATAGGCTCTACTAGATGAGACGATAGTTGTGCAGTAGTGGGTTACCTACCAGTAATAACAGAATATGTTATTCAGCAATCTTGTATCTTTTTATCTAGAACTAGGCATATGAAATTAAATTTCAACAAGAACAAGGCCATTTGGCACTAAGAGTGAATAGTCAAGGCCAATCGCAGAGGTTGCTTCTGCTAATTTAATCAATGCACATTCCCTAATTAAACACTTGTTGTATTCCAAAGACTTACAGGCAATTAACAGTAATTCTAAAACTTTTGTAGGTGTAAAGACACCTGTTTTGCTTCTTGAAAATTCAGGATTATGGTATAAACACTATTTTGCTGATCCAAAATTGTGATTAATAGGTCAGAGTGGTACCCACAATTGTGTGTGTGTTTATATATATATATATATATATATTTTTTTTTTTTTTTTTTAATTAATTTATTTTTTTTTGAGGTGGAGTCTCACTCTGTTGCCCGGGCTGAAGAGCAGTGGCCAGATCTCAGCTCACTGCAAGCTCCGCCTCCCAGGTTTACCCCATTCTCCTGCCTCAGCCTCCTGAGTAGCTGGGACTACAGACGCCCGCCACCTTGCCCAGCTAGTTTTTTGTATTTTTTGGTAGAGACGGGGTTTCACTGGGTTAGCCAGGATGGTCCCGATCTCCTGACCTCGTGATCCGCCCTTCTCAGCCTCCCAAAGTGCTGGGATTACAGGCTTGAGCCACCGCACCTGGCCCACAATTGTATAATTTTTAATCCCCAGCTGATTCCAATAGAGGTTATCTACAGAAAGCACTGACTGAAGATGAAAACAAATAAGGCTCAAACTCTGCCTTGGGTAACCCGAATGGAGAGCACACATAGTCTAAGTTCTATAGAATGTACTTCTATAGAAATAAGTGTGTAGAGGTGTGTGAATAGTATGAGTAGAAATATATACAATCTTTATCAGGAGGAACAAAAGGAGGGCATTACCAATGATATTCAGTGCTATCTCCGAAGTGATTCCCTTGCTTGTTTTTATATGCATATCAGTACTGATGGTCAACATGAAAAATATTCTAAACAATATAACCAGTATGACCAAAAACATGAAAATACACATTAGTATAATATAGTCATTAAACATCTATTGTGGGTTTTTAATATGAATTGGGGTAAAAGATAAAATATGTCATAAGAAGTTGACATTCATCCTGTATGCATTGGAAGCAATTGAAGAATTGAAACATTACGATGTACTAATATCATCCGGGCTGTCTGTATTTCCAAAAGTTCACTGGCAAAAGAATGGAAGAAGGTTCACTGGATGGTAAAGAGGTGGCTTAGTTAAGTGCTGAGTAATCTAGACAAGAGCAGTTTAAACATCTGAATGCCATGACTTAATTTTTGCCGAGACCCAACATAAGGTTATAAGAATATCTGTGTCTACAAGAAGATAAAATAACAAGCAATTTACCTTAGGACCTTCGATTTAGAAAATACTTTTCAAACTTATTTAAAAATTTGTTTTCAAGCTTATTTCCCAATAAAGTTTTATATAGAATCATAAAAGTTACAGCAGATAACAATGGAGCCACTCTGCTCCAAGTGAGTATAGTAAGAAATAGAGGAAATCCTCTGTCTCCATGGACTTCTTTTCATTTTGTATCCTGACACGGCTCTTTAGAAAACTCTAGGATTTTGAAAGAGTGTGAAAATCACTAAATTAGAATGTTCTGTAGGTATTTTAAGATTTTATTATTTAGATTATTATGTGGATCATAAATTAAGGTGATCACAGTAGTATTTTAAGAATGGAACCTTAAAGGTGTATGTGAGAGAAATCTGTTTCTACAGATTTTCCTTATGTATGTATATATAGATGTAATAGATAAGGTTGATAGCAGAAGTAGGGTATTAACAGTTTTTTATGAAATTTAGACATTACTACTTTAGACTAATTTATTTTACATTTAAAATTGTACTGAATTGTGCTCGAAATATTCTGTGTATTTCCATGTCTTTACTTTATTTGATAAATATGAATTCCATTAGCTCCAATCTCAGAAACAAATCACTACTCTTTTCTTTTAAGCCTCTGTCTTTTTTGTCTTTCTATGTAACACTTTACAATAATAGCCTAATCATTCTCAACTCCTTTGGTATTTATTGCAAAGACATTAATTCTGATGGGCTCATTTAGTATTAATGTGAATGTCATAAGTACTTCAGTAAGGAATAGGATTTCTACTGGAATTCAGCATTAATTAGCCAGGTCATTACTTCAAAGTGTTACTCTTTCCTTTTAAAACAGCTCCACTTCAGCATACCCTTCCTATAAAGTACATCCAGGCTCTTTCTATTAGAAGGGGTACTTACAAGTACTTGAATCTATTGAGAGAAAGCTGTGGAAGTGAACAGGATACAATAGACAAGGTGTGGTAATTACTAGACAACTGATTAATAGAAAGCTGATGTTTTAATTGAGCTTCTGTGGTCCCTACGATAGCTTGAATTGAATAAGGGACTTGATTGCACTTTAAATCTCTCTGGAGCATAAAGAAGCAATAGCATTAAATAAAAGGTTCAAATAAGCCTTCAATTTTTTGTGGAAAATTAAAAAACAAAAAAACACCCACCATACACACATCTAAGACCATAGCAATTGGTACATTAATCAGGGATTTTCTTGGACTGGAAACACTTGTATATTTATAACTGAAGGTATTTTTAATGCTAAATATGTGTTTTTGAGTTTCATGGTGTCATCTGAAGAAATAGCAATGGCTTATGTTGTGATTTTAATTCATTATTCTTATGCTTTTCAGTATGTAAGCATAGTTATTTTTATGTGCATCCACAGTGCCAAGGTCGACTTATTATTCATTAAATAATAAGAAAGTTTAAGTGTCTTAACTATAGTACTGGGATATCTACCATATCACATATCTTTATAAAAAGATTGACTTGATAAGATGGAAATTATTTTAGATTAATTTAAATAGAAGAGTCAATTCATTCTTTCCCCCACTGACTTCTCAGTAACTCATTCTGTAAGCATTTCAGCATTGCAGAAAATCTCTTTTTATTCTAAGTTTTGTTCAAAGCTAAGACAATTATTTCACTTCCACTTAAAAACTACATTTTATTATTTTAATTTTATGTTAGAGTTGGGGGTACATATGCAGATTTGTTACATGGATATATTGCATAATGGTGAGGTTTGGACTTCTACTGTAGCCATAACCCAATTAGTGAACAGTGTATCCAATATGTAATTTTTTAACCCGCACTCTCACCCACCCTCTCCACTTTCAGAGTCCTCAGGATCTATTATTTTTATCTTTATGTCCGTGTGCACCCATTGTTTAGCACCACTTATAAGTGAGAACATGCAATGTTTGATTTTCTGTTTCTGAGTGATTTCACATAGGATGATGGCCTCCATTTGTATGTATGTATGTTGTTGAAAAGGACATAATTTAATTTTTTCATGGCTATGTAATATTCCACAGTGTATATATACCACATTTTCTTAATCCAGTCAACTGTTGATGGACACTTAAGTTGATTCCATGACTTTGCTACTGTGAATAGTGCTGCAATAAACATATGAGTGCAGGTGTTTTCTTTGTACAGTGATTTATTTTCCTTTGGGTAGATATGCAGTGGTGAGATTGTTGGATTGAATGTTAGTCCTATCTTTTACTTATTTGGGAAATCTCAATGTTATTTTTCATGCAGTTTATATTAACATACATTCCCAACAACAGTGTATAAACATTTTATTTTCTTTGCATCCTTGCCAAGATCTGTTATTTTGTGACTTTTTAATGATAACCATTCTGACTGGTGTGACTGGTATTGCATTTATTTGATGATTAGTGATATTGGGCATTTTTCATGTTTTTGCCCACTTGTATAACTTCTTTTGAGAATTATCTGGTAATACCCTTTTCCCACTTTTTAACAGGATGTTTATTTTTTTCTTGTTAGTTATTTGAGTTCATTGTAGACTCTAAATATTAGTCTTTTGTCAGAGATATAATTTGAAAATATTTTCTCCCATTTTGTAAGTTACTTACTTTATTGATTACTTGTTTTGTTCTTCAAAAACTTTTTAGTTTAATGAAGTCCCATTTGTCTATATTTGGTTTTATTGCATTTGCTTTTTGTGTCTTAGCTATAAATTCTTTGCCTAGGCCAATAACCAGAAGAGGTTTTCCTGGGTTTTCTTCTAGCATTTTTATGATTTCAGGTATTACATTTGGGACGTGAGTTAATTTTTGTAAATAATGAAAAATAGAAATCCAGTATTAGTCTTCTACATATGGCTCGCCAATTTTCCAAGCATCATTTATTGTATAAAGTGTCCTTTCTCCATTGTTTATTTGTATGGACTTTATGAAAGATCAGTCGATTTTAGGTATATGGCTTTATTTATTGGTTCTTCATTCTGTTCCATTGATCTATGTATATACTTATTTGTACCAGTACCTTGCTATAGCTTATAGTGTAATTTGAAGTCAGGTAAGATGATGTCTCCAGCTTTGTTCTTTTTGCTTAGGTTTTCTTTCTCTACTCATGCTCTTTTTTTATTATTATTCCTTATGACCTTTAGATTGGTTTAAACTAATTTTATGAAGAATGATGCTGGCACACTGATAGAAATTCTGTTGAATTTGTAGATTGCTTTGGTTTGTGTGGTCATTATAATGATACTGATTATTCCAATCCATGAACATGGGTTGTTTTTCCATTTGTTTGTGTCATCTGTGATTTCTTTCATCAATGTTTTGTAGTTCTCCTTGTAGAGATCCTTCACCTCCTTGCTTAAATGTATTCCTAGAGATTTTATTTTTGTGTGGCTATTGTAAATGGGATTGAGTTCTTCATTTGGTTCTCAACTTGAACATCATTGTTGTATAGAAATGCTACTGTTTTTCAGATGTTAATTTTGTATCTTGCAACTTTACTGAAGCTGTTTATCATGTCTAGGAGCCTTTGAGAGGAGTCTTTATAATTTTCTAGGTATAAGATTATGTCATCAGCCAACAGAGATAATTTGATTCTCTCTTTTTCAAATTGGATGTATTCTATTTCTCTCTATCTTGCCTATTGCTCTGGCTGGGACTTCTAGTACTATGTTGAATAGGAGTGGTGAGAATTGACATCATTGTCTTGTTCTTAGAGAGAATGCTTTCAACTTTTCCCTATTCAGTATGATGTTGGCTATGGGTTTGTCATATATAGCTTCTACTATTTTGTGGTCAGTTCCTTCAATGCTTCATTTGTTGAGGGTTTTACCATGAAGAGATGTGGAATTTTATCAAATGCTTTTTCTGCATTTATTATTTATGGTTTTTATGTTTAATTCTGTTGATGTGGTGAATCACATTTACTAATTTCCAAATGTAGAAACATCTTTGCACCCCTGAAATAAAATGCACTTGATCATGATTAATTATATTTTTGATGTTCTGTTGTATTTTATTTGCAGGATTTTGTTAAGAATTTTTGCATCTATGTTCATCAGGAATATTGTCCTATAGTTTTATTTGTTGTTGTTGTTGTTATTGTGTCCTTACCTCATTTTGGTATCAAGGTAATACTAGTTTCATATAATGAGTTAGGGAGGAATCCCTCCTATGTGGATTGTAAGGAAGAACAGTGAGATCCAAAAGAAAGTTGAAAACCAACACAAAGAAACCAGAAAATCAATTCAGGAGATGAAAGATGAGATAGATATATTTAATGAAAACAAATATATCTTCTATAAATAAAAAATTAACTGAAGGAATTTTAAAACACAGTTGAAAGCTTCAACAATAGACTAGACTAAGGAAAAGAAAGAATTTTGGAACTTAAAGACTGGTCTTTAGAATTAACATGGTCATGCAACAACAACAAAAATCTAAAAAATAAATGAAGCTTTCAGAAACCATGGGATTATATAAAGCCACCAAAACTTTAACATATAGGCATTCCTAAGGGAAAAGAAGGAAAAGTAAGAAGTTTGGAAAACATATTTGAAGGAATAATTGAGAAAAATTTCCCCAGTATTACTGTTGATATAGACATACAGATATAAAAAATTTAGAGAACACCTGGAAGATACTATACAAGATGAAGATTACCAAGGCATATAGTCATGAGACTATCCAAGGTCAAAAGAGTAAATCTTAAAGGCAGCTAGAAAGAAACATCAACTCAACTGTAAGGAAAACTCCATCAGACTATCAGTAGAAACTTTACAAACCAAAGAAGAATCAGGGCCTATTTTTACCCTTCTTAAAGGAAAAACATGGCAGTCAGGAATTTTATATCCTACCAAACACAGATTCATAAATGAAGGAGAAATAAAATATTTTCCAGACTAGCAAACACCAAAGGAATTTGTCACCAGTAGACTGGTCCTATAGAAAATGTTCAAAAGAATTCTAAACATGGAAATGAAGGGGGACAATACACTCTATCATAAATGCACACATAAGTAGATAGCTCACAAATCCTGTAAAGCAATTTAATGATTGAGACTCCAGGACAACTAGCTAACAAAACTATGACAGAAGCAAAACCTCAAATAGCAAAATTGATTTTGACTGTGAAGGTCTAAATATTCCACTTAAAAGACATAGGCTGTCAAATTGGATTAAAAAACAAGACTAAACCATCTGCTGCCTACAAGAGACTCACCTATGTTTAAAGATACCTACAGACTCAAAGTAAGGTGCTGCAAAAACATCATGTGAACGGAAAGAAAAAATGAGCAAGAGTAGCCATTCTTCTATCAGATAAAAGAAATTTTAAACCAACAACAGTAAAAAAAAAAAAAAAAAAAAAAAAAAAAAAAAAAAAAAAAATGAAGGGCATTATATAATGATAAAAGGTTCAATACAACAAGAAGTTTTAACTATTCTAAATGTATGTGCACCCAACACTGGAGCACCCAGATTCATAAAACAAATACTACTAGACCTACAAAACGAAATTGATGGCAATGCAATTAGAGTGGGAGACTTCAAAACTCCAACAGTAACACTAGACAGGTCATTAAGGCAGGCAGTTGAAAAAGAAATTCTAGACTTAAACTGAACTTTAGACCAAATGGACCTAATAGACATTTATAGAACATTCTACCCAGAAACTACAGAATATACATTTTTCTCATCTCTACATCGAACATTTTCCAAAATTGATCATATGCTTGGCCAGAAAGCAAGTCTCAATAGATTTTTTAAAAAATTGAAATCATATTGAATGTCTTATCAGACCACAGTGGAATAAAATTAGAAATCAGTACCAAGAGAAACTCTTAGAACAACACAAGCTCATGGAAACTAAACAAATTTCTATTTAATGACTTTTTATGGTAAAAAAGTAACCATTTTTACTTTTTGGTAAGCAAGAAAATTAAGGCAGAAATCAACATGTCTTCAAAATAAATAAAAATAGAGATACAGCATACCTAAACCTTGGTACACAACAAAAGTAGTGTTAAGAGGAAAATTTATAGCATGAAGTGCCTACATAAAAAAAGGCAGAAAGGTCTTATATTAACAACCAAATGTCACATCTCAAGAAACTAGAAAAATCAAGAACAAACCATACCCAAAGCCAAGAGAAGAAAAGCTATAACAAAGATCAGAGCAGAACTAAATAAAATTGAGACCAATAAATGAAACAAAGGATCCATAAAACAAACGTTGCTTATTTGAAAAGATAAACAAATAGACTGCTAGCTAGTTTAACCAAGATAAAAAAGAGAGAATATGCAATAAGCACAGTTAGAAATGTTAAAAAGTGACATTACAACTGATACCACAGAAATGCAAATGACCATTAGAGATTATTATGAACATCTCTAGGTACACAGTACAAACTAGAAAACCTAGAGAAAATAAATAAATTCCTTGAAAAATAAAACTTCCCAATATTGGATAAGGAAGAAACAGAAATCCTGAATAGACCAATAATGAGCAATAAAATTGGATTAGTAATTTAAGATCTTTCAACACCAAAAAAAATGCTCAGGGCTAGTTTCATTCACAGTCAAATTTTACCAGAAGTACAAAGGAGAGCTGGTACCTATCTTACTAAAACTATTCTAAGAATGACATCCAGATTCCTAATTTAACCATAGGGAATAGAGTTTTAGCTTGAAAATAATTCTGGGTATTCTCTGTGAAGTCATCTGGATCAGGCTTACTTTCAAGTTTTTTATGAGTTATCAGTGAATATGATTAAAGGAACTCATAACAAATGGTAGTTCCTTTTGTGTTACAAAAATATCAAAACAAATGTCTAAATCAACTGAAGACAGTTTTTAAACTTTCTAACAAATTTCCTAATGGGTAGATTAAATATTATCTGATATTTTTAGGACAAAGGAAATATATTTATTGAAACACTTTAAATTTAGAAATGTAGCTTGGATGGTATAGTGAAAACAATGCTAGAGTGAGTATCAGAATTGCTAGATTCTAAATCTGGATCTACCTCTAATTGCTTAAGTTTGAGGTTCAGCATTAACTATAATTAAACTTCATCTCTCCTATTGTTAATACAGAGTGATTTGAGAGTCTAGGATTTACTCTGTAGTAAATGTTATGACACATATTATCAGTGGCGATTTTATTTTGGCAATCGAATATTAACATATATTATAAACCATTTTATAATATTTGTTTCTGCATATTTAGAAGTTGAATACTTCCTTTGCTTCTCAAAAATATGGAAAGACCTATCCATAAAACCATTATAATTCAAAGCATTTGGGGAGGTAATTCTTTGTCAACTTTCTGATTTATTTCAGTTATTGATCTCTTCAGGTTTTTAATTGAATCCGTCTCATCTTTCTTATTTCTAAATGCTAAATGCCTCAGGTCTGCCTCCAAGAACCTCTTCTCTTTTCTTTTCGCATTTTTGTATCAGTTGTAATGTCACTTTTTAACATTTCTAACTGTGCTTATTGCATATTCTCTCTTTTTTATCTTGGTTAAAATAGCTATGTACTCCCAGAGAAATGACTACATTTCCATGTTGGTGGTCACCACACATATTTCTCAAATGTCAAACATTTTTAAAAATTGCTTTATATCCAGCTATTTTCTTCACTTCTGCAGTGGGAGACTTAATAGTGATCTCAAATTAATATGACTTAAACCAACCTCGTAATTCCCCTTACCCCAACAAAACGAGTTCTACTCTAGGATTTTCTCTCCCATAAAGTGATAACTCCATTCATACAGCTATACCCTTATTCTCATGCCACGTTTTCTTTCTTTCTTTCTCTTTCTCTCTTTCTCTCTCTTTCTTTTCTTTCTTTCCTTCCTTCCTTCCTTCCTTCCTTCCTTCCTTCCTTCCTTCCTTCCTTCCTTCCTTCCTTCCTTCCTTTCTTTCTTTCTTTCTTTCTTTCTTTCTTTCTTCTTTCTTTTTCTTTCTTTCTTTCCCTTCCTTCCTTCTCTTCCTTCTTCCTTCCTTCCTCCTTCCTCCTTCCTCCTCCTTCCTTCCTTCCCTTTCTTTCTTTCTTTCTTTCTTTCTTTCTTTCTTTCTTTCTTTCTTTCTTCTTTCTTTCTTTCTTTCTTTCTTCTTCTTCTTTCTTTCTTCTTCTTTTCTTTTCTTTCTTTCTTTCCTCTCTCTTTCTTTCTCTCTCTTTTTCTTTTTTCTTGTCTTTCTTTCTTTCTTTTTTTTTTGAGATGGATTCTCACTCTGTTGCCCAGGCTACCAGTCAGTGGCAAGATCTTGGCATACTGCAACCTCCTGATGGGTTCAAGCAATTCTCCTGCCTCAGCCTCCCAAGTAGCTGGAATTACAGGTGTGTGCCACCACACCCAGCTAATTTTTGTATTTGTAGTAGATAAGGGGTTTTGCCATGTTGGCCAGACTGAGTTCAAACTCCTAACCTCAAGTGATCCGTCTGCCTCGGCCTCCCAAAGTGCTGGGATTACAGGCGTGAGTCACTCCACTTGGCTCATGGCACATTTTCAATTCATTATCTGATACTGAAAGGAGTAGTAAATGATAAGAGACCAATACTGAAGCTGACAATAACTAAAACATTCATATCAATTTGAAAAATCACGTATTTAAAACTTTTAGATATCTCTTGAGATAGTGAGAAAAGGATAGCTAAATTTCTTAACAAGAATGACCTATTTCAATGATCAGGGCTTGGCTAATGCAGAAGGCTGCTATGGTGTGTGTGGCAAGATGCTGGAGTTAGTAGAGGGGAATATTGAAAAATCAGATGAGTTTTACCAGTCTGATACGGTTTGAATCTGTGTCCCTACCCAAACCTCAATTTGAATTATAATCCCTAGTATTGAAGGTGGGGCCTGGTGGGAGGCGATTGGATCATATGGCGAAGTTCTTATGAGTGGGTTAACACCATCCCCTTGGTGCTATTCTCTTGATAGTGAGTGAATGAGTTATCATGAGATCTGGTTGTTTAAAAGTGTATACCACCTCCCCACCTTCCTCCTGCTCCAGCCTTGTGAAGTGCTGCTCCTCATTTGACTTCTTCCATGATCGTAAGTTTCCTGAGCACTCATCAAAAGCTGAGCTAATGCTGCCATGCTTCCTGCATAGCCTGTGGAACTGTGAGCCAATTAAACCTCTTTTCTTTATAAAATACCCAGTTTCAGGTATTTATTTATAGCAGTGTGAGAACGAACTAATACACAGTCCTACAAGGCTGGTAAAACAAGTTTGGAAAGCTGAGAGGGCTTTGGGCACCTGGCTAATTTTTCCCTTTAGCACTTTGCTGAAATCTGAGATTGAAGAGGCTAAAGAGTCAGGTTGAAATGTTCAAAAGTGAGAAAAATATGTCCCAAAGTTTCATGCTGTTAAGAAACATATACTCACCCTGAAGCAATAGCCTTCTAAATAAAACAGGCAAATAATTAAAGCCCTGGTGAAAGTGACGAATTTCAACTAAGGTCTGTAACCACTTTTTACTGAGACACTTACAGCATCTGGTGCAACTACGGGTAAATATTCAGGCTTGGCTCTAATCAAAGGCCTTTATGGAGACAGATAAACAAATAATGACTTTGACATTCACAGAAGGCTGGAGTGACTGTGAAATGGCTTAAATCATATGACTTATCTCCTTATCAATACATCTCCAAAGTTTGAAGATACATAAGGAAGAATTATAAACAGCTGAGCTAGACATAACGCCTCTGAAAAAAGAGAACTTAATATTCTATAGTTATTTTGGACTAAGAAGCCAAAGACTCAGCTCTTCCTTCCACCTGATACAAAAATTAACTCAAGATGGATTAAAGACTGAAATGTAAGACCTAAAACCATAAAAACTCTAGAAGAAAACTGAGGCAATACCACTCAGGACATAGGCACGGGCAAAGACTTCATGACTAAAACATCAAAAGCAATGGCAACAAAAGCCAAAATTGACAAATGGGACCTAATTAAACTAAAGAGCTTCTGCACAGCAAAATAAACTATCATCAGAGTAAACAGGAAACCTACAGAATGGGAGAAAATTTTTGCAATCTATCCATCTGACAAAGGACTAATATCCAGAATCTACAAGGAAGTTAAACAAATTTATAATAAAAAAAAATCAAAAAGTGGGCGAAGGATGTGAATAGACTACTTCTCAAAAGAAGACATTTATGCAGCCAACAAACATATGAAAAAAGCTCATCATCACTGGTCATTAGAGAAATATAAATCAAAACCACAATGAGATACCACCATCTCATGCCAATTAGAATGGTAATCATTAAAAAGTCAGGAAATAATAGATGTTGGAGAGGATGTGGAGAAATAGGAATGTTTTTACACTGTCGGTTGGAGTGTAAGTTAGTTCATTTCAACCATTGTGGAAGATAGTGTGGCAATTCCTCAACAATCTAGAACTAGAAATACTATTTGCTCTAGCAATCCCATTACTGGATATATACCCAAAGGATTATAAATCATTCTACTATAAAGACACATGCACATATATGTTTACTGCAGCAGTACTTACAATAGCAAATACTTGGAACCAACCCAAATGCTCATCGATGATAGATTGGATACAGAAAAAGTGGCACATATACACCATGGAATACTAGGCAGCCATAAAAAAGAATGAATTTATGTCCTTTGAAGGGACGTGGATGAAGCTGGAAACCATAATTCTCAGCAAACTAACACAGGAACAGAAAACCAAACACTGCATGTTCACACTCATAAGCGGGAGTTGAACAATGAGAACACATGGACACAGGGAGGGGAACATCACACACCGGGCAGTGGAGGGCAAGGGGAGGGATATCATTAGGATAAATACCTAATACATGCGGGGCTTAAAACCTAGATGATGAGTTGATGGGTTCAGCAAACCGCTATGGAACATGCATACCTATGTAACAAACCTGCACATTCTGCTCATGTATCCTAGAACTTAAAGTACAATAATAATAATAAAATAAGAAACCAGAGACTTAAAAGGCCCACAATTAAAGGACCCAAAGGATCAATATCTAGGAAAAAAATATAATGTAGAGGTAGACTAAGTTTTATACAATCTGCAGCCCAAGTCCAGCAAACTTCAATCACTGATTGGATTGTGGAAATAAGTCTTCTACCCTAAATACCCCAATAAAGAGGAAAGCAACTTGCTCTAGTGAACAGTTTCATCTTAAAGATCTATACCCTTATAATATACAATGTCTGAGATTAAATCAGGAATTAGTAGACAGTCAAGTTGATTTTATAACTATTATAAGAGAAATGAATAAAATAGAAACCAAATATGCAATGTAGAAAATCAACAGATCTAAAAGTTTTTTTTTTTAAGATTAATAAAATTGGTTAGCTCAAAGCAAGACTAAATAATAAAAAAGGGAGAAAACATAAATTTCCAATGCCAGAAGTTAAAAGAAGCATATCACTATAGATTCTATAGACATTAAAAATATATTATGGAAAACTTTATATATTTGGGTATTCAGAAGATATTATAAACTAATTTACAACTATAAGTTTGATACATTATATATAATGGATAAATTTTTCAAAAATACATTTTAGCAAAATTAAAAATAATTACACATCTGAATGGTTTAATGTCTATTAAAATTTTGAAGTTTTTATTGAAAAAGTTTTTCACAAAGACCCTGGGACTAGAGAAATTTATTAATAAATTATTTAAAAATATTTAAGAAATAAATGACCAGCTTTACGTATACTTTTCTGTGTAACAGAAAAACAACAAAAAATTTTCAATGTGTATTATGAGACAGACACAAAGCCATCATAAGAGCATTCTAAGAATAAAAAAATTGACCGGGCATGGTGGCTCACACCTGTAATTCCAGCACTTTGGGAGGCTGAGGCAGGAGAATCACAAGGTCAGGAGATGGAGACCATCCTGGCTAACAAGGTAAAACCCTGTCTCTACTAAAATACAAAAAATTTAGCTGGGTGTGGTGGCGAACACCTGTAGTCCCAGCTACTGGGGAGGCTGAGACAGGAGAATGGCGTGAACCCAGAAGGCAGAGCTTGCAGTGAGCCCAGATTGCACCACTGCACTCCAGTGTGGATGACAGAGCAAGACTCTGTCAAAAAAATAAAAATAAAAATAAAAAAATTACACACCAGTTACTCTAATGAAAAATTGTAAACAAATTACTAGCAAAACGGATCTGGTAACACATAAAAAATGAAGATACGTAAAACCAGGTGGAAATTGTTCCAAGAATACAAGAGTAGTTTAATACTCATATATAATTAGTGTAATTAATCACACTGGTGGAATGAAAGAGAAATAGTTGATTATTTTGATAGATATAAAGCATCTGATAAAGTTAAAAAACATTTATGAAAGTAATTCTTAGCAAACTAATGGCAGAATATAAGCCGTTAATCAGTAAAAAAATCTACATCTATCTACAGCAAATAACTTTCTTAATAAGTGTTTCCCTTAGAAACTAGATACTTGCTATCACCATTCCTACTCAATACTATACTCATAGTTTTAGCTAGTGAAATTATGAAAGAAAATAAAAAAGATTTTAAAGGAAAACATTGTCATTTTCCACAGACAATCTGGTTGTGTGTATATATCTTAGTCAGTTTGTGATGCTATAACAAACACCAAAGTCTGTATAATTTATAAGGAACACACAGTTTTTGGTTGACAGTTCTGGGGATGAGGAAGTCCAATATCAAGATGCCAACATTTGGCAAGGACCTTCTTGCTGCATCATCCCATGGTAAAAGAAAGAGTAAAAGGGTAAAGAGAGGGTAAGAGGAAGCCAAACTCATCTTTTCATAAGAAAGCTACTCCCATTATAATAATCCCACTTCCACAATTACAGCATTAATCAATTTATGAGAGCATTGACCCCATAACCCAAACACGTCTTAAAGGTCTTATCTCTTAATACTTTCACAATGGCAATTACATTGTAACATAAGTTTGGGCGTAGGCATTCAACAAATCATAGCATTATGACTCTGGCCCCCTAAAGTCTTTTTCTTCTCACATAAAAAATAAATTAATTTCATTCCTATAGCCTCAGAAGTCTTAATTTGTGCTAGCACCAACTCAAAAGTCCAAAGCTCAAAGTCTCATGTAAATCTTATAGGGATGAGTCACACGGCAGAAGTCACCTGAAATAAATTCTTCTTCAGTTGTGAGTCTATGAAATCAAAACAAGTTATCTACTTCACAAATATAACATTGAGACAGGCATAGAATGAACATTCCCATATAAAAAGGGAACAACTAGAAATAAAGGATTAACAGATTCCAAGTAAATACAAAAGCTAACGGAACAAGCAACATTAAATCTTAAGACTTCAGAATAATCTTTGGCTCCATGTGCCACCTTCTGGACATGCTGGGGTGAAGGAGGGTGGGCCCACAAGACCTTAAACAGTTCTACCCCCATGACTTTACTGGACTTAGCTCATGCGGCAGCTCTCATAGGTAGGAGTCTCCTGCCTGCAGCTCTTCTAGGCTGGGGCTACATACTGGTATATCTACAGTTATGGGGTTGTGGGGATACCCCTACTCTTATGGCTCCACTAGGTTTGCTCTCGTGAGAACTTTCTATGATGGCTCAATCCCTATGAAAGATTTCTGCCTGGATCCCCAGGCTGTTCAATACATTATTTGAAATTCAGGTGAAGGTTGCCATGGCCCCACAGCCCAAGCATTCTGTCCGTTTGTAGAATTAGAACCATGTGGATGCTGCCAAGACTTATTGCTTGTGCCTTCCAGTGCAGCAGCATGAGCAGTACCTGGGCCAGCTTGAGCCATGGCTGGGGTGGCTGGAGGTGCTGCATTGAAACGCAGGGAGCAGAGACTCCAAGCAGCACTAGGCAGTAAGCCCTTTCTACCCTCAAGGTTCTAACATTCTGTGCCTGTGATGGGAGGGACAGCCTTGAAGATCTCTGAAATGCCTTCAGGGCTATTCTGTCATTATTTTGATGAATAGTACCTGGTTTTTTCTAACCATGCTAATCTCCTTAAATAGTCACTAGGCCACACCACTGATACTTTCTCCCAAGATGCTTTTTTATTTCCTTATATGGCCAGACTGGGAATGTTCTGTATGTTTGCATTCTGCTTCCCTTTTAATTATAAATTCTGTATTTAAATCATTATTGATTTAAATACATTAAATCTTATTGTACTGTATGCAGACAAAAGAGGTATGTGCTTTCCTCAATATTTTGCTTAAGAATTTTTCACCAGATATGTTTGTTCATTGCCCTTAAGTTCTACCTTCCTGAAAGCCCTAGGTCATGGGCACAGTTCAGTCAAGTTTTTTGCCACTTCATAACAAGGATGGCCTTTACTTCAGTGTCCGATAAAATATTCCTCATTGTCATCTAAGACTTCATCACAATGGCCGTTAACATCTATATTTCTATCAGCATTCTGATTGTAATCACTGAAGTAATCTGTAGGAAGTTCCATCTTTCTTTTCAGTTCCTCTCTTCTTCTGAGCCTTCACCAAAATCACCCATAACACTTCTTTGTTCATGGCATCAGATGTTTTCTAGACTGCTCCTCCAAACTCTTCTAGCCTCTGCCCACTACTCAGTTCCAAAGATGCTTCCAAATTTTCAGGTATTTTTTATAGCAACACTCATTCCTCTGATGCCATTTTACTGTCTTAGCCCATTTTGTGCTGCTATAGCAAAATATCATAGACTGTATTTTAAAAATATGAATTTATTAATTTATAATGAATAGAAATATATTGACTGACAGTTCTGAAAGACAGAAAGTACAATATCAAGGTGCCATCATCTTGTAAGGACCTTCTTGATGCATCGTCTTACGATGAAAGAGTGGAAGGACAAAGAGTGGGCAATAGAGAAGAAGAGCAAGAGGGGGCCCAAACTCATCCTTTCAGAAGGAACCCACTCCTTCAATGATGAATAACATTAATCTATTCATGAAGGAAGTACCCATATGACCTGAATATCATATAAAAGTCTTACTTCTTAATACTCTTTCAATGACATTCCAACATGAGTTTGGGAAGAGACATTCAAATCATAGTAATGTAGAAAATGTAAAAATATCTACAGAAAAACTACTAGATTTGTTAAGTAAGTTTATTAAGCACACTGGTCACTATGAAAGCAAAATTGTGTATTTCTGTAACTGCAATACATAGAAAATAAAAATGTTAAAATATATTACTTACAATTGATTTAAAATCCACCACACACCAAGAAATAAATCTAACAAAATATGTGCAAGGCGTCTACCTGGAAAACTGAAAATTATTGAAAGAGAATAAAGAAGTAAATATAGTAAAGATGTCATGTTGAATTTTACTATGTTAATCTGTAGATTTAATGAAATCTAAGGGGATAGAGCCACAAGCCAGAAAAGATTTTTCCCCTGGCCTTGAAACATGATGCCTGACTAGATTTTAAAATTGCTTGGAAACAGTGAATTACTTTTCCTTCAATTTTCTCCCCTTTTGAATGAAAATGTTTACAGCTGTGATTTTATGCTGATCTCGTCATTGTATTTTGGGGAAAAGATAACTTGTTTCTTGAGGTTAATACATCCACAAGTAAATAAAAACTTCCCCCAGGATGTATTCATTTGAATACTCACCAACACCTAATACATATGATGAAATGTGGGTTGTAAAAATCAGTAATTCATAACTCAAGCTGTTGGAACTCTAAATTATTTTGAGCCTTAAAGGAATGTGATTATGGTTCTTGGGTCACATGACAGCCACCTGTAACCTAGACAGCTCTAATATAGGTAGCTGTAAACTTTGTTTCTGTTATAGATTAGTCTTCTTCCTTCCTTACTTTGTTTTATAAAATGTAAATAACTAAAGGGCATGAGGGAAGACCCCTTCACACTTCATTATTGATCTTTATTATACATTAAATTCCCTTTTACGTTTTTCACACAATGATATCATGGCTGTTATATTGCCTTACGATGGAATGTTAAGTACAATCTTTTAAATCAGAAAGGAAATGAAAACTAGCTGTAAAGAAAAGAAAACAAGCTGTATGAAAGAGAAAAGAAGCTGTATCTAAATAACTTACTGTAACACAAAAACTAGCCTTGTATAGAAAATGTTGCAATCTTATCATTATTATTTTTTCTGCCTATATAAGCAACAACTTAACTTTTAACATCACGATGCTGAACCATTTTTCTGGAGTCTGTGTCTGCTGGATTGGCCATTCCCAACCTTTTGCTTGAATAAACTCTTTAGAACTGGATTCTGATCCTTTTGATTATTTCCAATTGTTAAGTTTTTATAGCTGATTTATATGAAATCATGGACTTCTAGTTGATGTAATATTTTGAGGCATTGGGTATGTTGGAGTGGGATTAAAGTATTAATATTTATATTCTGATGAACAGATTCTTTGATGGTTAGAGAGTAGACTAAGGTAAACAAAATAATGCCCTCTCCCCAAAGCTCTTTATCAGTTAATCCTTGAAGCCTTTTAATATGTTATCTTGCATGCAATAGAGACTATGAAGATATTACTAAGGATTTTGAGGTGAGAAAATTATGTCTGGGTAGATCCAATGTAATCACAAGGGATCTAACAGGAAAGCAAGAGTATCAGAAAAAGAGAGCTATCTAAGGATGCTTGAGTTGAAGATGGAGAAAGGAGCCACAAGCCATGTAATGTAGGTGCCTTCTAGAAGCTGAAAAAGATAAGAAAACAGGTCCTTCCCAAGAGTTTCCAGATGGAATACAGTTCTGCTAATGTGTTGATTTTAATTCAGTGAACCCTATTTCAGACTTCTGACTCAAAACTACACAATAATAACTTTATGTTTTTTGAATTTTTTTATTGTGGTGAAAAACAAATATATTTGTCAGGGCTTTCTAGAGAGGCAGAACCAATAAGATAGATAGATAGATAGATAGATAGATAGATAGATAGATAGATAGATAGATAGATAGATAGAGAGATAGACAGAGATAGATGAGAGAGAGAGAGAGAGAGAGTAGATTTATTAGAGGAATTGGCTGACACAATTATGAAGGCTGAGAAGGCTCTTGATAGGGTGTCTGCAAACTGGAGAGCTCAGTCTAAGTCTAAAAGCGTCAGAACCAGAGCAGCTGATGGTGTAGTTCTCAGTCTGCGGCCAAAGCCCTAGGAACCCAGGGAAAGAAATGAGGATGCTCCTTCAAGTCCCAAAGTTCAAAAGCCAGAGAATCTGGAGTTCTGATGTCCAAGGATAAGAGCATCCTAACTGTAAGAGAAAAAAAGAGAGAGAATTTGCTATGACTTTGTGTTGTTGTTTCATCCAGGCCCCTGGTCAGTTGAGTGGTGTCCATCTACATTGATAGTGAATCTTCTCTACTGAGTCTGCTGACTCACATGCTATTCTCCTCCAGAAATACTCTCACAGACATACCTGAAAGTAATGCTTTACCAGCTATCTAGATGTTTCTTAATCCAATCAAGTTGACACCTAAAATTAACTATCACAACGCATAATGTGAAATCTCCTCTCTTAACAAGCTTTTAAGTGTGGAGTACAATACTAACTATAAGCACAATGTTGCACAGCACATATCTATGACTTTCTTTTACTTTGCATAACTAAAACTTAATACCTAAAAAACACCAATACTCCATTGCCTTCTCTCCCTAGGCCCTGGAAACTGCAATTTATTTTCTACTTCTATGAGTTTGACTACTTTAGACACCTCCAATATAAGTGAGATCATACAGAATTTGTCCTTCTGTGACTGGCCTGTTTCACTTAGAATCATGTCCCCAAGGTTTATCCACGTTGTCACATGATAATATTTATTTATCCTCTAAGGCTGAGAAATATTACATTTTATGTGTATATCAAATTTTATTTATTCATTCATCTCTCAATGGACATTTATGTTGCTTCCATATCTCAGCAGTTGGGAATAATAGTGAAATGAGCATGAGACTGCAAATATCTCTTTGAGATATTGATTTCATTTTTTTTTGTGATAAATACCTAGAAGTGGGGTTGCTGGAACAATATGGTGGTTCTACTTTAAGTGTTGGAGGAATCTCCATACTGTTTTCCATAATGTCTACCTCATTTTAATTTCTACCAAGAGGACACAGGTTTCACTTTTCTTCACAGCCTTGCCAACATTGCATATTTCTTTTTCTGTATTTGGTAATGACCACCATAACAGGTGTGAGATGATATCTCATTGTGGTTTTAATTTCCATTTCCTTGTCTATTAGTGATTGATAGAGTTTGAATGTTCGTCCCTTCAAAATCTCACGATGAAATGTGATTTTCGATGTTGGATATGCAGCCTAGTGGAAGGTGTTTGGATCATGGGGGCAATATTTTATGAATGGTTTATCCCCTTGGTGAAAAGTGAGTTCTTGCTCAGTTAGTTCATGCACAATCTGATTGTTTAAAAGAGTTTCAGACCTCGCACTTATCTATATTGTGATACCTCTCTTGCTATATGACATTCCAGCTCTCACTTCAGCTTCCACATGAGTAAACACTCCTGGAGGCCTCATCAGAAGATGCCAGAGCCATCATGCTTCCTGTACACCCTTCAAAACCATGGACCAATTAAACCTCTTTTCTTTATAAACTACCTAGTTTCAAGTATATCTTTATAGCAATGCAAAAATGGACTAACACTGTGATGTTGATCATTTTTATATAACTATTAGGCATTTGTTTATTATTTATTAATTTTTGAGACGGAGTTTCACTCTGGTTGCCCAGGCTGGAGTGCAATGGCGTGATCTCGGTTCACTGTAACCTCCACCTCCCAGATTCTGGTGAGTCTCCTTCCTCAGTCTCCCAAGTAGCTGGGATTACAGGTGTCCACCACCACACCTGGCTAATTTTTGTATTTTTAGTAGAGACACAGTTTCACCATGTTGGCCAGGCTGGTCTTGAACTCCTGACCTCAGGTATTCCACCTACCTTGGCCTCCCAAAGTGCTGGGATTACAAACTTTGTGTGAGCCACTGCAACCGGCCTGACCATTTGTATATTGTCTTTGAAGAAAAGTATTTTGAAGTTCTATGTTCATTTGTTAATTTGATTATTTGTGTTTGCTATTGAGTTGTAAGAGTTTCTTATATATTTTGGATATTAATCCTTTATCAGATATGTAGTTTGCAAATTTTTCCCATTCTGTAGGTTGCCTTTTAACTTTCATGATTGTTTTCCTTGCCGTACATAAAGAAGATTTTTAGTTAGATATAGTTGCACTTGTTTATATTTAATTGTGTTACCTTTACTTTTTGTGTCATGTTCGGAAAATCATTGCCAAGAATAATTAAATGAAACTTTTCACGTATATTTTCTTTCACTTCTACAGTTTCAGGTATTAGGTTTGAGTTCATTCATTTTGAGTTAATTTTTAAATATAGTTTAAGATAACAATTCTGTTTAATTTCTTTGCATTTGCACATCCAGTTTTTCAACACAATTTTTTGAAAAGATAATCCTTTTCCTAGTGTGTATTTTTGGCAAACCTGTTGAAGATCAATTGACCATTTATGCATGGGTTTATTTTTGGACTCTCTTCAGCTCCATTCATCTATATGCTTACCTTTATGCCAGTACCATACTGTTTTGATTATTGTAGCTTTCTGACATATTTGGAAATCAGGAAGTGTGAATGATTCAGCTTTTTTTTCTTTCTCAAGATCGTTTTGTCTATTCAGAGTTCTTTGTGTTCTACGTAAAGTTTAGAACCTTTTAATATTTCTATAAAACAGTGATATGAACATGGCATACCTTTGTATTTATCTGTGTCTTCTTTTTTTAAAATATAATGTTTTGTTGTTTTCAACTCTTTCTTCTCCCTATTTTTATTCCTAAGTATTTTATATTATTGTGAATGGGATCGTTTTCTTAATTTTCTTTTCAGATAGTTGCAAGTGTATACAAATAAAACATTTTTGTGAGTTGATTTTGTATATGACAATTTTACTGAATTTACTTATTGGTTCTAACAGGTTAATTTTAATGAAATCATTAGGGGTTCTATGCATGATATCATATCATGGGTAAACATATTATTTTATTTGTTACTTTCTGATTTGTACATCTTTTATTTATTTATTTTTTTTTATTGACCATTGGTCTGGCCAGAACTTTCAGTACTATGTTGAACAGAATTTGCTAGTGTAGACATTTTTGCTTTGTTTCTGGTCTTAGAAGAAAAACTTTTGGTTTTTCAATTTTGACACTAGCTATGAATTTTTCATAGACTTTATTAGGTTGAAGTACTTTCCTTCTATTTCTACTTTGTTGAGTGTTTTTATCACAATGGGTATTGAATCTTGTCAAACAACTTTTCTGCATCTATTGGAGTGATCATATGATATTTTTCCTTCATTCTCTTAATATGATATATCACGTTTATTTATTTATCGGAAGTTAATTTTTTTTTTTTTTTTTTTGAGACAGAGTCTCGCTGTGTCTCCCAGGCTGGAGTACAGTGGCCCGATCTCAGCTGCAAGCTCTGCCTCCCGGGTTTACGTCATTCTCCTGCCTCAGCCTCCTGAGTAGCTGGGACTACAGGCGCCCGGCACCTCGCCCAGCTAGTTTTTTGTATCTTTTAGTAGAGACGGGGTTTCACCATGTTAGCCAGGATGGTCTTGATCTCCTGACCTTGTGATCCACCCGTCTCGGCCTCCCAAAGTGCTGGGATTACAGGCTTGAGCCACCGCTCCTGGCTGGAAGTTGATTTTTATTTAGTTTTTGTCTTAATTTTTTTTTTTTTAAGATTTTTAGTTTTAGTTTTTGTTTTAAGTTTTTTATTGGAAGTTGATTTTTATTTAGTTTTTGTCTTAATTTTTTTTTTTTTTTTTTAAATTTCAGTAGGTTTTGGGGGAACAGGTAGTGTTTGGTTACATGAATACTTTTTACACCAGTTATTGCTGAGATTTTGGTTTACCCATCACCCAAGCAGTGTAGTCTTTTATTCTTCACCCCCCTCCCACCCTTTCTCTCAAGTCCCCAAAGTCTATTGTATTCTTATGTCTTTGCATCCTCATAGCTTAGCTCCCACTTATGAGTGAGAACATACGATGTTTGGTTCCATTCCCGAGTTACTTCACTTAGAATAATCGTCTCCAACTATCCAGATGTGAATGCCATTATTTAGTTCCTTTTTATGACTGAATAGTATTCCATGGCGTGTGTGTGTGTGTGTGTGTGTGTGTGTGTGTGTGTGTGTGTATCACATATTCTTTATCCACTCATTGATTGATAGGTATTTGGGCTGGTTCCATATTTTTGCAACTGCAAATTGTGCTGCTATAAACATGCATGTGCAAATATTAGGGTGGTGCAAAAGTAATTATGGTTTTGCCATTAAAAGTAGTGGCCAAAACCACAGTACTTTTGCACCAGCCTAACATCTTTTTTGTATAATGATTTCTTTTCCTCTGGGTAGATACCCAGCAGTAGAATTGCTACTACTAATCAAATGGTAGATCTACTTTTAGTTCTTTAAGGAATCTCCACACTGTTTTCCATAGTGGTTGAACTAGTTTATATTCCCACCAGCAGTGTAAAAGTAGTCTCTTTTCACCACATCCACAACAACATCTATTATTTCTTGATTTTTTGATTATGGCCATACTTGGAGCAGTAAGGTGGTATCACATTGTGGTTTTAATTTATATTTCCCTGATTATTAGTGATGTTGAGCATTTTTCCATGTGTTTGTTGGCTGTTAGTGTATCTTCTTTGAGAATTGTCTATTCATGCCCTTAGCCCACATTTTTTGTGAGATTGTTTGTATTTTTTCTTGCTGATTTGTTTGAGTTTGTTGTAGATTCTGGATATTTGTCCTTTGCTGGATGTACAGATCATGAAGATTTTCTCCCATTCTGTGGGTTGTCTGTTTACTCTGCTGATTGTTTCTTTTGCTGTGCAGAAGCTTTTTGGTTTAACTAGGTCCCATCTATTTATCTTTGTTTTTGTTGCATTTGCTCTTGGGTTCTTGGTCATGAAAAGTTTACCTAAGCCAATGTCTACAAAAGTTTTTTATGATACGAAATTATAGAACTTTTATGGTTTTAGGTCTTAGACTTAAGTCTTTTATCAATCTTGAGTTGATTGTTATATAAGTTGAGAGATGAAGATCCAGTTTTATTTTTCAACTTGTGGCTTGCCAATTATCCCAGCACCATTTGTTGAATAGGGTCTCCTTTCCCTACTTTATGCTTTTGTTTGCTTTGTTGAAGATCAGTTGGCAGTAAATATTAGACTTTATTTAAGGGTTCTGTATCCTGTTCCATTGACCTATGTGCCTATTTTTATATCAGTACTATGCTATTTGGGTGATTATGGCCTTATAGTATAGTTTGAAGTCAGGTAATGTGATGCTTCCAGATTTGCTCTTTTTGCTTAGTCTTGCTTTGGCTATGTGGGCTCTCTTTTGGTTCCATATGAATTGTAGGATTTTTTTTTTTCTAATTCTGTGAAAAATGATGGTGGTATTTTGATGAGAATTGCATTGAATTTGTAGATTGCTTTTGGAAGTATGTTCATTTTCACAATATTGATTCTACCCATCCATGAGCATGGGATGTGTTTCTGTTTGTTTGTGTCTTTTATGATTTTTTTCAGCAGTGTTTTGTAGTTTTCCTTGTAGAGTTCTTTCACCTCCTTGATTAGATATATTCCCAAGTATTTTATTTTATTTTTTTGGAGCTATTGTTAAAGGGTCTGAGTTATTGATTTGATTGTCAACTTGGTCACTGTTGGTGCATAGCAGTGCTACTCATTTGCGTACCTGAATTTTGTATCCTGAAACTTTGCTAAATGTATTCATCAGTTCTAGAAGGTTTTTTTGATGAGTCTTTAGGGTTTTCTAGATATATAGTCATATCATCAGCAAACAGTGACAGTGTGACTTCCTCTTTACCAATTCAGATGCAATTTATTCTTTCTCTTGTCTGATTGCTCTGGCTAGGATTTATAGTAGTATATTGAATAGAAGTGGTGAAAGTGGGCATCCTTGTCTTGGTCCAGTTCTCATAGAGAATACTTTAATCTTTTTCCCATTCAGTATAACGTTGGATGTAGGTCTTTCATGGATGGCTTTTATAAAGATATGCCCCTTCTATGCTGATTTTGTGGAGAGTTTTAATCATAAAGGGATACTGAATTTTATCAAATACTTTAAGGCTGTTGAGATGAACATGTAATTTTTGTTTTTAATTCTATTTATGTGGCATATCACATTTATTGACTTGCATATATTAAGCCATCCCTGCATCCTGGTATGAAACCCACTTGATCATGGTGGATTATCTTTTTGATACACTGTTGGATTTAGTTAGCTAGTATTTTGTTGAGGATTTTTGCATCTATGTTCATCAGGGATCTTGGTCTGCAGTATTCCTTTTTTTGTTATGTACTTTCCTGGTTTTGGTATTAGGATGATACTGACTTCATAGAATAATTTAGGGAGTATTCCCTCTTCCTCTATCTTTTAGAATAGTGTCAATAGGATAGATACCAACTCTTTGAATGTCTGAAAGAATTCAGCTGTGAATCCATCTGGTCCTAGTCTTTTTTGTGGCTGACAATGTTTTAGTCACCATTTCAATCTCACTGCTTATTATTGCACTGTTCAGAGTTTCTTTTCTTTTCTTTCCTTTCCTTTTTTTTTTTTTTTTTTTCTGGAGTCTCACTGTGAAGCCCAGGCTGGAGTTCAATAGTGTGATCTCTGCTCACTGCAACCTCTGCTCCCCAGGTTCAAGTGATCCTCCTGCTTCAGCCTCCTGAGTAGCTGGGACTACAGGCATGCACCACTAGGCACAGCTAATTTTTGTATTTTTAATAGAGATGAGGTTTCACCATGTTGCACAGGCTGGTCTCAAACTCCTGAACTCAAGTGATCCTCATGCCTCTGCCTCTCAAAGTGCTGGGATTACAGGTGTGAGCCATGTCACGAGGCCTTGTTCAGAGGTTCTATTTCTTTCTGGTTTAATTTAGGAAGGTTGTATGTTTCTAGGAATTTATTTATCTCCTCTAGGTTTTCTAGTTTGTGCATGTAAAGGTGTTCATATTGGCCTTAAATAACTTGAATAATCTTTTGTATTTCTGTGGTATCAGTTGTGATATCTCCCATTTCATTTATAATTGAGCTTATTTGGATCTTTCTTCTTCTTGGTTAATCTCATTAATGGTGTATCAATTTTACTTATCTTTTCAAAGAACCAGCTATTTGTTTCATTTATATTTTGTTTTGTGTGTTGGTTTGTTTGTTTCAATTTCATTTAGTTCTGCTCTAATCTTTATTATTTCTTTTTTTCTACTGGGTTTGGGTTTTGTTTTTCTAGTTCCTTGAGGTATGACCTTAGTTTGTCTATTTGTTGTCTTTCAGGCTTTTTTATATAGGCATTTAATGCTATCGACTTTCCTATTAGCATCACCCTTGCTGTATCCCAGAGGTTTTGATAGGTTGTGTCAGTATTATCATTCAGTTCAAAGCATTTTTAAATTTCAATCTTGATCTAATTGTTGCCCCAACAATTATTCAGGAGCAGGTTATTTTATTTACATGTATTTGCATGGTTTTGAGACTTCCTTACGGAGATGATTTCCAATTTTATTCCAATGTGGTCTGAGAGAGTACTTGATATAATTTTTATTTTCTTAAATTTATTAAAACTTGTTCTGTGGTATTTCATACAGTCTACCTTGGAGAATGTTCCATGTGCTAATGAATAGAATGTGTATTCAGCAGTTGTGTAGAATGTTCTGTAAATTTGTGTTAAGTCCATTTGTTCTAGGGTATAGTTCATTGTTTCTCTGTTGACTTTCTGTCTTGATGACCTGTCTAGTGCTGTCAGTAGAGTATTGAAATCCCCTACTATTATTGTGTTGCTGTCTATCTCATTTCTTAGGTCTAGTAGTAATTGTTTTATACATTTGGGAGCACCAGTGTTAGGTGCATACATATTTAGGATTGTGATATTTTCCTGTTGAATAAGTCCTTTTATCATTTTATAATGTCTGTCTTTACCTTTTTTAACTGTTGCTGCTTTAAAGTTTGTTTTGTGTAATATAAGAAGAGATATTCCTGTTTGCTTTTGATGTTCATTTGTATGGAATATCTTTTTCCACCCCTTTACGTTAAGTTTATGTGAGTCCTTATGTGTCAGGTAAGTCTCTTGAAGACAGCAGATACTCGGTTAGTGAATTCTTATCAATTGTGCTGTCCTGTATTTTTTAAGTGGAGAATTTAGGCTATTTACATTCAATGTTAGTATTGAGATGTGAGGTACTAGTCTGTTCATGTGCTATTTGTTGCCTGAATACCCTGTTTTTTTTTTTTTTTTTTTTTTTTTTTTTTTTTCCATTGTGTATTTGTTTTATAGGTCCGGTGAGATTTGTGATTTAAAAAGCTTTTATTTTGGTGTATTTTGAGGATTTTTTTCAAGATTTAGAGGTCCTTTTAGCAGTTCTTTTAGTGCTGGCTTAGTAGTGCAAATTCTGTCAGCATTTGTTTGTCTGAAAAAGACTGTATTTTTTCTTCATTTATGAAGCTTAGTTCTGCTGAATACAAAATTCTTGGCTGATAATTGTTTTGTTTTAATGAGGCTAAAGATAGAACCTCTATCCCTTCTAGTTTGTAGGGTTTCTGCCAAGAAATCTACTAAACCTAATCTGAGATTTTTTTTATAGGTGATGCAATGCTTTTGTCTCATAGCTTTTAAGATTCTTTCCTTCCTCTTGACTTTAGATAATCTGATGACTATGTGCTTAGGCAATGATATTTTGTAATGAATTTCCCAGGAGTTCTTTGAACTTCTTGCATTTGGATGTCCAGATCTTTAGCAAGGCCAGGGAAATTTTCCTCAATTATTCCCTCAAATATATTTTCCAAAGTGTTGGATTTCTCTTCTTCCTTGAGAATGCCAGTGATTCTTAGAGTTTGGTCACTTAACAGAATTCCAGACTTCTTGGAGGCTTTGTTCATTTTTTTTGTTGTTCTTTTTTCTTTGTCTTTGTTGGATTGGGTTAATTCAAAAGGTCTGTTTTCAGGCTCTAAATTACTTTCTTCTATTCATATAATTCTATTGCTGAAACTTTCTAGTGTATTTTATGTTTCTCTAAGTGTGTCTTTTATTTTCAGAAGTTGTGTTTGTTTTTTATTTATGCTATCTATTTCTCTGAAGAATTTTCCATCCATACCCTGTAACATTTAAAATATTTCTTTAAGTTTATATTTACCTTTCTCTGGTGCTTCCTTAAGTAGCTTAATAATTGACCTTCTGAATTCTTTTTCTGGGAATTCAGAGATTTCTTCTTGGTTCAATCCATTGCTGATGAGCTAGTATGTTTTAGGGTATTAAAGAATGAAAGAATGTTGTTTTGTTGTGTTACCAGAATTGCTTTTCTGGTTCCTTCTTATTTGGGTAGACTATGTCAGAAGGAAGATCTGGGAAGATTTTGGGTTTCTCAGGTGGCAGGCAGGGCCATAGAGCTTCCAAAAGATTGTGTCCTTTGTCTTCAACTGCCAGAGCTGGTAGAGAAGGACCATCAGGTCGGGGCATGCTTAAGTGTGTCTGAGCTCAGACTCTTCTTGGGTGAGGCTTGCCATGGCTGCTGTGGGGGATGGAGGGGTGTGGCTCTCAGGTCAATTGAGTTATGTTCCTAGGGAGATTATGGCTGCCTCTCTGCATCATGCATGTCACCAGGGAAATGGGAAAAACCCAGGCCTCATCTAGTTCCCATGCAGCTGTAAAGACTGGTCTCACACTCATCATGTCTCCCTCCCCCTCACCAATCCCCAGCAGCTCAGAGTTTATTTCAAGGCAGCCAGTGAGTAGGGCTGAGACCTTGCTTTAGGCTACCAGCCTCCCCACTGGGAAAACAATCAGCATTTTCCAGTTGCACATCTCCCACGACTTCTATGCTCATGTCTGCAAAACTGGTTTGCCCGCTTTCCTGAGTTCTACTCAGGAAATTTCACATTCCATTGAAATTGTTACGAAGTTCAACTGGAAGTTTCCTTCTCCTTGTGGTCTTTCTCCAATTCCACTTGCAGCCCTTCCCAAGGACCCATTTTGAAACAAAGTCAGAAATAGCTTCCCTGGGGACTAGGAATGCCCACGCTGCTCCTCCCACTGCTTTCTCTATGCCTATATTTCACTTGGCTCTCTAAATTTATCTCAGCTCCAGGTAAGATCAAATCCTTCTTTCATGATCTGGACTTTCAGGTTCCCTCGTGACGATGTGTGTTCACGGGTGGACAATCCTCCTTTCACTCTTTCCACACTTTGAGCACTCACAGCTTTTCAGCTGTCTCCCAGAGACTGCAGCAGCAATCCACTTTCTTCAAAGGGTCTGTGGATTCTCTCAGCTTTCTTGGTGTGTTCCTGTGGGAGTTCTTGGAGCAGAAGTTCATGATCTGAGTCTCCACAGGCTACTCTGTTCATCCAAATGGGAACTGCAAGTTAGACTTGCCTTCTATCTGTCATTCTCTGCAATTCTCACATTGATTTATTTTTGTATGTTGAACCACCTTTTCATCCCAAGGAAAATTCCCTGACAAAAGTGAAGCTTTGAATGCAAACTGTACTCCTCGTTCTCTTTCCCTGGGTAGACTCCTCCCATGTTGTTCCTTCTCTCAGTTGCACAAAGCTCTGCCAACCACAGTAAGCCGCTGTTGCTTTCTTTTGTTCTCAGTGACCCCCAGGCATCTGAACTATTCCAGTTTGGTTAGTGCTTCAAGTGAAGTGAGACAAAAACTAGTCCCTAAGGCAGTGCTCTAATAGGCAAGAGGTTGGACAGATGACCCTCCCGCCACCACCGCCCCCCCACCCCGCCCTGGTGAGTAGTTACTGCTAGGGCATTCTCTCTCAGCACTGTGGTATTTCACCCTGGGGAATGGGCTGAGGTGAGTACTGTGAAATTGCTTTTCCACCCATTTTAGTTCTGTTGTTTTCTATTTGTTCTTGCCTACAGTACTGCAAATTCTTAACTAGGTTATGGAATTCTCATCAAGGTATTTTGGTTCATATGCTGTTGTTAAATCAGTATTTCTATAAGGGAAAAAGGCTGCAATTTTTTTGCTCTGTCATCTTGCTAATGTCCCTCTCAAACTTGTGTTATTTTAAGATACTACATTTGTGGTACTTTTTTTACAGCAGCAATAGGAAATTGATACATGAAATATTTAAAATGCTATATAAGAAGACATATCAAACATATTTATGATTAATAATACAGTGTGGAGTCTGTTTTTAAAACAGAAAAATAGATCACTAGAATAATTGGAGAATCTAAAAACAGATTACATGTAGTCACCTAATTTATGAGAAAAAGACTACTCCACTGAAGTAGGGAAAATAATGATCTTCTCAATGAATTGTACATGATAAATTAGATATCCATATGGAATATTTCTACCCCTACCTCATACCATACACAAAAATCAATTCCAGATATATTTCAGATGCAAATATGCAAAGTAAAACAAATAAAGTTGTAGAAGGAAGCACTGACAAACATCTTTGTGATAGGAAAAGCAAATTTTTTTAATCATGACATGAGATTGCTAAATATGATTGAAAATTGGTAAATGAGACTGCTTTAAAATTGGAAATCTCTGTTTATTAAAGCACATCCTTGCAAGAATGAAAAGGCAATTCACTGAATATGAGAAAACATTATCAATGCACATGTATAACAAAAGACAAATAATGTACTAAACTTACTATGAATCGGTAAGATAAAATCATCCAACACAATTTTTTAAGTGCAAAAGATTTGAATGTACACTTCACAAAAGAGGTTAGGCCAATAAATATCTGAAAAGCTACCTCACATTAATCATCTTTAGGGAAATGCAAATTAAAATCAGAATGTGATATTATACTTCCATGAAAACAATTTAGAAAGATGAAAAATGTCACATGCAGGTGAGAATTTGGAAACTCATTGAGAGTTAGCAGGGTATAAAATATTACAGCCACTCATACAACTATTGGGCAGTATCTATTAAGACTGAGCCTATATATCTACCCTATGATTCAACAATTCTACCCCATCGTATATGTCCCACAAAATTGCATGCATATGTTCTCCAAAAGTCGTATATTGGAATCTTCATGCCATCACCCTTTCCAGCAAATGCTTCCTTTCCTTAAACTTGAGGGTGGAATATTCTAGATAAGAATTTCTTACTGGGAGAGTCAGAATTAAAAGAATTGAAAAAGACCAGTAGCCAACCATAATGAATACAACGTGAGAAACATAAATCTTTGTTGTCTTAAGTCATTGATATTTGGAGCTTGTTACTACAGCTGACAAATATTGGCAATAGTATTAGTAATATTACTATTTATTATGATGATGATTATTATATGTTGGGAGTAATTGAAACTATGAATAATCTAAAAGCAAAATCAGTGTGTCCCACTCACAGCAAAGTAGTAAGTAGTGTTTTCAGTAAGCGAAAAAGCTGATTTGTTTAGTAAGACAACTAGAAATCAGAAAACATCTATCAAAGGAAATAATTGATGCTTGATATATGTAACCTTAGTTGAATTTAGGCCTTTGGTTATAATTTGTTCTTAAATTTGAAGTGAAAATCAAATCCAAATATAATCTTAAATATTGTGACAGTGAATATCTGGAAAACTCATTGACTCTTGTAATATGATTTTCTCTTATAGAATTTTAGTTATATTTTCAGGTGTTACTAAAATAAGTTTTATTTATAGAATTTTCAATGAAGAGAATTAATGTGAATTAATACTGGTTATAGCATCTTTTTATGTAATATGTCTTTAGTAGTTGGGGTGTAGCATAATTAAAATGTTTGTTTATATTATAAATATTATTAATATTGTTTCTTTGCTCGATTATTTAACTGAGGTTTTCAAATACTGAAGAACTTTCTAGTTAAATTCCAGCATTTCTAGCTACTACAAATGAACTCTTAATGAAAATATGATTTACTAATCTCCTAGAATTAGAAATGATGAAAATCACGGAATAAGAATTTTTAAACAGCAGAAAATTACATATCTAAGCATATTGCCATAAAACTGTAAACCAATGAAAGTATGAACAAAAATCAACCAACTAAAATTTTAAAAAATGTTTTCAAATATTTATTTAACAAAAATATCACAAAGTTGCAAATGTAGAATAGTTGGCCAACAATAATTGCAGGAAACTCATTTGTCTTTAAAGGTTTCTAATGTGTATTTTCTAGGGAGGCAAAGTCATAAATTATTTGTGTAAACTTGCCACGTTCTGCCTTGCAGGTTCTATGCAATTGCACCTGCATTTGTCTTTTCATTCTGTGGGCTTCTGCCTAGGTTTTTCACAGTTGGAACTGTTTAAGAAGCCAGAATGTTAATGGGATTAGCTTGTTAAACAGTACAATGTTATTTTTGTATAGGATTGTGCTGGATTGCCATTCATGACCTGTTTCTCAGAATTTCTGTGAACTGAAAAAGCATGAAGTAATTTCATTTTGTTTGAGGAATTGGATGATGCTGGTTTAATAAAACACATTCTATATAACTTTCCTTTCAAAGAACACATCTCTATATACATTGAATAGATCTCTGTATAATTAAAATGAATGACATATTCTTAAATTATATTAAGTAAGCCTACAATTATTTTCCCTTTTAATTAGCAGAGTCAATGCATTTCACAGTCAACATTCATGAGTGAACAGCAAAATAGAAAAGATAGACGACCATGAAGAATTATGGTTTATGTTATTTTTTTAACTAAATGAGAATTACACTGTCCTGTTCCCTGAAAATGCCTCTTTCCAGTTCCTCTCAGATTTGGGCTAATGAGAAGAAGGTTTCCTTAACTGAAAACTGCTGTTGGTACACATTTGGTACTTCTCTTTTCTCAAACAAAAATCATAGAGACTATGGAGTGAATGCCATCATTAGCATCACCAGTAATAGGGAGAGTATATCATGATGACAATATTAGCAACATGTGGGGTTTCTTTAAATCCATTTTTTCCATAAGTAGAAATAAAGATATTGTGTTAATATAATTTGCACATTCATTAATAGATATTGTTTTAATTGATTTATGAATTAAAAATTTAAAATTAATATCACCTATCTAACAAAGAGAATATGAATAATTAAACCTAATAGCACGTTCAAGAGTTAGTGTATCTGGCTTCTTAAAAAGTTTAAGAGAGTACTGGAACAGCTACATTATACAAATTCATATAGGACAAATGATGACACTCTGGGAGATTAATAACCATTGTCTACTTCTTTAACTAAGGCCATGCAAAAATGATACCTGAAGAGCATTTTCTGATCTCCACAGAGAAGCATATGCTAAATGTTTGGGCAGTACCTATCTGCCCATCTGTTTCTGCAAAATGGCATCTTTATGGGCCTTGGCTTGCTCCAGAAAGCCCACTGTTAAGCTGCTGAATGTTCAGCTGAGAATGTTTGTAGGGCTGTTGACCTAAAATCCATTTGTCTAAACAACTCCCTGAAGTATTGTCTTTTCATTGATTTAGTTGTTATAATTTTTTAGAATTACAGAACATAACAAAGACCAATGTAACAAGCACCTGGATATCTCCCATTCAGAATTAACAAATGCTAATATATAATGTTTTTGCCTCAGAATGAATAGTATTTTTTTTTTTTTTTGACATGGAGTTTTCCTCTTGTAGCTCAGGCTGGCATGCGATGGCATGATCTTGGTTCACTGCAACCTCCACCTCGCAGGTTCAAGCGATTCTCCTGCCTCAACCTCCCGAATAGCTGGTATTACAGGCACCTGCCACCATGCCCAGCTAATTTTTTGTATCTTTAGTGCAGACAGAGTTTCACCATGTTGGCCAGGCTTGTCTTGAACTCTTGACCTCAGGTGATTCACCCACCTTGGCCTCCCAAAGTGCTGGGATTACAGGCATGAGCCACTGCACCCGGCCCTGAATAGTAAGTTTTTTAAAAGACTCAGATGAAAGTAAACACCTTTAAAAAATATCATCCCTTTTTCTATTTCCCATCCAAACATTTACCACAAATATAATTCTGTTATAAATTCAATGTGTATACTTCTTTCCAATGTTTTTATTTCACTGCATATCTATTATCCAGCAATAATATAACATTGCTTAATGAGTATATTAACTTTTTCACAGATGCTATTATACGAGATTATCTAGGGCAGATCTATGAATAAGTCTCACATCTAATGGAATGAATCTTTGTGACATACATGGGAGAGCTACAAGGTTCTTGAAAATTTTATATCGGCAGGAACACGGCCAACTTAGACTGAAAGAAACAAAGAAACATCAAATTAATCAAGGGTATTAAAGTCCCAAAATTCTTACAGCAAGGAACAGGTTGATAAAACTACTCAGTTGCAAAGACTAGCTACCTTTCATGAAAAAAGGGTGATTCTGAAGGCAGATCCTTAAAACCAGAAGACAGACATATAAGCTGCAGAGAGTTATTCTTAATGGAAATTGTGCGGCTCAAGCAATTTCAAATTTGTTTGATAGGTTTCTGCAGTTTCACAGGCCCACATGTGGAAAGAAATTGTGCCTAATGATAGATTATATTGCAACTCACCTGTACCTAACTTAGATGATGAGATTGCAGGCTTTTAGGTGATGACATTTCATTGAGATTGTTGGAGTTTGTGTTGATGCTATAATGGGTTGAGATGTGTGGAACCTTGGAATGGGGTAATTATATTTGGGATGGACATGAATCTTTGAGGGCCAGAGGTTGAACTTGGGTAAACAGAATAATGGCCCCCAAAGATGTCCGTGTCATATTTATTGGAACCTATGGATATGTTACTGTATAGCACAAAAGGGATTTTGCAGTGGTGATGAAGGTTATAGACTTTAAAATGGGGAGGTTATCCAGGCTCATTCTGGTGGTCACAATCTAATCACATGAGTCCTTAAATTTAGAGGATATTACTGGCTGCAATCTGAGAGATGCAGTGATAGAAGGCAAAAGAATGAGATTGATGTAGTAACACGAGAAGGATTTGAAAGTGTTTTGCTAGTTCTGCAATGTGGACACTATGTGCAAAGACCAGACAGGGGCCACTAAACACCCACGAGAGCACCCAGGCTGATAGGCAGCAAGGAATTAGACAACTCAGACCTACGACTATATGGAGCTGAAGTTTTTCAGTGCCTAAGTGAGCAAGAAGGAGATTCTCCTCTAGAACCTAAAGAAAGGAAGACACCTTAACACCATGTTAATCTTAGCCTGATGAGATCTATGTCAAATTCCTGACCCAAATAACTATAACACAATACATTTATCTCATTTACCACCTAAGTTTATGGTAAGTTTTATGGCAGCATAGAAAACCAATACGTTTATGGCTAACTCAACCTTATATTTTCAGATATAGCTATAGGTTTATATTCACAGATTAAATTTGTTCATTTTAATTGCTATATTATATTTTAACATACAAATATACCACACTTTATACATTTCTGTCGTGACAAATATTTGTGTTGTTTCCATTTCTTTCTATAAGAAACAATGACTAGGTGTGGTGGCTTATGCCTGTAATCCCAGCAGTTCGGGAGGCCGGGGCGGGCAGATCACCTGAGGTCAGTTGTTCGAGACTAGTCTGGCCAACATGACGAAACCCTGTCTCTACTAAAAATACAAAAATTAGCAGGGAGTGGTGGTGCTGAGGCAGGAGAATTCTTGAACCCAGGAGGTGGAGGTTGCAGTGAGGAGAGATCATGTCACTACACTCTATCTAGCCCAGGAGACAGAACAAGACTTCATCTCAAAAAAATAAACATACAAACAAAAATAAATATAATAAACAATGTAGTAATAAATATCTTTATGTCTATTAGTATTCAAACCAAAAGTTTCTGTAATACATATAGAGAATTAGTGTATTGAGTCATTATGTGCATTTTAAACATTATTAGATATTTCCAATGCATATTAGAATGATTACATTAATTTTAGTTTGTGATAATAACTGAGATATTTGATCCTCCTGATTATTTTGCTGCTGTTCTTGGACTCACCAGTTTTAATTTTACCCACTCTGCTCTATTGAATTTTAAAGATTTGCATTTTATTTCTAATCTTTTAGTGGTTACTCTTAAATTTTAATATATATGCTTAATTTAACAAAGTATCTTTTGTTTTAACTGCTTTTCGAATAATATTAGAATATTAATTCACTTTAAATCTCCCTCCCTCCCCATCTCATTTTTCCTGAAATCTAAATTTAGTTTCATTTTGTTTTTAAGCACCCCATTGCTCATTATTACAAAATTTTCAGTTACTTTTTATTTAAACATACCTGTATTTTAATAACTACTAGTAGTAGTTACTACTACTTCTTGCATAACTACTTTCTTTTGAATTCAACTATCTATCAAAGTACATTCTTTAGTAATTTTCTAAGGGATGATCTGTGATCATTCATTTAAAATTGACATTTCCTTTACCTCACTATACTAAAGTTATCTACCATTCTGATTTTTATTTTCCAAATGAGATCTATGCTATAATTCTAATTATTGTTTTTCTATAAGAAATCCTTTTTATCTTTTGGTGGATTTTTAAAGTTTTTGAGGTCTTGCAATTTCACCTTTATATTTTAAGAAGGAGAATATTTTTGACATTTTCAGTTATGGCCAGAATTTGGTAGAATTTTTCAATCTGATAACTCCCAGATTTCTTTTTTAAATTTTTAAAAAAATTATTTAGAAATTTTTTGTGGGTACATAATAAGTGTATATATTTATGGGGTACATGAGATGTTTTGATAATGCATGCAATGTGAAATAAGCACATCATGGAAAATAGGATATTTATCTCCTTAAGCATTTATCCTTTGAGTTAAAAACAATCCAATTACCTTCTTTATTTTAAAAAATACAGTTGTTATTGATTATAGTCACCCAATTGTGCTATTAGATAGTAGGTCATATCCATTCTTTCTTTTTTTTTTTTTTTTTTTTAAATATCCATTAACCGTCCCCACCTTCCTCTCATCCCTCCCCAACGACTTCGCTTTCCAGCTTCTGGAAACCATTCTTCTACTCTCTATGTCCATGAGTGAGAACTCATGCACTTTTTAACTCTTGAAAAGGAAATAGTCCTCTATTATTACCTCTTTAAACTCTACTTCTTTACCATTTTCTTCACTTTTACCTTCTGAAATGCCTATTGACACGGAAGCCCTTCCCAATATATATACCACGTTCATTTTATCTTTTATATTTTGGATCTCTTTATTTCTCTTCATTGCATTCCAGATGATTTTCTCACGTCTACGTTTAAATTACTCAATATTCTTCTCAACTGCTTTATCATATTAAATAAACCCTTCAACTGTGTTCTTTTTTATTTTTTAAATGTAATTCCATTATTCTAAATTTAATTGTATTTTTCATTTCTAGAGTTTCTTTTCTTATTCTTTATTCAATTGTCTTATTTTTTCTATGTGCAGCTAATCTTATGCTTTTCATTTCTTTCTTTTACGCCTAGGTAATTTTAAGCATACTTTTCTGAAAGTCGTTTCTACTGTGGTTTGTGAAATGTCATATAAGTTCATTTGCAGTGGCATTGTTTTCCATCAAACCCTTTGTTGTGAAATTGTTCGTATGAGGTATGTTTTGTGGGCGCCCTGCCTGGGGTCCTATGTCTTTCACTGTTTCCAAACTACATTTTAATTTGCCTTTGGATTTCTGCATTGTCCTTCCAGAGTAATGTATATCCTACACACGAGTAAAAGTGGGCTTCATTTTTTTGTATTTTTTCTCACCAATCCAGGTAGATGAAAACTCTTCTCATTGCTGCCCAAGGCTTATGTCTAGAGTCCATAGTCTGAGCCCATTCCAGAAGCAAATGTTAAATCTTCAGACTAACCATTAAAGTTGATGTGCAATTCAGGCATCACTGGGATCCCTCAAAGTCATCCTTTGTTTATTCTTTTAATTTTGCATTTCCTTTTATTTCTAGCACTTGATAATTCTCTTTCTTTGATTTAAGCTGGGTTATGCATTTAATCCATTATTTTTTATGTATTGATTCTGGAATTGAATCATTTTGAGTCAGATTGTGAGCGGTTTTTCATGTCATAATTTTCCTGCTTTTCTCAGGCAAACAATGATGGAATAAAGGAGACAATCTATTTTTTTTAAAAGAGCATGCTATTTTGTTCACCCACTTTGAATTGTTTATTTAGGAGGAAAGCTGACTGTGGCATTTCATCACCGTGAGTTTCTAGTGCTCGTATAGACATCTGTGCCTCATGGCAGCAAACCAGAAATGTTGATACCACTGCTGGCATTCTTAAAGGTGATGAAGTATTTTGGTCTGGAATGCATTCAACTCTTCCCACATAGAACATCTCATGTGAATGATCGTGAGGAGGAAATGAGGACTAGTTTTAGAAACAAATATAAAATGACTATAAGATTTATGGAAGGAAAGGAGAGTGGAAGAAATAATAATTGTGAAAAACAATTTAATTCATGTGTACTAGGCTATTCTAGGGTTAAAATAAACACAAAACAGTGTTTCTTTGATTTTGCCTCTTGTGAATATTGCATGACTTCCAACCATTTTTCCCTAGATAGTTGGCAGATTTCTTAAAGGGTATTAACATGCACCATTGAGCGGTTTTCCTTGATGGCTGCATGATTTCTAGCATTTTTTATTTTATTTATTTTTTTGCGGGGGTGACATGGTGTTTTGATATCTCTGTGTTGTTCTGGTGCTGAAACCACCAGTGTCACCAAGGCCCACTGAAGGCACAGGAATAAGCCAACATAAAATATCCTCTTTTGCTTTTCCAGTATTCCAGATGTAGGCAAGTCCGACTTTTAGCTAAACCTGTTAAACATACTTTGTGCTCTAACATACTTTAACGTGTCTTCAAATAAGAAACATACATTTCAATAGCTTACAGCAGCAGCAGGAATAATTTAAGTAATATTTTGTGAAGAACTTAATGTGTATCAGGAATAGGAGTGCATTACTTATATTATTGCATCCAAACATATCTTTAATGTAGGTACTGTTACTTATCTGTTTTTCCATTATGAGGAAAGTTAAATAAAATTTTGAAGGACTTTCCCAACGTCTTTTGGCCAGTAACACAGCGTAGATCAAAAATAAAATTTACCAGAAAGCAGAGCTCAAGCTCTTAAACAATATACTATATTATATATTTAGAAAAACAGTTTGCTAATAACTTAATTGTGCCTGTCACTGTGTTATTGGTTTATATATGGTATTTTAATTTTCCTTGAGAGTAAACAAAAACATGGATACTATTATTATAATCCTAATTATACAAATCTAAATTAGTGTAATTTAGATACTGAACTCAGCCTCAGAAACAGTAACTGACTCATGATCACATATCTAAAGTAACAGAGGTTGATTCAAGCAAAATCTGTCGGGAGTTTTCAGTCATAACCACTGTTCTGCTACATATCCTCCAGAATAATAATGTTTTGAATTCTCAATGACTTGCTCAATTTTAAGTAAATTTTGTGCATTATTATTTGTATTTTATTTCAGACTCTTAAAAGACTGAAGCTGAGAGATAAGCATTGGTGCTACATTTGGAATTGATCTTCCTTACTTCTTCTTATCCTTAATCCTTGAAATGGAATTTTTGTCCTTTGTAAGTTTTGCAAAGAATAAGTTATTTACCTCAGAAATTAATGTAAATGAATTCCCATGACACTGAACATTAAGATTGAGGCATGACCACAGTTTAGGATCAATTTTGGAAACGATAATATGAAATCCTGCTCTTTAGCATAATACTTAAACAAAACAAAACAGAAGTTGAGAATGTGCATTAAGCTATCTCAATATCATAGCAAAAATATCAGTTATTTCATATATGCTTTTTGCTTTAGAAATAATACAACTTTTACAAGTTAATGTCCATCCTATTTGCCATTTTGTGGAACAGCTAAAACTACAATGTCATCTATGTGTCTTTATTTCAGTAGGCTTGAACTGTTTCTAAGAAAAAATTTGGAGAATCTAACTTATTTTTTATGATTTGACACAGGCATAGCAAAATAGTGAACAATAAACTAGTCATTTGAAGAAATGTTGATGGTTTAAAATGAATGTTATTATTGATGTTGTTTGCCTTTGTCAATACCTATGTTGTCCAAAATATGCAAAAGAAGTTCACTAAATCAAAAGTATTCTCAGTAATATTAAGTCAAAAGTATTTCTCAAATGTAATTAAAATGAAGTAACAGGTTCAATATATTTTTTCTTCACTACTTTACAATATAGCAATGAAAAATCCCTGGAGGAAGTTATAAATGTTTCCAACAAACAGACTGAAGAGAAACATTAGTCAGTTTCAAGCCTCATTTACTCAATGATGTGTGGTAACAGTGTCATAAATCACTGACTACCTTTTAAGTCATATGATATTTTGTGCCATGGGCCTTTCAATATTTTTTTTTGTTGTTTAACCAACATGGAAAAATATAAAAAATAAGTATTTTTAAGAGCATAGGAACATGAAATATGAACAACACATTTGAGTAATGAAGAGTTTTAATTAACAATCCAAGGCAGTTGGTGGCCCACAGTTTATAAATGTCATGTATTAACAATATTTGATAAAATTATATTTATAAGGAAAAATCTGTATCAGAGAAATGCATATTTAGTAATCATCATAAAATACATGCTGCAGTATTTTAAGAGATAATTTCAGCATTTCCAAAATGAAATACACCTTCATTTTGACTAAACAATGTACCATTATTGCTTAGCTAATTAACAACATATGTTTTACATCATATCTTAAGGATCTGTTCTAATATTTAGGATGGAAACAAGACATTTTAATGGAGATGCAAGATTATGAACAATGGCTTATACTTGAAACCTAAACCATGTAATGAGAGAACATATTTTGAATTGCGTATCCCTATTTAAATGCCAAATTGGAAATTGTAAATTATATGCAGTTTATTTAAAGCTTATATTCATTCCTCATTTCAAAATGTCACTTCTTTTGGGAAACAAAAAAAAAGTTTTCCATTTTTTATTAATGGGAAACAATGTTTTAAAACCAAAGGCATTACTTAAAGAAAATAGTACGTCTGGAAGAATCATAACTCTAAGCGTATTTCATGTTAAATCTACTAGAAATACAAAATAATTGCATAGAAGTACTATTTAATGCACATTAAACATTTGAATCATGCTACTGATACTTTTTAAAACTTTAAAAACGACTTTGAAAAAATTTTATAGCATTTTGTGCCTCAGTATTGAGTAAAGATTAAAACAATATTTGCATTCTAAAATGGAGCCACATAAAATAGATTGACACATTCACATAGTTTTAGTAAAAATGTAATCACATTATGACCGTATCTATATCCATGAATATCTATTAGATACATGGATGTATAAACTTTTAATACCTGTGTATTCTTCCTATATTTCCCTCTATCTCTTTCATATGTAATCTGTGGCTAATTTTTCCCTCTTTTTCAATAGTCAGACTCTTGTTTTCTTATTGCTTTTGTTGCCCAGTATATATCCTACAAGTGTAGGGCCTCTAAGAGCAGAAATAAATGAAATTTTGTTTCTTTGAAGATGTTACAGAAGTAATATCTTTCATAGAAAAATAAGGTTTTAGACTTTCTGAATATCTTTGGCAAAATCTATTGCAATAGGTTTTATACTTCTGTAGTGTTGCATTTAGGGAATAAATGATGGCTTTTGTATGAAATGTTCACTTATCCTTTTTTATTCTCTTCTGAGGAGGAAGTGAAAAAAAAGAAATGCTCGCAAAACTAAACCTCTCTGGTCTTTGTTGAATACAGATACACCTTTTTTTTTCATTCAATATGTTACAAGGAAAACTTTAGACAAATTAAATTTGGTAAAGATTATTTCAGCAAAGAAACAGTTCATGAATTTGGCAGTACCCTTGACTAGTGACAGTTCAGAGAGCTCTGCCCAGCAGTGAGGAAGGAGCATGTTTACAGATAGAAAAAGAAAGTGACAGACAGAAACAGTGTTATTGGTTAGAGCTGGGTTTTTCCCATATTTGGACATGTCTAAGCAGTTTACAGCCTGTGATTGGCTCCAAGTGTGGCTGCTATGATTGGCTGAGACTCAACTACTTGTTACAAGTCGTTACTTAAGTTAGGATGCTGTTTGTTTACACATTAAGTTAAATTTCCTGCTTATGGAGGAAGTTTTAGGCAAAATGTAACTTAATATATCATAAATAGTCAGGCCTTTGTATACATGGATTCAATCAACAATGGTTCAAAAATATTAGGAAAAATAAAATAAAAATAACAAGTTGACAGTAAACAATGCAAAAGAAAAACAGTATAACAGCTATTTACATGGTATTTACATTGTAGTTTATATTATAAACAATCTGGAGATGATCTAAAGTATGTGAATGTGAATAGGTTATATGCAAATAATATACCATTTTATATAGGGGACTTGAGCATCCTTGAATTTTGGTATCCAAGCAGAGTCCTGGAATCAGTTCCCCACAGGTTACTAAGGAACAACTGTATAACCAACTTACTCAATACACATTCTAAAAATATGGGTTGCTTAAAAGCTATTTCAGTCTTTATTTTTTTTGAAATTATCATAAAGTTTCAAAGTTCCTTTATAACGATATTTTCCAAAAAAATCACTTTCTAATATACCAAGCCACCTACAATTTGCCCAATGAAATAGAAAATATAACTTGGTGGAAAAATAATTACTATTTTACAAAACAAATATTTTTATGTGACATTTTACTCTTTTTATTAGACTTGTAAACATAATATTGCTAGTCAGAACAAATGTTTAGCAATAGTCAATGAAGGACCAAGTTCAATTAAAGTTTTAATTTGAAAAATAAGGAGTAGATGCCTTACAGTATGCATTCATTCTAGTAATGAGTGTTTCACAACTGAAAGGAGAAAGTAAAACAGCAAAAGCAAAATTTAACAGAAAGTACTTTTGCTATATATTTACTTATGTAGTTGATAAAGTTAGAAAATAGAGTTGAGAATGTCATTTTTAACTATGTATCATTATAGTACCATTAGCATCATTATCAAAGTGAAAGCAATTCCCTTTAGATAATGTGTATATATATATATATATATATTATGTATATATACAAATAGCAAAAATTATATAACAATAAATGTATTGTGTGTATGCATATATATATATATATAATAGATCATATATATATATAATATAAGAGATGTTTAAGTGCCCTTGGAAGTAAGTAATTTGAGGTTCAATCTTCTGCTCTACATCTTGAAGTATTTGGATGAGTTGGAGCAATCTACTTAATCTCTCACTTTGAGTAAGGTGTTTAAAACACTGCCTAGTACTTAATGAGAAATAAATAAGTGCTATCATTATTACTTTGACTATTATTATTAAGAATATATTTTGTTGCCTAAAAAACTCTATAAGACAAGTACCATAATTATTCTCCCTTTTATAGATAACTAAACTACTTAAAGTTGCCTTAAGTGATGTATCTAGAAGCAAATAAGGCAGGAATATAAACACAGGCAGTCAGACTCCATACCCTAAGCTACCTATATGTGGTGATTACCTAAGTGGAAAAATAACAATGCTAATTTATCTTTCTTAGTGAGCTGTAAGCTTACTCAAGACAGAATTCATGTTTGAAAAATGGGATATTATCAATAAATATCTTTTGGATGAGCAACTTCTTACAAAGCATGTGTGAATTCAAATGCATTGCAAACATACAATTTTATGTGTGTTTATATAATTCTATCTGATTAATATGAATAAGCAGATTTGATTAAAACAAAACAATTAATCAAAATTATATTTTAAAATAAATCTGATTAAAATATTTTGTCATAAAAATGTTAAGGTTTTCAGTCATACATAGTGTTTCATTTTCTAGAATAATTTAGATATAAACAAATCAAAATTAATCACCTATCATCGTGTGTAAAGTAGCAAACAATACAGCAAAAATCCCATCATATGATAAATAATGAATATTTTAGCCTGGGTTTTAAAGGAAACCAAATAAAAGAATAAAAATCAAGAACATTCACTGTCAGAAATTATTGCAATCTGCTTCAGTGGAAATATTAAAACAAAGCAAAACAAAATATAAGGGTGAACTGCTGGTTAATATTCTGCTAGAGAAAGAACAGAAGTCTAACTGAGATTAAGTTAGTGATAGACAAAGACAAAATACTAAATTGCTCAGAGCAAATCTTTGGAAAGGAATTGTTTACAATGCATTGGAAATACAGCATTAAGACACAATAGGCTGTCTTTATTGGTCCATTATTATATGCCTAAGGTATATTCTAAGGCAGAAGATTGTAGGCTCTTACCTGTAATATTTTTAAATGAAATCATTTCACAGAATCAAAGAAATAATAATAGCCACATATATTCTGAGCTAAAATATACCTTACAAATAATATCAATCAATCAATTAATTTTATTGAAAAGCTCTCCATTTGATCAAAGTAAAATTTCACTAGGTATACAAATTAATCTCTGAGGAGCAAATTTAGTTTGATTAAGCAAGATGCTTCACTGAGAATTAGTAAAGAATATTTTGGCCTTATGCATATGCATTAAATGGCAATTTTCCAGAAAATTCTTAGGAGTCTAATTACACACTCAATTAAAAATAGTTTATTTTTAAAGCCACATGGGATGCTTAAGTAAAGAACAAGAAAAAATAATGAAGAAAATACACACAACTTGATAGAGAAGGGAAAAATGGTAGTTATAAAACATGAGTGTCAGCATGTGATGGTTAATATTGAATGTCAACTTGATTGGATTGAAGGATGCAAAATATTGTTCCTGGGTGCGTCTGTGAGGGTGACGTATTTTGTGGACACCACTCAGCCTCTTTCCCCAGCCACTCCTGTATTTGCCCAATGGGCCTATGAACAAAATGGCCATGGTGGCAGGGATGGAGGTTTCACATGGGCTCAGTGATGTGGACTTCCACTAACCAAGGCTGGCTTGACTACAGCTACTGCTGAATGTCCAATTTGTCAGCAGCAGAGACCAGCACTGATCTCTTCATATGGCACCATTCCTTGAGGTGATCAGATAGCTACTTGGTGGCAGGTTGATTATATTGGATCTCTTCTAACATGGAAAGGGCAGCAGTTTGTCCTCACTGGAATAGACACTATGAATATGGGTTTGCCTATCCTGTATGCAATGCTTCTGCCAAGACTACCATCTGTGGACTCACAGAATGCTTTATCAACTGTCATGGTATACCACATAGCATTGCCTCTGAGCAAAGCACTCACTTTATGGCTAAAGAAGAGCAGCAGTGGGCTCATGCTCATGGAATTTGCTGATTTTACCATGTTCCCCATCATCCTGAAGCACCTGGATTGACAGAATGGTGGAATGGCCTTTTGAAGTTAACAATTACAATGCCAACTAGGTGACGATACTTTGCAGGGCTGGGGCAAAGTTTTTCAGAAGGCGTATATGCTCTGAATTATGTCCAATATATGTAATTGTTTCTCCCATAACCAGAATTTGTGGTTCCAGGAATCAAGGGGTCACCATCACCCCTAGTGACCCACTAGCAAAATTTTTGCTTCCTGTTCCTTTGATGTCATGTTTTGCTGGCCTAGACATCTTAGTTCCAGAGGGAGGAACGCCACCACAAGGAAACACAGCAATGATTCCATTTAACTGGAAGTTGAGATTGCCACCTGGCCACTTTGGACTCCTTCTACATGTAAGCCAACAAGCTAAGAAGGAAGTTACAGTGCTGGCTGGGGTGACTGACCTGGACCGTCAAGATGAAATGTGTACTACTCCACAATGGAGGTACGGAAGAGTATGTGTGGAATACAAGAGATCCCTTAGGGCGTCTCTTAGTATTACCATTCCCAGTGTGATTAATGTCCATGGGAAACTTCAACAACCCAATCCAGGAAAGACTACAAATGGCCCAGACCCTTCAGGAATGAAAGTTTCAGTCACCCCACCAGGTAAAAAACTACAACCTGCTGAGGTGCTTGCTGAAGGCAAAGGGAATATAGAATGAGTAGTAGAAGAGAGTAGTCATCAATACCAGCTACGCCCACATGACCAGTTGCAGAAATGAGGACTGTAATTGTCATGAGTATTTCCTCCGTATTTTGTTAAGAACATGTTGGTGCATTTACACATTTGTACTAAGAAAATATCTTCATTTTATTTTTTTCTTTTTCCTTTATCATGTGACATAAAATTTATTGAATTCATATCAGCATTTAAGTGTTGTTAACTTTATGTAATAGCATTTGGGTTGGGGATTGGTACATTTCCAGTTGTAAGAATGATAGCATAATTATGGCCTTATTATTGTCTTTATTTAAAGATTATGTATTATTTCAGGAGATGTGTATGGGTTCAAGTTGACAAGAGATGGACTTATGATGGTTAATACTGTCAACTTGATTAGATTGAAGGATGCAAAGTATTGTTCCTGAGTGTGTCTCTGAAGGTGTCACCAAAGAAGATTAACATTTGAGTCCAGTGAGCTGGGAGAGGCAGACCCACCCTTAAACTGAGTGGGCACCATCTAATCAGCTGCCAGTGTGGCTAGGATAAAAGCAGACAGAGGAACATGGAAGGACTAGATTGGCTAAGTCTTCTGGCCTCCATCTTTCTCTGGTGCTGGATGGTTCCTGCCCTTGAATATCAGACTCCAAGTTCTTTAATTTTTGGACTCTTGAACTTACACCAGTGGTTTGCCAGGGGCTCTCGGTTCTTCAGTCACAGTCTGAAGGCTGCACTGTCGGCTTCCATACTTCTGAGGTTTTGGTACTTGAACTGTCCCTTGCTCCTCAGCTTGCAGGTGGCCTATTGTGGGATTTCACCTTGTGATCTTGTGAGTCAATACCCCTTAATAAGCTCCCTTTCATATATACATCTATCCTGTTAGTCCTGTCCCTCTAGATAACTCTATTGCACAACATGAAATAAATATTATAATGAAATACTTTATAAAATTTGATTGATGTTTATACCATTGAATAATGGTAGGATCTAATCTAAATTAATTCCAAAAGTATTGATGATTATAATCAATGTATTTGTTGGATTGTCCAGTGAATGAAATCAAGAACTGTTTTGAACCTGTTGATATTCTGCCCTAAACACTCTGATTAAATTCTGTAGCTCTCTGCCTAATATTCTAGCTACTTTCACTGTCTCAAGTGCCCCCTATGCACTCAGAAACTACTTTCTTGTCAGAAAGCATTGGTAGGTCTTGCTTGACATGGCTCTATCTAATTAATACAGATAAAGTTCAGAAAGAATGCAGATACAGGTAACTAATTTAGTCAAGCCCCAATACAATATTGATTAACAGAATAACAAGATCTACACAGGAGAGAGAAATAGGGAAGGAGAGAGAGATATTGAGAGGGAGAGAAAGACAAAAAAAAAAAAAAACATAGCAGAGGAGCTGGCGGCTGGGAAGTGGAGAGGGAGACAATATATAGCTGCATGAATCCACTGCGTTGCTTACAGCCCACCTCCCATTTTTGCTATTAGAGTTTGTTTACATATAGGCCCCATCAGCGTACAGAGTGCTCTATCTATAGTTATGGTTTTGTTTGACAGAGTTCTGACTCCAGTGTTTTTTCCTGGAAGAAATTCTCAGTGGAGAATTCATTCAAGTTTCTTCTAGTTAATCATCATTATCTTCAACTACATTAAGCAAAGAATTAGAGTTTTAAATGAGGTCTAACCCATCCTCTTCCTCTGAAGAATATTACAATATACCAAGGTGAAGTTGTTGCACATATATTCTGTGCTGCATATCCCTCTAGGCTAAGAGTTTCTGAATGATCTTATTCTTGAAATTCTGCATCTAATGGTCCTTTGGGAAAGTTTTCCCCCATATAAAACCTTAAAGGCTTCTGGTTTTTAAAAAAAAAAAAAAAAAAAAATTCTCCTTTTTTATTATTTTTCAATCACAAAGAATCACTAGACAATCTCTGCACCCTTAGCATGCTTACCATTGTAATGATTATAATAGCAACAGTGATTATGGCAATGTCTGTATTAGTTTTCTATTGCTGCTATAACAAATTACTACAAACTCAGTGGCTTAAAAGAGCACACATAGCTCTGAGATCAAGTTTTAAAATTAAGATGTCAGCAGGGTAGCATTCCTTCTAGAAGCTCTGAAGAAGCATTTGTTTCCTTGCCTTTTCTAGCTCATAGATGTCATCTATATTCATTAGCCTGTGATCTCTTCGTCAATCTCCAAAGTCAGTGGCTTAGCATTTTTACATTTCTCTCTACCACTGACTTTTACTATTCTGCCTCTCTCTTTCACATGTTAGGGCATTTGTGATTGCACTGGGCCCACATGGATAATCCAGAATAATCTCCTCATTGCAAGGACAACTGATTAGTAACCTTAATTCCATTTTGCAACATTAAATCCCTCTCACTCATATTATATTCACAGGGTCTAGAGATGAGGATAGAAATATTTTGGGGAAAGTATTTTTCTATCCACCACAATATCTAACATGTATTGAGCAATTACTACATGACAGCCACCATGTTAAGAATTTTGCTACTGTCTTATTTTATACATTGTTCTTGTGAATAATAAATCTTTTAACAGGTTCAAAAATGAGGAGTTTTTATATCTTCAGTTGCTTCTTTGCTGTCTTTGACTATTTTCTCAACTGTCCATGCCTTACCCTATGACATAATTGTATTTGACAGGGTTTTCTAACTGGTGTATGAATAGTGAACAAACTACACAATGGAATGAGTGCTCAAATTACTATTTGAATGTATAAGAATAAAAGCCAATGCTTATTGACCATTTGCTATCATTATTTGCACTACTTCACAGGACTAATCTTAACTCATACTACTACTACCTTCTACTGCTATAGATGAATGCATGTATACTTCCAAAATTCATGTATTGCAATCCTAATCTCCAATGCAATGTGATAATATTAGCAGGTGGGGCCTTCACATGTGGTTAGGTTGTGAGGGTGGGCCCCTGATGAATGGGACTGTGCCCTTATCAAAGGGACCTCAGAGAGCTCACTCATTCTTTCCAACATGTGAGGACACAGCAAGAAAGCGACCTCTATGAACCAAGGAGCAGGCCCTCACCAGACACCAAATCTGCTAGCACATTGATCTCAGACTTCTTAGCCTCCAGGTCTCTGAGAAATTCCCATTGTTTATAAACCATCCAGTCTGTGGTATTCTGTTATACCACCCTGAACTAAAACAAATGCTTAATAATAAGTACTATTATTATCACCTTTTATAGATACAGAAATTGAAGAAAACTGATTATATAATCTACCTAAAATCATGAAACTAGTAAGTCATAAAAGGTAAAATTCAAATTCAGGCAGTCTTGAACTAGAGATAATTCTTGGCATGAACAAATGCTGCTGTGTCGATTAGCAGGAACAGCAGTATATTTAATGACTTATTTTATGATTTTTATTTAGTTTATGACATTCCTGGCCACAACAAACTTTCATGCTATGAAGATAATAATTTATGTATTGCCCCAAAGTATATGTTAAAATTGTTTAATTAATTTCCAAATTTGTGATCATTCTTGTCCCTTGAACCATAATCCCCACATTATATGAAACCTATATCCCACTTACATGTGTCAGTGAAGAAAGTATGCTTCTCTAAGTCAGAGGTTCAGTGCTCTGGACTCTGAAAGAACAGCCATGTTGCTATCCTCCACATAATTCATATATACCCACTTACCATATGCCCGAATATAAACCAGAAAATCAGAACTTCTTTGATTTCAAGAAATGTAAGTTATGCCCATGATATTCGCCACCACCCAGTAGATGTTCAGTACCTGATAGATAGCATGCTAACTCCCTATATACTCTTTGACACACTCATAATCCAGTTTGGAGATGAGGACAAATATGCAAACAATGCCAAAGAGATTACTAAGTGAATTAACGTTACAAAATTATTCACTCTCTCTTACTGTAAAAAATGCTAGGATACTTTCTCTTCTTTTGTAAGATAAAAGCAATAAGGCAGATATAAAATGACAGAGTTCAGGGAACAAAGAGACCATTCACTACTTTGAGTATCTGTGAGTTTCATAAAATAAAAATCATTTGAGCTAAACCTTAAATAAGTTTTGCTATTTTGATTTGTGGAGGAAAAGCTATGAAAATTCTACAAAAGGGAGAAAAAGGGAGATATTAAGAAGTGGTCAATAACCCTTTGTGACTGTGAACCCATGTGAAGGGTCAGAGTAGAAAGAAGGGCAGAATTCGTGTTGATGATGGATCACAGAAGCCACAAGCACCAGTTAAGATGACTTTGACTTTCCTCTTCAGGCAATGAGGAGCCCCTGAGAGCTTTTGAGCAGGTGAGCGACATGATTGGAGATGTGTTTTAGTGCAATTCATTCATCAGAAGTGTGCAGAATGGATTAAATGAAGTGTGTTTGAAAAATTGCAAAAACATCTGAAAGACTTAGTGAAGACTGACACATATTACGTAACACGAATTGAACACACATTCTTTAGATCTTCACGTGACTGGCTTCCTAATTGGATTCCAATTTTTTCTCAGTTTCTACCTCCTCAGAAAGACTGTTCCTGATTACCTATCTCCTTCTTGAAATACAAGACCTTAGTTACTCTCTTACTTTCCTTTATTCTTCTTCATAGCACTTACTGTTGCTTATTTACATATTTAACTTGCTTTCTTTGTCTTCCTATTATAAATAAAGACAGTGACATTGTCTTTTTTGTTCAGCACAGTAACTCTAACCTAAAAGAGTTTTGACACATAGGACACCATATATTGTCATTAAAATGAATGAATGACTTGAAGTCTAAGAATCCACATCAAGGTGACAGTGTCATTAACAGAAAATAGGGCACCAAGAATACCTATTATTACCTGGAAATGAAAAATGGTTCAAAATTTCTACCTGTCCTATAAGCATAAGAAATTATAGATCTAAACAAATATATTCAAATGTATTTGAAGATAATCTCAAAATTTAGGGGCACACATCTCCCAAACTGATTTGATCCTAATATATTTCCCCTTTGATTCTCCAGCCATGAATTTTTAAATTGCTTGTTTCTAAATTCAGCTTGCTACACTCATTCTGGTTGGGCATTCATCTTAACTCATATTTTTAATTTAGATTTAAGAGCGTGTATGCTCTTTAATTTAACAGACCCTTGCTCTGAATTCTGTTCTTCCCCCAGAAACCTAAACCTCTTTCTAATCTCTTGATACCCCTGCACAGGTAGAGATAATTTGGATCACAATGCAAAGAACTATGAGTCTTCAGATTCAGGGATGTGCGCAGTGGTGTTGGTGTCATTTTTGCCGCTGTTGACAATTTCAATATTCAAGCTCTACTCAACAAGTATTTAATCAATACCTACTGCGAGCAGAATCTAACCAACTCAGATCTGACGTGAAAATGTTCCTTTCAAATGCAAATTAGACAAAAGCTACTAACCCCCATTTAGATTTAAGGGACTCAGTCCATTTAAACTTTAGAAATAAGTCCATATCAGAAAAAGGAACATGAAGCTATATTGTATGAAGCTCAGTGTGTTGAAGTGCTCCTGGTTATACACAATGGCAATGATAATTAACTAATACATTCAAAATATGTGATCTGTATTGCTTTTCAGTTTTTTTGTTGTCACTGCGAAAAAATTGGGATTGTTCTTTATTTCTAATGTAATCGTTCTAATGTAGCTTTAAAACATGCCCTTAGATACATATAATGATCTAAACTGTACACTTCCCAACGTTTTATTTCATCCATGGCCTTATATTTTATTGCAGCTCTCTGTACCTTAAAAAATAAATGCAAGCTATTAGATTCATGAAATTCATGTATTTTGACATAATAAAATAAAGTAATTTTTAGTCGACTAACATGACATATGTTAGAATAAGAAACAGTAGAACCAAAGGAATTATCTAGATAAGAAATGTTGATTAACATGATGAAAACATAATGCAACTTCTTTTCTATTGTTAAACAATATATTTACTATAATTTTGAGGTTTTAGTGCTATAAACTGCCTGTGATATCTGATAAATGTATTAAACAAGGAAGAAATTTGATCTAAAGGAATCATTCTCATATTTTTCATATCCTGCAAACCTCAAAATAAAAGCTGAGAAAGAATTTAAGCCATAAGCTCAGATTTTGAAGTATTTGTTTTTTTGTTTGTTTGGTTGTTTTTTTGCTATTTAAAAGTATCTATGTATAAAAAAGGCAAGAAACCTTTTAGCCATAGCAGTCTTTCCTTCTCATGAACAATTAAATCTCAAGGAGCATTTCATTATTGGACGCTGTCTTCTTTTGAGATCTTCTAAACTCCTCAAGAGTAAAAATGCCGATGTGTTTCTAACTTAAATATTTTGATAACACACAGACTTTGGAACCTATCTACATAGCTACAAGCTTTTCTTAAAATTTTTTTTCTGAGCAAAATATCTATTTAATTAAATTCTTTTGTATTCTGGATATAGATCAATATAGCCTGCCTTCCAGTTAATGTATTTACGCAGAGACCATTTCTCTTACTAAGACCTGGCTAAGTGTTTTTTTTTTTTTTTCACAAGAATCGGTTAGTTCAAGTTACTAGCTGATTACTATTATATGTGGGATCCTAGAAAAGAATGAGAAAAAAGTAATTGTTTCATTTTCTGTATAAAGAAAGCAAATTAATTACTACATTACACTGAAATTATTTGTTTCACATCTTTGTTTCTCCTACTATTTTTTTTTAGCTTTGTCTCCAGTGCATATGTAGTACAGAACATGGCGTACAATAATTGCATATTAAATGCTATTTGAACAAGCCTAGCAACCACAAATGATAGAATAATTGTTTGAATGTAATGAAAAAGTTTAATATAAAGGAGAAAAGTTTAAGTGTTTCATAGTGTTCTTTAAGTGTTTAAATTTAGTTATTCAAATCCTTAACATTACCATCATCATTAATCCTATGGAGCTGATAATTTTGGACTTGTGTTTTCCAAATGAGAAAACTTAGGTTGAAAGAGGTTATGTAATTTTTTCAAGTTTATAAAGCTAGTAAGTAGGTGCTAATGAACCTCAGATATATACTGAGGACTATCTCTAATTGCAATTCTGAACTACTATATTGCATCTATTGCTACATAGAAGAGTAACTAAAGAAGGGTTGACCTTGGTTCAATGTGCTGAATGAGAAAACACGCAGCATCTTTGTATGTGCTGGCATAAAATCAACATTTTTCTACCAGATTTCTAGGCAAGTTTATTCAGTTGTTTTTGGTCTATTTTCCATACAATGTTAACTCCTCAAAGGTAAGAAACGTGTCTGCCTTTTTCACTATCGTATCTTGTACTCAGAAGTAGACTAAATTTTATTATTGTACTAGAATTTTACCTAGTAAGAACTAAATACATCTTTATTCAATGAATGAATGTGTGATAATATAAGAAATAAGAGTCAGTAATAATCTAAATTCATTGCTGATTTGCAGTGAAACTCTTATTATAATATTGCTTCTCAGTTATTGGCCTAAGATCAAGTGTAATATTGCCATATGGTTAGAACAGAAGACGAATAGCAAAAAAAGTTTTTTATGCTCTTAACATCTTTAATATTTTAAAGGCCAAACAAATGCTAGTAGCTTAGTATAGGGTAGTTTTCTGTGGTGTAATGGGGACAAGGAATCAAGAAGTCCAACAACCTAGGTTTAAAACAGAGCTCATGCACAATGACAAACATGAAAAACAAATACAACTCAAACATGTCTTTGTTATGTGGCTTTTTATAAATTACTCAGTCCCAACTGTATATGGCAATAATAACAGTATCTGATTCTTAGGTTGCTGTGAGACTAATATAATTTTAGAAAATAAATCCCTTAGTTCAGTGTCTAGCATATAATAAGCACTTTTAAAAATTTATTATTGTTTGAGTATAAGCTCTACCTTTCAATTACATCCAATTACCTAATAAATTCTGAGTCAAAAACAAAAGATAATTTACATATTCAGTAACAGGTTTTTAACCTCCTTATAACTTAAATAAGTTTTTATTTTGTTTTATGATTTCTAAAAGAGTGATTTGCAAGTTTTGAGTTCATTTTTCTTATTGGGTAATGCTAAACGACTAAATGTAAACTGCTCATTTATAGCTTCTAATTTTCATAGTAGTAATACGTATGAATAATTGCAACAAACTGCTAATCTAAGTAATAGAAAGTGACATTATTATAGTCAGTTTTTAAGTGTGCTTATTATGTCTTATTTTTGATAAGCCTTTCCTTCAAATTCCAGCTTTCCTGGGCAGAATACAGCTATTCAGAGTTATCTAGCATACCAAGGAAAACTTTGAAACGGGAAAACAAACAAAACTTTACTTCTTTAAACCACTTGTTTAATGTATTAACACACTTATCAAAGCTATCTGACCAAGAGTAATTCTAACTAAAGTATCCCAAGGTGTTAACATTTGTTTCAAGGGATCTAGAAATGAGTTAACTACCTTAGTGGGCTAAGTGCATTTATTCACTGAATATTTTTATTTGTTAATGTAAAAGAAGGAACATCGTCGACTTAACTTCCTGTGTCAATATTGATTTCCTAATTGAATCATATTAAAATTTCAATTTCAAAACAGTTTTTATATTTTCACAGAAAGTTTCTTTTTACAATCTTATTTCTTGAATTATATACTTATCAATGTGTTCAAACTAGTAACTAGAAATAAAAGGTTAGATTGCATTAATTCATTGCCACTGTCACTGCTGATCACTGACTAATATTCACGTGGAACTTGACAAAAGTTGAATGACTGCTTTAAATAATTCAGTCATTGTTGAAGTCTAAATTGTTGTATACCATTGGAAAGATTTGTGTTATCAAATATATTAGGTAATTTTTTTTTTGTCACTATCAGTTCTCTTGTAGGTGCAGAGGTCTTACTCTTCCTTATCACATTTTTGTCAATAGGGAAAAAAAGAGAAAGCTTCAGAAACCTTTGCTCTTATGTACTTCTGCCAATCAAGGTAATCCAGGAGATAAATGCAACAATAGGAAAAGACCCTATTCCTTTGTTCACCACTAATTCATCACACTTTTCACAGCTGGATCTTAACTGAAGCAACACAGGTTTGACCTTTAAATCTTAGCTAGGCTGCATTTGATCCTATCTCCCACAGGTATAACTTCATTGAATACTGTACTTCCATTGCCCTTTTTCTGTAATTTGACTTTGATTTATCTTTTAACTATCAGCAGTCAACATTAACACTGTAAGCCGTAGGTGTGAAAATCAAGTGGAGCCTTATCAGGCCTGTAATCATATATATCTATTCAATACCATTCTATTAACTGTGAGGCAAAATTACTATTTGATTTTATTGATGTAGCAACAGAACAAATGTGCACAATTAGTTATCTCTTGTTGTAACTACTTTATCTGCCTTGGAATTTTGAGGTTGAGGTACAATTACAGGAAGAAAATACAAAGTCATTAATAAGATCAAAATATGGTAATGGTTCAGGTACAATATTTGGTTGTTTCTATGATTTCACATAAAGCATTTTTATCAATGTATTTCTTTATTTTTCCCCCTTCGACAGACACATGGTGCATTCTAAAACTGCACCAAAAGTTAATTCAAGGAGGTTTACTGAACAATAAAAACTTAAATCCTTAAGGACCATTCCTCCTTAATAATTGTTTCTTTTAAACTGGTATAAACCTACCTGACCCTCCAGTAATTTTTTACTTCTAGCCAACTGAAAGTTAATGAACCACAAATTACACTGGGGAAGAGAACTGGCTTTTTACAAGGAGCTGGAATGTGTTGAATGTGGTGAGAGAACATTAACAAATCTGTCAATTATCCTAGAAGGTGTTTTGAATTTTATGTGTTCTGTTTGCTTGCACAATATAGCAAATGTAATTCCCTTCATTTTATTTAGTATTATTTCTAATAATAATGACATCCAAACAGTCTTTTTTTCAATCTGTAATGTAACCTTCATGGCAGGTTTCTCAGAAGTTTCAACTCAAGCGTTGTACCTAAGTGAAAACTTTTCAGGTTGCAGTGTAACTGTTAGAGTTGTGATCATACTTCATAACTCATAGTCCAGTAATCTTTGGAGAGTAGATAAGGTTACTTTTTCATAAATTTCTTATCTGTTCATGCTAGTAACTGATCTTAATTTGAATCAGGGTCCTAACCATCTTATTTTAAAAATCTCAAGTGGAGAGCAATATATTATATATTTCCTCAAATTTTCAAAGACATTTTAATAATAAGTCTAGTACCTAGAATAGACTATCCATTCATTGATAACTTGGGATATCATTAATATTCAGTCTTTCATGGTTTTATTAACAATTTCTCCAAGTGCAAAGTGAAGAAAGTTTATCTACTAAAACTATCCACTACGTTTTAAGCCAAAGGTTTCCAAATCCTCTTAAAACTGAAAGCCTAAATTTAAAACAAATTTGAAATTGTTAAAATCAAAATAGCTAAAATTCTTTCAAAAAGAAAAAGCAAGAAAGAAATGACACTTTTCTATAGTGGGAGAGGATCTTTATTTCCATTTATTTAACTTTCTAGGTCTCAATAATTTTTTAAAAAAATTATTGTCTAAAATATGAGCTAACATAAAAATTAATTATTCCATCTTTGGGGAAATAATAAAAAATTGAAGTATCAGGATTCTTCTTCTTTCACCATAGGTATATAAAGTTAAAGGAAAATTAGGATTATAAATTTTTAGTCTATAATTTTGTTAATTGCTTTCCACCAGGGTTTTTAGGTCTAGGAGTAAGATTACAATATAAAAGAAGATAACACTTAACGTTAGAGGTTACCTATGTTGATAGTGAAGGAATTATATTACATTTGCTATTTCTCAGTGCTCTCAATACCCAATTTATACTTCAGTATCATAACAGCCAAAGAATGACACTTTAATATTTTATGAATTCAGTTGTGGAAATTATGCACAAAACAATTTATTAGCCAAATGGGTACCTATAGTGGTTATTAAATTACAAAAATATGTATACTGTATGTAGTCATACAAATAGATTGGAATATAAGAAAATTTTTTTCTCTGAATTATTCCGCTGCTAAATAGAACAACAACAACAACAAAACATAGGTACTAAATACTTCTGTTCCATAAATAATTTTTAGACGCTATGATTCTTATACAATTATTGTGAGAACTCCATTTATTTATAATACAGTAATTAAAAACACATTCCATTAAAAAATCTTATCTTTATTGATGATTTTAAATATAATTGCCTGAGAGAGCCATACTACTGCAGAGCTTAAGATTTAGCAATTAATTTTTTTTAAAATTTGTATTGACAACATTCTTCGGATTTGTTGAGTATTCTGTTTGACTATGATTTTAGCTACATAATCGATGTCATATGACATCCAATTGATAAAACATAAATTATTTTCAGAATTAAGTTAAATTGCCTTGATTGTTCTTTTTTTTTTTTACAAGTAGGCCATAAATAATCAAACAAAATTATTCTTAAAAGAAAGAATGTTTATATGATGATAGATCTCTCATTTAAACTATGTGAACAAAATTCTGGCTTTAAATTCATTAATCCAACTTTAATATTATATTTAAATTCTAGAGATAATGGACAGTGTATTTCCTTGCATGTTAGAAAATATTTATGGATAAACTAATAAAGAGATTGAAGTTATCAACATTTACCAAATGTGAAAACCTCTTGTTTGTCTTTGACTCCTCTCTCTCTTTCAGTCCAATGTATCAGTTATCTATTGATAAAATAATACCATAAACAAACACACAGCACACCAAACACACACACACACAGTTCTTACTGGCATAAAACATCTATTTATTATTTTGGGGGAACCAGTGGGTCATCAGAATCGTTCTATTGCCTTGTGTCAGGCTTGACTGATCTGCTATGGGCTCACACATGTGGCAACAAGGAGGCGACAGTTCGGCTAGGGGCTGACTGGCTTATTATGGCCTCAACTCGGACCACTCACCCTTGCTTTTTACCATTTTTTATCCTAGAGTAAGCTGGCTTGAACTTGTTTTCATGTTGGTTGCAGTGTTTCAAGGAAGAAAATGGTAAATAGAAAGCACTTCTCAAATTTTTACTTGTGTCAAGTTTGTTATTGTCATAGTGGACAAAATAAGTCATATGGCAAATGTTAGAGTTAATTTGGGAAAGGGGACACCACTTCTTCATGGAAATAGCTACAAAGTCAAATGGCAATGAGCTCAGGCGTTTGTATAGGTAGCATGTTGATAGAACTTTGGCCAACAATGCATTACCCCCTACATCTAGTCGTTACTAGTTTTCCTCAGAATGTGAAACCATGTGTTTCTGCCCTGTTTCTAACATTACCACTCTTATGGAAAATCTTCTAACTTACTTGGATTATAGTATTGATCTTGTAACTAGATTTCATGTCTTAAGTCTTACTCCTCCTCAATATTTGCTATACACATTTACACATTTAATGGCTTTTCTTCTGTTATTTAATGACAATAACTTGAGAATAGGATTACATTCTTTTTTTTTTTTTTTTTTTTTTTTGAGACGGGAGTCTCGCTCTGTTGCCCAGGCTGGAGTGCAGTGGCCAGATCTCAGCTCACTGCAAGCTCCGCCTCCCGGGTTTACGCCATTCTCCAGCCTCAGCCTCCCGAGTAGCTGGGACTACAGGCGCCCGCCACCTCGCCCGGCTATTTTTTTTTTTTTTTTTTTTGTATTATTTTAGTAGAGACGAGGTTTCACCGTGTTAGCCAGGATGGTCTCGATCTGCTGACCTTGTGATCCGCCCGTCTCGGCCTCCCAAAGTGCTGGGATTACAGGCTTGAGCCACCGCGCCCGGCCGGGATTACATTCTTTACATATTCAATAGTGTTGTACCTATTGGACACAAAATTAGTTAGTTATGTGAAGAGTGTTGTACCTATTGGACACAAAATTAGTTAATTAATGAAATATTTGAATGAATAAAAGAAAAACCATACAATAAGCAACCTAAAAATTCAGTCTTAAGCATATTCATATATAATCATTTCACTGGAAACCCTATGAATTCAGGTCACTTCTCAAAAATTCTTAATGTATGTCAGCTTTACTCAAGGATTAATTATATGCTTTGTTTACTGTTACATATGGGATACTAATTTTGTGATATTCTGAAACTTTCCGAATTCAGTTATACTCATTTGTTTTTTCATTATGATTTTACATTTATGAAATATAATAGGATATTTAAAGTAGAAGTGGTGGTGTATTTCATGTTACATTTGAGTTTGAAAAGGTATAGTTTTGAGATAACTCTTACACGAGCAAAGGAGCAATATTAGAACAAATATTTAATTCTTCATTTGATTGATTATCATCATCATTGTTGTTCCATACCCTCTCAGTATATATATAAGAACTGAGGGGTAAATTAGTCCTTTGGGAAGTTTTATCAACTCTTTAAAATATATGCTTCATAATTATTGCTTTAAGGAACTGATTGATAACAGTGTGGCTTGGAAATTTTTATAATGTTTTCTAAAGGCTTCACTACATCCGCTAATAATACATTCATGGTATTTTATGATTCATTGCAGGTTCTAAATGCATAGTTTATATCAGATAGCTGATAGAAGATAATAAATGTTTCAAAATAACTACAACACGATAAATCAAACCTCAGTAGAATGAGCATATAATTTATCCAAACCGGCCACTGTTTGGAGTGAAAACAATGCTATTAATACCTATCTTAAGAAATAAAGAAGTTTCTGAAGCAAAATGAGACATATGATTACCAAAGATATTAGCAACTTTTGATAATATGATTACCTGAAAAAACTGGGTGTGCAAATGTGTGTATTTCTCAGGGCACATATTTGGAGAGTAATACTAAGATCATGTGGATAAATTTTCTTAATGAAGTTTATTGATTGTGGTAAAAATATGGGTGTAGAATGGAGAAATGGTATATTCAGTGTTGTAGAATAAGTAGCTAGTTGGCCAATAGCTACAGCTGCCTTTCAGTTTTCTTCCTTTCTTCCAAAATTATTTATTATGTAGGTATAAAGGAAAGTTAAAAAATCTCAGAACCTCCAAACTCCTTATGCAAAAGAGAATGTCAAGCTTGGAAGCTGAGCCATGTAATGCCCTCCTCCAAATGAGTAACTGTCACTAGGATTATGTGTCAGCCAGATTCCCACAAGGTAAAAGGCCTTGGGCATCTATAAAGGACTGCCCCCACAGATCATTCCTAAATTCTTTGCTGGCCTCTCATAGACAAGGGCCTGACAATTGTAACTTTAGGTCTACACTGTAAATCTGGCTCCTAGAACTAGTGTCTGTTTTATTCCACACTGATGATGTCCATTACAAGCTGATCTTCCCAGGTGCAGAACAAAGACAAGATGGACCAATCATTCCTCCACCCACCTGGAGATATCTGCATAACTGATTTTTTCTTTACTCCTTTTTTCCCTTCAAGCATTCACTTTAGGTTGTATAAAATGTAGGTTTACTAGGGGGCACTAACTAATGTCTCGATTTAAGAAATGTATTGATTCACCTTACTGCCTACCTGCTCTCTTCCTATGTGCCTTCCCCCACCTTTAAGGAAATGAATAAATACTAAACCTCCTGAAAAACCTCTTCAGAAAAATAGCCCCAAATGTGTCTGTGGCTTGTGTTTTTTCCACAATTCCTAAAGTTGGCTTAATAAACCTTGATTAATTGAGACTTTTTGTCTCAGTCAGTAATTTTGGTTGTCACAGGCTCTGGGGGTATAACAATAATAAGTATATATTTAGTCCTTGTCTTCATGCAATTCACATTTTAGTGGGTGAGGCATGTGTTTAATTAAAAATTACACTATTAAAATTTACTTATTTTTAAGACCACAGACTACAGCGTGACAAAAGGCCTGATAGAAATCTAACATGTTGGACTGCAGATGGATTTGATCAGAAAACTATTTTCTAAGGAGGTAAAGTTTACAGTGCCATCTGTTCAATAATTTGAATTCTGATAGCCAAATGAAGAGGAAAAAACTGACTTTCAGTCAAAGGACCAAGGCAAGGCTACTGAGGTGAAAACAAGACAAAACAACAACAACAACAAAATAAAGGAACAAAAAGTATTCTTAAAATGACTAGGAACAATAACTGGGAAGTTACTGAGAATGAGGGAAGAGGCTAGATTATGGAGAAAATTATAGCCAATTTAAGAATTTTAATTTAATACAAAGATCATGGTAAGTTGGGGGTGTAAGTGTCTTATTCCATTTTTGTTGCTATAAAAGAATACCTGAGATCGAGTAATTTATAAAGAGAAGATGTTTATTTAATTTACAGTTCTGCAAGCTGAGAAGTTTAAAGGCACGGCCCTGTCTTCTGGTGAGGACTTTCGTGTTACATCAAAACAAAATGGAAAAGGTCAAAGCAGAAATAAACACATATGAAGAAGGGAAAACCTGAGGGATGTTCTGGGTTTATAACGACCTACTTTCTCAAGAGAACAAATCCCTCCTCATGAGCACTTATTCAGTGTCTTGAGAGTGAGAACTCGCTTACTACTATGAACACAGAGCCAAGCTATTTATGAGGGGTTATCCCTCATAATCCAAACACTTCTCCTCAGGTCCCACTTTGCAACACCATCATGTTGAGGATCAAATTTCAACATGAGTTTTGGTGGGACGAGCAAACCATATTCAAACAATAAGAATAAATCAGATAAATTCCCCCAGTTCAGCAACTTAATGGAATTAAATATTATTTTTTGATATCAGAATACTATATGTGATTGACAGATGTTGTGGCATTGTTAGGGGAGGGAGTGGGGCAGAGATAGGAACTCTGAGCCATATACATTCACTCAAGAATTCAAGCTTCCTCAATTTCAGAGCTCTGCCACATTGTACTCATATCTCCAACTGTTGCAGTAGGCCTTCTTATTCAGCCACTAGATGAGGAACAATAGATATTTTATAGACCAGTGTACATTTCTGTCACATTATATTGGCCAGAACTTAATTACTGAGCTTTACCTTACTGGAGAGAAAGCTGAGAATTGTAATTTTTCTGTATTGCTAGTGTGCAAGGGAAAAACAAAATAAGTTTGATAGGCACACAGCATTTTTGTGAGGACTAAAATCATTTACTCCCTCATTTATTCTGAATACTGCAGATAATAACAATACCTACTGTCTACATTAAAATGACTTTGCCTTTCCACTGTCTTTTCTAACATTACTTTGTTTTTCCATGAGTTTTCTGCCTAGGCAAATGGTTTGATTTTTCATTATAGGAACTTTCTGAAAGGTCCATCAACTCTTCAGTGGAAAGCATTAAGAGAGTTGTGTTAAAGGATTATTTCACCTCAAAACTCATTCTGCTGTTCCCACTAAGCCTTACCAATTGGTAGGCAATTCTTATCAATTCTTAATCAATCCCTGCATTGAAAGACTCATCTTAAATTCTTTCTTAATAAATTCTGACCTTACAACCCCTCCTCTAGAATATGGCTATAGCTTAAAAGAGGTGGACTTCTCATTTTTTACTGTAATAACAAATGAATTAAGGCTTGTGTTATTAACAGTTTTTGTTGGTGGTATTTGGAGAAGTCAGCATTCAAACATTTTTTACATTAAAGCTTTTATTTACTTAGGATATGTACTTTGTTTTTGCTAAAAAGTCCTTGTGATATACTTTAGAATTTCCCTACGATTTGCACATGATTGTGCAGCCAGTAGTAGCTAGAAATAAATAAATGACCAAATCTCAGGAGATTAGGACTAAATCAAAAGGGCGTATCTTATATTCAGTTGAGATGATTTATAGTGTTAAACAAGAGATGTTATAGAATCAAAATATACCTAAGTTGAGGGAAAGAGAGAAAACATTTACAGATTATGGTAATTCTGACAAATGCTCCTGTTTCATAAAAAATTCACTGTGGATAAGTAAAACTATTTTATAACTCAGGTGAATTTTATAACTGAGATAGAACCAACAAAATAAAACAGACATACAAAAACCCAGAGTAATAGCATAAATAGAGATAATTCATTCCCTAAGCTACTTTTCTAAAACATTACCACTTGAAGGATGAATTATGTAGGGAATCTAATGGGAAAAAAAAGCCATTTTATACACCTGCATAGATTTCTGTGGTAGTTGTAGAATAGTGATACCTAAAATTACAGAAATAGCACTGTTAATGAATCTTGGTCAAATTCTCGACATTGAACAAAGGTGGATGTTGAGGCAAAGATTGCTTTGCAGTTATTTCTGCAAAAAACCTATTGTTTTAGTGGAACTATTGAAAGTAATCTTATTGAACGTATTTTTATTCAATTACATAATTTCTACAAGTTATGTGCTTCAGATCCTAGGACACACTTAAGACAAAAGTGAGAGATGGAAAAATGTTTTATTCAAACATAAAATTGTGTCAAAGAGAGCATCAGTGACTATAACAATACAAGATAAAGCAGACTTTCAGTCAAAAACTATTATAGAAGACAAAGAAAAACAATATATAATGATAAATATGAATTCACCAAGAAAATATAACAATTATATATGCACCAAGTAATAGAGCTCCTAAATATATAATGCAAATGTTGACAGAATTGAAAGTAGAAACAGACAGATATAAAATATGAGGAGACTTCAATATGCCATCCTCAGTAAGGAATAAAACACTAGACATAATATCAATAGGTAAATACAAAGTTTGAACAATGCTATAGATCCAATAGTCAGAGCAAAATATACAGCACACTTCACCAAACAAAAGCAGAATATATATTCTCAAATGCCCACGGAACACTCTTGAGAATAGGCCATAGGGTAGGCCATAAAGCAAGTATTAATGAACTTCATAAGACTGGAATAATACAAAATATCATTTCTGATTATGATGGAATGAAATTAGAAATCAATAGCAGAAAAAAACTGAAAATATCAAGTATGTGCAAACTAAACAACACAGTATTAAACCAATAAGTCAGGAAAGAAGTCACAGGAAATTAGAAAATACTTTGAGACAAATGAAAGTGAAAACAAAGCATATCAAAACTTATTAAACGCAGGGAAAGCAGTGTTGAGAGGAAAAATTATAGCTGCAACTGTCTACGGTATAAGAAAGCAAAATTCCAAATAAACAATGTAACTTTGTATCTGAAGGAACTAGAAAAAGAACAATCTAAACCTGAAGCTAACAGAAGGAATAAAATAATAAAGATTAGAACAAAGATAATGAAATGCAAAATAGAAAAAGAGGAAATTAAGGAAACAAAGAGCTGGTTCTTTGAAAACATCAACAAAACTAATAAACCTTTTAGTTACACTATAATTTATACACTGCTATTTAGGAAATAGAATCTGTGTCTCATTTTCCAAAAGCAGTCATTTGAAGTTGGCTTTGTGAGTCCATCAGTAAAATTATTTATAATATTTTTACTCACAATTATTAGCATAGGCAAATATATATATTTTTCTAATACAAGTCGAGTACTTTTTTTCTTTCTCAAATCACCAATTAAAGTTCAAAAGCATTAAAATATTTAGTGAAATAAAAGTTTGATTTTCACCTGAAACAGGCCCCAAAATAAAAACTTGATGACCTGTATTTTATTGAGAATGTGATTGATGCCAAGAAATAGAAGGGAGTCATTGAGGAAAGTGGGACAGAGAAAGAAGTAAAACCAGGAAAGAGTGTTTTAATGAACTGTTTACTGCTGAGGGTTACTGGAGCTCAATCCTGCTGGGGATTTTCTAAGGAAATATGTAGAATGTACTTCAAATTTCCTCATTAGTCTATGTAAAGGCTGAGGTTTTCATTCACAATTCCTATGTCCCATAGGTTGATTACCCTGAGAGATATTAACTTCCCCACAGTTTGTTGCCTACTGCTGCTTTGAGGAAACTGAACTAAGATATGCTAAAGTGTATTCTTAATTGCTTGGTCTAGGATATTAGCAATGATGCATTGGAATTGTTCCTTACAAAACTGCTGCAAATGGATGAGGGCACCAGATATGGTACTGTGCAACAAAAGTGTCTCAGTTCATGCTTTGCATCATTCTGATATGCTCCGTGCTGTACATAATTCCACTCTGTCACTATCTCTTCCAAGTGGTGGATGATCATAATGTCAGAAAATTTAAAGAAAGACTTAATTATCTTTAAGAAGAGAGTTTAGTTTCATACTTCTAATTATAACCTATTTTAATGTGAAAATGTTAACTTAGTAAAATATATAAAAAATGCCCTCAAAAATATTTCTAAGATAAAGTAAAATTTTACCATTTCATTGTAGCATTATTCAAAGTGATGTATTTCTCTAATAATGAAGGCCAGAAAGTGGCAATATATATATGGTAACATTTTAATTGAAACTTCTAAGATGATTTAGAAAAGTGGCAGATTAAAAGGAGATAATTTAATCATTAAATGTGTTTGTTGTGTGAATAGAATGAATTTTGATAACTTTATCAAAATATTTATTTCACTTTTTCATTCCTCATATACCAAAAAAAATATGGATAATATAAACCTAATATAAAATTCCAAATGCCTTGCTTTTGGTGAACAGTGATTTCATGTCACAGAAGTACAGATATTAAGAGATTATTTTTAGTGTGCATAAAATTGTACATATTATTCAATATCAGTTTGAGAATTTATTAATTTGACATTTATACCTCTCCTACATCACAAACTAATTTGAAGCTACTACTGAACGAGAGAGATTAAAACATTTTTAAATAATTTTTTCCTTGATGCTTCAATTTCAAGCATTAGACACCAATTGAAAAATGCCATCTCAATATCATGTAAAGTTGTTTTGTTAAATGTCTTTCTTTCCTTTCCACTGTATGTCATAATTTTTTAAATTCATGAATAAAATTTGGAATAAAAGACATAGTGGTTCAACATTAACTTTCAATTATATAATAAGCTGAAGGAGTTGGGAGAAAAACTTCCCTTTCTTTACTCAAAAATATGTATCTTTGCAAGAGAAAAATAGGTACAGCAAGTATTTTTGAAATAGAATCTCAAATGAGTAACAAATAAGAAAACACTATCAATCAAAAGAGAAAGTAAAAATCAAACCACTTGTAAAATAAAGTTTTTTTTTTTATTCTTGAGCCAAAGACAAATAGAAACTTAACGCTTTACTCAGAAACCAAGTATATCTATCAAAACATTGATATCAAAGATACATTAGAAAAAACATATACCATAAAGTGTTTAGAAAAAACTGAAAAAAGAAAAATGAATAGTAAGCACGTTTTCCTTTAAAAAGTCCTGAAAAAGATAAAATACAGAATAATAAATTATAAAAATTCTACTTAGTAAAAATACAAAATTTATTTATTTGAAGAAACAAATACAAAATGCAAGCTGATGTCAAAAGATAAAATAAATACAGAATATGACAAATGCTAAAGATGATAGTACAAAGATTGTTAAATATATGATATTTAAATTTATGATTTTATGGTAATACATTTTTACAATTTTAAATAATTATCTTATTGGTCAATGTTAGCTTTAAGACATATAATAATTGAAAAACTTGTCCACAAATTGACAAATTTTTAAAACGCTAACTCACAAATAGATGGTTTCAGGAAATTTTGTGAGTGAGTTTTTCAAGGGATAGATCACAAATCAGTAGACATCATTGCTCTTAGTTTTGAAATACTAGACTGCTAATATAAATAACTAAAAGAAATCAATGATGCCCAATATTACTAATTTATTTGTCATTCTTCATTACCTACAAAACTAAAATGAAATACAAAGTATAAAATATTTTATGTAGGACTTTACTGGGAAAACAAAAAAATTAAAATATTTGTAATCAACTCAAATATTCAACACAGCATCCAGTTCCAAAAAAAATTGAAGACAGATATTATCAGAAGAGAGTAAATGTATGTATTATCCTGTAAACAAATTTCTTAATATGTATCAAAAGACTTAAATCGCACATATCTTTTGAATTAGCAAATAGTCTCCTAGGAATTTATAATAATGAAATATCGACACCAGTGTGCTAGAACTGATGCACACATATGCGTATTACAACTTACTTTATAAGAGAGAGAAAAATATGAAAAATACATTAAATGTGTAATTATAATACATTAATGACATGCAATGTTATATAATTTATATTAGTAATTTCAATTCAGGTTTTGATAACAGGTTTGATAGCTATTGAAAATGAAAATATGTGTTTTTACAAACCAACTGGTATGTGTTACATTAAATAATTTATAATATACTAAGTGTACTGTTCGGAAGCACATACACCAAAATCTTAAATGTGATTATTTATTGTGGGATTGTTTACTATTTTCTTCTACTTCATTACTGTATTCAAATAAGAAAAAGGGAAAAAAGAAATAAAGAAATAGCTTTTTCTTAAGGGGGAGAGGAAAACTAAAACTTACATGAGGATAACTCATCCAACTAATGCAGCCAGGGCACATTGGAGTATTAGGATAATGACACAAAGCTGAGAGCCACAGTTCTGAACATAAGTACCATTCACTGAATAAAAGCCACATCAGCCAGCATTACGGAGAGCACAATAAAAGCAAACTGCTTATTTGAAAATAGTGTTCCATTGACAAGTGATCTTTAAAAATTTCTAGACAGAAATATTAGATGTTCTCTGCAATTAGTACTAAACAACTATATATGAAGACATTTTTATTATGATGCAATCATGAGACATGGACAAGGTCAATAAGAAATCTTAAGAACAGGATGGAGACATATTTCATAGTTATACTTGGGTAAGATACCCACCCATTAGTTGGTGAGAAGGATTTGGAAACTAATGTTACAACAACACTCCAACTTTTTAAAAAACTGTGTATTTATTCCTTACTTATCTATTTAATTGTAGAGTTTTCCTTCTGTATTAGGATTTCTGCTATCTTAATATTTTTGGTTTTATTATCAAGTACTAAAGAAGGATCTTTGGCCCCAGCCAAAATTATTACATCAAGGCCTAGATCCAGACTGCTACAACCAATTGGCTTTTTGGTATTCATTCAATACTACCCTTTAATACATATGTTTTGAACAACTATTACATGCCATTTATATGTCTCCATGACATTATCCATCCTAAAAATGAACCCAAATCTTTTCCCACAAACTCAGTTGTGAAGTCAAGATACATTTCCAGGAACTTTCTATCATTTCCCAAACACCATGTGTAATCCATCGCTAAGTCTTGTCCCTTTTGCCACCTAAATTGCTCTTGGATTCATTTACCTTTCCACTATTTCAGTGTCCTTGTAATTGTAGCAGTTCAAGTCTCCATCATTTATCTTTGGGATTACTACAATGTTTTCCTGCTTGGGTTTCTTCCTTTCACTGTTGCTTTTCTCTCCTGCATTTCTTACACCTTCCTTCTATTCATATGATTATGATCATAGTACTCCATCTCTTCTACTAAAAATTCTAGAATGGCTTTCTTTCCTTTTGCTCAGCAGACAAATATGAAAATCTCAACAAGGTTCTTCAAGTCCTTTCTGATTGTATAGATTCATCTCCCTTCATTCAGTGTGTCATTCTGTGTGCTCAAAATTTATTTTCTTAAGGTTCTTGAAAAAGTTATGCCCTTTGTAGTCATCTCTAGCATCAGCTCCCACAGTGCCTTGTACCTATGCTTCATAATACCAGCATTTTTGTCGATACATTTTAAATATAATTCTCTCACATATGTCTGTCTTTTACATTACACTATAAACTGAGGGTTAAAAAATGTGTATCTTTATCCATCACATATCTCATTCCTGGCACTTATTAAGCTTTGAATATTTTTCTTATTGTAATGAATGTAAAAATGTCTTTCTTTCCTTTCCACTGTATGTCGTAATTTTTTAAATTCATGAATAAAATTTGGAATAAAAGACATAGTGGTTCAACATTAATTTTCAATTATATAATAAGCTAAAGGAGTTGGGAGAAAAACTTCCCTTTCTTTACTCAAAAATATGTATCTTTGCAAGAGAAAAATGAAGTCACACAACTATTAGCACTTCTTATAGAAGTGTTTTATTTTATTTTATTTTATTTTGAAATAATTCTGCAGCCATCATCACTAATTCCTGGAATTAGACACCGCTCAGAGAAACACTCACTGGCAGTCACCCCTCACTGAATCTTCCCTCTAGCCCCTTGAAAATAATAATCCACTTTCTGTCTGTATAAACTCACCTATTCTGTGTATTTCATATAATATCAATAATATAGTACATGGCTTCTCTGTTTGGCTTCTTTGACATAGAATACATAATGTTTCAATGTTCACCCATGTTGTAGCATGTATCTGTACTGTATTCCTTTTTATGGCTAAATAATATTTTATGGTATAGACATACCACATTTTGTTTATTCTTTCATCAATTAAACAATTTGTGTTGTTTCCAGAGTTTGGCAACTGTCAATAATGCTACAAACAATTGCATACAACTCTTGGGTACACATATGTTTTTATTTCTGTTGGATACATATCTAGCAGTGGAGTTTCCAGGTAACACAACTTTTTTACTTTTTTGAGGAACTGACAGACTATTTTCCAAAGCAGCTGCACCATTTTATGTTCCCAGAAACAATGTAAGGGTGTTCCATTTTTCTACATCCTTGGCAACATCCTCATCTTTTTAATTGTAGCAATATTATTAGTGGGTATGAAGTGTTATTGCTTTGTGATTTTAATTGGCATTTCTCTAAAGATTATTCATAGTGAACATCTTTCTGGGTTCTTTGGCTGTTTGTATATCTTATTTGGAAAAATGTCTGTTTAAATTTCTTACCCATTTTAAGCTTGGTTACTTGTCTTTTTGTTGTTGATTTGTAACAGTTCTTCATATACAGTCTCAATACTATAATCTTATCAGAATAATATTTACAAATATTTTATTCCATTCCTTGAGGTGTCTTTCCATATTTTTTTCTTAATAGTATTCTCTACAACAGTTTTAATTTTGACCACGTTCAATTTATTCTTTATTTTTCTTTTTGTTGTATGTGATTTTGGTGTCATATCTGAGAAACCATTGCTTAATCTAAAGTCACTGAGATTTATGACTATATTTTCTAATAAAAGTTTTACAGTTTTGCCTCTTTTATTTAGGTAGTTGGTATATTTTGAGTAAATATATATAGTGTGAGGTAGGGTTTCTGTTTCATTCTTTTGTATGTGAATATTCAGTTGTCTCCAACTCATTTATTGGAAAGACTTTTTTTTTTCTTATTGAATTGGCATGGCACCTTATTAAAAATTATTTCACCATAAATATAAAGATTTATTTCTGAATGTTTAGTTCTACTCCATTGTTATATATGCCTATTCTTATACCAGTACCACAATGTCTTCGTTAAATTTTGAAATGTGAATTCAAGAGTTATTACAAATTTAATTTCAAAAGTGTGGATCCTGCAACTTTGTTTTATTTTATTTCTTAATTTTTTTCTCCAAGACAGTTTTGGCTATTCTGGATCTCTTGCCTTTTCATATGAATGTTGGAATCAGGTTGTCTATGTCTGCAGAATACAGTTGGGATATTTACAGAGATTGCATTAAATCTGTAGATAAATTTGGGGAATATTGGCATCATAATAATAAGTCTTCCAATTCGTGAACTCAAAAATGTCTTTTCATTGCCTTAGGCTTTTCATAAAATTTATTTCAATAATATTTGTCATTTTCACTATATAATATTTGTACTTATTTTGTTCAATTTATTTATAAGTATTTTATTTTTTATTGCAGTTGTAAATGAAATTGTTTTCTTATTTTGGGTTTTGTATTATCCACTGCTAATTATTAAAAATATAATTTATTTTTCTGTATTTGTCTTCTACCCTGCATTATGGCCAAACATGTTCATTAGCTATAATAAATAGGTTTTTTGTTTGTTTTGCTTTGTTTTGTTTTGTTTTGTTGAGACGGAATCTCGCTCTGTCACCCAAGCTGGAGTGCAGTGGTGTGATCTCAGCTTACTGCAACCTCTGCCTCCCGGGTTCAAGCGATTCTCCTGCCTCAGCCTGCTAAGTAGCTGAGATTATAGGCGTGCAGCTAATAGTTTTGTATTTTTAGTAATTATGGGGTTTCACCATGTTGGCCAGGCTGGTCTCGAACTCCTGATGTCATGATCCCCCTGAGTTGGCCTCCCAAAGTGCTGGGATTACAGGCTTGAGCTACTGCACCCATCCAATAAAAAGTATTTTTGTGGATTTCTTAGCATTTTCAAATTTGCAAGATCATGTCCTCTACAAATAGAGACAGCTGTGCTTTTTCCTTTTCAATCTGATACTTTTAATTTATTTTTATTGCCCAATTGCCCTGGTTAGAAACCCCAGCACAACATTGAAGTGTCAAGAGTGTATATCCTTGGCTTGTTCCTTGCCTTAGAGTGAAATCTTGTGTTTCACCATTAAGTAGGGTGTTAATTGAGAGTTTTTCGTAGATGACCTTACTTTGTTAAGGAAGTTTTAATCTATTTTTAGTTTGTAAAATATTTTTATATATAGACAAATTCCCTCTACTCTAGTCTATGGAATTAATTTTATAAATTACAACTTTATACATACGTCCATCAATCCAGAATTATAACTATTATTCTACAAGTTGTATTTTAAATCAGATGTAAACGTTACAGATAAAAACACATTAATGCTATCTTGATTTTTATCCGTGTAGTTAACTTTGTGCTCTTTTGTTTCTTCATGTGAATTACAGTTACCATCTAGTAGTGTTTCATTTTAGCCTGAAGGATTATCTTTAATATTTTTTCTAGGGAAGGCCTACTACTGACAAATTCTCTCTGTTTTTGTTTATTTAGAATGTCTTAATTCCTTTTCATTTTTTTGTTGAATAACATTGCTGGGTATAGAATTCTTGGCTGATATCTTCATTTGATGCTTCAAATGTGTCATCCCACTACCTTCTGGATTTCTTTTTTTTTTTTTTTTTTTTTTTCCTAATGAGAAATCACCTGCAGTTTTACTAATGATTTCTTATACATGATGAGCATCTTCTCTCTTACTGCTTTTAAAATTCAATCTTTGTGTTTTGCTTTTGACAGGTTGATTATAACATGTCTAGATATGGATCTCTTTGTGTTTTTTTCTGGTTTATTGAGCTTTTTGGATTTATAGATTAATATGTTTCATCAAGTGTAGGCGTTTTGGGGTCATTATTTCTTCAATTATATTTCCTGTTTTTTGCTCTCTCTCCTTAACTTCTGAAAATCCTATTGTGTGTGTTGGTATGCTTAATGTTATATGTCATAGGTCTCTGAGGCTCTACTCATTTTTCTTAATTATTTTTCTTTCTTTTCCCATGACTGGAGAATCATTATAGACCTATCTTAAAGTCTAAGATTCTTTCTTCTGCCAGCTCAAATGCTCTGTTGAGCCCCTCTAGTAATTTTTTATTCCAATTATTATACTTCTCAACACCAGAATTTGTTGTACCTGATTCCTGTCAAAAATTATTTTATTATAGTAGTGTTTTCTATATGCTAGCTGGTGAGGTACTGCTTTATAATTTCCTTTAGTTCTCTTAACATGAGACTTCTCTTCATTTTTATTTATTTATTTTTCCTGTACAGGCCATAGTTGTTTATTTCTATGTCTTGTATTTCTTTAAAAAACTGGACATCTTAAATAATATTGTGTGACATCTCTGGAAATCAAGTTTTCTCTTTGACCCAGAGCTTGCTGTTGTTGTTATTTGTTTCATGACTTTCCTGAGCTAAATCTTTATGGTTTGTATTGTTTGTAATATGTGCCCATTGAAGCTTCTGTTTAATTAGTTTAGTGGTTAGTTAATAATTAGGCAGAGATTTTCTTAAATGACTGAAAGACAACAAGTGTCCTAGCCTTTGGCAAGGGGATCCAGTGATTTAGGATAGGCCTTCAATGCTCAGGTAGGCTGTTTAAACTCTTCCTTAATCAGTACCATTTGCTTTCGTAAAGCGCTAAAGTCAGCCAGAGGTGAAATCTTAAAAATTTCTCAGGTGTTTCTTTGGTGTCTCAACAGCCATAGTAATTAGTGTGTCTTTTAAGATTCCCAGGAATTTGTCAGAACTTTTCAAAACTCCCTATGGAAATCTCATTCTCTGCTTTTCCTTTTAAGTTTTTGTTCAGTTTCTTGTTAGCCTCAGCTATTATCACTGCCCCAGGCATGTGTGATGTTAAACAATTGCTACTGATTTTTTTTTTTTTTTTTTTTTTTTTTTTTTTTTTTTTTACAATTGTCCCTTGGAAAAGGACTGATTATATTAGGACATCTATAAGACATGCCAAATAAAGGCAAATACTGAGATTTGGGTTTTCCAAGGAATTTAGGAGAGTTACAAATCTGTTAAGTCACCTCCAGTGGCTGCTAGGCTGCTCATTGTCAACATAATTGTGAGCTGTTGGCTTTCAAGAGTACCATGAAGTAGGAAAGAGAAGGATAAAAATAAGGTAAGTTAAAGTACCACAAAATTCACTGTTTTAAATTTAGATTAAACAGCTTTTCTTGATTAAATGATCATTGGATTGTTGCACATGTTAGATTATTTTCTATAGCTTTAATAAAATGTTTTTTGCCAGTGTTTTCACTGTTTTTATGAAACAGAAAATTTTGGGAGATCTTAGAGATCTTTTTCCTACAATTTCCATTCTTATTACTCATAACAGTGGTTTTGAACCTTTGTTGTGTAGACAAAAAGAGTCAAACTGTAAAATATTTGAAGAGATTTATTCTGAGCCAAATATGGGTGACCATGACCCATGACACAGCCCTCAGGAGGTCCTGAGAACGTGTGCCCAAGGTGGTTGAGGTGCAGCTTGGTTTTGCATTTTAGAGAGGCGTGGGACATCAATCAAATACATTTGAGAAATACACTGGTTTGGTCCATGTTAGAAATGTTTGTTCTTTGATGTCACAAAGAAATAGCACTTGAACATAAATTTAATTTTTTCAGCAAGGCTTTTTTTTTTTTTTTTTTACTTTCTGCAGAAAGGGTACACTTGCTAGCAGTTTTGTCATGAGAGTACACTGGACAAAGGAGACAGGGTCATTTATAACTAGATGTGTCCAACTTACTGCTGTGTCTGGTTTTTTTGGCTGGAACGGGACTTTACATTTTGTATTTGTCCTGATTGCCTAGCAACTTAGAACTGTTTAAAAGACACAAAGGCAGAGGAGAACAAAGGAAGGAGGAAGTAACTTGTGGAAGGCTGAGAAGGGTAGAAACATCTTCAAATAAGGAAGAGGAAAAGAACAGGCTATGACCTGTATTAATGCCCTCTTGGACTAGTATAAGTATGTAGGGCGAATGTTAGTACTGGTCTTTGAATAAATTTTGCTTCTAAGAGAAGTTACTATGTATTCCTAATTAGACAGGAGGAAAGTCTCTTTGAAGAGGAACCTCTACTTTACTTTTTGCAGTCCAGAAAGTGGAACAGGTGGGCGTCCAGGCTAACATTTTCTGGTTGACAATTGGTTAAGTTTTCTGAAGACCTGGGATTAATAGAAAGGAAATGTTCAGGTTAAGATAAAAGATTGTGGAGAACAATGTTCTTTGAAGTCTCATAGTGGCTGACCTTAGAGATGACAGATGACAAACATTTCTTATTCAAACCTATAAAAGGTGCTAGACTCTCTCAGTTAAACTCCTCAGGATTGAGAAGGCCTGGAAGAAAAAGATCTAGCTATATTAATAGAGATTCTTTGCAGATACTAATTTTCTCCCACAAAAGACAACTTTGCAGGGCATTTAAAAATATGGCAAGTAAACATGTTTTGACATAAACTATTTGGATTTTCTTCTTTGTCATGTAATGTTATGCCAGAGTCAGATTGGAAAGTAAATCATGATACATAGGGTTAAATAAAACCCATCTGATGAAAATTTGTGGTTTGTAGGGCATGACTCCCCAGACTCCTTAGGTAGGAATTTGGGCAAGATAAAAAAAAAAAAATCAGAGCTTAATCCTCAGTTGATTCACCAACATTTTATGGTAATCTAATATATATTATACTTCTGATATGCTAAGCATTACATTTCCTTATACCTGTAAATTAATTATTGATAAAAATAATAAGGATATGGTAATGATGATAGGCATTTATTGTGCCTTTGTTACAGGAAAGGGGTTCAGATCCAGGCCCCAAGAGAGGGTTCTTGGATCTTGCACAACAAAGAATTCAGGGCGAGTCCGTAAAGTGAAAGCAAGTTTGTTAAGAAAGTAAAGAAATAAGAAAATGCTACTCCATAGACAAAGCAGCCCCAAGGGCTGCTGGTTACTCATTTTTATGATTATTTCTTGATGATATGCTAAACAAAGGGTGGATTATTCATGCCTCCCCTTTTTAGACCATATAGGGTAACTTCTTGACATTGCCACGGCATTTGTAAATTGTCATGGTGCTGGTGGGAGTGTAGCAGTGAGGATGACCAGAGGACATTCTCATTTTTTTTTTTTTTTTTTGAGATGGAGTCTTGCTCTGTCACCCAGGCTGGAGTGCAGTGGCATGATCTCGGCCCACTGCAACCTCCGCCTCCCAGGTTCAAGCGATTCTCACGCCTCAGTCTCCTGAGTAGCTGGGACTACAGGCACATGACACCATGCCCGGCTAATTTTTTGTATTTTTAGTACAGACTGGGTTTCACCATGTTAGTCAGGATGGTCTTGATCTCCTGACCTTGTGATCCGCTTGCCTCAGGCTCCCAGTGTGATGGGATTACAGGCATGAGCCACGGCGCTTGTGCTGACCTTCTATCTCATCTTGTGATACAGGATGTCTTAACCGTCTGGGAATGCATCCCAGTAGGTTTCAACCTCATTTTACCCAGTTCCTACTCAAGATGACATTGTTTTCGTTCACATGCCTCTGACACCTTTACTATATGCCAGTCATTGTTTAAGTACTTTACATATATTACTTCATTTAATTTCTCATTCGTTTTATAATTATCAAGTTTATGTAACTGAAGCACAAGGAAGTTCATCAAGTTAATGGAAAAGGTTTGAAAAAGGGTATCTCAATAAAGAATGAAGTCATAAAACTCTAGAAAATTTACACAGAATGTATAAATGTACATAGCATGTAAATTTTACATAAAAGTGTTAGAGATACCCTGAAGCTTCTTAAGGGGCCAAATGTCAAGTATAGCATTGCAGAAGGCTATTTCTCAAAGATTTGTATCATTTTTGCTTCATATTAAACATTAATAGAGTTGATGTATGATTTAAAGGATAGGATTTCATGTTATTGCATGCCAGCAATAAGTTTTCAGTGAGAACCTAGCATGTGTCAGACACTAACGTATGTTGCAGGCATTATCAGCTGTGAATAAAACAGACATGCTTGTGAATAATGTATTGCATGTTATAGAACTTTAAAGGCCACTCCACACATTAATGATAGAGTGAGAATTTGAACTAAGGTATATTTGATTCAACGTGTCTTGTTCTACTCTGCTGCACTTAAGATCATAACCATTCCTTGAGTTAATAATTACATTAAAAATGCCCATTACAGTACAAATAAAGTGACCGCATATCAACACCTATCTCCGGGTATAGATATAAAGTTGTATCTACTCTGATAGAAGTAACTTAGATGCTTTTAATAGGTAAAATGTTGAGTTGAGTAAAAATTTAAGGACATTCTTAATTCCTTCTAAAAGAGATAAATTCTGTACCACTAATAAGGTTTAACTCATCTAATTATAACTGTAGGCAACAGTCCAGCAAAACCTGGCCTGATTCCATCAGCCCCTCACCACTTCCCACACAATCCTTCACCCTTTTCAACTGCTTCAAACATAATTCAAAAATGTAGCTCCTAACCTGTATCACTGGTTTTTACACTGATTTATGGTGGTTAATAATGCTTTCACATTCTAATAGTACATACCTAAACATGGGCGAAGAAAGTGAGAAAGAGTTGAATACTACTTTTTCAAACTTTAAATTGTTTTTAATTTAAAAACTGCTTCTGCATTTATTTTTCTCATTTTATTTGTTTTGTTGAAATAGGTTTACTTTTTTTTTTTTTTTTTTTTTTTTTTTTTTTTTTTTCTGAGACGGAGTCTCGCTCTGTTGCCCAGGCTGGAGTCAGTGGCCGGATCTTGGCTCACTGCAAGTTCCGCCTCCTGGGTTTATGCCATTCTCCTGCCTCAGCCTCCCCAGTAGCTGGGACTACAGGCGCCCGCCACCTCGCCCGGCTAGTTTTTTTGTATTTTTTAGTAGAGACGGGGTTTCACCGTGTTAGCCAGGATGGTCTCGATCTCCTGACCTAGTGATCCGCCCGTCTTGGCCTCCCAAAGTGAAATAGGTTTACTTTTAAAGTATCAATTAATTAGAAAATACTCTTAAATTTTACATTAAATATTTTGACTCTAACTCTTGGATTTATCATACAATATTGAGCTATGCATAGTATATTGAAGTTAATTATTTTGCATTGTATAATCCTTAAAAAATCTCAATTTAGAATGTATGACATTAACTTACAGGAAACACAGATTGTATGATAGCTTAGAAACTCTACAATAGCCAATCACCGTCTCAGGTTTCACAGTACGTTGAGATCACACTTTATATGTTACAGCCAGGAGCAATGTACTGTGTTTGATATTTATTTTTCAAATATTAGAACATACTTCTTTGTCTTCCAGGAAAGTCATTTATTTTGATTTTCTTTTATTTTCACAGAAGTATTTACTTTGGGTTTGATATTTTAAAAAATAATGTTTGCTCAAGGAATTCCAGTTAGCTCTTTCAGGGGATGAATTGGGCAAATATGAGTTTCTTGCATATTGTGCTATTTCATTTAAAATCCATTAGAACTATATTAATAAATATATTTACAATTATTTTTCATGGAAATAGGTATTTTCAATTACTTTGTAGTGTAGTAATGATTGTTCATAAATGACACAAGATTACTTTGTGAGCAGTCCTTTATTTTGATGAATAATAAAAGCTACAATTATAGTAGTTAACAAGTATTTTTCAATTACTGTTTTAATGACTTAGGATGGGCATTACCAAGATAACAACTGCCAGAACTAGAAGAGATAATATTTGGTTTCATCATAAACAGTGTAGTATTGAGCTCAGAAGTACGTTTGTTTGATACTGTCTTCTCAACACAAGACAAATTATGACATTACAAAATAAATTTGATTGCACACTGTTTATCCTCGTGTGCATAGCAGAGAAGTTTGATTAAGAAAAGTCACAATTTTCCTAGACTTTTACTGATTTAATAACCAAGTGAAACTGTTACATCAGGCCCAGTGTGGTGGCTCAAGCCTGTAACCCCAGCACTTTTGGAGCCCAAGGAGGGCAGATCACCTGAGGTCAAGAGTTCAAGACCAGCCTGGCCAACATGGCAAAAACCCGTCTCTACTAAAAATACAAAAATTCATCAGGCATGGTGTGGCAGGCGCCTGTAATCCCATCTATTTGGGAGGCCAAGGCATGAAAATTGCTTGAACCAGGGAGATGGAGGTTGCAGTGAGCTGAGATTGTGCCACTACCCTCCAGTCTTGGTGACAGAGTGAGACTCCATCTCAAAAAAAAAAAAAAAAAAGAAACTGCTACATCACAAGAATTATACAACACATAAAATGCTTTGCCACTGTAATTTTGATGTCTCAGTGAATTAGTCTGCCATCCATAACTCATATAGTAACATTATATTTCAATAATATTCTAGTTACATATTGGTAGAGTACATTTTACTATGAGTAAATGTGACCATAAAAATTTATTATGTTAGGTGACTGAGACATCCAAGGGTTTTTTCCATGGCTAGTCCTCTAATAGGGAATAATTGACTGACACTTTTGACTTTCTATAGGGTTAATGATGACCAATGACTAACACATTAATAAATCATAATAAGTTTTTACAGATATGATGCCATAATATGAATACTGTCTGTGACTTAATCTTTTATAATTTGAGAACTGACAAATTTAACACTTGGCAATATAACCCTCCATGGTTCAAGTGTTGTTGGGTTGGCAAATTTTTGCCATCAGTGCTCTTTCCATTTGCACATAATTAATTAGTAATAAGTGTGGAGATTGTATTATGACCTAGTTATATATCTCTGTGGAAATCTGTGTATTGAGATAAAATGATAATACTAGATAGAATGCATGAAACTAATCTCAAATGCCATTTAAATTTTGCTTTTCCATTTATAAATGTACTTGTTGGTGAGATGTATCTCATTAGAATTTTTTAAAACTGTTGTTACTGAATATGCTTTAAAAATATTATGCAACTTATTGATATTTTGAACATGTATCTCGATATCTTTACATGTGAAATATCACCTCTGGTGAGATTATTATTCATCTAAACAGTTATCAAAAACGACTTGGATCTTTAGGAAAGCATTTTTTTTTTTTTTGCCTACTCTTGTCTACTTTAATGCATATCAAGTTTATTAGAAGTCTCTAAACCACATACCTTAAATAAAATTATAGACATGATATTTGATCCTTCCACCCAGACAAACTGACTAATTGTATGAACACAAATGGTATTCTTCCTCATTATTTGTGGAACACCCCTGGTAAGTTTATCTGATGACTTGTGGACATATAAGAAGAAAATCAAAGCATTTGTCATTGGAAAGGTTCACATTATTAAAACTGTTTCTAGTAGCATTTTGTAAAAAGTTTGTTACAGATGGGACTGCATATATGTGTATATTTTATAATTTATATATGTAAAATAATGAAATGCTGTGATTGCATTTAAAGATGATTTCACTGAAGCTCATCCTGTGGCGAGGTAGCCTACACCAAAGTCTTAACTAAGAGCAACTAAACTAATGAAAATAAACATAATTACTTTCACTTTTTTCTTTAAAATCAGCCAATGCCTCTTCTTTCAGGCACAGAAAGGCCCCATATGATCTATAAACTATATTTATTTTATTAAATACCTATTCCCCGTGTCAGGAACATGTGCTGAATTTCTTTTCTTTACACTCATCTAAAAATGTTTCAAAAATTCAATCCTCTGATTGCTGCATAATTCCAACACTTGCTGTACCTGATATTCTACAAGATATCCCAGTGTCACCTGTTATCAGTGTGCTGAGGGAAATATATTCATTTTTGTTATTGTTTTGAAAAAAGAATCTTGCTAAATTTCAACAGAAACAGCTTCTAAGAAAAAAATAAGAAATTATGCTGCAATGAAACTTATCAATTAATGAGAATTACTAATTAAAAGTTCATCAGCACTTTTTTTTTTAATGGTTCGCTCAATTTTAGCCCTCATTCATTTGTTCATTTGCTTCAAAAATAGTTAGGTGTCTACAGGTGCACGTTGTGGTGTTTGTTGCTGGGAATATAGAGGAAAGAAGTACCTGCTCTCTTAGAACTCAGTCTTTCAGGATGTTGGATATTAAACAAATCATAACTCTGCAAAATGTTTAGTTGCAATAATGATTTGTGTTACAAATGGGAAGCACAGAGTGCTGTAAAACATGCAAAAGGGAAACTTACTAGATCTATAAGAGGGGCTCAGAAAGACTCCCCTGAAGAAGTAACATTTCAAGTAAGATTTGATGAATAATAGTTATTCAGGCAAAAAGAACAAGGGGATGGGTGCTCCAGGGAGATGGAACATAGATAGAAGCCTTGGACTTTCTCCCTCCACATAGCAAAAATAAGCATAGCATCTTAAAAGTTCAACAATAACTACTACTATATGAATTGCTTTAACTTTAACACAAGAAGATTTTATAATAGCTGTACATGCAATATGAAGGAAGTCATAATGGCATATAATTTATTCGTCTTTGAAATAACTGGATTCAAAGAATATCTTCAAAGGAACATATTTCACATGCAAACACATATTCAATTGTGGAACAATAAATATGTATTACTCAGTGCTCAAAATTTAGAACTTCTTTGCAAGTTCCAAGATGTATGACTCACATATACATCTACTATGAAAAAAAAAAAAAATACACTCTGCTCCATGGAATGTCATTTAAGATAGAGTAGAATGAATGAACACTTGTAAGCAAGTTAGAAAGTACAGGTCCTAGTTGCAGTTTTACTGTGACCAGCCTAAGTTTTCGTTTCTTTTTGCAGTGTAGGTAACATTATTTCCTTCCAGGGGCATTATGAGAATAAAATGTGTAATGTTTGTTTTGAATGTTGAAAATTGGTATAAACTATACAAACGGAACATTTTATCATTTTTTCCCCCTGAAAATTCCACACATATTTGGGTTTTTCTTATCTTTGATCAAACGTCTTGTCTTTATTGGAATATTTGCAACATGTACTCTTCTTCTTTTCCCCTAAACGTCCAATTAAAATCCCATTACTTTTTAGAGGCTTTTTTCCACCATAGAAGTTATTTTCTCTCCCATCTCTAAACTCTCTTAGCACTTACAAATTATTTGGTGACTGGCATTTATTGACTTGTATGCTTATTTTAATGTGCATTTCAAAAGCATAGTATTTTGATGTTGAAAGGGAAATTAAAGTTCATTTGGTCCAACAGATTTCAGAGGTCAGTCTTTCCTTTGAATCATTTCAACCCACTTGTCAAATAAATTTTGCTTGAACAGCTCCTCTGACAGATAGCTTATCCTTTGATTAAGTATATTTTACTTCTTGACATCTCTAAGAGAAAGTTTTTTTTTTCTTAATTGAGACTAAATATGTCAAATTGCTTTCATACCTGGCAACTATTTCCTGATCCTTTCTACCATCATCTTCCTTTTTCTGGGCAAAGCAAGCTTTCATAGTTTCAGGTATTTTAGTTATACTGATTATTCTTGCCTAAAAATATTCCAGGAGAATATCTATCTATCTATCTATCTATCTATCTATCTATCTATCTATCTATCTATCTATCTATCTATCTATCCATCCATCCATCCATCTCTCTGTGTGTGTGTGTGTGTGTCTTATAGAGTGTTTAGAACTAAATGTTTTATTTAACTATAATAAAATGATTATCTTTTATTTTAAATATTATAATTCTGGCATTTCAGCCTCAAACTTCCTTACATTGTTGATGATCATATCAAGTTTATCTTGCTTTATATTAAATCCACATGTTTTAGTCTCAGGTGATTTTGCTAAATCATATATATCCATCATAGATTACGGCAATATCTTTTTTAGATATAATTTCCAGGATGCTAAATTATGTTCTGTTACTTCTGATGGTGGATAGTAGATAGCCAGCCAGTAAACTGTAAAATAAAAATGTATGTTTTCTTTTTTTAAACATACTTCAAGCTGGTTACAATGAGAAGCCATTTGTTTTTTTAGCTGAATTCCATTACATAATGAAATTAAAAGCAAATAGGTGCCCATTAAACACCTAAGGAAAATATGATGATGATGATGATAGTGATGATTTATTTATATGTATGTTTTGTTCATATGTATATATGTATAACTAAATTTGCATATCCATTGTGAAAATAAACAGAATCATTGTCCAAATGATGACCTGCTCAAGATTTTATTTACACATATGTGAAGATGCATTTGACATACTCATAATATTGAGAAAAACAAGACATGCCCTTTCTGTAAATGGCAAGGAACACATACTTATTTGAGTCACTAGCAAGGATGAAAATATTTTATCATATTGTGAAACACTTGATGTTTTGTGTTTCCAGCACAATAGTATATTTTAATCTTGACATAGTATAGTTAACTGAATATGTTTGACACATTTTCCTCTTTCTAATGTTGTGCTTAGTTTTCTCATGACATGTAGCCATGAGACCTACCTTATTTATCGTGTGTTTCCATCGGTGCTTTATTTTTGACCTTTTCTTCTGCAAAAGCAGAAAAGAATCAAAGAGGTTACAAAAGGTAGTACTCCTTTATGCTATATAAACTTGAACCAATCTAGTGGATTTCTACTCTACTAGTACATCACTTTATCCTTTTATCTTGGTAGAGGGTTAGTTTAAATGTCATGATTAAACAATAATGTTTTTGTATGCTGGCATGTTCCCAAAGTTCTGTATCATGTTCATATCACAAAGATTAAGTCATATTTTAACAGATAATACAATCTTCTGCACTTTAAGAAAAAAATTTAAAAAAAACACCAACTGTTTCAGTCAGTAGTGTCACAGGGAACAAAATCTGTTCTACTTTAAAGACAAAGGGACTCATCACAGGCAATTAGTCACAAAGCCACACTTTAGAACTTGACCATCAAGGAAACTGCTGCCTCAGCCAACCATGATTAGGCAAGATGTGGAATCAGAAAGCTGACTTAGAATTGGGACATTTCAACTATATTTGCTACTTCAGAATTGCACACCAATATTTCACTCTCCAGCAGCAAAATGGACACGTCCTCTCCTGCCTCTCATTCTATGAAGCTCCAAATAGAAGTCTTACTTCCAAAACCATCATTATAAGTGAAACTATACATTGAGTTAAAAAAAATCCTGGCCAGGCACAGTGGCTAATGCCTGTAATCCAGCACTTTGGGAGGCTGAGGGGGATGGATCACTTGAGGTCAGGAGTTCAAGACCAGCTTGGCTAATATGGTGACACCCAATCATTACAAAAATATACAAAAATTAGTGGCAGAAGTAGTGGCTCATGCCTATAATTCCAGCACTTTAGGAAGCTGAGGTGGGTGGATCATTTGAGGCCAGGGGTTCAAGACCAGCCTGGCCAACATGGTGAAACCCTGTCTCTACCAAAAAAATACAAAAATTAGCTGGGCATGACGGTGTGTGCCTGTAATACTAGCTACTCAGGAGGCTGAGGCAGGAGAAACGCTTGAACCCAGGAGGCAGGGGTTGCAGTGAGCTGAGATTACACCACTGCACTCCAATGTGGGCAACAGAGCGAGACTTCATCTAAAAAATAATAATAAAATTTAAAAAAATTAGCCACACTGAGACAGGAGAATTGCTTGAACTCTAGAAGTGGAGGTTGCAGTGAGCTGCAGTGAGCCGAGATTGCACCACTGCACTCCAGCCTGGGGAACAGAGCGAGACTCTGTCTCAAAAAAATAAAAAAAAAAAAATCTTTCCAGTCTTTACAGCAGAAGAAAACACACTAGAAGGGGATTGGTGTACATATTAAGCAGGATAGTCTGTATTATACATCACATCAAGCATTTATCTTCAAATTTTCATGTTGACTGATATTGAAAATAATCCTATATATTAAGAACTATCTATCACAATTCAATCCTAGATTATTAAAAATTGCATGTTCACAGCTTCTAAAACTAACTTATTTCCAAGTTACCTTTCCTGTTTTTCTCTTTTATCGTGGGAGAGGAAGTGAGCCCTCTGAGGGGAGCAGCATTCTACACAGAAAGAAAAACAAGGGAAAATAATTTTGTCTGTATTTTTTTTTTTTTATTAAAAAAAAGAGGAAGATGAAGAAGAAAAGAAAAGGAATAAAAAAAATGGCACATGTAAGCCAATGGCACTGGAGAAGAGTAAGTATGTAGGAAATTAGAAGAAGGTGAAGTCAAAGAAGTTACAGAAGAATAGAATAAAAATAATAATCTTGTCATCAAAAGGAATTTGTCTTTTACTCAGATAGGAAGTCCTTGAGTTTTGAGCAAAGAAGGGATGAACTCACTTGACTTCTATGTTGAGAACAGATTACAGGGAATACATCATGGGTATAATAAGGCAACTAGTTATCATACTAGTGATATGGGAAAGCAATGATAGTGAAATGGATCAGGTTGCTATCAATGGAGGTAGGTTTTAGAGGTAGTGATGAGTGTTTAATGTACATTTTTAGAGCATTTTACGTATTTAGAATTAGAAGTAGTAGACATTGTAAATTGTTTTGAATATTAGAAATAGATTTAACATGGTGGGCATTAAGTTAACAAAATTTAGCCTTCTTTACTGATCAGAAGATGCATTGTCAGTTCATGTGTAAGAAACAAAATTTCACTCAAAATTACAAATATATTGTTGGTCACTTATAGAGGAATATCATTTCCAACTTTTGAGATATCTTGGCTGAATTAAGCAATCTATACTGTTTTAAAGAACAAGATAAGTCTTCAATGTCTCAAGTAAAATACTTTACTATCGCGAAGGTAGTCTGCATCAATATCAGGAATGTGTATATGGACTTCCAAAACTTTTGGTAATACTAAAGAAAAGTTTCCAAGGATTCTTCACTTCCAAATGACACTGTACAACTGAGTGACCCCAGCCAATAGAGCCTATTTTATTGGTGGCTGACAGCTAAGATTTTTCATTTAAGTATCTTATTTTGCAAATCACTTTCATAAAATGTTGAGAGTGATTTACAAAGCCTTTATGATTTGGAGGAGAAAAAATCAGTTAGAACAAAAATACAGCTCCCTAAATAACAATATTATTTAAATCTTCTACCACACAGAAACTACAGGTTTCTAAGGGAAATGCATCTTGATCTATTAGTTACTGAAAGCATAAAACTAATTAAAAAATAGAAAAAATAAATATCCTTGCCACATGAACCACATTTTATTTAAATTTGGCACTGTTAAAAATGGGATCAAACACACAGAATTTCCAGTGTGTTAGATGCTAAGAAAGCCAGTTATTGATAATCAGAAGTAATATGAGGTAGAAACTCTGTTAGTGAAGAAGACAGGTATAGCCTAGGATAATCCTGCTAATTAAAGCATAACAGATTGCATGTATTCTAGAAAAGAGGGATTCAAAGATCAAATAACTTTGTGAGGAGCTGCTCAATAACTGGAGTTAACTGCAAGTCAGTGGTAGAAAGGAAGAACTGTAGAAGGAACCAATTAACCAGAGGCAGTTCAAGTTTGCAATGACAAATCTGGTTTCTAAAATAGTTATGGGTTAATCTTAGCAGGAAGAAATTAAGAAACTAACATGTATAATATGAGCTTTAACCAATTTATTGTGAGAAAAGAATATAAGAGAAAAGAGTTTTCTAACAAATGAATAGGGGCATACATAATAACTTGAAAACAATAGATAGTTAATTTGTATACAGTTCACTTCTCTGAAAGAAAATTAGGAAGAGAAATATAGAATATTAAGGCATAATAAAGATCTCATTGAAATAGTTACTGCATGATAGGTGGTAAAAGGAATGCAAGGGAGGTTTAGTTATTTAGATATATTAAGCAGTTCCTTTACAAATAAAATGTCAGAGGCTTAAAAGTGTTAACACAGTGTCAGTATCACCTCTACCCCTGACTAGGTGTTTGACTAAAGACTATGTCCTCAAACTTGCTGTGATCAGTATTCTCGTCTATAAAGTAAAGATTAAAATAACATTTACCTCTTGGACTTGTGATATTTAATCTGTATAAAATGGTTAGAAAAGTCTGAGACACTTAGGGAAGATTTGATAAATGTTAACTATTATCATCATTATTATTGTTATATTAAATTATTACTTTATAATTAAGCAGAATGTATTATGTTGAGGATTGATTCTGTTTTCTACATTATGTACAGTCTGAATTAATAAAGCAAATATCTGTTATTTGCCTACATTATTTGAGACTCTGTGTTAAGTGCCAGAGTAAAAACTGACCAAGATAGACACAGTCATTCTCTTTAGGCAGTCTGACTGGGGATATGTGGAATTAAATGAGTCGAAGTGGAAAAAAACAAATGCCTCGAGAGAGTCAAATGTGGATAAAAGTGCTTTAGAATCAGGTCTTTTCAAGCAGTAACTTCAGAGATTTGGTCTGGTATTTGTAAAGCTAAGGAAGCTTTCATTAAGAGGTACAAGCCTTAGTTACTACTCTTAATCTCATTAAGTCTAAGGAAATATACTTTGAAAAAGTGGCTGCGAGATAACACATTGTGATGGGAATTATGACAGGAAAAAGAAAGGGTCCTGTGTAAGAATCTAATGGAGCAAGTGAGTGTTCTGAGAAGAGGGAGCGGGGTATGAATAATCACAGCAACGTAGTAAGAAAATTATATTCTCTTAATTAAATATTTTATAGGCCTATAATAGGAGTATTATATTAAAATACACTCTTTAAAACTTGTGATCTACTAAAGAAATGGAAAGATTGGTTAATAATATTGAAAGCCTTAAGAACATAAACATTGAGATACGATAACTGTTATTGAGACTGCCTTTGACAAAAAGAGGGAAAAACATTTTTAAAACATAAAAATAATTGGGGGAATGGAAATTATAGTTTGGTATAAGAAATATCACAATAATGTTTTATCTCATGTTTTTTTCATAAACTCCAATCTTATCAGGATTACTATATGACACGACTGTAAAATATCTTTTCTCTTCCTTCCCCACTTTCACCACTCCAGACAAGAACGTGCCACATGTGGTCATAATCTGAATAAATGATAGAGGAAAAGAGAATCAATTCATAAAACTCAAAAAAATAGAAGTCTTAGAAATATGCATAATGTAAACTGAAACTAGATGTCCCATTTTAAAGACAGCCCCTTACCTTGACAAATGCTGTCAGGAAACACCACATTTATTTCAGAGAAGAACATTTTTTTCTCTATTCCTTACCCTCCATCCTACCTCATGAGGAGAATATTATACCAGTAAATCTCAAAATCATCTGGAATATAATTTCAATATGTGAAAAAAATCTGTAATTCGTCAATAGTCTATTTAAAACTAACACTCAGAACAAATGGCAACAAACTAAACATTATGTGTCAAGTTAGGAGCACTTAAGACATCATTGTTGGAGTTCTTTCTGTTAACCTTTAACCTCCTGGTGTTTAGATAATAACTTATTCATTAAACCACTAACTCTCTTTCCAGCAGGATTTACCTATGAATTTTTAACTGGGGCCAAACCTCCAGATGTCTTCCTCCTCCAACTAAATTCTTACCATTTCTTTTCCATGCTGCTTACTTCTTGCTTCCCATAATCAACGTCTAAGAGAGCCCAGTCTGTATGGCTCCCCAGCTAAATATTATATCATTCTGAAATTATTCTCTCCACATAAGTTCAGTACACATTAGAGTTCTAAAAATATTTCAAGTTCTGTATAGGATGTATTCTAGGCCCATATTTACTTTTTTTTTTTTTTCCCCCTCCGTGCTAATTACTCTGTTTTTCACATTATTGAAGTAGAGTAAAAGTGTCTCTTAACACCCATCTGTAATTCTATTTTCTTTTATGTTCAGATTCCCTAAATAGCCTCACAAGATGATCATTCCTTTCCATAACCTCTAAGAGAAGATCTAAAAAGGAACTATGAAATCAAAGACCAATGATCTGACTCTTCTGTGAGTCACTCTGCCCTCTACAGTGACTGTTTAGTACTTAATTTTACAGCCTAGTGTTGGGGTCGGCCTTCAAGTGTTCTGTGTTGTGTCCAACACACTTTGCCATTTTCTTTCTAATCTTTGTGATTATTGTTGTTGTTATTGTTAGCTTCCTATGTAAAGCTAGTTCTCAGGTTGATGATATAAAAACTATTTTAGCCGTAACTTTTATCTCTTGTGTTTACATAAAAGGAAAAGGAGTATTTAAAACACTTCTGACAATTAATAAAGCCAGGTGTGTGTGCGTGTGTGTGTGTGTGTGTAGAGAGAGAGAGTGAGAGAGAGAGAGAGAGTGAGAGTTTAATCTAGGTGGTAACCCTGGGGTCTTGGAAAAGTTCCCATTTGAGTAATTGAATTTTTATTAACTCACTTCCTCTTGCAGGTATTTTTCATTTAATGCAGCAGTGTTCTGTATTATTTCTGGATGCTAAGTTGTTGCTACATTCCTCCCTGTGGTGACTACATTTCATTAATGAATAAAGCCGTAACTGATACATGAAATCATTTTATTTTGATATATGTGCTTTGGAATCTTCCCCTCTTTTAAAACAGATACTGGAAAAGAAAAGACAGATGATAGCAATATAGATAGCGGAAATGGAGATATCTGAGAGATTCCTATTATTTAAAAAATTGTCTTATTTTGTTTTGGTATTATCCCCTAAATTCCGTAGACTTTTGTTTCAGAAAATAAAGAAAATGAATGGATTCACTCATTTATAAGTGATCCATTTAGAGAGTCCTTGGGAAACAATAGCGTAGACTTAAAAAAAAAATGTAGTAGGAGATAGATCTGGCTATTTTTTTTTTTTTTTTTTTTTTTTTTTTTTTGTCCTCTGAATAATGGCTGGTGACAACACAGATGTTAAACACAAAATATTACAGGGATTAATTCATAGCGCTCTAGTTTTCATCCAAGGTCATGTGCAGTGCAAACAATAAGTTCCAGCCAGGCAGTCTGTAGTGGCAATTAAGGACCACCTAGGGTGGGGGTGAAGCTGAAGGTGGCTCTGACCCTAGGAGGTCTAGTCACTTCAGCGTACCTCCTTGGAATGCCTTCTTGTTCATATAAATTAAACACAAGTGAATTTTCTCCCCTTTAGGGAACAAACAATCCATGCCTCAGATCCTGCAGCCTAAGCATTTCCTCCTTTAGAATTGCAACTGAATCTCCTCTAAACAGCAATTAGCATTTTAATAGTATTAATAACATTCACGATTTTAACAATCTGAAGCTTTCTGCTTTTTATGGATGTCTTTTGTTGCAATTTTGTCTAATAGTGTGCCCAGGGTGGCAAAACATAACCAATTAAAACATTTGCCAAACAGCAAGGAATCTGGATAGTTTCAATGCTGCTCAACTAAAAAATGAAAATGGTTGTATGAAAATAACATTTCCAGCCAACAAGACCAGGGGACATACTGGCAATGTAAGTTAGGCAGTCCTTTATGTTACGATTCTGCTTCAGAACCAGGGTGAATTGATCAGTGTTACCTTACTAACGTCAGATTAGAAAAACCAAAGCTGGCAGTCTCATATAGAGTCCCTGGAAGACTCAACTCCACATACTTTACCGAAAGCATAAGTATGCAGAAAACTGGGTCGTTTTAGTTTAGTATCACGTTGCACTAATTGTATGGAATCTTAATTAGATTCTTTGGTTATATATTCTCAAAACACCTTGTGTTTTTCTTTCAATTAAAAAAGTATATCTACTTATACAGTAAAATATTAACATTAAGTACTTACTATGTGATAGGCAATGAGTCAGCAATTTACCATGAATCATTTAATCTTCACAATAAGTCAAATACTGGGGTCTATTATTATCTTTTTTATTATAGACACTGAAGCTTAAAGATGTGATTTGTCCAAGGTTAAAGAGCTAGTCAGTGACAGAGCAAAAATACAAAACCTGGTCCCCCTGCCGTCAGAGTCTATAACCTAGTGTGTACTTTAGAGGTGTAGGGAGGAGGGGTAGAGGTGTAGAGTGTCTGCCTCAGTGACAAGGCTCTAAAAGACAGAAAGAATTGTTCCTATTTGCTTCACTGCCTTCTCTCTCTAAATTAGCATGGTGCTGGGTGCATAGTAAGATATTGCTAGATCCTTCCTAAATGAATGAAAAGTATGCATAGATTTGCCTTGTCTAACTAGATTATCATCATTGGGCTTTGCTTTCTTGCTTGGTGTCATTTAGATCTTCTATGTTCCTGATTCTTAAAAGAAGTATACAGAAGTTTGAGCATTTATTGGTGCTTTATCTTCTTGGTAATGTTCATTTGCTTCTAAAGGTGTGTGTTTGCATACATGAATAATGTTATATCCTCTATTGGTTCCAAAAAAGCATTTAGGGTATATGGTCCTAAGAATTTATTCTGCCATTTGTGAAAGTTCTTACTTTCCACAATTAATCACCCATATCTCTATTTCCTAAAGTTCTTTTTACTTTTTATTTTTTTTATTTTTTGGACAAATTATTCCAATTATATTGCTCATCTGGCTATCCTACCATGTCGAAAGACTCTGTATAGTTTCCTATATTTGAAATAAACTATCACTGCTTTTAATAGGCTTTATATAGTAATATCCTCAGCTGAATTGGGTCAGATTTGGGTAAGAGCAACATTAAAATGCTCCAAAACCATTTCTTGTAGCTCCGATTCCTTCCAAATAAATACTTGTGCTTGTGCATACACTAGCCTGAGAGAAAAAGGTCACCATAAGAAATGGTTTTGGAACACCACACACACACACACACACACACACACACACACACACACACACACATATATATATATAGAGAGAGAGAGAGAGAGAGTCTTTTGACATGGGGGGAGCAAGATGAGTAATAGAATTGGAATAATTTGTACAAAAAAAGGAAAAAGTAAAAAGAAATTTAGGGAATAGATAGGGAATAGAGAAATGGATGATTAATTGTGGGGAGCAAGAACTTTCATGAATGGAAGAATAAATTCTTAGGATCATATGCCTTTTGAGAGTCATGCTTCTCAAATTTAAGAATGAGAATCACCTTGAGGGCTTGTTAAAATTCAAGTTCCAGGGCCCATATAGTAAAGATTCTGATTAAGTCTGGGGTGAGACTTGATTATTTGTATTTCTAACAAAGTCTTTCATGAAGCTGCAAGATTATACTTACGTAGCACTGAACTATACAGAACTACATTAGAAGTATATAAACTATATTAGAGCAGTGGAAGGTTCAGAAATCAGATATTGAGAAGAGTCATACTAATGCTTCTGATTCTCTACCACCTGATGCCTCAGCCTCGGTAGACCAGTCATTTAGTCCTAGAGGATGACAATCACGCAGTGTGATGCTCTTCAGTGTACCTCTTACAGGAAATGTAGAAAAGTAAAAAAAAAAAAAAAAAAAGAGCAGCTAGCAACTCTGCATCCAACTCTCATATTCTTTCCACCAGTTCTGGATTTGAACACAATATCTATTCATGGCCTTGTTATTAAACATATTAAGCATGAAACAAATATATTTTTATTATTATTTTAGCAGATGGCTATTTACTGTTTTTATTCGGTTTCCTATTTATAGTGGTTGCTATTGCCAAACCTTTGACTCAGCCAACCATGCTCCTTTATTTGATTTATTAGGCTTTTAAAAAAACTTTGTCTTTGTAAATTATATGATTAGGAACTCCAGGCAGAAACGACAGTCCAACCCATGACTAAGTATATGCTCTGTACTTGAGTAGTGAAAAGTTAGTCCTCACTAGACTCCCAGCCCAAAGGTCCACATGAAAACAAAAGCAGATGAGAGTGGTATCACTCATGCTGATCCAATCTGTGTAGAGGAAAAGAAGTGGGCCTGACTTCCATAATTTCCTCAGTGTAACCACAACACAGCATTTACTTCTTGGCATTAACTCTACTGAGTTATTGAATTTTTCACTTGACAGGAAGCTCTTTGATGGGAGGAAAAAACCTCACCAAATAAAATCACGGTTTCTTTATCATTGTGTCCCTAGTGCATAGCACAGAAATTAACTCATTGTAGGTACTAAATTTCTATTTACTAAATTAAAACCAATTCCCTCCTTGAATGACAATTTGTATTCTAATAATATTTTAACATGGGATTTGAGTACCTTCAAATTCCAAGTGAAATTGTAGTAGAGAAGAAATAATGAATTTCCACTTTAAAAAGTTCAAAACTTTCCATGTTTTGTGTGAAAACTTTAAAGGCATTAAAATTTTTGCTATTTATTATAATTATCATGATACAAAACTCCAAAATAATTTGTTGCTATTCAGCTTTTAAAACAAGCTTCCCATATTCTTTTTTGATCCATTAAGATCTCCTGAATGAACTCAACACATAACTTTTGTTGTTACTATATGAAGTACTAGGCATTCTGAAGTTTTACATACTTTACATCTAGCTTTTGCTAGCTAGGGAGCTCATTAACAGTTACTTCTTGTTGCAAATAAACTGCCCCATGAGAGTAAAAGAACTGCTTGATTCATACGTTCACATTCTTCTAAGAGGTCACTTAACCTTGTAAGTCAATTATAGGACATTAACAATGCTCTGCCTGTAACCATTATTTTTCTAGGTTATGTAGATGTAGCTGTTCAAGGCCTGACCAGATATATTCAGGCTCTATCACTCAGGTCTGTCTGCAAAGGCAGGGTTAAATTACTTTCTAATGAGAGTCAAGATATCAAGGGAAACACTTCACAGTTATTTTGACTGCTGTAATATCAATATTCAACATGACATATGGAAATAATGAAAAACAACAGTAATAAAATTATTCTTTTTTATTAAACTAATGCAGTGATTGTGACAAGTGCAAGAATACTCCAGGCACCTGGAGTATTCCTTCAAAAGAACAGAAAACATTAATAGCAGATAGGTAAGTTTCCTCTTCCTTTACAGTATGTCTCAGTCCTTTCAAGAGTGAAATGGAAAGAAAGGTGCAGATCTTGGCATAGTGTTGTTGCATTTTAATAGGAGCAGTCATAAAATGACTAATAATAAATGTGGTAAGTATCACAGAAATACAGACATAGACATGGTCCAAACACATTAACACCTGCATTCTGAATTAATCCTTTTTCTTTCCAGAGGATTATAAATATGTGCCATTTCAAGTGTAGACTTCTGAACGATATAAAGTAAGCTTCAGCAATGTCTTGGAAAATACACGAGTGGGAACTTTGATTACATTTATCCAGCAATGTAGGGAGATGAAAGTAACCAATACCTTAAACCACCTAGGGTTTCATATTTTGACTAGTATAACTCTAAAACTTGAAGAAATGCTTGAAATTAATATTTGTAAAAGTTCATATGCATCAAGAAATGTGATTCATCTGCTAAAGTTTAATTTAATCTATAATTGAAATATTATTCTTCAAATAAAAAGCAAATAGATTTAGGGCATGGTTACTATTTTTTAATATTATTGTTAGAACTTTGATTAATGCTTCAGTAAAGCCACTTAAACATTACAAAAGCACACCACACCTGAGAGTGTGTTGTCAGCCCCGTGTTCTAAAATTAGTTGGTATTTTACCTGATACCTTATTAACTTTCAGAATTGCTATTTAATTCTTTGCTTTGAATTTACAACATTCACAGAGCACTGCTGAGGGATTTGGAGAGTACTTAAGAAATATGAATTATAAATGGACACCCCCGTATCAACTTTTGCCATTTTTACTTGAAACTACAACTCTAAATTGCTTATTTAAATAGTTTTAGCTTATGTTCCAAATAAATGATGCCTTCAAGGGAATGGACAATGAGAATTTTGCTACTTTAAAAATGTACCCCAGAGTTGGAGACTCCACATATGGTTGTAGTAACCAAGTCAAAGAACCTGGCCCAAGTGGCAAATCTATTACTTTGCAAAGAAAAAAGATAGTATTTCACTTCACACTAGCAATGGCTGTGAAAATCTGCACATTGTGCTATCTTTACAGAGTGCATGAATGTAAAGTCAGTCAGGAGATAAGGCAATAATTTGGGGTTATTTCTTTCTGGAAAATATATACCTTTCTGTTGTTGCTTTCTATGTTTTTTTATATTAAAACTTTATTTTGGACTTTTGATTTTGACAGATAATTGAGAGATCCATGTTTCCTTTACATATTTTTACACCTACAATTCCCAATTTCTTGCATAAAGAGCAACCTGCATCACTATGATATTCTTCTAATATTCTCCTGGTAAAGCATCTGCATCATGTGGTAAAAAGTCTGATATCTGTTCCAATTGGTTGGTGTCAGTGCTGTAAGTTTTTTAATATTTTGAAAATCATCCTTGTAATATGACTATGGTAATACCTAGGCAGAATAGGAGGCCACAGTACTGCTCTTACTTAGTAGTGCTATGTTATAAAATAATGAAATACATTTTTATAAAGTTAAAATACCCTTAAGGCTCTATCCATTGGATAGCTCTAGAAGTGACAGGAAACAGCATGATGGTTACCACTCTAGTAAGCCCTGCACTTTCTCACACATTCATCTACATCATATATACACGATCAGTAACATGTCTCCAGTGCAAACCAACTGGCAAGAAACCTAAGGAATAAGAACATGGGGAACAAAAATGTCTTCTACTGCATCTTCTTGGTCAAGACCATTGCACTGTTGATAATGCAGCTATCTTGTTGATAGATCCTTCACATAATTACGTCACTCATTTCCTTTTTTTGTCATCAATGAGTCTAGCAGGATTCATATGAATTAGTTGCCTCATTTCAATTTACTGAATACTTGAATGCGTTAGAGTCATACATTTGAAATGAGCTTTATCAAAGGCCAAGATTTAGATAATAAAGTAGTTAGATTACATTTGCCCAAAAGTTCTTCTATTACAGCCTCTTTAAATTTCAATAAATGTAGATGCTATGAAATATTTAGCTTTCTGTAAAATATTTGTATCAGTTTATGCTCACTATGAATGCTTTCATTTCAGTGGGTAAATGAAACTTTTGTAAGGCACAACAGTGTTCAAATATCAATATATTAAGCAATGTATTATGTAAATTCTTGAGTAAAACATTTTTCTTTCATTATTATAAATATATTCATTTAATGCAATGATATTAATATTGTGTTTATCTTTTTAAAGAAAATGGTAATAAACTGTTGTCATAGGCATACCAAACAAGTTTCTACTGGGCCTATGTAAATACAACTTAGGCATTATCAATTGAGAATGAAGACATTGTTTTCCTTCACTGACTCTTTAAAAGAGTTCTAACCACCATTCTGCTACTCAATGTTTTAGTTTCTTTGTTGATCTAGTGGGAATTAAAAAAAAAATACCATATACATAGTGATAAAAAGTAAATTATTTATTGTTTTAAAAAGTTTTGAATTTTTATGAACCTTTTAGGTATTAGGACTTCTTACTTAAATGGTATTCACTAAATAAATGAAAATGATAAATGTTGAGTCACAATGGACTCAATATTGAACTATTTTTCCAACATGAAAGAATGTTTCTCTATTATTTCCATCAAAGCATTGTTTAAATAATGATCTCTTTTATTTATCCTTGTCTCATTTAAGCTTTGAAATAAAGGAATCTATTAAAAAATCCTTCAATCCTTCAGTTGGAGTTAAATTATTTCTCAAGTGAGAAAAAATGATGATAGTGTTCACATATAGACATAATCATTAACAGGCAATCTTAGTACTTTTTTTGCCAATATAACTGCTAAAAGCCAAAGTTCCTTAAATCTAAATGAGTCTTTCCAACCCATGCTCTCTGGTGATTAAAGCACAGAATTTTTAGAAGCAGGCAGATCACAGAAAGAAATATCAAAAGCTAAGGTTGATGTCAAATCAATGCCCAGCTTTAGTTGATTTTTGTTATATTTGGTTTCAGCATTGATCTAATCTAGAAAATGCTGGACTCACTATGAACTCCAAACAATGTACTTTTTAAAGTGTAATGGTATATTTCATAATAAAACATAACATAACATATGAAACTGCAAAATAAAATACCATCAAAATACATATAAACAAAAAGGTATCTTCCTGAGTATTTAAAAAGAGGGTAAAAATTACTGTCTTTTGTTGTTGTTGTTGTTATCTGTCTATAGTGCTTATCACTAAGGAGTCTAGCAATCAGCTCCTTAAAAAATATCATCTTTCTAGTCCTCCTCAGGACCAAAATCTGTATTCCATTATAATTTTATCACATTTTAGATACCCAACATATTTTGTATCTTTTAGCAGCAAAGCTTTATAAATGAGACATAGATTTCATTGCCAACTATGTTTATATGAGGGATGATATTTTAGCTAGTCCCTCTCTCCTCTATAAACAGATACTTATACTGATTGGATTTTGGTCTTTGGTATTAATAACAACAAAGTTATCAGAGTCAGGCTCCTAGCTCATGAACAGATTGAAATGTCTACTCTTTGATGGTCAGAGTACTAAGATCACAGATGGATTATCTGTTTTGTTATTTATTTCTAAAGAAAAAATAATAACCTGGTAGACCTTCTGCTTCCTAATTGAGGTGAAGCTTTTTTGGAAACCTATTTGTTTTTGTTTTGGACATCTGAATTACTTGCATGTAATGTATTTTATAATTAACAAAAGCAAGATGATCAATAAATATGCACAGGGGTTGAGAAATCAGAGTTTGTAGCTTTAATAATAATACTTGTGAGAACACCAATATGAAGTGTAACCTATTCAGTAAAGAACTTTACTCTCCTTCCCCTCCAATTCAATTCAATAGCCTAAGGATTGATTTTGAATGTAAAGATAAATTTTTTGCTAAGTCCATTAGTTACTAACTTCTACATGCTATAGCAAATTTAATAAACCCTATATTAATACAGTTTATATTTTCTTAAAGTCATTATTTATATGAGTGAATTTTATATCCTGGACAGTTAGAACTAAACTTTATCATAATTGGCCTTGCTTTCATGAACTAATATGAATATTCTTTTTGGGTAAGTGCATGAAGATTGGCAATATACAAATAAATAGATTTATAAGTCTGGTGATCTATATATCTATACATATCTCTATTCCAGTTAAATTTAATATTAAAATCAGTTCTATCTACAAAGGTCAGAATATACTGCATTCTACCACTGTGGCAGAAAAGTTTCTCAATTTTAAGGATAATTCCATCTCTACTAAACAGCTGCATTCACTGTAAAACAAACAGTACTCTGATTCCGGGGTAACAATGAGTATTAAATGAAGCTCAGTCTTATTTTGGTGCAGTTTGCTTGACTCAAGCCTCTTGTTACATTATCCAGGTGAAAACTTCTCAGGTGTAGTAAATTCATCAAAGTTCACAGAAAAACAACCTATTAATTAGTTAAATGCCATTGCAACATCTTCAGAAAGGTAATGGAAAAATCATTCTGTGTTAAAGCAAAGCATGAATATGGCCCTCACTGTAGTAAGTCTGCAGTTTAGAAGCCTGGGAGCCCTGGGAACCCTGGGAAGCTTAACGATATCTCTGGATGCCAGATCGTATTCCTAGTAGTTGTCTTGCTTCTGCGTAGTATGGTTTTGACAAATGAAATTTCATATTCCCATCAAACAAGAGGTCCTTTCAAGGATTACAGTGATTAGTGCAATTTGTAGAAAAGGAAAATCATATTCACAAAGAGAATGGTAATGAATCAACATCAGAGCATGTGATATTTGGAGAGTATGTTATGAAACCTAAATAATTGTTGATTCAGGTAAATGGTAAAAGAGTAATTGAGAAAGGAAAATAGAGCAGCCTTGTATAAAGTGTTTGTACATAACCTTTTAGAGGCACAATGAATGTGCGATTCATAGAATTTACTAAAAAGGCAGACTTGGTGACAAACTCAACTTCGATCATGAAATTAAAGCTTCAAATTCAATAAACTAAAATTTCAAAATGTTTTATACCATTGGTCAGGTATTCAGGAATGTGTGAAGAAGTGACAATGATAGTCTTCATTAATTATTAATATAAAAACAAACTAAAATATGGAAAAATAAATTAGTTGAAAATTAATAAAAATATTACTTAATTTTTTTGCCACTGAATGGGTAATAACTATTATTTGTTGTTGGACCTCTCTCTCTCTCGATATATATGTGTGTGTATATATATGTATATACGTATATATATATCTTCCAACTGCTTTTCATGCATGCAAAATAAGTAAAACACTCTCAATTATAGAGGTAATTGACTAGATGAATTGTTGATTATTTTCTATCATCATTTCATATACGCATTTTCCAAAGGCATATATGAAAGCGGAGAGGATTATCTATTTTTGCTTCATCACTGGTCAACATTTACTTTCTTCATTTCAGACTGACAACAAGATACAAAAAATGAAGGTCATGTTTTTCCAAAGCACAACACTGATCTACTCCTTAGACCAACATTGTTACTGCCCATTTATGACTTATTATTGCCCTGAGCTATGTACCGCTGTCTTCGAGCGCTATATTTCTTGAAAATTTGACATAGAAATCTATGACACAATCTGTCAGCTTGGTATGGAAAAATTCAGGTTCTCTCATTAATATTAAACTTCTTGGGGAAAATATGTTGCTGAAACAAGCATTTCTTTTAAGGATGAAGGAATTTATATTTTACTATTAACGTGATAATTGAAATCATATTCAACAAAATGAATGATGAAGAAATTATACCCATGTATTCTAAAAGAAGGGACAAAGATGGATCAGAAGAAGGAAAAGTGTGTTATCACAAAATACGCAAGCACTCAGACATCCTTTCCAAAGCAATGAAATAATGAAAAGGACAGTTATTGTGACCATCTATTATTATTTCTAATGAGCATCAAAGGGATTGTGATAAAGAAAAAATATTGTCAGTCATTGCAACAGAATGTAGCTGAATTGCTACATCTTTTTATGGCAATGCAGCCAAGTATAATTTGGATGTAAATCATGTCTCTTATCCCCCACTTTATAATGGACTTTCATTATACTGTACACAAAATTTGGAATAGGAAGTGATAAAAAGTCAGATACTTGTCTCTGGCTTCCCCTCTAAGGACTCCTTATACAGAACTCATGGTGACTTCAGAGGACACAAAAAACTGTGCACAGTTCAAGATGTGCTCTTGGGAGCTAAAGAGAAATGGCACTACCATTTCTGCCTTTTTTTTTTATGTGGCATAAAAACTAGAGGCAATTTTCATTTTTCTCTATATCTCAACTGAAATATATTCCTTTGATGTCAAACATTAGTATAGGGTTTTTTCCTCCATTTTAATGTGTCAGTTTTTCCTTCCCTTTTCCCTTTGGATATATTCTGTCCATTTGAATTAAGAGATTTTTATTTTGGAGAGAAATTTGGGAGCCAAAGAAAATAAAACCTTAGTCTTGTTAGACAACCCACTAAGGGAATTGGACCCTACTATGTTAATGTACAATTGTTCCCATTATAATGAAATTATATGAATGTCAAGGTAAATTTATCTTCCAAATACAGTGAATAATAACACATATTTAAACAACGTTTTAAAGTTAACAGACATTAACACACATTGCTTCTTATGATCCTGATAACAATGTGTTATTTTACTGTAACTTCAAATATAAGGAAATTGAATGTCAGACATACATTAACTTTCTTGATGTCATGCATCTAGCAGGAAGCAAAGCTGTATGTCCTAAACACAACATTTCTAACTTAATTTTGGGGTTCTCTCTACTATATCACATAATCTCAATTGATTATTTATTTATTTACTTATTTATTTATTTATTTTCTGAGATGGAGTCTCCCTCTGTTGCCCAGGCTGGAGTGCAGTGGTGCCATCTCAGCTTACTGTAACCTCTGCCTCCCAGATTCAGGCCATTCTCCTCCCTCAGCCTCCTGAGTAGCTGGGATTACAGGTGTGTGCCACCACACCAAGCTAATTTTTGTAGTTTTAGTACAGACCAGGTTTCACTATGTTGGCCAGGCTGGTCTCAAACTCCTGACCTCATGATCCACCCGCCTCAGCCTCCCAAAGTGATGGGATTACAAGCGTGAGCCACCACACCTGGCCGATTTTTTAATATATATTACATTTTATTTTTTATTTTTGTGGGTACAAAATAGGTTTATATGTTTATGGGGGACATGAGATGCTCTGATACAGGCAGGCAATGCTTAATAAATAATCACATCATGAAAAATGGGCTGTCTATCTCCTCAGGCATTTATCTTTTGTGTTACAAATAATGCAATTATACTTTCAGTTATTTTTTAAAAGTTCAGTTGAATTACTATCAACTATAATCACTCAGTTGTGCTACTAAATACTAGACCTTATTCATTATTCTAAAGATTTTTTTTTACCCATTAACCATCCCCACCATCCCCTCTACCCTCCCACTACCCTTCTCAGCCTCTGGTAACCATCCTTCTACTCTCTATCTTCATGGGTAAAATTGTTTTGATTTATAGATCCCACAAATAAGTGAGAACATACAATGTTTGTCTGTCTGTGCCTGGCTTATTTCACTTAACATAATAACCTTCAGTTCCATCCACATTCTTGCAAATCACTAAATCTTATTCTTTTTTTTTTTTTTTTTTAATGGCTGAATAGCATTCAATTGTGTATATGTACCACATTTTCTTTATCTATATCTATTAATCTATTGATGGACACTTAGGTTGCTTCCAAATCTTGGTTATTGTGAACAGAGCTGCAACAAACATGGGAGTGCAGCTATCTCTTCATCACACTGATTTCCATTCTCCTGGGTATATACTCAGCAGTGAGATTGCTTCATCATACGGTAACTCTATTTTCAGTTTTTTTAGGAACCTCCAAACTGCTCTCCATAGCGGTTGTACTAATTTACATTCCCACAAACAATGTACGAGGATTCCCTTTTCTTCACATCCTCACCAGCATTTGTAATTGCCTGTGTTTTGGATACAAGCAATTTTAACTGCAGTGAGATGATATCTCATGGTAGTTTTGATTTACATTTCTCTGGTAATCAATTATGTTGAACATCTTTTCATATGTCTATTTGGCATTTGTATGTCTTCTTTCGAGAAATATCAGTTCAAATATTTTGTTCATTTTGTAATCAGATTATTGGATTTTTTCCTATAGAGCTGTTTGAGCTCCTTATATATTCTGGTTATTAATTCCTTGTCAGATAGCTAGTTTGCAAATATCCTGTGAGTTGTCTCTTTACTTGGCTGATTGTTTCCTTTTCTGTGCAGAAGCTTTTTAACTTGATGTAATCTCATTTGTCCATATTTGCTTTGGTTGCCTGTGCTTGTGGGGTATTACTCAAGAATTTTTTGCCCAGACTAATGTCTTGGAGAGTTTCACCGATGTTTTCTTGGAGCAATTTCATAGTTTGAAGTCTTAGGTTTTATTATTTAATCCATTTTGATTTTATTTTTATACATGGTAAGATAGGGGTCTAGTTTCATTCTTGGTATGTGGATATCTGGTTTTCCCAGCATCCTCAACTGATTTTGTTTTATCATATAGTTTTTAAAATTACCAAGTGAGGCAGGAATTAAAATTTTGGTGATTGCCAATTTTTTTGGGGGCCTAGTATTACATAAAAGGATAAGTATTTTTTTCATAATGAATAAATAATTTGTTTTGGAGAATTGAAGGTTACCTGAATTCAAGACGTAGAGAATTAGCTGGGGTGTTTTTAAAAAATGTACAATCCTGATTTTAACACTCAAAGATTCTGATTTAGTACATCTCAGGGAGACTTTATATGCTGAGTTTTTTGTTTTTTTTTTTTAACCCGCAGTTGGAAAAACTCTGATGTAGAACACTGTTTGCTAATTCAATGTCATAGGTCAATACACTATATTTTCATCCACAGACCGCATATTTTTTTTTCACCTTTTCCTTTCCATTCCTTCCCCTCCCCTTTCCTTCTCTAACCCTCCCCTCCCCTCCCATCCCCTAATCCTCTCTTCCTCTCCCCTCCCCTAACACTCCCCCCTACCCCTACTCTGTCCTTTCCTTCCTTTTTCCCTTTCTCTTTGTTTTTCGTACATTTATTTATCAACTTCATGTTCCCCAGTTGTATTGTTTCTCTTCATTCGTTTTCAATTTACCTGTTAAGGAAACATTTTAGACTGTTTACATGTACATTAAAATGTGTGTCATTCAGCCAAGATTCCTGTAGAAGTTAGCTATCTCATGGATTCATTATTTCTTGATTGAAAATGAATACATGTGTCTTGGAACTAGGCGAGGAGGTGGCAAGTGTCTAGGGTCAGATAACCTGGTTTCAAACATTCTCTGCCTTTGCTACTCTGAAAAAATTTTAATCTCTCTATTTCTAAATTCCCACATCCATAAAATGAGAATCATAGAATTTTATGTCATGGAGATTTTATGAAGATTAAATAAGATAATTGTTGCCATTTCCTCAATGCCTAGCACTGTCCCCAGAACATGGAGACTGCTCAGTGAAAGCAGCTATTATTGTAGTTGTCATGTTTTTACTAAAGTTGTTGCTGTTATTAATTAGCTAACTTTATAATCAGGAAAAAAATTAATGTTACTACTGACCATCTGTTTTTGATTTTTGGAATGTCTCTCAGGAACATCTAAATGAATTAATTTACACAACAGAGTTTCTTGATACAACTATTGGTCTTTAGAGAATGATGGCCCAAGGCAAAGATTTGCCTTTTGGACAGTTGCTACAAAACAATCCTGCTAGTTTGCTATCATGATCAGTCATATATTGAGCCGTTTTTGTCCACCATATATTTTTATATTCTTTGTTTATTTTTTTTTTTAATTGTGGTTGTTGGTTTTGTTTTTAGTAAATTGTATAAACTCTCTGGGTTATATACACTTGTACAATTTCAAAATTTGAAATGTGGTTGGTACTTAGTGATGGGGAAGAAAATCTACCTGAAATACAATATATGAAATTCTCAGATATATTTTCTCAAAGTGCAGTTGGTACATGGTAACTTCAGCAAATGTGTGTGCAAGTTTCCAATGATTGCATAAAAATGTCATTCATTAACATATAGATGTTAGCATTTATAGATGACAGGTAGGTGGATGATAATTTTAGGAATTCTATACCTTTCTTATAAATTTTCTTAATTTATATTAAATTAAGTCATCTTATATTAAACATGTGCTACCTATGTTGATCTGAGTGCATGCAATAAGAACTGTAACCTCCTCTGCTCATTTATTTATGTAGTCAATGTTGCTTAGGCATGCATCTACTTTTTAAAGTTTTAAAAGTTCTAAGAAGTATAAAATTGACTGAACCAAGTTTAAAAACAATGAGGACCCTTAAAGGAAACACTCATGAAGCATTTAATAAAAAAAAAAAAAAGGAGTAAATGTAAGAAGAGAGAGAACACCGAAAAATAATTTATAAATAAAATATAATGACATACCATAGGACAAATAAAAGAAAAATAAATATATTGAATTTAAAAAATAAACTTATTTCAGCCTCAGGGTATTTTTATTTGCCATTGCATTCACCTCAATTGTTTTTTTTTGTTGTTGTTGTTGTTGTTGTTGTTGTTGTTTTTTGGCTAGATAAATTTATAATTGCTTCTTTTTCATTACATTATCTTATCTCAGATACTCTCCATTAAATGAGACCTCCCTAGACCATGGCACTAGTAGTAACACAAATCTCAGTCACTATCTACTTCATTATTTTTCTCCTATATTCTGAAAATATCTTCCCTCTATTTTCCCCATTAAATATAAGGAATATGAAAACGGATCCACTTACCCCAAGCAACATGGACTGCACACCGTGTGTGGATATATGCACACACATGCAAAACACGCTTACACTTACTGCTTGATCACTGTGATGCAGGATATTGAACAAAAGCATAAAACATCAAAAAAATACATTATTGATTGTCACAATATAATGATGGAACAGTTCACTTGATTCATTTTCTGCAACACCTCCTCTATTATGAGAACTGCTAATTACAGGGCACATAGTTGAAAACAGACACACAGGGAATGTTTGATTCTATGTTTGATTCTTGGGCCATTAAATATTTTTAAGAGAAATAATATTGTTTACTATAATTTAAATTTTATAAACTTGCAATATCTAATAAATGTAATAGCAACATATAATAATTTGACACTAGTCTTACAGTTTTCATAAATTTTCTCATTTAATCCTCAATCCATCTTGTAACAGGTCAAAGGGAAGAGGTGTGCCAGCTAAGGGATAGAAAGGGCAATAAGATAAAGGTTCTAAACCCAATACTATTCTGAACTTCAATAATTTAGATTTAGATATGACATAAATGAAAATCTTTAGTAAATGGCATTTAAAAACAAATTTATTAAATTTATGCCATTAAAAACAAACAAGGTATTACAATATACTAAAATGGTTTCTTTTAGTAGAAATATAACTTTTAAATGGCAAGTGGGACTAACGCCTTGAGTGCTTTGAGAAGAAAATAATTTATCACTCGTAGATCAATTATTCAACATATGTCCTAAATTATAAGCTTAAAAACTATACAAGCCATTTTATGAAAAATTTGTATGTATACACAATATGCAAAATAATATCACATATGTATTTTATTAATATGACACTAATATTACTTTTTCTCATGTTTTATTATCTTTTAAATTAATTATATAGAATATTATTTTGGAGGCCTACTCTCAAATATTTTTCACATATTCCTTATCATTTATTGATTTTTCCAGATTATAAACTATTGGCGTAAAAATGTATCAGATTCCTTGCACTTAGGGCTGGCTGAAAAAGGAGGCCTTTAAAAACTTATGTATTTCTAAGAAAACTTGCTATATGTGTGATTAATATCACTATTTTGAATTATGTTTTTATACACATAATATTTCAGCAATTATAATAGGACATGCTGTTATTTTAAATACATAGTATCCTTGAAAATAACAGGAGCTTGGAAAAAATCACTTGTCTCATAAAGATCAAGCCCTGTCTAACTAAATTAATTTTCTACTGAGTGAAAGACTCATCAGATTGAATAAATGAAAGAAAAAGAATAGACACAATCTATCTGATTTTGATTTTTTATTTTATGAATTAATTTTCTTAACACTAAATAGAGAAATACAGGCTTGAGAGTGTAAAAATTAAGGAGTGATTACATTAAGTGGTGTGCCATGTCCACTATAGCAACTACCGTATTATGGTTAAAGGGGCATAAGTTACACATTAATTCCTTTTACAAATATATATTGAATATCCATGTATGGAAACAGACTTCCTTATTAAAAGAGCTTCCCTCCAAGATACGAGTGGAAAATTGTTTCAGAAAGACATCAAGCTTAGAAGGGGATGAAGATTAATTTAACCCTCAGCTATTCTTTGTCCTTGATGTTCTCTTATATTGATCTCTACCACTACAGAGCGTGAACCCTTCTCTTTAACAACTAGCCAAGAATGGATAAAACAATATCAGCATTTCCCTCTCTTTCAACATGGTCACAGAAACAGGATGGGAACAAATATTAAGCATAAAAAATGTGCCCACCCTCAATGAGTGTATCTTCTAGTCCTGAACTGATTATATACAAACAGACAATTGATATATAAAAGAGGAATTGATAACAGAGAAACCTGCAGAACTTCACTGAACTGCAAAAGAGACTGAGTTAGTTCTGTTTTAGGGCTGTAGAATGCTGAGAAAGTGGACCAAGAAAATAGTTTTTGGAATAAGGTAATTTTTTATTGTACATAAATTATGGATGGGGTCTTACAGGAATAGCTACAGGATCCTGATTACTTCAGGCAGTGGAAATATGTTGAATAAATAATCATATATGAGAAGATATGGGACACTTTTGGAGAACTGTGGTGAGTTCAATTTGAGTAGTGGGTGGAGGGTATGAAGAAATATAGTAGGAGGAAGGGCTGCAAAAATAATCTGTAAATCCTGAGTATCACTCAAAGTAAAATGAGTATTATTTTGTAAAGACAGGGAGTGAGCTTGGTATACTTTCACATTATGAAGAATTGTGGAAATCCTTCTTCCTTTCAGAGGAAGAAAGATCTGTCAGGTTTTCAACACAAAAAGAAAAAAGGTTTATGTGTTTATTGAATGCTTCATTCTGGACCCAAAATTAAATACATAACATCTTATTTAATGCTCACAATATTTTATGAGGCAAGAGATGAGATGTTCATTTGATATATGAAAACAGTGATTATACTAACAGGCAACCTACAGAATGGGAGAAAATTTTTGCAATCTACCCATCTAACAAGGGCCTCGTATCCAGAATTTACAAGAAACTTAAACAAATTTACAAGAAAAAGACAACGCCATCAAAATGGGCAAATGATATGAACAGACACTTCTCAAAATAAGACATTTACGTGGCCAAGAAGCATATGAAAAAAGCTTAACATCACTGATTCTCATAGAAATGCAAATCAAAATGACGAGAAGATACTATCTCATGCCAGTTAAGAATGGCGATTATTAAAAAGTTAGGAAGCAATAGATGCTGGCAAGGCTGTGGAGAAATAGGAACTCTTTTACACTTTTGGTGGGAATGTAAACTAGTTCAACCACTGTGGAAGACAGTATGGTGATTCCTCAAGAATCTAGAACCAGAAATATCATTTGACCCAGCAGTCCCATTACCAGCTGTATACCCAAAGGAATATTAATCATTCTACTATAAAGACACATGCACACATGTGTTTATTGTAGCACTATTTACAATAGCAAAGACAAGGAACCAACCCAAATGCCTATCAATGACAGACTGGATAAACAAAATGTGGTACATATATGCCATGGAATACTATTCAGCCATAAAAAGGAATGAAATCATGTCCTTTGCAGGGACATGAATGAAGGTGGAAGCCATCGTAGTCAGCAAACTAACACAGGAACAAAAAAAACAACACTGCATATTCTCACTCATAAGTGGGAGTTGAACATTGATAACACATGGACACAGAGAGGGGAACAACACATACCAAGTCCTGCATGATTAGGGATTAGGGGTGAGGGGAGGGAACTTAGAGGATAGGTCAATAGGTGCAGCAAACCACCATGGCACATATATACCTATGTAACAAACCTGAATGTTCTGCACATGTATCCTTTTTTTTTTTTTTTTAGAACAAATAAAAAAGAAAAATAAAAGAAAACAGTGACTCTAAAAATGTTATTCTAGAACTTTCCTTAGGTAGCACAGTATCAGTTTTGGTATTTAAAGCTAGTTTCTAACCCTAGCTACTTGTTAGAACCATCTAAAGTGCTTCTTAATCAGTATTTAAAAATTCTGATGCCTAAACCCAATCTAAGAAATTGCAATTTAATTGACCAGTGTTCTAGACCATAGTTTCTCATGAAGATAAAGCTAAAACTCATTTTTTTTTAATTGAAGGAGTGGTGATGAATAAAAATTGAGTTATTCAATACAGTTGGATAAAGAGTAAAATAGAGCTTGGAATTAAGAAGAAAAAATAAAACTGTGACAAAATAATTAAAAGATTAATATTCAAGTTTTCTTCCAAATGTATATTATGCATAAAAGTAAAATAAATGTCCAGTTAAAGGTATTTGTATTGGAATATATGTACACATATGCATACATACACACATACACACACACACAGAATTGCTTATTATTCACAGATTCCACATTTGTAAATTTTTCAACTTGCCAAAATTCATTTTTACTCACAAAATTAATACTCACGGTGCTTTTGCAATTTTTTATGGACATTCACATAGTAGGAGCAAAAATTTGAGTCATCCAACACATATGTTCTGAGCTTAGGTCTAATCCCAGTTTAGATCAAATAAGGTGATATTCTGCCTTCTTTTTTCAGCTCTCATATTGCAAATAAATGTTCTTTTTACCATCTATGCAGTGTTATGCTTTCCCCATTTTTGTGAGATTTTTAAAAGTCTATTTTAAATAGCCCAAAATGTATTGCCAAAGGGTTGTCTAGAGTCTCCTAGCACAAAAAGGCTATGATTACGTGTCTTATGAAGAAAACATATGTGTCAGATGAGCTACATTCAGGCATGAGTTATGGTACTGTTGGCCATGAGATCAGTGTTAATGAGTCAACAGTTATACTAAATAAGGTGTCTTTAAACAGAAACACATAAAAAAGAAAGTTATATATGATTGGTTGATAAAAAATGTTGTGATAAGAGCTCCACAGAACCTAACCCTGTATTTCATCTGTGAGCAATTCTTCAACATTCTTTAATTTAGTGTTCACAATGACTTTATAGAATAGAATGATCATGAGTAACAAGAAATGGCTGTATATATAATGATATGATTTGACTGTGTCCCCAAGCAAATCTCATCTTGCATTGTAGTTCCCATAAGCCCTATGTGTAGTGGGAGGGACTCGGTGGGAGGTAATTGAATCATAGGGGTGGTTCCCTCATGCTATTCTCATGATAGTAAGTTCTCAGGAGATCTGATGGTTTTATAAAGGGCTTTGCCCTTTGTTCGGCTCTCATTCTTCTTGCTGCCGCCATGTGAAGGATGTGTTTGCTTCCCCTTCTGCCATGATGGTAAGTTTCCCAAGGCCTCCTCAGTCATGCTGAACTGTGAGTCAATTAATCCTCTTTCCTTTATAAATTACCCAGTTTCCAGTATGTCTTTATTAGCAGCGTGAGAATGGATTAACATATATAGTTTAAATGTGATATAAAGGTACAATGCTTGGTGTAGTGATAGTATGTGCTCCATAGATAAATAGTATTTATTTTATTTGTTGTTGTTATTCTTATCATTACTAAAATTTTCTAGGTATGTTAGTTGATCAGCAGATGGGTTGGACAGTAACAAGCTAGGATAATTTCCTTTGAAATATAAAGCTGAGATCTAGCGTGGAAGGATACATATACAAGCAATAATAGGGGGAAATAAGAATCACTTTCTAGGAAATAAAAGAATGCAGGCTACTATTTTTTAAAATTTCTTATTGTAAGAGGCAAGTGACTATGTAAAGACTACAAGTCTGTATTTTCACTGAGTCCATAAAAATACAGAGAAGAAGTTTAAACAAAAAGCATTTTCATTCACTCTTTGAAAAAGACAGAAATGTTGTTAAGCGTTTACCAGATTTTAATTTGAATATTCATCTTAGTATGTCTTTTCAACACTTATCTTTGAACGTATTTTTAAAATAGTGGATTGTCCTTGGTTGAAAATGTTTTAAATAAGTGTACTACTGAGGTTAGAACAATGGAATATTTCCCAGGGATTCCCACACAAGCATTTGACTTCAGAGACTCTGAAGTCTGTGTGTTGTGTATTTGTCATATGCGATCATTAAATAAATGATGAAGAAACTGAGTGATTTTAGGATAATCAAATTATATTATACTGTGTGTACCTGAGAACCAGATTATCAATGTGGAAGAAAATAAACACATGTAATATAGAAGAAAGAAAGTAAAATCCTGTAGTCGAGAATTTTAATTGGATGTCAAGTGTAAATTTAGGAGGTATTTTATCTTCATATATCTAATTTAAAGGGTCTAAAAACAATAACCAACTCAGTAACAGTGACTATACAGTATTTACTCCATATACTCAGGATATTGGTTCCAGGACCCCCATGTATACCAACTCCATGAATACTTAAGTCCTGCAGCTAGATCAAGTCCTGCAGAACCTGCCTGTAGAAAAGTATGCCCTTCCTATGTGGGTTTCACGTCCCATGAATACTGAATTTTCTATATATGGATGTAGATGCAGAACCCTGGATACAGAGGACCAACTTTATTTATTGAAAAAAAATCTGCATGTAAGTAGACACATGCAATTCAAACTTACGTTGTTCTAGGGTCAATTGTACTTATAACCTTGATTGTGTTTTTGAAATGCCATTTTTCCACCGAATGAAGGAAATTAGGGCTTCTTAGAGAATGGTTGAATCCAGTTTGGGTGAGGAGACATACAAAATTAGCATAGAACAAATATTGTCAATGTGATTAGCAGGACTATCAAAAACTAATAGTCATGAACAAAGATCCCCATTTTTCCCAAATGAAGAGCAGTCTGAGCTTCAATAAAGTAAAGCAAGTTAGTAAATTAAAACCTTCGACCAGTTTAAATCCATGAGTTCACTTTTGGATATTATATTCGTTACTTATTATTAAGTAACAAATTATCTCCCCCCCCCCCCATTTAGTAATTATTTGTCTCACAGTTTCAAGACTCTATTGGGACAGAGTCTGCTCTGAATTTTACTCATGTGGCTATTGACAAGCCTTGGGTAGCCACTAGTTGTTGGCTGAAGACATCAGTTCTTTGCCACGTGGGTTTCTCCATAGGACAATTCATAGCATGGTAGCTGACTTCTATCATGGCTAGTGAGGGAGAGAGCAAGACAGTGTGACGATGACAGAAGGCACAGGCTTTTTGTAACCTAATCTCAAATATGGCCTCCATACTTGGCCATATTCTTTTTTACTAAAAGTGAATCATTTGGGCCAGCCCACAGGTTTAAAACGAGGACAGATTTATTGGGGGCCATCTTAGAAGTTGCCTTCCATGAGCTGAAAATCAATTCATTATCTAAAACCTGGGTAAATGTATCAAACCTTTGGGAAGAGAATTAAGTATTTTTTTATATAAACTGTGTTACTAAGTAAACTAGTAGATGAGATAAAGTGTCTTTTTATGTAATCATTTTAGTTTAAAATATAAAACATAAATTATAGAATCAAAATATCAATATTTGAAATTCATATCACATTAACGAACATAGGTATGGAGCATAAATGTATCTTAATATTTTTTAAAAAGTGATTAGGCAATAAGCAAGGAAGCTACAGATTAAAAAAGGGATGGAAGGGAAGCCTGCAGATTAAAAAGATTTAACCAACTAACCAAGTTTAAAAACTAGACAAGGTTAAGCCATAGTATCTAAGGATGTGTGCTGAGAGATTTAAACATAATGAAATGATAATATTATGACTACAAAGGCAAGGTAGTGGTTAAATTTGAGGGAGGGAAGGGGCTCTGATTGGGTGGGGTGCATGACGGGACTTCTTGGAAGGTTTTTTCCAAGGTGGTTCACCTAATGATAATTTATTAAGCCATTCATTTATTTTAAGCAGATTTTCCTATCTGGATTATTACACAGTAAGAAAAAAGTTTAAAAACACCTAATATCTTCATTATTTTAATTCAATTCTTGTATGTGAATACAAGAAATGGCAGGTTAGTACCTCTTGCCAAATTAGAAAGACATAATTTGGTCAGTATAAAAATCCTGTCTTTCTTAAGAAAGATTAGTTGAGCTTTTTGTGATATTGCCACCATACCAGTACCCTCAATGGGCATTCCTTGTTTTTCTGGTGCACATAACTAGTGAGGGAGAGAGTAAGTCAGTGTGAGCAAAACATGTACAAAATTTAAGATATTGTACATGTAATATCTTACATTTTCTGAATCATTCTTATGGCCAATAACATTTGTCCAAAATGTCTTCAATGATAACTCCTATCCCACGTGCACTTTGGCAGTGAGATCTTGCTAGTTTCTCATCAACAGGTGGAGTCTAATTCTGCGCCTTAGAAACTGGGTGACTTAGTGACATACTTGATCAATGGAATGAGCACAAGTGACATTTCTCTAAATTCCAAACCCAAGCCCTATGAGAATGGCAGCTTTTGACTGGATCCCTTGGAATACTCACTGTTGTAACATTTCTTGCGACTCAGTAGTCATGGTGTGAGAGGCTCAAGCCACACTAAGATGCCACCCACTGACACTGGGCAAAGTTCTGGCTGAGTTTCCACTCAACAGCCAGCATCAACTGCTTGTCATGTGAGGAAGCCTCTTTATATTCCAGGCTAACTGAACCTGCAGATGACTGCTGTCTTATCCAATATGACATAAAATAGGAGAATCACCATCCAGAGTCTAGTCAATGTAAGAGCAGTAACAGATAATAAATAGCTGTTATAAACCACTAATTTTTAATGTGGTTTGTTATGCAGCAATAGATACCAAACACAGACATCATCTAAGTCAGATTACTATTCAAGATCCCTACATAGTAGCATTCAACTCAAATTAATCCAACTATTGCCTTGTCTTTTTTGGGCAGTTGTTATGAATATTATCATTTTTAAAAAATATAATTTGTAAGACTTGCATTACACATATTTTGACTAAAATCAATGTTATAATCTTGTTATGACATATTATAAACCTATATGTTCCTTTCTGTGAATGATTTAATTCACAATACTAAAAAGACTAATCTTTTTTTTTCTTTCTCACTTTTTTGAGAAAATCTTTAACCACTCCATAAATATTTATAACCTCTCAAATAATTTCTGGCTTTGAATAGATAGGTAGATGACAGATAGATAAATGATGATGATAGATGGATAGATAGATAGATAGATAGATAGATAGATAGATAGATAGATAGATGATAGCAGTATTGGCATTGGATTATTTATTTCCTGAAAGATCTCCTTTTTTTTGTTTTGTTTTGTTTTGTTTTTTCAGCCTCTAAATTTCACTAATATTGTCTTAGTGCTATGTAACTACTTAGTTCATAGGTTATGCTTGTATTATTTTACCCCAATGAAGTATAGGATTTGTACCAAAATTTAACTAGTTACCAATTCAAATTATACTTAAGGGTTTTCATTGTTTTGATTAAATAGCAAATCAAACTGAGACACTTTCAAATGTCACAAAATGTAAAGAATTGGTGAATTTGCAACTAAAAGTTTGCATAAAGTAACTTTTGTGTTTACTTTGCATCTACTTCTAGCTTAAACTTTGTTATTTTAAATATGTATCAAGCTAAATATCAGTATCTAAATCGATTTTGTTTATGATGAGTATAAACAAGTTGTAGCCATGTGAGGTATGTGGGGAAGTCTTCAAATGTTAACCTTCACATTTTAACAAAACACATTTCATTATGTTTTATTGTTGTTGCAATCTTTACTACAGAGATGGACTAAGGTTATGCCCTTTCCTTTTCTTCTAATTTTTTACTCAAGAAAGAGGAAGGATAATTAATGCTGGTTATAGTCTGAGAAATGCTATCAGCTTTTAGTAGACTTACTAAAGTATGTTTGGTTTTAAAAACATACTGTGTGTTTTAACTGGCTATTGAAACTCTCATGGGTTCATGGGGTCATTTAAACATAAGAGGATGTAAATACTCAGTGAGAATCAAAGTGAAGAAAATGAAGATCAAAGTGATTTAGTTTACAGCTTTCATGAAATGTGAGGCCAGATTTTGACGTTTTTTTCCCCTAATGATACTAACCATGTGTCTGTGGTTGTACCCTGCTGAATATACTATTTAACATATTGAAATATAGGCCTACTCCATTTTTTCTAAAATGATATTAAAACATGAAACTTAAAACTGGAACAAAATGGGAATATTGGAATAAACTGGAGACTTCAAACAGAGTCCACAAGTCTTGGTCAGAGTGAGTAGAGAAATAACAGGGTGGATGCTCAATCCTTAAATCGAGCACAGACATATTTTTTTTCCACAAAAGTAATAGAATATAATTAGTGAATTAACATTAATTATGGAACTGTAAGTGGACAGGATATTCAAAAAGTTATACATTTGGTATTTTTTATATATATTATTATTATTATTTATTTATTTATTTATTTATTTATTTATTTATTTTTGAGATGGAGTATTGCTCTGTTGCTCAGGCAAGAGTGCCCTGGTGCAATCTCAGCTCACTGCAACCTCTGCCTCCCAGGTTCTAGCAATTCTCCTGCCTCAGCCTCCTGAGTAGTTGGGATTACAGGTGTTTGCCACCATGCCTGGCTAATTTTTATATTTTTAGTAGATATGGGGTTTCACCATGTTGGCCAGGCTGGTCTTGAACTTCTGACCTCAGGTGATCTGCCGGCCTCGTCCTCCTAAAGTGCTGGAATTACAAGCGTGCACCACAGCACCTGGCCTAAGACTTAAAGTATATTTCTAAAAAGGATTCAAACACTTTCAAAGTCAAGATATTTCTTTTTGAAAAAAAGATTTTTGTCTACAAACCAGAACTTTTCACATGCACCCCAGTGAACACTGTGCAAGATGAAGACATGTGATTGGTTGAAACGTCCATTTACTGCTCTGTCATCATAACTTTCTCCTCTCCCTCAGCTCCACGCCTTACCTTGTATTCAGAGGATTTCAGGGTGTTAAGATTTTAAGTCTTATTTTAAATTCCTACTTGTGAACTCTGCTTGCATGCCCACTGTGTTGTTTTCTTATAGTCTTCTCTCAGTTGAGAAAAGAAATAAAGAACTCTCTGTAGTGAAAAACATCATTTCAATAATGCATTTTACTTCATCAATTCAATGGAATTACCTTGGTGATTCTCCAAGAACTCTAATCCTCCAATACCTGTTCCCCCTCCTTCCATTAGAATTGTACTTTAAAAAAATCTGGATATGGTCAAGTGACTGATGACTTAAATGGGGTGTTTTAAATGAGGATGCTCTGGGGACACTCACAGAAAGCTCACTTAAGAGTAAGCTGGACTATGCCCTTTGGTCTATTGAGAAAAAAAATTTATCTCTCTTTTCATATGCAGCCTGTATGGATACTGATTTGTTTTTCTAAGACCACCAGAGTGGGCACAAAAGAACCAGCGGGTAGGCAAGGCTAGGAGCAAAACTGCAAATTTATTTTTGGTCACCTAGCTTCAAGGAAGAAGGTGAATAGGGAGAGGTCTGTCGGCCTCCAGCAAAGGAGGCCAAGAGAGTCACCCAGTGAAGCTCTCGGATGGAGTTCCTACAGTCCCGACAGGAGTGAGGGACTGAGGAAGGCCGCGCGTGGCGTCCGTCCGGAGCGGCTTTTCTAGGAGTGGGAGGGCAATAGGTGGGGCACGGGTGTGTCGGGGGGCGTTCCGCATGTGCGACCAGGTAAATCTTGGTCTCTTTGGATTGACGTCACCTGGCGCATGCCCGGTTGGTCTGCACCTTCCCTGGTCGCCGGCTGCATTTTCGCGCGCGGGAAAAGTTGGTGAAGAAGAACCCGGAAGGGTGCCATCTTGCCTCCGTTCTTCCAAACAGTCCAACCTTTTATTGGTAATAGTGATAAGGGGCGCCGTGGTCTGTCTGGCTACTTCCTGCTGTTAAGGGGCGTCGTTAAGGTCGGGGCCTGTGGTGGTATTTGGACGTACGGAATCTTGGCACGGAGAAATTTGATCAAAATGGGGACAAAACATAAAATAAGGCACAGTATTAGTATAGGAATGAGGAATGGAAGCATTTGTTGGAATATGGGCAAAACCCAGAAGGATAGTCCTGGCAAGGCTGGGGAGTATGAGATAGTTAAGAAAATTTAGTAAGTTTGATGTGAGTGGGGGAAAGTTGAACTGATTTCCACTGATTGCTTTCGGTAGGGGCCCTTTTTAGCTGGGAATGAGGAACGAGTGCGCAAAGTAGTTGTTGGCCAGGCAGCAATTAAGGAGTGGAGATTTTTTGTGCAGTGGATGGCTTTCCACTTACTCCTACTACAGAGATATTGGATGGAAGGCTAGGTCCAGAGAAGGACGGCAAAACAGAATAGGTAGCCTCGCTGTTGATTAAAAAATTAATTGTCTTACCCGCTACCAGGAGAGTTACCCGTGGCTCGGCGAGGGTGATGGGAGTCCCCGAGTCTCGGCACCTTCAGTTGTCATCGTCCAGATGTAGGAGCTGGAAGGAGCTCCCAGGATCCTGGGAAAGAGGGTCATGTGGAGACGCGGCACCTGTTCTCAGGGTAGGGCAATCAGACTTCCAGTGTCCTCCCTGCTGGCAAGCAGGGCAGGGGGGTTGCTGGTGGACGAGGGTTAGGACATTCACTGGCCCAATGTCCTGATGCCTTGCACTTATAGCAAGGCTGTGTTGGGGCTCAGGGACCTTGCGGACACCTGTTGGCATAGTGTCCTGCCTTGCCACACTTATACCAGGCTCCTTTTGCAGCCTTGGAGTCTGTGGGGTGTGTGCTCTCTGGCCTGGGGTTACGACTGGGCTGTAAAGCTGCTGCTAGGAGCTGTAACTTCTGTTTGAGGTGAGCCTGCTGTCTCCTCTCTGGAGTGATAGACCTTAAAGGCTAATTTAACTAGGTCTTGTATTGGTGTCTGAGGACCATCCTCTACCTTTTGAAGTTTTTTTTACGAATGTCAGGAGCTGATTGAGAAATGAAATAAGACGCCAAAATGGTGGCCCCTTTGGGGGAGGCCGGATCTAACCGGGTATATTGGGTTAGAACCTCAGTCAGTTTAGGGTAGAGGTTAGGATAACCTGGAGGTCATGCCAAGTTAAGTCATAGGCCTGACAAAGGTATCTAAATTCCTTTATGTATATGGTAGGATTAGCTGAGAAATCACCTAAACGCTTCTCAATTTTGGAAAGATGGGCCAGTGAAAAAGGGACATGTACTCTGACTACCCCCTCCGCCCCAGCTACCTCTCGCAAAGGTGCTAACACTGTAGGAGGGTGTGGGGCAGGAGATAGGGGACTCAAGACAGCCAGTTGGGGGTCCGGAGGGAGGCACGGGACCGAGTGGATTACTAGTAGATAAGGAGGAGGAAGGAGGAGTCTGGATGGGGGGAGGAGGAGGAGTCTGGGCAGGAAGGGAGGGGGTGGAGAGAGCAGGGAGAGAAGGAGGAGTATAGGGCAGATTGGGACGAGAGCGTAAGGCCCAAAAGCCTTGTATGTCATTAATTTCAGACCACGTGCCTAGCCGCTGGCATAAATTGCTGAGGTCGATCATGCCACAGTGGAAAGGAAAATTAACCGCTTCCTCCTAAGGTCTTGTTCGAGCTGTAAGGTTTTTAAATTGGCTAGGATGCACCCTAAGGGGGTGCTCTTTGGAAATTTGGACTGGGGGTTTCCCATTTGTTTCCTCTTTACTTACACAATGGACACAATGGAAATGGAAGTGGATCTCTGCCTGGCTTCAAAGCGTCCTTTGGAACCAGCAGAGACAGATTGGAGGCTCATGGAGCCAAAGTGGAGATTACCTTCAGGCGGACGTCTCTGTCCTGAATGGGTCTCCCGAGCCACTTGGTGGCTCAAAAGTGGGCCTCGGACCTGCGCAGGATTTTTGGCTGAGGGAGGTAAAGAGGAGACAAGGGCACTTACCCCAGAGAGGCCGTGAGAGTTAGGGAAGCGGGTCTCAGGTCCTGGTCCGTCTGCTGTGTGGGAGCAGGAGGAGGTTCCTCAACCCTTAGAGGCCTGAGGAGGGGTCTCCTCCCGGGTTTTGGCACCAACTGATTTGTTTTTCTAAGACCACCAGAGCGGGCACAAAAGAACCAGCGGGTAGGCAAGGCTAGGAGCAAAACTGCAAATTTATTTTTGGTCACCTAGCTTCAAGGAAGAAGGTGGATAAGGAGAGGTCTGTCAGCCTCCGGCAAAGGAGGCCAAGAGAGTCACCCAGTGAAGCTCTCGGATGGAGTTTCTACAGTCCCGACAGGAGTGAGGGACTGGGGAAGGCCGCGCATGGCGTCCATCCGGAGCGGCTTTTCTAGGAGTGGGAGGGCAATAGGTGGGGCACGGGCGTGTCGGGGGGCGTTCCGCATGTGCGACCAGGTAAATCTTGGTCTCTTTGGATTGATGTCACCTGGCGCATGCCCGGTTGGTCTGCACCTTCCCAGGTCGCCGGCTGCATTTTCGCGCGCGTGGGAAAAGTTGGTGAAGAAGAACCCAGAAGTGCGCCATCTTGCCTCCGTTTGTCCAAACAGATACCAGCTTGGAGCATGAGCAGGAAGGACACACCCAAATATGATGAATGCGTGAATTTGAAGTAATCCTAAATTCCTGAGGACTTGATAGAATAGAGCCACCATCCTGGTCCTAGACTACCAAGTTCCAGACCCTTATAAAGGAGAGAAATACATTTATGTTTCATTCAGAACAATGACTTTAAAATTTTTTTGAGTGGAGACATTTATTTCACTTAGCCAAATATAATTCCATTAAATTTAGTCATAATCAGATTTTTCTACCAGTCTGTGGATTTGTGACAATATTTAGCCCTTGGTTTGGGATTTACATTCTGGACCATATGTATCAAGAAATTACTAGGCACTTATCAAATGCAAAGTTATTTGCTGCACAGGATGGTGAGTTGATCTTTATAAAAATAAAGAAGACTGTGTAGGGAGCTATCCACAGCCTTCATGCTGAGACTGAAGCTATCCACAGTTTGCATGCCTGAAGAAAGTGACTTTGGACTTTATAATGAAAACATTTAAATGTAAATCTGCGCCTCCTCATTCTGCCCCACCCCCATGCTTGCTCTTAACTAGAAATGCATGAAAACCATATTGTCTTGCTAATAAGCATGCCATTTACTGAATATTTTTGCTCTCCATTTCTACCTACGCTAAACTTGTCTAAGGACTGCAAACATTAAAATTAACATTCAGAGCTTTTCACCTGGTACAAACTTTATTTGCCTTAGACATGTGGATAAAGTTGCTTTTGGTAAAAATACAAAGTGTTTGTTATTGTTTAGGCTTATACATATCCGTTCAAGTAAGTAATTGCCTTTAGAAGCTAATGACCTTTAGTCTTTCTCTTTCTATGCTAAAGTCAAAGACCATGTAATATTTTCTAGAAAGCAATAGTAGAAGTGTAGCTTAAATATCAAATATCTGGTTGGGCATGGTGGCTGAGGTCTGTAATACTAGCACTTTGGGAGGCCAAAGAAGACAGTTTGCCTGAGCTCAGGAGTACAAGACGAACCTGAGCAACATGGCAAAACCTTGTCTCTACTAAAAATACAAAAAAATTAACCAGGCATGGTGGCTCACACCTGTAGTGCTAGCTACTTGGGAGGCTGAGGCAGGAAAATTGCTTGAATTTGGGAGATGGAGGTTGCAGTTAGCTGAGATGGCGCCACTGCACTCCAACCTGGGCAACAGCGCGAGACTCCATCTCAAAAAAGAAGAGAACAAAGGCATTACAACTATTATAAGATGATCAAATTGTAGCTTGAAATAATTCTAAAAACTAATGGCAATTCTTATTTATGAATTTAATAATAATGAGTGTTCTTGATACTACTATATCAATAACCCCATTGTTAAATAACAATATTAATAACTGATAATTCAGTTTCATACCTAACTTTCAAGCTTTCTTTAAGCAGGAAATCCTAAAATCTCCTCTGGTAGAGATGTCAGAATATTCTAAAGACAGAGGAGATAGGGAGAAGACATGAATGATTCACAGTAGAGATTTTTGATGTTTGAAAATTAAGGAGCCAAGTGAATATAGCAGCAAAGTATATTTCTTGGTTTACTCAAGAAATAACAGGTTTGCTGTTCAGAAATCAAAACAATGTTCTCAATTGTAGCCCATTCCAACATCATATATCAAGTGGTGGTACTGTGGGATCAAGAATAAGGCTCTTCTCCATAGAATTTGCCGCTTCTTCTGCATCTGTGAATCTATAACCTGCACAACTGCACGTGGCTGCCCTTATCCACTATCCACCCTTTCACCTAAACTAGAAACATGAGCTTCATCCTTGATTTCCTCTCATATTTCCCTTATCTACTTCTCTCCCTCCTGACTGCCACTCGCTAGTTCCCAAGCTGCTTCTGGGAGTGTTTTTCTCTTAGCAAAGAGCTCAATAAATATGTGTAAGAATAAATGATTTGATTAGATATGAGCTATGGTTAACCTCTTTCCTCAAGGAGTGCTCTGCCAAGTATGAGAAGATGGACACAAAAGTTCCTTGTTCTTTAGGTTGTTCAGGTGTCACCTCCTCCGGGAAGCCTTTGGATTCTCTCCCACCAATCAGATTGGGGTATGTGAACCTCCTCTGATTTTCCAAAGAAACCCCTACCCCCAAAATGAAAAGATCAAATATCAAATCTTTTGATACTTGATATCAAATATTTTGATACTTTGATCAAATATCAAAATATCAAATATCAAAAACCTCAGCATATTATCATTTCTTTATGGGGTCAATGTAAGTCTCATTTGCTCCCTAGGAAAACTTTTTCACCTTCAAGATGGCTGCCAGGTAGGACATTTTATAGAGAGCTGGTGTCAGCTTCTCTATAGAGCTTGATTTTTGAACCAGGGCAAACTAGCCCCCTCTAGGCTCACAAACACCCCTTACGCATATCTGGCTGAGAGGCAGCTGCTGCTGACAACGTGTTCTGAGATCTGGTCCCACAGCTCCTGGGATGAAACAAGCAGGTGGGATCGATGTGAAAGAGCAACCATCAGGTGGAAGCACAGGGCGAGGTTGTCTGTTTTATATTTTATATGAAACATTTCTGTGAACTAAGAAAAAAAAATCATAGATTGAGTAGGATTTTACAGCAGGGAGTATTGATGATGTTCAAGCTGATTTTCCCTTTCATCTTTTATTTTAAATTTGACAGTGTCTGCTTATGTATGTGTAAAATGACTCTCCCTGAACAAACTTGAGTAGATGCCCTGAAAGGTTAAAGGAAATATGGATGAAATAATTTCCCAGCTTTATTACGATGTTTAGTAGTTTTCTACAGGGAAATGAATCTATCGTTAAAATACATCTTCCTCTATCTTGTTTCCTTTTCTGAGTAAAACGTGTAATTTATAGAAAGTTTTTAGTGACTGTATTTTAAGTGATCTGTTTTTCAAAAAGATTACAGCTCAGGTAAAGGGAAGGGTCTTACTCCCCTTCTCAAATGTATCTTGTGTTCTCATGGGGTGTTTTTGCAAGATTGGAGATAAAATTTCATTCATTTTCATGACAGATTGAAGAACTCTCCTGAACAATGTGTTCTATCACATGTGAGAAAGTCCTTAGAGATTGGAAACTATTTTTCAATTTATTCCCAACTTGATAACCATGTTTCTTTGAAGAAAAATTATTCTGAGGAAAAATAAATAGAATATCTGAAGGAAAATTAAGGAAGGATGATTATGCATTACAAATGATCTAGGTATTCTATACAACTTTGATTTTTCCCAAAATGGAAAAAAAAAAAAAAAAAAAAAAAAAAACCTTAACAATTACCTTTTTCTTTCCTAACTTCCCCAAGATCTCCACTTTTCCTTCAAATGCCTTACCTTTCTGAAGAGATGTGCATGTGGACGCATGCATGCATGCGCAGACACACACACACACACACACACACACACACAGGTTCCTTCAGACAAGTGTTCAATTCCCTTACCTGTTTTGAGAAGAAATGCTTAGTGCAGTCACATGCCAGAGACTACGGTTATACAAAAGTCACAGACCAGTAAAGATCACTTACATTTCTTATGAGCATTTTCATCTTCCTTTCGAGGCAGGGCCACTAGAAAAGGAAAAAGATAAATGTTAGGGATCCTGACTATCAAATTCTTAGAGAAACTCCCATTCCCTCCAAATAATTTGACAGCCATTAAACTTTTGTTATCTTGTCTTAGGAAAAATGACCTTTTCCCTTCTGCTCCTCATCATAATGTGTTTTGTCTTTCAAAATGAAGTGAAAGCTTTGACCCTTTTCCTGGATAACATATTTAAGAAAAACTAGTGATTTTTTAAAAACATTGTCCTTTAAAAGGAAACAAGAGGAATGGTCAATATTATACATTAATTTAACATATATGACATATGTTCTGTGAGTTCAAACGTGTTTCTTGGAGGTCGTACATAGGCTTTGCACAATTAAATTGACTTTACATTGGGCAATTTTGGGTATTTTTTCTAGTGTATGTGTGTATTACTAGTGTTTAAATCGTTATTTTCTTCCATAAGTGACCATCTGCATGATTAGAGATGATTGACTAGAAGTAATATTATCGCTATTAAATCCAAGCTATCAAAGTTATACTGAAGATAAAATAAAGGAAACCTTTATTCTCATTTTTCTTTGGGAAATTTAGAAATATTGTAAAAATATTAAATTTTTGTATCTCAATATTCTGCTTAGACAATTTACTAAATGAAACACATTAACAAAATAATTGTGCTTAAAAGGGATCTGCTCAGGGACCTTACTCATTCCTCAGGGAATATCCTACAGTTGATTCCAGAAATCATCTAATATAGTCTCATTATCATAAAAAGTTAATAGCACATAATAAGGGCAAAACTATGATTAGAAATAGAATCCAGATCCTGGATGCCTATTTAAATATTTAGGGTCAGATCACGTTAAATATGTACTTAGTGTGTGTGAAGTATTTGTGGTTTCATCTTTAAATTGTACATGAGAGAGAAATAGCTGGTTTTCAAAGTTTGGTGGGCAATGAAAGTTTTAGGGTAATGTACATACTATAATAAAAGCAATTGAAAGATCTGGCTACACGACTCTTCACCCTTATTGTCTTTTCATTGACTGAAGGAAGAGAGCTTTGCCCAAACTAGGTGGAGGGTAAAAGTCACTATCTAATTACAATGTCAAAGGGAAACATTCTTAAAGATGATATTCTTTTCAAGGACAATTAGGACATATTGAGTGAGATTAAAATGTTAATCCCCATTAATAAATTAAACACAATGTTTTAAAAGATTCAGGCTTGATTTTTCACTTGTGAGATAAATATGCATGTGTATAATAGTAAACATGTAAGGAACCCATTATGAGCTAGGACTCTGACCTGTGGACCTGCAAGTGAAATTTATCTTACCAAATAAATGGATAAAAAATTGAAAGAGGTTAAGATCCCTATCTATGGTCCCTTAATTTTAAGCTTACAAGCAGTAGGATAAAAATTAGTATTTTGTTCTCCTGATGGTCTACATTTATTCATTCAGTGTTAATTGAAGAGCTACAGTAAATTTAGGTTGCCCGTTAGTTTAAAAATCCAATATATAGAATTTAAATAAAATAAAAGAACAAAATAATGATCAGCTAAGCTATGTTGTTTGCACACATAGACTTTTTGAAACTTCAATCATTACTTGTGATGTTTGCTTAATTTTATGAAGATTATACTTCAGCAATTCATTCTGCTTCAATTATAGTCCTTTTTTTTTTAAAAAAAAAAAGAACATTTATTATTGTACGAGTTACTTATTTGTATTAATTATCTTAGCTTGTCAATGTGAACTTACCTAATCAAATGCACCACATTGCATCAGAAAGAGGGAAAAATCTGTGCCTGTAAAAGCTTCGTTTTCTTAAAGATACCTATTTCATATTATATTGTAGGAGTTTTAGCACAAAATGTTTACATGTAATTCTCTGGAAAAGTTCTTCAAGAATAGAAGAACTATTTAGTCATGATTTAATATACCATAAAATACTATCTTTCCTCAGAGAAGAGTGTTTTTAAGCAGTGTGACAGTTTACTTCCACATCCTAAAACCATTGACCCTTTAGTTAAAGGATAATAGATAGTTTTATGATTAGCATGTTCATGGAAGTAATGAAATACATACTCACTTAGCCAAGAAATATGGCTCAGAAAATAAATTAGCAAGCTGTTTCAAACTTCTTGTCACTTGATTCGTCTTCAGACTTCTCCTATAGTGGTGCCTGAAAAATCACGAGAAAATAAGGTGATTTATCAGAGCCTTATTCCAAGGTGTTTTTTTGCAGTGCTGGGATCTTGATTTAAAATAGATTTTTATAATTATAATTGTAATTGCCCTTACTTTGCAATACTTGCATTGACTGCTTCCTTTTGAATCAAGATAGACAAAAATAGACAATTCTGTTTAAGAGTACAAAGGGTCATGCTCAATTCCAAACCACAAGCTGTCAAAACCCTAGTACTCTCCTGGCCCAGTCATTTTATACTTGATAAGTAAACCCACTTGAGGAGTGTTTATATGCCCTGATGCTTTTGGACACATTCACTGACAGAACACATTCTTTGAAGAAATATATCAAAAGTGTTTATCTCCCTGAGTGTTACCCTAAACCCTGTCAGTGCTAATGATATCAGGATATGGATTAAATAAATCCTTTTGAGAGTGACTGTGGGTATTTCTGCATTCGAATCACAAATATAGAAATTTTGGCTGCAAAAGTGGGCAACAGATATTTCAACATTCACAGCACTTTGCTTGTATAAAAAGCTTTAATAGAGAACTGCCCCAGAGAAGCACTGCTGTCACTCTTGGATTTCACATACAACTACTGCCTTCCACAAGCAGGAGAAAGGTATATTAATGCACAAATTGCATATGTGAGGATCATTATATCACTGTGTAGCAAAAATATAATAATAACATGGTTATTTATTTATTTATTTAGAGACAGAGTCTCACTCTGTTGTCCAGACTGGAGTGCAGTGGCAAGATCTCGGCTCACTGCAACCTCCGCCTCCCGGGTTCAAGCAATTCTCTTGCCTCAGCCTCCTCAGTAGCTGGGATTACAGGCATATGCCACCACACTTGGCTAATTTTTGTATTTTTTAGTAGAGATGGGGTTTCACCATATTGGTCAGGCTGGTCTCGAACTCCTAACCTTGTGATCCGCCTGCCTCAGCCTCCTAAAGTACTGGGATTACAGGCCATGAGCCACTGTGCCCGGCCCAAAATGGTTATTTTTCAAGTGATGACTAGGAAATGCTGGTTCTTTTAGTGACAATAATGAGTGTAAATTGTGTGTCCTTCCTGCCTTCCATTTTCTCACACCATCAATGAATATAGACTATTATTTACTCTGCCCTATTAAAGTAATCAAGCCATTAATTTCTGTACAAATGATACTGTGAATTTGGAGACTAAATCTATTATCTTTATTATCAGCATAACAATGTCCTCTACCTTTCTGTCAATAAAAATTGATTTTTCAAGGAATTGATATTTTTCAGCATGTTTTTCTTTATATCTGCAATGATTTATTTTATAGCAGTCACAAATAAGTATTTTACAACAAAAGATAACATTTGAAACACAATTTACATGCTCTTTGTATAAAATGCTTTTATTTCTAAAGACAGTGATTTTTATGGTAAGAAAACTTAGTTTTCACTTAGTTTACTTAATTCACTATGAAAATGATTATTGTATATTTATTGATGGCAAAAAACATCAAAATTTTTTATATTTATGTGTATATAAAATTTTAGATGTAATTAAAAGTGGATTAGTTTTAAACAAATAAACTGGCTTTTCTTTCTTTCTTTTTTTACTTTTTGAGATGGTGTCTCACTCTGTTGCCCAAGCTGGAGTCCAGTGGCGTTATTTCAGCTCACTGCAACCTCTGCCTACTGGGTTCAAGAGATCCTCCTGCCTCAGCCTCCAGAGTAGCTGGGATTACAGGTGTGTACCACCATGTCCAGATAATTTTTTGAATTTTTAGTAGAGATGGGGTTTCACCATGCTGGCCAGGCTGAAACTCCTGACCTCAAGTGATCCACCTGCCTTGGCCTCCCAAAGTGCTGGAATTACAGGTGTGAGTCAGAGAACCTGGCTGACTTGCCTTTATTTCTAATGACTTTTAATATAAAGGTACTCTTTAACCTTTATTTCACATGGTTTTCAATTAAATATGACACATGAAACAAATTCTTACAGCTGTTATTTATACTCTGGAATTAACGGCTTAATGTTTTAGAAGCCCTTTTCAAAAATCCATAGAAAATATGTATTTCACCTAACCATTTTCCAGGCCATCACACATTTATTCATGCATTACCGAAATGAAGAGTCTGTTTTTCTGACTATGATGTCAGGTATTGTACTGTTTATTTATAATTAGCATTGCAGATAACAATATTTTTAAAATTATTTTTGTATTGCCTGTCTGCATTTTATGAACACATCTATTTCTTAAAGATCAAGAGAAATATAGCATTCTATTATTTGGAGAGCTACTGTCACAATTGAGTGATATTTGTGAAACTTGAAATTATTCAGACGTTGACATAAATTTGTTAGCAGTTTGTGAAGCTTTAATGAGAAAACAATTGAATAAAGAAATTATTCAAATAATGGAAATAATGGATTCTTCTCTTTAAGCTTCTCTTTTGTAACGGATTTTCTTAAACTTAATATTAACAAAGCTCTTCCCTTTAAACAATTTCACAGTTGCCACTAAGTGAGATAACCAGATAATTTTTGGAATCGGTTGACTTCATTATGCCTCATATTATGAATTATATTTATGAATGAAATAATCCTGCAGAAAAGTTGAAGAGTGGTTGTCTATATGGCTAAAGTCAAGTAAAAATGCCAATAAAATGTTTGAAAAATATACTTTGGATATATGAGTAAAGCAGGTACTTGACATTCCAATTGTAACTTTTTTTTTTTTTTTTGAGTTTAACTTATTTATTTAAGCCATCTCCTGCCACAAGCAAAGGGATGGAAGATCAGGATACCGGTCATCATCTGATACAAGTAAAGAAGGTGAGCTTAAGGTCTCCTATAATTTTTCTGGTTCATGTGCAAAGCAATGGTCCAAACCAGTGCTGTGGTCCCCGGTGCCCGGGTAGTGGTCTGGATTCTCTTTCTTCATCTTCCTAACCAATTGGAAGTGGATTCACGTGAGGGTTATGGAATAGAGTAGGGTTACCATCTCCCCAGGGAAACGGCTTGGTCCTGATGCGAAGATGGGGTAGGGTATCAACTCGGGTCTCTGGTGCTCTCCGTGGCGTGACTTCAGGAACACATTCAGCATGCTGCATGCTACTTCCGGGAGCACGAGGAAGTAGGTGAGGGCCTTCCACATGCTAGCTGAGATCTCCTCGCCATGGGAGCCCCTCGACATAGGCCACCCCAGCTGTGGGCGGGACCAACCCAGCAGCCAAGAAACCCTGGACACAGCAGCTGCCTCCATTTTCGACCTGGACTCCGTAATTGTTAAAGTACTATTTTAAATCTCTACCCAATAGTTTCTATCAGTGTGTATTTATAAAACGGATAAGAAAAAAACCCACCAGAAAGAGCTGCATAACAGCCCATTAAACCAGAGTTGCTCCATTGCTGTAACTGATGCTTTGAAACTGACGTGGCCCAAACTGTAGTGAACTACAGTGAAAAAAGGAAGTTCAAAAACAAAAACTGTATTATTTATTTATTTATTTATGGTATTCATGCTTTTCAGAACTAAGTTCTGAAGAGAAAAAAAGTTTTAACAACAACAACAAAAAATTTTATTACCAACTTTCTGCAAACTCCGCCTCCCGGGTTTACGCCATTCTCCTGCCTCAGCCTCCCGAGTAGCTGGGACTACAGGCGCCCGCCACCTCACCCGGCTAGTTTTTTTGTATTTTTTTAGTAGAGACGGGGTTTCACCGTGTTAGCCAGGATGGTCTCGATCTCCTGACCTCGTGATCCGCCCGCCTCGGCCTCCCAAAGTGCTGGGATTACAGGCTTGAGCCACCGCGCCCGGCCGTTAGTTTTAAATAGATTGATAAACTGCAATTTATAAGGATGATGTGGAGCTACATACTACAGGCTGTGTGTGTGTGTGTGTGTGTTTAATCCTATAGATGATCTGAATACCACTTGAGTTTAAATATCTTATTTTAAATATAGAGAAGGAATACTCTGCATTATTAAATTGAAAATACATAAAACCAATTCTGGAAGAAAAAAAAACAATAACAAGTAAAATGTTCACATTCCTCTTATTAGGAATTAATGTGCATATGTGTTCACTTATCTTTTTTTGGTTTTTTTTTTTTTTTTTTTTTTTTTTTTTTTTTGAGACAGAGTCTCACTCTGTTGCCCAGGCTGCCCAGGCTGGAGCGCAGTGGCGCGGTCTCGACTCACTGCAAGCTCCGCCTCCCGGGTTCATGCCATTCTCCTGCCTCAGCCTCCCGAGTAGCTGGGACTACAGGTGCCTGTCACCACGCCAGGTTAATTTTTTGTATTATTTTAGTAGAGACTCACTTATCTTAACAGATACCTGTGATATTCAGTCTCCTCTATAGTCCACTATACTTGGTTCTCATGTACAATTGTTTATTTCTACTTATAGTATATATGAATGTGTATTATGTATTATTTGTTATATATAAGTGGCTGCTATATGAAGATATACAATAAATGTTTATCATATGTATGTGTATATCTTTATATAACTCTGATTTGGTTCTAACTGAAATTACTAGGTATTACCATAAATTTTTAAATATTCTATTTGTCTTATACTCAGTGTATTTGATACTGTTTATAGAAAGAAACCTTAAAGACTATTAGAATACTACTTTATCTTAAATATTTTATCTCTTGAAATGTAGCATGATAAATGTAAACTTTCTAAAGTCAATCTTTTACTAATTTTTTTTTTTTTTTTTTTTTTTTTTGAGACAGAGTCTCGTTCTGTCGCCCAGGCTGGAGTGCAGTGGTGCGATATCGGGTCACTGCAAGCTCTGCCTCCTGGGTTCACGCCGTTCTCCCGCCTCAGCCTCCCAAATAACTGGGACTACAGACACCTGCCACAATGCCCGGCTAATTTTATTTTATTTATTTTTTTTGCATTTTTAGTGGAGACAGGGTTTCACCGTGTTAGCCAAGATGATCTCAATCTCCTGACCTTGTGATCCACTCACCTTGGCCTCCCAAAGTGCTGGGATTAGGGGAGTGAGCCACCGCATCTGGCCCTCTTTTACTAAATTTTTAAAAAGAATTTGGTTTTCAGATATTATATCAGGAGTTTAATATATAAGTGTATATTATTATTTTTATGAAAGATTCCTCTGTTTTAAAAAGTGTGATATCACTTTTTGTTGACTGACATGAGAAAAATATTACATTTAATCAACATCTAAGTTTTAAAGTCAAGAATAACTTTGTATTTACATTTTTATCTTGTTCATGTACATGAAATTATGTTTAATGAATATTCAATGTTTCACTCTTTGATATTTTCATTGATTTGTTGTAGTGGAGTAGCCACTGACACTGATGTTTATTTATACTTGATTTGTTAGAAATATCTTATTATATATTTTTCATAAAATCAAATAAGAATTACAGATTAGTTGGCTAAAGGAGCAAGTCCAAATAATTCCTAATATACCCTCTAAAATGGCTGTCAGTAGCAAGTCAAAGATCTTCTGTAAGAGGAAATCATACGAAACACAGCCAACTGGTTATTGTTTTTGAAATGTGCTCGATGGATCCAACACCACTCCAAGTGGTCTCTTCCCTTTTCCACTCAGCCTTCCTGGAGATAGTCTCCAGCAAGCTGAAGTAGCAATGTTGTGCATGGGCTCAAGAACTCTTGTCTGTGCTGAAGACCTTTATATATATGTATACAGATACAGGTTGAGTATCCTTTATCCAAAATGCTTGGAGCCAGAACTGTTTTAGATTTCGGTAATTTTCAGATTTCAGAATATTTGCATATTCATAATGAGAGGTCTCAGGGTTGAGACTCAAGTCTAAACACGAACTTCATTTATGTTTCATGCATACCTTATATACATTGACTGAAGGAAATTCTACACAATTTCTAAAATTTATTTATTTTTTTTGCATTAAATAAAGTATGTGTGCACTGAACCATCAGAAAGCAAAGGCATCACTATCTCAGCCGCCCATGTGGACAATCTGTAGTTGTTTGGCATCACCATTATTCTTGACTCTGAGTTTAAATCCTACCAAGAAGTAATTATTTTCTTAAACTTATTCACATGTAAGTACTTAGCAGTAAAAAATACAACATACCATCCTAGACAACATGGTGAAACCCCGTCTCTACTAAAGATACAAAAATTAGCTGGGCTTGGTGGTGGACGTCTAGAGTCCCAGCTACTCGGAAGATTGAGACAGGAGAATCACTTCAACCCTGGAGGCAGAGGTTGCAGCAAGCTGAGATCGCACCACTGCACCGTCTCAAAAAAAAAAAAAAAAAAAAAAAAAAAAATATATATATATATATATATATATGTATATATTTATATAAACATACCATTAATACAGGAAAACATAATGTGTTCAGGGTAACTAAAGCATCACAGTAGCATCTCCAGAATACCTGTATCAGCTCTTAAACAAAGCAGCAAGAAACAACAGCAGGCTTTTATTTCCACTGATGGTACTGTGTTTTGATTAAAAGGTTTCTCTACACTGTATTCTAATTTTTTTTTTAGGTGAGAAAAAATATCAGAAGCAGTTAAGAGACCAGGAAGTGGTTCCTTTAGGGATGAGGAGATGTTCTGCTGAATAGCTTTTTAAAATGTTTCCTCCAGAGTCATCTGCCTCATTAACAATGGTTTTCAGTCTTAGAAGTCATTCTTTGATTTCATAAACTGATATGATTTCCTGTTCTTTTTTTTTTTTTTTTTTTTTTTTTGAGATGGAGTCTTGCTCTGTCGCCCAGGCTGGAGTGCAGTGGCCAGATATCAGCTCACTCACTGCAACCTCTGCCTCCCGGGTTTATGCCATTCTCCTGCCTCAGCCTCCCGAGTAGCTGGGACTACAGGGGCCTGCCACCTCGCCCGGCTAGTTTTTTGTATTTTTTAGTAGAGACTGGGGTTTCACCATGTTAGCCAGGATGGTCTCGATCTCCTGACCTCGTGATCCGCCCGTCTCGGCCTCCCAAAGTGCTGGGATTACAGGCTTGAGCCACCGCGCCTGGCCACTGATTTCCTGTTCTGTTAGGAATGCACGCTGTTGTAGTCCTTCCCTAAGCCCACCACACATTTTCACCATGTGGTCTATAGGCATTTTCCCTGCAGTGTCAACAATATCATTTTCATTGTCCACTTGTGGCATCACGTGGGCACCCAAAAAATTTTGGATTTTGAGGCAATTCAGATTTCAGACGTTTGTATTAGGGATACAACCTGTAATAAAAGAAACTGTGTCTTCAGAAACTACTTTGAGATACAAAGGTTTAAAGACATTTGAGATACTGTCATTAAAAGTGTCCTGTCTTACTTAGAAAGTTAGGCAAAATGCCTCATTGTAAAGGAAAACCTGTCATTTTAGTATGAAACATGGATCTCCCAACATCTTGAAGGTTAGATATAACACAAAAACCTCTGTACTTAGAGTTTAAAACTTGTAAGCAAGCAGGAGGCCTCTGATTTTTCTCATTCACATGTACCTCCTAAAATCACTACAAGGGCCAAAGTTAAAGACTGACCTCTGAAGTCCTACACTCAGTTTTATTTACAAACAGAACAAAACAAACAAAAACATTCTCTTTGTTTTCATTGCATCTGTAATACTTCCCATTTACCTCTGAATAAGACTTTGGGTCTTCTCATTTTTTTTATTTTAGGTTAGCCGAAGATGAATCAATGAGCCTTAAGGACTTGATTCATAAATATGATAGTTTAATGCATAGATGTTCAAACTTACAAAGCTCTGAATACATGATATATTTATAGGGTCTAGAACACACTTATGCTCAACATTAGAATATTATGTTATCAATAATTTTTCACTTTCTTTTTAAAAGAGTGAGCATTGGTTATAATCAGCGAACATTTCTAAGAACAGAGAAGCCGGTTAAGTAAAACCAGTTTCCTCCCATGTCTAATGTGTTATTGTAGCTTCAAGATGGGGAATACATATATAATTCTACTAAGATACTTGAAGCAAAAATATATTGTGCTACCAATTCAGTTTACTTTTGGCAATTCAGGTATTTTTCATGTAGCTTCTGTCTGTTAGTAGAATAACTTGTACTGAGTAGTCCCTGCAAGTAGGTAGATTTTAAACTGCCCAAATATAAATAGTCTAGATCAAATGAGACTGAATTTCTCCCCATTAATTGTGAATTGGTATTGCTGTTAAAAAATAGGATTTAAGATTTTTTTTTGTTCTTGATTTAAAGTTCTGTACTTTGCTGTCTCTGCAATTTATAATCATTGTTTTCTGTGTCAATATTAATATATGATGAACTATTCTGAAAGCAATTATACATCAATGAATTACTTTTTGGGAAATGTACATATATATCAAGGAAACTCAAGCTCATAGACATATTTAAAATTTCCATGTCACAATATCTTGCGTTTTTCAAAGCTTTGACTTAAATTCTGACTTAACAATTGCTACAGGTTATAGGTAACATAAGACTCTGATATGGGTATATATGCAAAAGCAGTCCTGGCATGATGGTATATTTCTGCATTTACTTTAATGACTCATAGAAATCATATGAGAATATTTAAATAAATGTAGTCAGCGCATTTGAGTTCCATATCATCCATTCTAATGAATATGCATCGATTCAAAGTTTTGAACAATCACATCATTCCCTTCCCCTCATTTTTCATGTGAAAAGCAAGGACACTCTATTTGAAAATAACATTAACACAATGTCATGATTGAGTATTTAAATGAACGAAAGTCAGGAAAATCATTTTCTCATTTGTCTAGAGCTGTAGCTTGGCAACATAGTACGTATCTTGAAAAATAAAACTGCTAAAAAAGCATGAGATATTCCTAAATAAACAACCATTCATTTTATTTTCCTGCTAAACATTTTTAAAGAGAAAAAAAGGTAATCTCAAGTCATTGACAAGCTAATATTAACAATGCAGCAAACCAAATGAAAAATCCTTAAGTTATTCTAGTCAATTCAATAAAGCTTTGCCCAAGGCATGTAAAATTACGGATGGTTACAAACTAAAATAAGTAAGCCACATGGCTATGGGGAAAATAATTGTAATCTGATGACCCACCTGATCTCTCAAAGTGAATTATTTGTATTCAATATTTAGCAAAATCTGCTTCGTATTTTCCCATGAGCACTCAATATTTCTAAACCAAACCCATACCCATTCAAAATTAAAACAATGATTGAAGTACAAAAATTATTCAAGTATTTCTATTCAGCTAACAATCCTCCTGACTTACTTAAATCTTCTGTAACATCATTTGAAGTAACACCAACAAAACTGTACTTCTCCATAACTAGACATTTGTCTTTATAACCTGAATTTCTTTGCTGGTGGTGGTGGTGGTGGTGGTTTTTTTTTTTTTTTTTTTTTTTTTTTTTGAAACAGGATTTCATTCTGTCACCCATGTCACCCAGGCTAGAGTGTAGTGGTGGTAGGGGTGCAATCAGGGCTCACTGTCACCTTGACCTCCCTGGGTTCCTGCGACCCTGCCACTTCAGCCTCCTGAGTAACTGGGTCTACAGGCATGCACCATCATGCCTGGTGAATTTTTGTATTTTTTGTAGAGGAGAGTTCTCCCTGTGTTGCTCAGGATGTTCTCAAACTCCTGGCCTCAGGTGATCCTGAGCCACTGCACCTGACCTTGGATTTCTTCAGAAAATAAAAAAGAATTTTTAAAAAAAAATTATTTTAGTGAGCATTTAATTTCAAATCATGTGTGATTACTTTTTCCTCTGGAAGAATTTAATGCCCCAGAAACTAGTAAATGAGAAATATTAAAATCAGAATTTTGAACCACTTTGATTCTAGTAAAGTTACATTCATGATGTCCTGTGAAAAGTGACAGTATAAGCAAACCTTAATGAACCAGAAAGAGTATCTTGAGATTAACCCAAGCCAATTTTGCTATACTCTGACAGATAAATTTTTCTGTATGCAGATGGCCAAGTCAACAGTGCATGATATGAGTACAGGAGGTGGAAACATTTTATCACAATATTTTGAGAAATAAAGAAAAGGGGTTTTGGGGATTTGGAATAAGAAAAGATACATAAAATGAATGGAGTAGGATATGGTCAATACATGTTCTTTATAGGTCCTGTGATAAAAAAAAAAAATGTCTCTATGTTAAATATCATTGCATTTCTCTTAGAGACTAATAATATGTTGTAAATTTTAAGTCCTGAGAAATTTTGAAGTAATGACATACATTTAAATTTTATTTATTGTTCTTTACATTCTTTGACCTTGGAAATGTTTATCTAAGAAATTATTAATACGGTAACAGGATATTTGTGTTGTTCACAATACATTTTGGGAAAAGGAATCATAAGGAGGACAAATACATTATTGGCAAACTATATATGTACAGATGTATGAATTACAGAATGGCTATACCAAGCATTGTGGCAAAATAACTTAGAGAATGTAGTAGAATAGGAATCTTGAATATCATTGCCAAGAAATTATCACATTATCTATAGGCTATGAGGCTGTGAGGAATTGTTAAAGATTTTTAGTAGACATCTAATACGATCAGACATATATTTCAGAAATATCCCTGCCAACAATATTTAGAATATAATTGGGGGAACAAGAGTTAGGGTTGATAAAATTGAAGTCAAATAGACCAATTAAAAACTGATTCCAAAAAAGAAAAGTAAAGGCTTAACATATTGCCGTGAGATGGGTTGAAATGAGAGAAATGGAATTGGGGGATATTACATGAGAAGATTAATAGGATTAGGTGGCCAAGTTAAATGTACAAGATGAATGATATTTAGGAATCTTGGATGAATCTCAAGTCATCATAGAAACAGATGGAATGGTGACCTAGAAAAACAGGTGAGAACAGCAGTGAAGGTTTTAGATTTGTGTGTGTGTGTGTGTGTGTGTGTGTGTGTGTGTGTGATGACTTCTTAACCTCAATCTTAGCTAAATTTTTTTGGCAAAAGACATATTGGAAAGCTTGATGACTCCATTGAGGTCTCTAGTGGATGGTTAACTAGATATTATAATAGAAAAGCATGCCCCATCCCTGTTGTGACTTAGTAGGAGAATTGAAACTCTCTATCTAGTTTCATTGTGCAAACAAATACAAATTTCTTTCCAGCCATGTACCCAACTTTCTGCCTTCACTGGTGGAATTCAATTGGTAGATGAATTGCCCATATGGGAAGGATTGAATCAAGCAGCTCAATGAAAGCTGTAGGTAGGGATGCACTCTAGGTAGGACTGCATTACACATTGGGAGGTCAATGGGTAGCAAGTCAGTCTTCAGAGAGTGGTCGTTCTCACTAGATGAAAAAGAATAGAAAACCTGGGTACTGACTCAGGCTCTGTGACGCTCCCTGGCAGTGGTTGCGCTTCCTTCTGGCTTCTCAATCTAATCCTATCCCACCTAATGGTACCCAAACTCCCAAATCTTTCCCCTTGATTGTGATCTAGTTTCCTGAAATGCTTAGGTAACATGTGGCCTCAGGGAACAAGGGTAGTAAAGAGACTTAAGTCTGTTCTAAGGTCATCTTCAGATCCTTTTAGCCTTGGTATGAGACCAAATTTGACTTTCCTTAATTAGAACATTGGCCTCTCAACACTGCTTATGTTGCTGACAAGTGTGGCCCCACCTCAGCCTATTTTCTTCAGTCCACATGTACTAGATATTTCCCAACTAAATGTCTTTTCTTATTCTCATTTACATTCTCCCCTTCACAAGGAAAGAGAAAACTTTGAAGTTCTCCTATGCTTCTCTTAGAGACGTCAAGGGACAGTGTTAGATCCTCTTTGTGTCTAAACCAGGGCACAGCAAACTACAGGTTGTGTGCCAAATTTGACAAATGTAATGTTGTTGTATGTTCTGTGACCTAAGAATGATTTTCACACTTTTAAATTGTTGAAAATTATCAGGAGAATAGTATTTCCTGATGTGAAAATGATACAAAATTCAAATTTCAGTATCTGTAAAGAAAGTTTCATTTATTGAGTTATTTATTGCCCATGGTTGTTTGCTTACTACGAGGGCATGGTTGAGAAAAGTTAGTTGTGACAGAAATTATATGACCTACAAAGCCTGCAGAATTTACTATTTGGCACTTAATAAAAAGTTTGCCAACCTCTCATCTAGACCATTTTCTTGCCTTCATTAATACCCGCTATTCCAACAGTGTTCCAGACACTAAACCCCTCTATGAGGCCTACACCCCAGAAAGTAGGGCAACAGTAACTTTTATTTTGAGATTTTCCTCAACTTAAAGGAAGTTTCCATCACCTGTGAGACTCATTCTAAAAGAAAGATGAGAGCAGCAACTACAGAAACAGCCATGTTTTAGCTCTTCCTCTGTTTTCCGATCACTTCCACCAGGATAGAAATAGTTTTCTATCTCCTGTCTAGGTACTTCTGTTCAAACTACTCCTGCTTCTCAGCCCTTTGGTGAAAACAAATAACTTTTTCTGCCACCAAGAAGTCTGGCTCTTAAGATGGAAACCCTGAATTTCAGGGCTATGATCTCTGTTATGGATTTACAAGTTTAAAGGCTGAAAAGCTGCCTCTATGTAACATCATCTTGAGGACAAATGTTTATAGAAAGCAATTGGTTATGTGTGAATTGTGGGTTACGAATAATGGCTACACAGAAGCCCCAGCAGAAATCCCCAAATTTCCTCTTTCTACCATTTATTAAATACTTACTAATTTTTTTCAGACATTATGATAAATGGTTTACCTTTTGTTTATTTAGTTCTAGCAATATCCCTGTAATGTTGACTTATTATATCATTTCACAAATGAGGGGACTAAGACACAGAAATATTAAATAAGTTGTCAAACCTTGCTTGGTTAATTCGTAATAGAGACACGTTAATAAGTGAGAGAGGTAAGCCTTCATTGGAAGGCTGAGCTGGGAGGGTATCTTGAGCCCAGGACTGGTGACTAGCTTGGGCAACATAGTGAGAACGCTGTCTCTACAAAAAAAAAAAAAAAAAAAAATTAAGTAGTTGGGTGTTGTGGTGTGTGCCTGTAGTCCCAGTTACTGGAGGATAGCTTAAATTCAAGAACTTGAGGCTGTAGTGAGCTGTGACTGTACCACTGCACTCCAGCCTGGACAACAAAAAGGGACCCTGTCTCAACCCTCCCTCTCTAAAAAAAACTATTGAACCTTTGTCCATACAACTCCAATTCTCTGTGCTCTGTGTGTGTGTGTGTGGTGTGTGTGTGTGTGTATGAAAGGCAGAAATAGTCAGGAAACCTAACTTTAAAATCAGAAAAAAGAGAGATAATTATATTAATCCTGGAGGAGAGTTTTGCCCATTTTGTTATGCTAAGATGCATTAAGTGTACAAAACAAAAGTATCTATCCAGCACTTTACAGCACTTTACAACATAGTTTTCAATACCTCCAAAGTTATAATAGTGAAATGTTTGAGGATAGTTTGATAAAAGCCATAATTATTCTGAAGTTGTTACTAATATGTGTAATACTGAATTGAAAGACTGAATGCTCCAATTTAGTATATTCTGTAAAGCAAACTTCTCATGACTGTGCTGATGGTCACAGTGTGGGCAGAATGGCCAAAGGGAAGTGTGGTGAAATATATATCAAGGGAGAATTTCTGATAACTTCTCTTTACTGAAAATACATTTCCATTTCAATGTTAATATATGGGAGAATTTCCTTTCATGTTGATGGCCTTTCAAAGGTATTTTCTTTTCATACTTGAAGCTGATTTTTAATAATATTTTACTATTCAAGAGCTTTTAGTGATGGAGCATTTTAGAAATGTTTTGATATTGAATGATATCAACAGCTTTCTAGGCTGAATCCAGTATAAAATAAACTACTTCCACAGCATGATTTACTTGAACTTATACTTCATTGTATACATGGTTTCAGAAAAGATATGATTAAACAATTTTTAAACTTTGAACTAAAAAAATCTGTCTATATATCTCCTTATCTATAAATCTGGATGAAAATATGAACTGCCAGTAATGGTTGATACAAATTACCATTTTATATATAGTGGGCCCAGCAATGTGTGTGTGTATGTGTGTGTGTGTGTGTGTGTGTATATATATATATATATGCACATAAGAATAGGAAAAACAAAATTAAATACACTGATTAAAAGAAGAAACGAATTTGTGAGGCCAGCATCATCCTGATACCAAAGCCTGGCAGAGACACAACAAAAAAAGAGAATTTTAGACCAATATCCCTGATGAACCTCGATGCAAAAATCCTCCATAAAATACTGGCAAACCGGATCCAGCAGCACATCAAAAATCTTATCCACTATGATCAATTGGGCTTCATCCCTGGGATGCAAGGCTGGTTCAACATACACAAATCAATAAATGTAATCCAGAATATAAACAGAACCAAAGACAAACAACACATAATTATCTCAATAGATGCAGAAAAGGCCTTTGAAAAAGTTCAACAGCCCTTCATGCTAAAAACTCTCAATAAATTCGGTATTGATGGAATGTATCTCAAAATAATAAGAGCTATTTATGACAAACCCACAGCCAATATCATACTGAATGGGAAAAAACTGGAAGGATTCCCCTTAAAAACTGGCACAAGACAGGGATGCCCTCTCTCACCACTCCTATTCAACATAGTGTTGGAAGTTCTGGCCAGGGCAATCAGGCAAGAGAAAGAAAAAAAGGGTATTCAATTAGGAAAACAAGAAGTAAAATTGTCCCTGTTTGCAGATGACATGATTGTCTATTTAGAAAACCCCATCATCTCAGCCCAAAATCTCTGCAAGCTGATAAGCAACTTCAGCAAAGTCTCAGGATACAAAATCAATGTGCAAAAATCACAGGCATTCTTATACACCAATAACAGACAAACAGAGAGCCAAATCATGAATGAACTCCCATTCACAATTGCTTCAAATAGAATAAAATACCTAGGAATCCAACTTACAAGGTTTGTGAAGGAACTCTTCAAGGAGAACTACAAACCACTGCTCAATGAAATAAAAGAGGGCACAAACAAATGGAAGAACATTCCATGCTCATGGAGAGGAAGAATCAATATCATGAAAATGGCCATACTGCCCAAGGTAATTTATCCCCATTAAGCTACCAATGACTTTCTTCACAGAATTGGAAAAGAAAACTACTTTAAAGTTCATATGAAACCAAAAAAGAGCCCACATTGCCAAGATAATCCTAAGTCAAAAGAACAAAGCTGGAGGCATCATGCTACCTGACTTCAAACTATACTACAAGGCTGCAGTAACCAAAACAGCATGGTACTGGTACCAAAAGAGATATATCGACCAATGGAACAGAGCAGAGTCCTCAGAAATAATACCACACATCTAAAACCATCTGATCTTTGACAAACCTGAGAAAAACAAGAAATGGAGAAAGGATTCCCTATTTAATAAATGGTGCTGGGAAAACTGGCTAGCCATAAGTAGAAAGCTGAAACTGGATCCCTTCCTTACTCCTTGAAAATTAATTCAAGATGGATTAGAGACTTAAATGTTAGACCTAAAACCATAAAAACCCTAGAAGAAAACCTAGGCAATGCCATTCAGGACATAGGCATGGGCAAGGACTTCATGTCTAAAACACCAAAAGCAATGGCAACAAAAGCCAAAATTGACAAATGGGATCTAATTAAACTAAAGAACTTCTGCACAGCAAAAGAAACTACCATCAGAGTGAACAGGCAACCTACAGAATGGGAGAAAATTTTTGCAACCTACTCATCTGACAAAGGGCTAATATCCAGAACCTACAAAGAACTCAAACAAATTTACAAGAAAAAAACAACCCCATCAAAAAGTGGGCAAAGGATATGAACAGACACTTCTCAAAAGAAGACATTTTTGAAGCCAACAGACACATGAAAAAATGCTCATCATCACTGGCCATCAGAGAAATGCAAATCAAAACCACAATGAGATACCATCTCATACCAGTTAGAATGGCAATCATTAAAAAGTCAGGAAACAACAGGTGCTGGAGAGGATGTGGAGAAATAGGAACACTTTTGCACTGTTGGTGGGACTGTAAACTAGTTCAACCATCGTGGAAGACAGTGTGGCGATTCCTCAAAGATCTAGAACTAGAAATACCATTTGACCCAGTCATCCCATTACTGGGTATATATTCAAAGGTTTATAAATCATGCTACTATAAAGACACATGCACATGTATGTTTATTGTGGCACTATTCACAATAGCAAAGACTTGGAATCAACCCAAATGTCCATCAATGACAGACTGGATTAAGAAAATATGGCACATATACACCATGGAATACTATGCAGCCATAAAAAGGATGAGTTTGTGTCCTTTGTAGGGACATGGATGCAGCTGGAAACCATCGTTCTCAGCAAACTATCGCAAGACCAGAAAACCAAACACCGCATGTTCTCATTCATAGGTGGGAATTGAACAATGAGATCACCTGGACACAGGAAGGGGAACATCACACACTGGGGCCTGTTGTGGGGTGGGCATGGTGGGGAGGGATAGCATTAGGAGATATACCTAATGTAAATGACAAGTTAATGGGTGCAGCACACCAATATGGCACATATATACACATGTAACAAACCTGCACGTTGTGCACATATACCCTAGAACATAAAGTAAAATAAAAAAAGAAAAAAAAAAGAAGAAACGAAGAAAAAGCGGTCTTTCTTTCACCATCTCTACCAAATAGTGTTTGACATTGCTACGAATGATTTTCTGTATTGTAATTGAGGAACAACAAAGCTTTCGTAATTTTTTCTTATGTTTACATATTTACTTTTATGAAATATTTTGGAACATATTTTACAGATACTTCAGAAGAATCAATAATGACTTGATTAGTATCAAAATTAAATAAAATGTTAATTAAACATTTAATTGTAGATAGGTGAGGAGATTATTTTGGCCAAAATATATTAGAACAACAACCATTTCTAGAAATAAGATATATTTTAATATTTTAGCAAATAAGATGGTTTTTTATATTCTGAATTTGTTTCCAACTTTCATTTTAGATTCAGGTGGTACATGCTGACATTTGACATATGAATTATTCCATTACCCAGGTACTGAGCATGGTACCCAACAATTTTTCATCCCTTGTCTCCCTCCTTTCCTCATACCTCTAGTAGTCCCCAGGTTTTCATACCTCTAGTAGTCCCCAGGTTTTATTCTTGCCATCGTTAGGTCCCTGAGTACCTGATAGTTAGCTCATAGTTATGTGTGACCCTGCAATATTGCAATATTTGGTTTTCTGTTTCTGCATTAATTTGCTTAGGATAATGGCCTCCAGCTGCATCCATGTTGTTGCAAAGGTCATTATTTCATTCTTTTTATGGCTGCATCATATGCCCTGGTGTATATGAACCCCATTTTCTTTATTTAACCCACCATTGAGGGAGCACCTAGGTTGATTCTATGTCTTTGCTATTGTGAATAGTTTTGTGATAAACATGAGATTGCATGTGTCTTTTTGGTAGAATAATATATTTTCTTTTGAATATATATCCAAAATGGGATTTCTGGGTTGAATGGTACCTCTGTTTAAAGTTCTTTGAGAAATTTCCTAGCTGCCTCCCACAGCGGCTAATTTACTTTCCCACCACCAGTGTCTAAACACTCCCTTTTCTTTGCAACCTCGCCAGCATCTGTTATTTTTCTGATTTTTCAAAAATAGCCATTCTGACTGGTATGAAATGGTATCTTATGGTTTTAGCTTGCATTTCTCTGATGATTAGTGATACAGTTTTGATATTTGTCACCACCCAAATCTTGGGTTGAGTAGTAAATCCCAGTGCTGGAAGTGGGGCCTGGTGGAAGGTGTTTGGATCATTGGGGCGAAAACCTCATGACTGTCTTGGGCCACCTCCTTGGTGGTGAGCTCTGTCTCTGAGTTCACATGAGACCTGCTCACTTAAAAGTGTATGGCACCTCCCCTTCCACTCTCTTTCTCTCTCTCCCTCTTTCTCTTTTGCTCCTGCTTCCACCATGCTATCTGCCTGCTTCCTCTTTGCTTTCCACCAAGTTTGGAAGCTTTCTGAGGAATCTCCAGAAGCAGATGTTGGCATTATGCTTCCTATACAGTCTGCAGAACCATAAGCCAATTAAACTTATTTTCTTGTAAATTGCCCAGTCTCAGGTATTTCTTTATAACAGTGTGAGAACAGCATAATACTATTAGTGATGTGGAGCATTCTTTCATATATTTGTTGGCTGCTTGTGAGTATTCTTTTGAGAAGTGTCTGCTCATGTCCTTTACCCATTTTTAATATAATTATTTGATATTTTTTGCTTTTTTTGCTGTTTGGGTTCCTTAGAGATTCTGGATGTTAGACCTTCGTTGGATGTGTAGTTTGCAAATATTTTCTCTCATTTTGTAGGTTGTCTGTTTACTCTGTCGATAGTTTCTTTTGCTGTGGAGATGGTTTTTAGTTTAATTGAGTCTCACTTTTCAATTTTTGTTTTTGTTGCAATTACTTTTGATGGCTTAGTCATAAATTCTTCCCCAAGCCTGATGTCCAGAATGGTGTTACCTAGATTTTCTTCTAGAATTCTTACAGTTTGAGGTCTTATATTTAAGTCTTTAATCTATCTTGAGTTAATTTTTTATATGGTGACATGTAGGGGCCCAGTTTCATTCTTCTGAATATAGCTAGTCAGTTATCCCAACACCATTTATTGAATAGGGAGTCCTTTTTCCATTGCTTATTTTTATTGACCTTGTCAAAGATCAGATGGCTGTAGGTGTATAGCTTTACTTCAGGGTTCTCTATTCTGTTCCATTGGTCTATTTGTCTTTTTGTGTTTTAATACCATGTTATTTTCACTATCGTAGCCTTATAGTATAGTTTGAAGTCAGGTGATACATGCTTCCGGGTTTGTTCTTCTGGCTTAGGATTGCTTTGGCAATTCAGGTAAGCTTTTACATTGTAAATGACAATAACTGAGGAATTCAAAATAGAATTACTTATTGTGGTTTAATTTACTATTTCACATCGACGTAAAAGATTTCAGGTGATGCATTCAATAAAATACCATTGTATTCATTCTGTAGGGCTGCTACAAAAAGAGGAGTACAAACTTGACCACTTAAAAGAACAAACATTTATTCACTCATAATTCTAGAGGCTAGTAGTTCAAAATCAAGGTATTTTCAGGTCCACGCTCTCTCTGAAGGCTGTAGGAAAGATCCTTCCTCTCCCTTTCTAGCTTCTGGTGATTGCCCGCAATTCTTGATGTTCCTTGGCTTATAGACACATTACTCCATCTCTGCCCCATCATTGCATGACTTTCCCCCTGTGTGTGTCTGTCTGTGTAACTGTGTCCAAATTTTCATTTTCTTATAAGGACACTAAGGACACTAATCACTGGATTAGGGCCCACACTAATCTACTATAGCCTCATCTTAACTTGATTACATTTGCAAATACCTTATTTTCAGATAAAGTCATATTCACAGACAGCAGGGCTTAGGACTTCAACATATCATTCTGGGGTACACAATTCAATTCACAACAAATAAAATACTTCAATTTTTTTTTCAGTCTAATAATTATTAAAGAGATGGTGAGCATAGACAATTATACTGAATATGGTATCCGAAGAGCAAGTCTAGTTGAAATGCGTTTACAACACATTGGAAGTTGACTGGAGGTTCAATTGTCTTATGTTTTTAATTGAAATTCTTATTGAGATAATTTTAGGTTAATATTTAAAAGTTTTTAAAATTATAATTAGTTTACATTATTTTAAAATAGTAGGGAGAGATCTCATGTGACCCTTATGCAGTCTCCCCCAGTGATAATATCATGCAAACTATAGTAAAATATCACAACCAGGATATTGACATTGATATAATTCACGAATTTTACTCAGATTTCCAAGTTTCACTTGTACTCCTGTGTGTGTGTGTGTGTGTGTCTATTTAGTTGTGTAAAAATTTATCGCATTCATTTGTCTGTTTACATCTTCAGGGTCAAGACACAGAACAGTTTGGTCATTAGTATCTCCTGTGTTGCCCTTCTATAATCACACTCCCTCTTTCTTACACACAGCCCCCACCACTACTTCTATCAATCACTAATCAGTTTTCCGCTTCTAAGAAGTTGTCATTTAAAAAATATTGTATACATTAAACACATAATATGTAACTTTTTGATGTTTTCTTTTTTATTTAACATAATTCCCTGCAGATTCATCCAAGCTGTAGCCTGTATCAAGAATTTGTTATGCTTTATTGCTGGTATTAATCCATGGTTTGTATGTATCAGTCTGTGTCACTGTTCCAGCTGTCCTACTTCTAATAGTAGAATTTTATTTTAATTGCTGTTTAAGTAGAAATAAGTTTTTTGATTTCACTTCAAATATTTCTGTTGTTCTTTTCCAAAGTTCTTAGGTCATTTTGTATTAGTTTAATGTAAGAGTTTTGTATTGATAAGTGGGGTTGGTTTGATGTGTGGTGAGTTTGAGTGAGAAGAACTAAAATCATGAGTTCCTAAAACAAAAACGAAAGAAGAGCAGAACTTTGGATATTCTCTAGTTTTCTTCTCCTTCTTTCAGTTTTTCCAAAGAATTATTAAGTTTAAAATACAATGTCACATTCCCTTTTCCTTCTAAAAGTGAGATATGAGATATGAGCTACATAAAAGATGTTTATATTATTTGTTATAAGTAGGAGAAAAATTATTAATTAATTATTAATATACTGTAAGTTAATAAATCAACAAATCATGTCATATTTTAAAAGAATAGTAATCATCTTCATTAGATTTTTTAATATGCAAAAGAAGAGCATATGTAATTGAAATTCAGAAAATAACCAAAACATTTTGTCAACAATAATTCTATCATATAATACTTGCTATTTCTGTCTTTTCTGTATTTCACCTTATCCTTGGCACTAAACTTAAGCTTCTTTTTACGGGAAGATAAAAGGGGATATTATAATTTATTGACTTAATTCTGTGTTGGGAACTTTATCCATATTTCTATCGCATTTGGTTTTCACAAAATCACTCTTTTTGCTTATTTTTATGAAAATTAAAATGTAATTCCAGAACAAAAATGGAATACAAATTTGATTAACAGGACAGATTTCTGAAGCTATACATATCTAATTCAGAGTCAGATCTCTATTCACTGAATATCAGGACATAAGCAAGTTACATAAATGCTCTTGAATTCCATATTCCTCACCTGTACAGTGGGGTTAGCAATTTCAGTCTATCAAGTTTTCAATAAATAATTTAATCAATGTACACAAAACACTCAAGATTGCCTTGAGTAGGACTCAGTACTAGAATTTAAAATAATTTTTTAAAAACATTAATGTTTTAAATTGACTAAGATTAATACTTAAAAGATAACTAGGAAATTGCAGAGAAGAGCTTTTTTTTTTTTTTTTTTTTTTTTTTTTTTGAGACGGAGTCTCGCTCTGGCGCCCAGGCTGGAGTGCAGTGGCCGGATCTCAGCTCACTGCAAGCTCCGCCTCCCGGGTTCCCGCCATTCTCCTGCCTCAGCCTCCCGAGTAGCTGGGACTACAGGCGCCTGCCAGGTCGCCCGGCTAGTTTTTTTGTATTTTTAGTAGAGACGGGGTTTCACCATGTTAGCCAGGATGGTCTCGATCTCCTGACCTCGTGATCCGCCCGTCTCGGCCTCCCAAAGTGCTGGGATTACAGGCTTGAGCCACCGGGCCCGGCCGAGAAGAGCTTTAAATGTAAGTCTAGGTGTATATCAGTTAGGTTTGCATAGGTTTTGCTGCAGTAACACATCTTTCTAAATCTCAGTAGCTAAAAATCCAAAGGATTGTCTTCTGCTCTTTCTACCTGTCCATCTTGGTTCAGTAGGTGGTTTCTGCTAATTTAAGTACCTTAGAGACATACTTAAATAGTGCCTGCAACATTTTGAATTTTTCTAGTTACAATACCAGAGAAAATCAATTTTTTTGAATTACCTGTTACCTCCTAAGACTATCCACATACAACACATTTCACATTTGTTCATATCTCATTGATCAAAGCAAATTATATGGCATATTTGAAATCTAAAGAGAAGTGCCATCTTCTCATGTGCTCAGAATATGAAAGAGGACTGATGTTTTTGATAGCAGTACTAGGGTCTTTTCCATTATACTGCAATAATTCCCAGTTCTTTCTGTCCCTCTCTTGTTCAGTCTACTGACAAGAGTGATGTAGAAAATTGCTAATTTCATATGGAACACTTTGTGGACACTGAAAAATGATGGGACAGATGATTTTTTTAAAAACAGGAAGGAAATGGCGTTTTCTTCTTTGCCTTCACATATATATTTATATTTTCATTCATTAAAACCAACATTCTTTGAGCTCCTAATATGTGTTGGGCATTTACTAGATCACCCATCATTCTCATGTTGTAAGTCATACAGATACTAGTCATTATACTACTCCTGTAGAAACTAAGAGACAAAAACTGTAGTTCAATTTCCAATGAAACATCTGAAAGAAAAACCAACAGAAAAAACAACCCCAAATCGGTTATGCTTAGACATCACCAATTGATGTGAAGTGAAACAAAGAAAAAAAAAATGTTCACTGTTGTTTAATCTGCTCAGCATTTAAAAATGATATATCCTTGTCAGGCTACCTGACAATAAAACACAGAGGTTGTAGGTGGAATCTTACTGAAAATTCTGCAACTGAGAGCTAATTAGTGTGTTGGCAAAGCTGTCAGCTAAAACTGTTTTTATCAGTGGAAAATAAATGAAGGTAGATTTTAGAGATATATGAATACAATTTAGTGTTACACATACACATATAAATATCTTTTATCTTATACTGTTGAGAAACTAATAAAAGTTGTTGCTTTAATTTGCCACTTGTACTTGATAAATGGAGATAAAAAGTACTCATATAAAGGAATTCATTCCTTTATTTAAATACATAATATACATCTAGTTAGAGCAATGAGCATAACTATGTACATAAAATATGTCATATATTCAGACCACACAGTCTGTGCTTGATTGCTGTACTTCAAAGGACTTAAATAAGACATTAAATTTTCTACTTAGGAAAGATGTTGAATGACAAAGAGAAGACAGAACACATGGAGCTGGGCGTACCAATAGCAGAGAATTCCTCTTGCTAAATGATTAATTTAGTTCTAGCACACAGTCACTAACAAATGCAGAAAGACCCTGAGGATGCAACTAAAGCTAGTCTCCACTGACCTTATAATCACAAGTGCCTACCCAGTGATTACTGCTAGCCTTTCACATTAGATATATTTTTAAACATTCCAAAGAATCTATGAAATGTTAATATTACAGGTATAAGAAAGAAGAGTCTTATTTAGAGAGGTTAAGTAACTTACTCAAGTTCTAAAGTGAGTAGTAATTTGTATTCATGCTCATACACATGTTTTGGTCACACAGGTCTCCATTTAGTTTCTAGAATGTTCTAAGCTTTTTGCTCCCTTTGGACTCAGAATACTTAAACATGCAGTACCCTCTTCCTCTCACTCTGAGGAAAAACTATCTTATCTATTTCCAGCTATCTCGTAGTCTTAATTATGTTTATGAACTCCTTCATGGCAGTTAAGAAACCATAGTGTGGTAAACAGAATCATGGGTCCATACAAGACATCAACATTTTACTTTCCAAAAACTGAATATGCTACTTTTTGTGGCAGAAAAGATTTTGCAGATGTGATTAAGTTCAGAATCTTGAGCTGGAAGTTTATCCTTGACAATCTTGGTAGGGACAGTGTAAGACGCAAGAGTTGCAAGAGGGAATTGGGAAGGTCAGAGAAAGAGATGTGACAATGGAAGCAGGAGTTAGAATGATAAGCTCTGAAGATGGAGAAAGGGGCCTGAGCCCAGAAATGCAGATGATCTCAAGAAGCTGGAAACAGATTCTCTTCTAGAGCCTCCAAAAAGAACCCAGCTCTGTCAACATCTTGAAGTTAGCACATTCTTATACACCAGTAACAGACAAACAGAGAGCCAAATCATGAATGAACTCCCATTCACAATAGCTTCAAAGAGAATAAAATACCTAGGAATCCAACTTATAAGGAATGTAAAGGAACTCTTCAAGGAGAACCACAAACCACTGCTCAGTGAAATAAAAGAGGACACAAACAAATGGAAGAACATACCATGCTCATGGATAGGAAGAATCAATGTTGTGAAAATGGCCATACTGCCCAAGGTAATTTATAGATTCAATGCCATCCCCATCAAGCTACCAATGACTTTCTTCACAGAATTGGAAAAAAACTGCTTTAAAGTTCATATGAAACCAAAAAAGAGCCCACATTGCCAAGACAATCCTAAGTCAAAAGAACAAAGTTGGAGACATCATGCTACCTGACTTCAAACTATATTACAAGGCTGCAGTAACCAAAACAGCATGGTACTGGTACCAAAACAGAGATATAGACCAATGGAACAGAACAGAGCCTTCAGAAATAATACCACACATCTACAGCCATCTGATCTTTGACAAACCTGACAAAAACAAGAAATGGGGAAAAGATTCCCTATTTAATAAATGGTGCTGGGAAAATTGGCTAGCCATAAGTAGAAAGCTGAAGCTGGATCCCTTCCTTACTCCTTATATGAAAATTAATTCAAGATGGATCAGAGACTTAAATGTTAGACCTAATACCATAAAAACTCTAGAAGAAAACCAAGGTAATACCATTCAGGTTGTAGGCATGAGCAAGGACTTCATGTCTAAAACACCAAAAGCAAAGGCAACAAAAGCCAAAATTGACAAATGGGATCTAATTAAACTAAAGAGCTTCTGCACAGCAAAAGTAACTAGCATCAGAGTGAACAGGCAACCTACAGAATGGGAGAAAATTTTTGCAATCTACTCATCTGACAAAGAGCTAATATCCAGAACCTACAAAGAACTCAAAGAAACTTGTGTTTACAAGAAATAAAACAACCCCATCAAAAAGTGGGCAAAGGATATGAACAGACACTTCTCAAAAGAAGACATTTTTGCAGCCAACAGACACATGAAAAAATGCTCATCATCACTCGCCATCAGAGAAATGCAAATCAAAACCACAATGAGTACCATCTCCTGCCAGTTAGAATGGCAATCATTAACAAGTCAGGAAACAACAGGTGCTGGAGAGGATGTGGAGAAATAGGAACACTTTTACACTGTTGGCGGGATTGTAAACTAGTTCAACCATTATGGAAGACAGTGTGGTGATTCCTCAAAGATCTAGAACTAGAAATACCATTTGACCCAGCCATCCCATTACTGGGTATATGCCCAAAGGATTATAAATCATGCTGCCATAAAGACACATGCACACGTATGTTAATTATGGCACTATTCACAATAGCAAAGACTTGGAATCAACCCAAATGTCCATCAGTGACAGACTGGATTAAGAAAATGTGGCATATATACACCATGGAATACTATGCAGCCATAAAAAGGATGAGTTTGTGTCCTTTGTAGGGACATGGATGCAGCTGGAAACCATCATTCTCAGCAAACTATCGCAAGAAGAGAAAACCTAACACTACATGTTCTCACTCATAGGTGGGAATTGAACAATGGGATCACTTGGACACAGGAAGAGGAACATCACACACCAGGGACTATTGTGGGGATGGGGGAGAGAGGAGGGATGGCATTGGGAGTTATACCTGATGTAAATGACGAGTTGATGGGTGCTGACGAGTTGATGGGTGCAGCACACCAACATGGCACTTGTATACATACGTAGTAAACTTGCACATTGTGCACATGTACCCTAGAACTTAAAGTATAATTAAAAAACAAAATAAAAATAAAGAAAATAAAAACTGTTCAGAATTCAGAAAAATTTAAAAAATTATTTAAACTAAATATTACATATATTGACTATAACTTAAATTTCAAAATGTAAACATTAACCATCTATTATCATTATAATTTGAATTATCTGGTTAAAAAACAATAAAAAAGTATATAAAATAAAGTAAACATTGTATAAAATGAAGAAAATGAATCCTGAAAATTGAAAATGAATTAAATTGCGTTTTCTGGCAAAAAAAAAAAAAAAAAAAGATACATTTCAGACTCCGACCCCGACCCCTAGAGTGTCAAGATAATACATTTGTGCTGTTTTGAGTCACTAGGCTTGTGATAATGTGTTAGAACAACAGAAAACAAATATATATAGCTCATCAAAATCACAACCAGTTCCTCAAATCTTAATATCCTCTCTCCTCAAAAAGGTCCTCGTAAATAAAAATGGAGTATGGCAATGAGGTCAAGGGTCAGAAGCATGATCTTGTGTAGTAGAGAAAATTTCTTGTAAATATAACATAAATCTTTACTTGAACCTGTCTTACCTCTTTTCTCTTGCCTTTTCCTTTACCTATCTCAAATATTTATATGCCATGGGAGAGAGAAGGCTACATGATAAAACTGAAAATTGTAACTACAAGTCCCAAATCTTCCTTAAGAAACCTCTAAAAAAATGAACCCTTAGGAAGATGTGATTTTTTAAAGTATCATCTAAAGATTGGGTCAGCAAGGAGAGAAGAGAACATCTTGAAAGAGAAGAGATGAGAAAGATTCCCTAGAAGGCTCTGGAGACATGTATTAGAACAACACGACCACACAGATTACGTTTGTATGTCAATACAGAGTATAAGTATCTTAATTTGTAAACGTTTTCAGCGCTATTTTACATATACTTTTATCTTAGTTTTTATAAATAAACTTTACAGCACTATGGTAGATATTATTTGAACCAAGGCATATAATTATCCAGTGACATGTTTAAGTTCACATTTCTACTAGGTGGTAGAAATTAGATTTAATTCAGGACTTCCTGATTCCAAAATCCTTATATTTAACCACTAATAGGAAAAATGTCTAGACATTTGACTGTCATATTTAAATAGAAATATCTCTTCAACGTTTGAAGGCAAAAATGTCCAGTGCTGTCTTGCACTGACACACACACACAAAACATGGAATGGAAAACCTCATACTCAAAGGAGGATTTTATTCCACGGCTTCTAAAACTCTGTTGGGAAGAATTAAGAATTTGTTTCTTTGTTTTATTTTTTTGTTTTTTGTTTTCCAATCTGTTGAAAGATTGATGTTTTGTAAAGCACTGCAGAAATAAATTACTTTCCATTTTTTCACTGTATCATTGTGAACGGGTTAAAAAAAAAAACAACAAAAAACAGTTTGAGAACTCTAGTCTGTGGAACACATTTCATACAGCTCAGTTTTAGACAAGACCATGATCAACATAATGCATATTTCATAATGTATCTGTGTAACACAAATTAACAACTGTCCTGCATGGCTGAATCAATGTCCGATGTACATTCAAAGGAACAGCACTTTGATGCTAGAACTCTTGCTTGATATATTATAGATATGTACAAGTTACTGTGAGGCGATCACTCAAAACTTGACATAGAAAGTTTCCTAAATTTTCTGTTCAGAATTCTGCCCTACTCTTTAATTATTCCAACTTACAGCAAGAGCTAAAATTCCTTCTTCTATCTGTCCATGTCATACTCTCGTTATATGCAAAATTGTTACATCACCCTGCACTCTCTCCTTGAAATGAGCCCACTTGCTGACCATATTGGGCCAATCTTGTGTAGCTTAAGAACTTAGTGAGTCTCTGGCTTCTACTCCAGGTTTAAGTCTCTCACTGTCGGGTCCTCATCTGAAAAATAAGAGTCTTTTTTGAGGGTGAGGGGAGAGTCTGTAATAACAATGTCTACCTCATAAGGTTACTACAAACATTAATGAGTTAGTATACACACAGTAGTTGGCATAGGACAATACTATGTAATGTTAGGTAGTATTATTTTTCATCATAAAGAGAAGCCAACGTGATTTCCTGGGAAATATAGTTCTTTTTATTTAAAGTTGGTTTCTTTAAAAAAAAAAAAAAAAGTTTTGCTTTTTAAAAATGTATCTGAAAATCTCTGCCTTTGGGATGTTTAAACCACCTTTAATATAATTTTGAATCGGGTTGAGTTTAAATATATCATCTTACTCCTTGTTTTCTAATTGTTTCACTACTATTTATTGCCCTTTTTACTATGATTCTGCCTACGTTTGGGTTTACTGAGTATTTTTCTGATTCCATTTTATTTTCTCCATTAGCTCATAAACTATAAACCTTGATTGTGATATTTTAATGGCTGACTTAGGGTTTATAGTATACATTTTTAATTTATCATCACCCACTTTCACATGATATTATCAAATTAATGTTCTCAGTGTGAACCTTACAATGGGATAGAGTTGTCACTCAGTATCCACGGAACATCAGTGGGGCTCCAGGACCTTCTGTGAATACCAAAATCTGTCCCTTATATAAAATGACATTGTATTTGCATATAATCTATGCACATCCTCCCATATATTTAAAATAATCTTTAGAGTCCTTATAATATCTAATAAAATGCAAATTTTTGTAAATAGTTGTTATACTATATTATTTTTTGTTTTTGTATTGTTATTTTTCATTACCTTTTTCCTGATTATTTTCATCTGTGGTTAGTTGAATCCATGGGTATAGAACCCACAGATATGGAGCATCAAATGTATTTCCATTTCTCCCCTCCCTGTCTCCATGTCATCATTGTTTTGCATTTTACTTTTGCATATATTTAAGAAACCTACAAAACATTATAATTATTTTGTTTGAAATAATCAATAATTATTTTAAAAGATTATAAATACTTACATATAAACATTATAAATAAAAGACTTTAAGATCTTTTAAATAAGAAAAAGTCTTTAATATTTACCTTCACAGTTATCTAGTCCTTTGTCAGTCCAGACTTCTTTGTGGCATCATTTTTCTTCTGCTTAATAAACTCCATTTGACATTGCTTATAGTGCAGTTCTGCTTATGAAAAATTATTTCAGTCTTCATATGTCCAAAAATCTTTATTTCCTGGGTTTTTTAAAGATATTATTAAATTGTAGATTGACAGTCACTTTCAGTACTTTAAAGAAGCTGAAAACAGTCCTCTGGCTTGCATTTTCTAAAAAGTCATCTGCTGTCATCCTTATATCTGTTTCTATGTACAGAATGAGTCTTTTTTTCTGACTACTTTGGTAATTTTTCTTTGTCATTGGCAGTTTGATTCATGTTTGTTTTACTTGAGTTTGCTGAGCTTCTTGGGATCTGTGGCTTATACTTTTCTTCAAATTTAAAAAAATTCAGGCAGTACTTTTTTTTTTTTTTTTTTTTTTTTTTACAAATAGTGTTTGTATGTCTTCAAGTTCACTATCATTTTTTTTTCTTTTTTCTGCTGTTATAGAGAGTATTTGTCACAGGACAAATTCTATATAACTATTAGGTAATAATATTTGTATTTTTATCTCAGAAATTGTAGTTTTCACCCCTAAAAGTTCAATTCAGAGAGGTCTTTTTTAAATCTCCTGTGTCAATTTGATTTTTTGAACACATCAAATGCAGATATAATCCCTGTTTGATGTTCTTTTCTGCTAAATCTCACATTGATGTCAGCTCTGGCTTTCCATTTATTGATTTGGCTCTTCAGTATGGATTGTATTTTCCTGATTCCTTGTATGTCTAGTAATTTTTTATTTGTTTTCAGACTGTGAATTTCACCCTGTCAAGTACTGAATGTTTTTGAGTTCCTACAAATATTCTTGAGTTTTGTTGCATGATGCAGTTAAATTACTTAGAAATATGTTGATCCTTCAGAAGCTTGTTTTCAATCTTAGTTAGAGAAGGACGGAGCAACATTTAATGTAGGTATCATTTGTCTCACCATTGGCAGAACCATTCTGAGTATCCTACATGATGGTCTTTAAATGAGGAGGATTCCTACTCTGGCTGATAAAAACCGACATCTTTAGTCCCGTATGAATTCAGAAAATTGTTCCCTCTAACTATTTTAATCAGTTTTTCCCCTGGATTTGGGATATTTTTCCAAACATTGATGTGGTGATTAGTATACAAAGCTGAAGATACAAGGGAGGCCCCCTGTAGTCTTTAGAGTTCTTTCTCGGAATAATTCTCTCCTCTGTGGTACTTTACTCTGCAAACACTAGCTGCTTTATCTTTTCTGATCAACAGTTCTCCTCGTTCCAGAGAGACTTCTGGGCTTCCTGGGTCTCCTCTCCTAAGCCACAGGCTAGAAATTCTCTTCAGTCAGTAAGTGGGGCCATTCGTGAGGCTCACCCCATTTGCTTTCACCTCTCATGGATCACTGTCCTTTGTTGCCTGATATCAAATACCTTCAGAATTGTTTCTTAATATATTTTGTCCACTTTTTCATTTGATTCAGTTAGGAAGGTAAATCTGACCTGTACTACTACATCTTGGCTGGAAGCAAAAGTTCAAAGTACAAATCTTATGTCAGTGCATTTCTCCTGGAAAGTTTGTACATATAAGACACTATACTACATTACGTTGAACAAAGGAAAAATTCAGGGAAAACATTACAATTTCTATTCTTTAATCACAGACATTGCAAAAATACATAGCCTATTTAAATAATCAGGCTTTGACAATTAAAGAGCAAGTTTAATTTCCTTAGAAATCCATTAGTAACTTCAAGCTATTATATATAGCTCAGTGGTGGCATCTTAGAACAGTGTTAAGTAAAAGCTAGATAATAACTTCAGTGAAATAAAAAGTAGTTCTAGCCTACTCTTAAAAAATATTTTACATTTTTTAATGCTTGCACAAATATGCAAATTTTGATAAAAGAATATTTTTTAAAATATGGGCAACTTTTAAATGAGTGAGTTGATTATCAAATCTGTGAAGACAATCAACAGAAAATTGTTATGCAGTCCAACGTAATGATCTCTGGCCACATGTAGCTAGTGGGAAATTGTAATGAGGCTAGTATAACTATGGAAGTGTATTTTTAAATTTACTCAATTTCAATTAATTTAAATTTAAATTTTGTAACTAAAATGTTAAGTGTGGTTTGAACTACCATTTAAAATTATGAATCTAATTTTTCATGTATAAATTTCAGAAAATCTAAATACAAATTAAATATTGTTGATGAAAATTGTGTCCAGATTTCCCAACTGAGGAAGTTACCATAAGTATAAAACATATACCATATTTTAAAGACCATGCAGGGGAAAAAGGACTTAAAATGTCACCTTTTTTTTTTTTTCTTTTTGAGGCAGAGTCTTGCTCTGTCTCCAGGCTGGAGTGCAGTGGCTCAATCTCGGCTCACTGCAACCTCTGCCTCTCAGATTCAGGCGATTCCCCTGCCTCAGCCCCACGAGTAGCTGTGACTAGAGTCGTGCCCCCATGCCCAGCTAATTTTTTGTATTTTAGTAGGGACGGGGTTTCACCATGTTGGCCAGGATGGTCTCGATCTCCTGACCTCGTGATCCACCCACCTCGGCCTCCCAAAGTGCTGCGATTACCATGTATTACATTCCTAAATGACAATGATTTTGTTGTATTAGGTTTACTAAAATATGTCATAAAATTGCTTTTACCTATTTCTTTTTACTTTGTTTTAATATAACTATTGGAACAGTTAAAAGCACATAGGTGGCTGGTTATATTTCTGTTGAACTAGTGCTGATATAAATACTTGTGTTTTGATATATATACCCAATATTTAAGAATTGTTTTGTAAAGTCAGCATAATTCTGTGGTTGACATCTAAGCTAAGAGAATGGAGACTACCATACCTTTTCCAAAACAAGAGAGGTCTCACATACTATGAATGTTACTGGAATTGCAAACCTGAAGCCTGTCACTGAATTTTGCTACTTAGGCATGTATTTTTAAATGATGAATTAATCACCATAAATCAAAGAAATCTTAAAATATGAGACAACCAATTTGTCTTTTGGAAATCAGAGAGAAATAGAGAAGGGGCAGCCAAAGTGTCATCAAAGCTCTAGACATTGCTAACTGGTAACTTAATGCTCAACAATTTATTCGGACTATGACTCCTTAGAGAATTTGACTAGGTAATAGTCAAACTTCCTTCCAGACTTGTTTTATAAGTCTGCAAACAAATTAATCAGTAAATATATATTGAGCAGCACTATATGAATATCTTTTAAAATGTATGGTTAAGGAAATAAGATTTAAGCAAAACAATTTGTGAACTAATGCAATAAATGTATTGGCAATTCCTTGAGACATACTGAGATAACCCTGACTTTGGCTCTTGGAAAATCTTAAGGTAAAGGCTAACCTGTGTTAACAAAGTAAATGAAATAGAAGCTTATCTCTCTTTCAAGTACTATTCGCCCTAGCCACGCTTTCAGAGAAATGCTACTAAGCAATATCTATTAGTGGTCTAGGCTAATTCAATCTTTTTTCTATCTCCTAGACTGTTGATTTTGTCTATGTGATTAATTTTAGATTGTTGGAATATCCCTATGCTGATTTCAATGGAATAAGGAAAAATAAATCAGGGCAAGTCACAGAAAGTTGCACATATTACTTCTGCTCCTATATCATGAGTGAGAATTTAGTGACATAGACTAAGAAGTTGGAAAGGTCAGAAAATACATTCCCAACTGTGCGGTCATGTGGCCAACTGAAGTTCTTTTATCATGCATTATGGGACATAATGAGGCCTAGTAGAAGTAAAGAAGCTAGGTTCTGATGAATTATCTCAGAACCTGAACCTATGCTCTGGTATATATGTACAGTTGCACAGTGACAGCAATATTATATAAGAATGCTGAGTACATATTGAGAGTTAATCATTGTCAGATATATGAGTATAACATGGCAGCATTTCTATAGGAAGTATGGATTTGTTAGTTATACAATCTCTGCTTGAAATGTTTAAGGAAGGTAAACTTGAATGGAACCCTAAGACTGAAAAATCCTGATCCTCTTCAATATGTTTGTTTTCTCATTTGTCACATAAACTATATATAGAGAGATCTTTGGGAGAAAGGAAGAATAAATTATTGAGGAAAAATTTGCAAATTTTATTTGTGTCTCCATCATTTCAAAGTTGTTTCATGTCGAGCAAGTTACTAAGTTTCTCTGAATTTCATTTTTCTTATATGGAAATGTTGAAGAATAACACTGATTTTCAATAGATTTTGTGGAGATAAAATGAGAAAATATATGTGAATAAACCTAGAATATGGTGAGCATCCAGTGTTTTTATGTAGATTAATTAACCAAGATGATGAAGACTTCCACTTGGGTTTTACTTTGTGTTATACATGACGGATCAATGTTGTGTATAACTTAATATACTTATTTTGCATAAAGAACTTCAATAAGAAGTGCTTGGAGGAAGTCAAATTGTTTGTCTTTGCAGGCCATGATAAAGATTTTGGATTTTCTATTTGCATCATTGAAAAGCCATTGAAACACTTTAAGGATGGCAATCACAGGATTGAATTTTCATATTTAACAAAGATTACTCTAGCTGTTACATGTAGAATAGATTGGTAATTTTAAGAATAGATTCAAATATTTCACTTACCTATTCAATAGTTCAGAAAATAAACAATTTTATCCTGAAATAGGGGTAGTGGCAGGTGAAATGGAGAATAGACAGATTGAGAGTTATTAAGCAGAGGAAACATTGATACTGTTGATGATAGATTGGATACTGGACATGAGATTAAAGATTAGCTATTTCTTTCATATCCGGTGACCTTGATTTCAGAATGGATCTCTCATTTACAGATTTTCACTCCATGCCCCCAAGAATAAATTTTGGGGTTATAATAAACAATAGAAGTTAAACAATATTTCCTACCTGGAGAGAGTAAAATCAGGACAGAGATTAAAGGTTAGCTATTTCAATTTATGGTACCAACTAGGTTTTTCTATTATACAGTTGCATGGATTCTGGTGTCATTTAGTGAAACAGCTAACACTGAGGAAGGACAAGATTTGAGAAGGTAAGTTATTGGAAACCTTTGGCATGCTCAGTTTAAGGTATCTTTGATATAAGCATCAAGACGAAAGTTAAATAAAGGTTCAAAAGCCAGAAAAAGAATGTAGAGATATAAATGTGGATTTTATTGGTGTATACTGTTCAGGTTATATATTGCTTAATGGTTTAAAATAACACAACTGTATTTCTCATGATTCCGTGGGTTGACCAGTCTGAACTGGGTGATTCTTCTGCTTCCTATCTTCTGTCCTATTTAATTCATTTGCGGACTCAACTAGATTGAAGTGTCCAAGATGGCTCAATTCACACAGCTGACAGTTTGTGCTGGCTGCTGGCTGTGAGCTCGGGTGGGGATTTTAATTAAAAATATGTATACATATATGGGCTCTGCATGTGGCTTCAGTTTCTCAGAAAATGGTGATGGGCTTCTGAGAGGAAGCATTCTAAGACCAAATATTCCAAGAGAAGAAGGAAGCAGACACTGTCAATCTTTTGAAAGTGCAGTACTGGAACTAGCATAGCATCATTTTTGTTGTTGTTGTTGTTGTTGTTGTTGTTGTTGTTTTGAGACAGGGTCAGGGTCAACCTCTGTCACCTAGGCTGGAGTGCAGTGGTGTGGCCATGACTCACTGTAGCCTCAATCTCCTATGCTCAAGTGATCGTCCCATCTTGGCCTACTGAGTAGCATCTTGAGTGGTTGGGACTACAAGTACACACCACCATGCCCAGTAGATTTTTATCTTATTACTTTGTAGCGGTGACAGGATCTTGCTTTGTTGCCAAGGCTGGTCTCAAACTTCTGGGCCCAACAAATCCTCCCACCTTGGCCTTTCAAAGTGCTAGGACACAGGCGTGAGCCAGCATGCATGGCCTCTGCTTATTTTTTGAGCAAATAATGAGCAAAAATGATAAAAAGATATGCCATAAAAATAACTGACAAAATAAATCTCATGTAATTACATGAATATCAGTCAAAGCAGACTTCAGTGCAACATTACTAGATATGAAGAGACATTTTATTATAATTAAATATTCATTTACCATCTAAAATTTTCAACAAATTGATTTACTCAATACCTTCTACTGTATAAAAATCAATTATGAGTGTTTTTTTGATGTAATATGAAAGGAAAAACAATACAGTTTATAAAAGAAAACATGAGAGGAAAAAGTCCATGACCCTGAAGATCCTTAAACAAAACATAAAAAAAAGAAAAAAAAAAGAAACACTCATCAGGAAGAAAAATTGGAATACATTGAACTACAAAAGCAAAAACTTTTGTTTAACAATTGACTCAGTAATGTGGAAACATAAGCTGGTGGGTGAAGATATTTCAGTACATAAAAACATATAAATCAATGAAAAAGAGAAACTAAAGAGAAAGTCTATCTAATTAGCTATTTTTAGCCAAATAAAAATGTGACCATCATCACCATTCAATAAGGAAGTGAAAATTAAAACCAGAAGATATCACTTTATACTACCTGAGTGTCTAATGTTATAAAAACCGACATTATTAATTTGAGTGTATGAGGAACAACTGAAATTCTTATAAACTGCAGGTGATCATGTAAATGAGTACAATCACTTTGACATACTGATTAGTAGTATCTACTATCAGTGAGCATATAGTCCAATAATCTTATTCCTTAGTATTTATCCAATAGAAATACACGTATATCAAAAGACTTGCTTAAAATAGTTAATGGAAATATTCCTAATAGCACCTAATTGGAAATTATCTAAATGACCATCAATAATAAGATGAAGAAATTATGGGAAATACATACAATAGACTACTCAATAACAGTAAATATTAACAACTACAGCTTTATGGAGTAGCATGGCTTAATCTCAAAAACATAATATTGAGTGAGAGAAACCACACTCAAAACAACACTGTTTCAGTCCATTTCTGTTGCTATAACAATATCATGGACTGGATAATTTATTTAAAGAAGAAAGAAGAGGCTGGGAAGTTCAGGACATGGTGTTGGCATCTGCTCAACTTCTAGTGACGGCTTTCTGTCTGCATCATAACATGGCAGAAACAGAAGGGCATGACTTGGCTGGAGGGCAAGACCTTGAGTGTCAACTCAGGTTTATCTTATAAAGCCACCAGTCTATCATGGAGGGGCCACACCCTGATGACTTTATTTAATCCTAATTATTTCTCCAAAGCCCCCACCTCAAATTAACATATTATTTTATATTGTTTCCAACATATGAAGTTTGGGAGACACATCCAAACCATGACAAACATGTACCATACAACACCATAGAATACCATAAAATATCATACAGTTCATAAGTATTCCATATCGTTATAATTAATGACATTGGTTACCTTTTGTGAAGAGGACAGTAGCAGTGATTAGGAAGGGTCACAAAGGGATCTTGTGAGATACAAGAGTGTACTGTATTTCCCTTCTTTTCTTTTCTCCCCTTTCCCCTTTCCCCTTTCCCCTTTCCCCTTTCCCCTTTCCCCTTTCCCCTTTCCCCTTTCCCCTTTCCCCTTTCCTTTCCTTCCCTTTCCTTTCCTTTCCTTTCCTTTCCTTTCCTTTCCTTTCCTTTCCTTTCCTTTCCTTTCCTTTCCTTTCCTTTCCTTTCCTTTCCTTTCCCTTTCCTTTCCTTTCTTTCTTTTCTTTTTGTTTCTTTCTTTTTCTTTGCAACAGAGTCTTGCTCTTTCGCCCAGGCTGGAGCGCAATTCTCAGCTCACTGCAAACTCTGCCTCCCGGGCTCAAGCAATTCTCCTGCCTCAGCCTCCTGAGTAACTGGGATTACAGGCACCTGCCATAATGCCAGGCTAATTTTTTTAATTTTTTTTTAATAGAGATGGGGTTTCGCCATGTTGCCAGCCTGGTCTGGAACTCCTGGTCTCAAATGATCTGCCCTCCTCAGCCTCCCAAAGTGCTGGGAATATGGAAGCAAGCCACCATATTTCTTGATCTTGCTGATAGTTTTCTAAGTTTGCTCATTTTATGACAATTCATGGGATTTTACCCTTAGGATGTGTGACTCAGAGTCTCTATGCTGATTTTACTCTCTCCAAGTAGGAAATATTGTTTAACTTCTATTCTTTATTATAACCCCAAAATTTATTCTTTCAATTGGGGGCATGGAGTGAAAATCCAAAAATGAGAGATCCATTCTGAAATCAAGGTCACCGGATATGAAAGAAACATAAATGAACTAAGTGATTGTTATCTTGGGCCCAAAATCAATGTGTACATAGGAAAATGTGCTTGTTTTTAATTTCCAGAGAATCTGAAGAATGTGGCATCACAGGCAATTTAGGGTATACAGGATATTACTTACCACAGTCACATTTCCACTACTATAATTTTTATTGGGGAACATAAGTTTATATAATTTATTTTGGAAAAAAAAGTATAATTGTAATGAGAGAAAAAATAATTTTAGAATTCACTTAAATCTGTAGGCATTTAATATTGACAATACAGAATATTCAGTGAGGATTTAAAATGAGATATTTGTAGGCATTTGAAGTACTGTAAATTTAATAAAATCAAGGTGCCATGTTTTACTAGCAAGTGCTAAGTTTTCCTCATCTATGCAACACACTCAGCAATGTTAATGTTCTTTCCCTATGGCTACAAATAATTTTCAGAAAAAAACTTGATAAAATGTCTCATTTTCAATCTAATGCTGACACTTATGTAGTTAAATATGGCTATGTGACTTTTATTGACTCATTTCATGGGAAAACAATAATTCTCTGAAACTTCCTGGAGATAGTACAAATTCTCTTCTTTTACCAGGAGAGAGAAAAATGTATGCAAGTCTTATTATAATAAAGGGAGAAAATAAAAGGACCCTTGACAATTTTCACCTCTGAAAAAGATGTCTATTTATTGTTTGACATTTTCTTGACAGTAGGTTATTGAGATATAATGGGGAAACTTGGCAGAAGATGCATAGATTTTTTTTTAGATTGTTGTGTATTGAACTTCTCATTTTGTGTCAAACAGCTGGAGGCTGGAGGAAGGATATGTAGTCTTAAAGAAGATGGGCTCTGATGGGATTTTGACTTCTAGGCTGTATCAAATGGAAAAATGATGAATTATTATGGGCAATAGAGGAGAATAATGGTTATTAAAATAAGGAAGATTATTTTTTGTCTAGTTTAAAAGAAAGTTTTGTTCACTAAAGGAAGCTCTTAATTACTTCTAAATTTTAATAGCTTTAGCCAAGAGATTGTTTTTACCGTAACTTCAAATTCCCACTACGGCTGTAGAACATTTTTAAAATTTATTATGAATTTGTTTAATTCATTAAACCATTTTGCCATGTATAACAAGAAGTCTTTTGGGAAATCAGATCATGAACCTGTCATATTTATGTTATACTTTTAAAATGTGTCTATAGGGTCAAGCATACATTAATATTCTAAATTTCTATTTAAGAACCTCCCATTTTTTCACAATTTTCTCTTGTTTATAAAATGAAAAGGATGTCCTTCAGCTCCCTTTAGGGACTAGTAGTGGTTAGCTATTGTGATCAACTGTAGCCTATGTGTAGAACCTCTGGAGCTGGAAATCAGAAACATTTGTTCTCACCTAAGTTCCCTTCTTAACTTTTCCTTTGGCTTTTCATTGCCCAGCTTCATTTATTGTCATTACTCTACCCTAATGCAATATAATTTTGCAGTCATCATTTTAAACAATACTTACACAATGTAAAACTTACACAAACTGAGTTTAACTTATAGATAAGAAAACTAAAGATTACATTATACACATTTGGATTATAAATGACACAGTTGGATAAAACAATTTAAAGCAAGATTTGTCTGATCCAGAGCCTATGTTTATTTACTACTTGACTATGTTATTTTCTTTATTTTTTAATTTTTTTTTTTTTTTTGAGACAGCATCTCGTTTGTCACCCAGGCTGGGGTGCAGTGGCACGACCTCGGCTCACTGCAACCTCCACCACCCGGGTTCAAGTGATTCTCCTGCCTCAGCCTTCCAAGTAGCTGGGACTACAGGCACATGCCACCACGCCTGGCTAACTTTTTGTATTTTTAGTAGAGACTTGATTTCACCATGTTAACCAGGATGGTCTTGATCTCCTGACCTCGTGATCCACCCACCTCAACCTCCCAAAGTGCTGGGATTACAGGCGTGAGCCACCGCACCCAGCCTATTATTTTCTTTAGAAGTTTTTAAAATACCTCTCTCCTTACTGCTAATAGAACATGTCACTTGTGTTCCCTTTGTGAATAGTGGCATCTGTTTGTAACATGGTTAATTGTAGAAGTACCATCCAACTGGAGGAATGTACTAAATTAAGTACTTTTAGTGGTCACAGATTACAGATTCGTTATTAATTTCATGCACTAAATATAATCAGGCCAACAATCTATGACAGTGTTTACAAGACAGCAACCACCACAGGTTTGGAAGTAAAAGTCTTTCTAATTTCCAAATGTTGCAAGAACTCAAAGAAGTCTAGAAAGAATGACATGACACAGTGAGCTGGGGCCTGGAGGATGATGAAGACGTGGCAATTATAAGATGGAACGGGATGATAATTGTGCCTCTAAGAAAAATTTTTGAAAACTGAATATAGTAAAATAGTATGTGGACTTAAATGTGCAGAAGCACATCCCCCTGTAATATTTAAAACAAAAATTAATATGAATGGAGTTAATAATTTTAATTCTAATGGAGTGGCAGGCTCAAGAAAATTGGCCACAATTTTAAATATTCAGTACTAGCGAAATAACAGAATTCACATAGCATCAAAGTTGTCCTGCAAGAGGTTGGCACCTAATGGTGTCTAAAGAAAATGTAGAACTTCCCTAGTTATTGCAAGGACAATGTTATAATAAAATAGAAAAGGAAAGGTACAGGCCCTCCACCTCCATTTGGTTTAAGTAGTCTTCATTTTCCACAAATTAAATCTTCTAGATATGTCATATTCCTCAAAGCACTGAAAAGGAAGCTGACATTCAAAGGTAATTTATCTTAAAATACTTTAATACTATTTTTTTTTGTCCATTTGAAATACATTTTTTGCAATACCAAATTATCACGTGGAACATAACCTCTGCTCATGTAACCTTCTGGGATCAAGAACTTCTAGAATGAAGAAAATATGTTTAAATGTATTCCATTTTACCTATGGAACACATCTAATACAAATGTGAAAAGACATATCACATACTCCCTTGCTGCTGATTGCATTGTCTGGAGTCTCTTCTTTCCCTTTAACTCTACCTGCCTCCTTACCTCCCTCATTCCCTACAATAGCACTCCAGCTGGGCTGGCTTGTTGATTAGGTGTGAAGGTTTCAGGTCACAGCCTGTGGGCGCTACTGCTGCGTGTGTAAGGGTATTTTATCTGCACCCCTGTTTTTTTTTTCTTAAATCATAATGATGACGCTCTTCTAAGTCATCTTTTCCCTGCCTTCTTCCACTTACTACCCTTGGCTGAAGCATAGATTGTTACCCTTCGGCCTTCTCTGAAATTGGCCTTAGGTGAGAAAAATCAAGGCTTTTCTATCTTCTCTCCTCTCAGCTTTATCTTTTATTCAGTGGGGCTGTTTTTAAATTTCTCATCCTCAAGTCCATTTTTATATTGTTATCACCCACCATTTTCCACGACACTTTTTTTTTGTTTTGGGCCCTAGCTATTAGGTAAGGTAGGAAAGATTCTCTGACCTTCCTTAGTTTCAGAATATTTATTTACTCTTTATTAGCCTGGGAAAAGAATATTGAGTTCTCAGCCCTGCCACACTCTGCTGTCATCATCAGCTGATATGATTTTTTTTTAAGCTCAGGTTTTGATATGGTAAAAAAGGACAGATACCAGTGTTACTCAGACTTACCAGCTCTCAAAGCATTTGGTGGTTAAACTTGAAGAAAAGATGACATATATATGCATACATGATTCCTCTGAATAAAATTTATTTTCCTGTAATTCCTTTTAAATATTAAAAAAAGTTTAAACAAACAGGGCTCTCATTTGGACATCTTTGCAATATATTTGAACCTGGTTTAGAGTATGATAACTGGAACAAATAGAACCTTGAATTTGGTATATTGATAGTTGGTGGTGTTATTGCTTCTCGCAGTCCTCAGTAGGGATTAAAACATAACTTGTTGTACCTGGCAGATCCTGGAAATCGATAGGCTTGACTTCCTGGCAAACTGTAGTGTCTTCTACTTTTCTGTTCAGGACTACTAAATGCTAAAAATGTGAGATTCATCGTTAAATGTATTTATTGTGTTCTAATATATACATACATATATACATATATATATACACACAAACACACACACACATAGATAAAAACATACTCATTCCAGGAATATGGAAAAATGTTAATCAAGATCTAAATCTCTAAGTGTTTATTTACCAAAAAATATTTTCCATCATTAAGCCTTGCTAAAAGGCTTAAATGCATCATGCTAAATTTTTTAATGCAACATGCTAAATCTGACATCATATTCAACATTTATTCAACAATGAATTCATTTAATGATGAGTGAATGAATTTAACAATGAGCACATTTAACATTTTAATAGGTCCTCATTATTTGCATGGATTTCAAAAAATCCATGATCCCACCCTTACAGTTTATTGATCAGGCTGAATTTCAACAAGCAATTATCATATACAACAATTAATATGGCAAAGAAAGTAGAAAGTGAAATGGGAACATGTACTATAAGCAACTAACCCAATTCTAGTAGATGAGATAAGCACTTAACCATAGACAAAACAGATAGGTAAATTATTTACAATGGTAGAAGGTGATATATTCTTCAGATGACTAGAGAAGGGTTGCCATTTTAAATGTTCTGTTCATCAAGGAAATGCTATTTATGTTACCTGGAGGAAGAACAAGGATTATTCAAGAAGTGGTTTGGCTGAAGAGGGTGGCAGGAAGATAGAAGAGCAGGGCATGTGTCTTAGTGCCAGAGTGTACAAGGGAATTTTGAGGAACAGAAAGGAGGCCAATGCAACTGAAATGGACAAGGATGAGAATAGAAGAGGAAGTCAGAGAAGTCAAGAAGAACCAGGTCTTAGGCCATTATAAGAATGTGGCTTTAACTCTGAATAAAATGGAAGTTTTGTTAGGGTATTGAGCAGAAGAATGATATGCTATTGGGCAACTCTGTGAAAATGAAGACAGTGAGGAAGATTCAAAATAGGAAGGCCAGTTAGAGAGCTTTTACAGTAATTTAGGGACAAGGAATGATAATGACAGACCTATAGTGGCAGCAGTAGAGGTAGTGAGAAGTGAGTGGATTCTGGATATATTTTAAAAGATATATTTTAAAGAACACCTTGTTATTTTACATACTCAAGACCCCGATAATCAAGTTGTTGTTTTTCATCTTTAATATTTCATCATATTTATAATTGATGAAAACAAAAGAACTGAAGCCCCTGCAATGTATTACAATAAGAGCAAATACAAGAATGGAATAATATAGCTATTGGTTACAAAAATTAGCTGTTTGTAAGCTATCTTTCGGGGACTTTCAGAAATAATAAGTATGGGAGACATTTTGATGAATGTAGAGGTGCTCTAGTAGTAGATAGATAACCCAGGGAAAGGTTACTGTCAGATCCCTACTCTCTAGTATGAGGTTCTGAATATATGTTGGCTTAATGAATGAATAAGTGAGTGAAACAATCTCTTCATCAGTCAGTTAGAACAGCCACTATGTCAATATGTTAATGGTCAAGACACTTTTAACATGTAAACTGAAACTAACAATGTAAATACTTCAAGATTTTATACATATTTATATATAGATGTTAAAAATATTTATTTTACAAAGTTTTATTGTATTCAATTTAAGACTTTTAAATATAACTTTATTTAAAATATAATTAAAATTAAAAAAATTCTATATGTCTTAATTTGCTGGCTCCAACCAAAATATTTGATTGTGTCTATCTTAATATAATAATGTGGCAATCATAAGATTTAAGTTCCAAAAGATGCCAAGAACATATATTTGCTAGGTTTTATATGAATATTTAATAAATATAAGACTCATAACAACCACATGCACCTAGTAGCAGTAGGATACTTAAATAAAATACATAAACTCTGTAAGCTTTATGCTAGGTTTACAACGTCTATACAATAATTATCAGATTCTTAAAATTAGAAATCCCATACTTCATGTTTTATGCATGTTTGAAAATTATTTTTTCAAGTAGATAAATTTTGAATTTCTAAAACTATATACACTTGTTAAATTATTTGATAAGCAACAAGTTTCTTTTTTATTCCTCTTCATATTTGTCATTCTAATTACACCCAAATAAAATGATCTATTAAATTTACACTAAATGGTATTTAACTGTGTAACAGGAACTTAGGGCATGCCAATGCATATCGAAACTGCTCAGAAATGTAGTGGTGCTGGACTGCCAATCTTAACACAAAGGGATCTTCAGAATTCCTAATATGATAGGCAAGTAAAACTTTTCCATGATATGAAAGGAAAAGAAAGATTCTGAGGTTATTTTTTAAAATGTTTTCTATCATCTTTCAACTGCATCGCTGCATAATGATACAACCAAAGGAAGCTGTCTGTTTATTTTATTTGAAAAGATAAAGATGACTTTTCTCAGTATACAAAATCAATGTGCCAAAATCACAAGCATTCCTATAAACACTTAATAGACAAACAGAGAGCCAAATCATGAGTGAACTCCCATTCACAATTGCTACTAAGAGAATAAAATACCTAGGAATACAACTAACAAGGGATGTGAAGTACCTCTTCAAGGAGAACTACAAACCACTGCTCAAGGAAATGAGAGGACACAAACAAATGGGAAACCATTCCATGCTCATGGATTGGAAGAATCGATATCATGAAAATGGCCATACTGCCCAAAGTAATTTATAGATTCGTTGCTATCCCCATCAAGCTACCATTGATTTTCTTCACAGAATTGGAAAAAAATTACTTTAAACTTCATATGGAATGACAAAAGAGTCCGCAGAGCCAAGACAATCCTAAGCAAAAAGAACAAAGCTCGAGGCATCATGCTACCTAACTTCAAACTATACTACAAGGCTACAGTAACCAAAACAGCATGGTACTGGTATCAAAACAGATATATAGACCAATGGAACAGAACAGAGTCCTCAGAAAGAACCCCAGACATCTACAACCATCTGATCTTTGACAAACCTGACACAAACAAGCAATGAGGAAAGGATTCCCTATTTAATAAATGGTGTTGGGAAAACTGGCTAGCCATATGCGGAAAACTGAAAGTGGACACCTTCCTTACACCTTATACAAAAGTTAACTCAAGATGGATTAAAAACTTAAACATAACACCTAAAATCATAACAACCCTGGAAGAAAACCTAAGCAATACTATTCGGGACATAGACATGGGCAAACACTTCACGTCTAAAACACCAAAAGCAATGGCAACAAAAGCCAATCTTGACAAATGGGATCTAATTAAACATAAGAGCTTCTGCACAGCAAAAGAAACTATCATCAGACTGAACAGGCAACCTACAGAATGGCAGAAATTGTTTGCAATCTATCCATCTGACAGAGGGCTAATAGTCAGAATCTACAAAAGAACTTAAACAAATTTACAAGAAAAAAAAAACATCAAAAAGTGTGTGAAGGATATGAATAGACACTTCTCAAAATAAGACATTTATGCAGCCAACAAACACATGAAAAAATGCTCATCACTTGTCGTTAGAGAAGTGCAAATCAAAACTACAATAAGATACCATCTCACGCCAGTTAGAATGGTGATTATTAAAAAGTCAGGAAACAACAAATGCTGGAGATGATGTAGAGAAATAGGAACACTTTTACACTGTTGGTGGGAATGTAAATTAGTTCAACGATTGTGGAACACAGTGTGGTGATTCCTCAAGGATCTAGAACCAGAAATACCATTTGACCCAGCCATCCCATTACTGGGTATACACCCAAAGGATTATAAATCATTCTACTATAAAGACACACACACACACACACACGTATGTTTATTGCAGCACTATTCACAATAGCAAAGACTTGGAACCAACCCAAATGTTCATCAGTGATAGACTGGATAAATAAAATGTGTCACATATACACCATGGAATACTATGCAGTCATAAAAAAGGATGCATTCATGACGTTTGCAGGGTCATGGATGAAGCTGAAAACCATCATTCTCAGCAAACTATCACAAGAACAGAAAACCAAACACTGCATGTTCTCACTTAAAGTGGGAGTTGAACAATAAGAACACATGGACACAGGGAGGGGAACATCACACACTGGTGTCAGGGGATGGGTGGCTAGCGGAGGGATAGCATTAGGAGAAATACCTAATGTAGGTGATGAGTTGATAGGTGCAGCAAACCACCATGGCACGTGTATACCTATGTAACAAAACTGTGCATTCTACACATGTACCTTAGAACTTAAAGTATTTTTAAAAAAGGTGACTTTGTCAATGATTAGACGTGCTCATGCTAGATAATTCGGAATTTATATTTTTAATTTATATTCTAGGAAATTTACTAAGGCATCAATATAGTTCAGAAGATTTTCACAGTTCAAATGTTTATAATGGTCTGCTTTAGGTGTCAAATGTGGGGAAAGTGAAGTAGAAAGAAATTTAAAAAAGTAGACCTTAGTAGCTGGCAAATTTATGAAAATAATTAATATAACATTCTTTAGGTCATGTCATAAATAATTACAGCAAGGTCATCACAGCACATTATTACTGCTAATTTATATTTGTATAAACATGTAGTTATTAAAGATCAAAATGCTATATTTGCCACAGAGAATTTTAGTCATTTTAAAAACAAGTATAAAAACTTACAGCAAAAAAAAAAAAAATCTAGTTTATAAAAAAATAAATTGTAGCATCTCCAAATACTTCAACAAAGATTTAACTGAGCATCCACAATCTATATTCAATATTTCAGTAATTTCTATGGAAATTCTTGATACTTTAAAACAAAATAAATACATTGTTTTAAGTCTGGAGTACAACTGAGGTGTGAGAAAGAGATTGGTTTGGTGGGAGTGTTTCAAAATCTTCCTGAAGTTCTGGAAAACAGAAACAAAACGAGTTATGGGAATACACCCGAGAAGCTATAAATAAGTAATGGTATTTTTCACATTTTGATCTACAAAAGTTTTGTTATACCTTCTCTCAGCCAGAGCACACTTTACAGCTTATTGTATTTTCTTTCTACTGACTCTGAGTAGTTTGTTCTGGTGGCTTTACCTTTAGAAAAATACAGAAGCTTTACTATTAGTTCTTCTAGACCAACTAACCAACAATAGTCAAGCCAGAGACAAGCTATTGGTCATCTAAATAAGGAGACAGATTTTAAACTTTGAAATAAGGTTTCATGCCTGAAAGAATTCTCCCTCAGAACATCTATCATTTCACAATGCCATTCAGATAGGAGTACACCAAGATATCTGATGACACCAACAATGGGTCTTTCACAAGATTGTTTGTAGGGCTTCTTGTCAGAACCAATCAATGGCCTTCAGAACAAAAACTCAGCAGTAGTAAAAAAAAGAGAAAGGAAAAAGGGTATTTTGTGGTCCAGGATGCATTTCAATAAGCCTAACCTCAAAGTGACAGATGAGGAATTTAAACTGCTCAGTATAATTCTACAAATGAGGTGTGTGAGAGTGCTTTTCATTAAAATGAGTCTCATTTCACACAGGCTTATGAGTCTTCCTGATGGCATTCTCTGACTCTCATTAAAGGACTTGCAAAGTGTAAAACTTCTCCCACTGAGTTTTTCACATCACTCCTTATATGTTTATATATATGTGATATATAAATTTTACCAGAAAAACATCTTGAAAGAGTATTTGAACTGAAAAGTATATTCATAACATGAATTAAACAAGAGTTCTGTTTGATCTTTCCTTGAGAGAAGTGCATTTACATTTTCAAATGTGATCATTTATTAAAGTGCCATAGTTTATGTTAGACATTACAGAAAAGATCATGCTTGCTTGCTGGGGTACAGGCTTTAGCTATGAGTGAATAGATGAACAAATGGGTCTTAGGGTACATTTTTATTGTTCAATGAATCTCTTAATTCCTTGAAAACATAATCATAAGTTTTTCTGATGAATATCTTCAGGGCTTATATTATAGTGAAAATCAGTATTTACAAAGTCTAAATTAATATTATCCTGATGCTTGAATTATTTTGAATGAATATTCATGTTTTAATTCCTCATTGTTAACTTTTATTCTTGTTATATTCAACACATTTGTATTATTCTTTATAAATACACGTGTGCACACACTATTTTCACAACAGGAAAATATGTCTTATGTCTGAGTGTTTAAATGCCAAAGAATATATGACGCCTTACATAGAGAAAACTGGAAACTAAATACTTCACATTACTCTTAGAAATATTTTTTTATTGTGTAAATCAATGGAGTGTTGTTTCACGTTTGCATAATGAAATAATTACCTACTCTTGTGTAGCTATTTTTAGTTATGTGAAGGAACTCTACATGCCTTTTTAAAAATTCAATTTATATAATAAAAAACTAAATGACAATGAGATTCCATGACTTACCTTGGTGACTTTTACAAGCTGAAAGTTTTGTCCTGTGATTTATGTTTAATAATTTAACACATTAATAATATTTTAGATGTGGATTGTTGAACATAAGCATGGAGATTATTTAAATGAATATTTAATTTTTATTCACCTTGCCAGAAGACAGAACATGGGTTTAATTGCCTGATATGAAAAATAAAAAGATCAGTAAAAATGGTAGTGTAAAAAAAGTTATAAAATAAAAGAAATATATGTATCTTACGTTTGGGCCATGGAATATATAATAATTGGCTGAGTGTTTGGTATTATAGAATAAAAATTATAGTACAATGTTCTCTTATTTTCCTACTTGAAGAGATTGTCTATATGTGGTACATACTCTCAAAATGTGCATTTTTAAGTTCCAGTTTTTTCTTCTGAATATATAAAATAACATTGTGAATATTTTATATAGCAAACTTAGCGCTGTAGATACAATGGATAGCTGATGAATAGTACTTCTTTTGTATTTTTCTTCCATGTTGATTGCCACAAAAACACTCTAGAGAAAGCTACCATTAAGGCAGCGTGGGATACTGACCCACTGATAGACAGGATGTTGCTGTGAGCAACATTCTTTGAAAATTGCAGACATGAATATTTTAATACTAATATGGAAAGAAGGGTGAAATTTATGGTGGCACTAGAGTCTAAAATACACAATTCACGTTTATATACACTGGATATTTTCCTATCTTCTTTGGAGTAAATTAGCGATTTAGAGAGCATAGTATCTCACACATACACATGTCCACACGCATACACACTGGGAGGAAATGTGTACCAGAAGCTTTGCTGTAACTATGTTCTAGGGACTCATACAGGGTGAGTTAACGATATTCTTTTGCAAACTCAAATTCTTTTATTACAGTTCACATGTTGAATTCTGCTCTATAGCAAATACTCTTTAAGGACCCTCTGGTGTATTTAGAGCGCTTAATATAGCTGAATGATTGGTGAGAGTTGACACGGGAACATCTACTTTTGAAAACTTGCAAATCAATCTGTAGCACTTCCCTCAATGTCCATTTCACCCACCTTTTCCTTTAACTATTTTCTCTTCATGCTTTTTTTTTTTTTTTTCTCATTTGCATCTTTTTAGCTTTAAAAACTAAAATTGTGCCGGACGCCGTGGGTCACGCTTGTAATCCCAGCATTTTGGGAGGCCGAGGTAGGCAGATCACCAGGTCAGGAAATCGAGACCATCCTGGCTAGCATGGTGAAACCCTGTCTCTACTAAAAATAGAAATAATTAGCCGTGTGTGGTGGCGGACACCTGTAGTCCCAGCTACTTGGGAGGCCGAGGCAGGAGAATGGCGTGAACCTGGGAGGCAGAGCTTGCAGTGAGCGGAGCACTCTAGCCTGGACAACAGGGCGAGACTGCATTTCAAAAAAAAAAAAAAAAAAAAAAAAGAACTAAAATTGTGGTTGATGGCATAATCAAGATTGAAGAATATTATTGCCACTTTACCACACCAGTCTTGTTCTGTCCCCTTTCCCAACATCCATTCTTTTGTACATATGACTTGATTTAAATTGTCCCAATTTTGAAGTCACATTATAAATAAAGTCTGTCCTACAATAGGCTGCAATTTAAAAGAAGAGAAGAACCCTCAATATAAAACCTTTTTTTGTGTGTGTGGAAGTGGGGATAAATTCCTCCAAATTATTGGGCTGGAATAATCCCTGTAACCTCGTCTGCAGTTTACACTGACTGGGTAAGATGATTTCTGTGCTATTTAGCTCAGTTACAGGCAAATTTAGTTTCAGGAACTAAAATTTGTGAACCTTGGAATGTTTCAGGTACTAATATCTACATTTTATTATCTTATGATGAGCAGTATGCTTAATTAAGGTGAATAGAATTGACTCTGCCCGAAAATAGGAGTAAATGGTTGTCTTTAAGTAGTTTAATTAATTCTAGGGATCCATTTTTTTCCCCTAAAAATGCATGATTACTGTCCTATTTAAAAGTAAAATTCAAGATTTCTTTCAAAAAAATGTCCACACACATCCATGGAAGAAAACATAAAGAAAAACTCCACACAAAATCTGTATAACTAGATGGACTGTTAAAGAATTTTCCCCAGTCCAGTCCAAATCTCAAATTCCCTGGAAGCTTTCATAGTAATATGTTTTGTAATGTTTGAGGTAGCTTTTCGAGGCACTTACTGCTTAAGAACTTTTCCAGTTAGGATTTATACACAGATGTACCAAATTATTTCTCATTTTTAGAAACTTTATGAAAAATAGGAAGGAGAAATGTATTGATGTTATTGCTCTTTTTAATTTTTAAGTTAAAGAGAAAATTCAGGTACCATGGTAAGAGGGACTCTTGAGTTTTAAAGTCAGTTTGTGGTGTGATATTTTTATTTTAAACAACTATGCAAACTATTGGTAAGTGAGCCAGAGCTTCTGAGTTTGATCCCAGAGCTGTCATTAATTTCCTCTGCTGTAATAAATATGTCATCTGAGCCCTGTCTGCCTTCATCTTCTTATCAGTAATACCAGAATAAGACTGTAGTACTTACTGACCTCAGAGGGATAAAATAACAAGTATTGTAATAGAAGAAATATACATTTAAAATGTCTGGAAGATTACCTGGATTTTTTTTAAAAAATATGCTAGATAAATATATTATATATATACATTTTTTTAAGAAGTTCCCTTGTGATTATCACAAAAGACAAGCCATGTATTTGTGAGCTAAAACTGAACTAAAACATTTTATTTTAGAGTTTTTTGATTTCCAATACAAAGTCTTAGGAAAGCAATTGGACTCCTACCCTGTTGAACAATCCTGATATGTGTGAGATTTTCATTGCATAAAAAAAAAAAAAAAATTGCTTCTGTTATTCTCAAATGATACCCTGAAATTGGAAGATTTTGTGCATGTATTGAAGAGTGGAAGCTCTACTGGTTAAAAATATATTTAAAGACAAAGTAAATAAATAATGTTAACAAAGTTAATATAAACAATAAGACAACAGAAGACAGTACTTCAAGCTATTAATTGCATAAGGGACCTCAAAATTCATTAGGCCATTCCACTCCCTCATTAAATGGTATTTGTCCTTTAGAAGTGTATCTTATCCAATATCATCAACAATAACTTATTTTAGGGATTATAATAATTCAAGTCTTTTCTCCTGTGACATTCACTCCTTTGCAGCTTATCGACAAAGTGAATTAATTCTTCCCACACAAAGAAAACATCACATTTCAAGGAACACAAGTTTAGTGTTTATATATAGTCATACAAAACACTCTTTGACTTAAAGATTTGTGTGTTTAAATAATTTCTTGCCTGGAACTAAATAGATATTTAGTTCCTATATACAAGATATAGAGATATTTTGTAAGAGACCATTTTAATAAATTTTTCCTCAATTTAACTTGTGTAACTATGGATAAACTAGATGTCTTTGCAAATTGAAATTGGTTTATTAACTACAGTGAACTGGACTTGAAAGCTTCTTTATATCTAAAGCAAAATAAACATAGCATATTGATTAAGTCTGATAGGTTTTAAAGATTATTTGAATTTTCTCTAGTATAAATTATTATTTTGGAGATATTAAACATATGTGAAATATACATATTTTATTAGTATTTATGCTTCTTTATAACATAAAGTATTAATGACAAAGAAATTATTGAAGATAGGAACCTTGGCTTATTGACTCTTTTTAGCCTTAGCACCAGCTATTTTATGGTATTATTAAGCATCTATAATACTTCTGTTGAATGAATGAATTATTCATTTTGGATTATGTGTATCAGTTAATATTGGAAGGTTTAAACTATATGTGAATGCAATATGGGTTCCATAAAATAGATAATTCAAAGCCCTAAAATATATTTAAAAATTCATATTTGGGAATAATTTTAACTTCTACAGAGATTAAACTTCTTCCAGAATAGAATGTAGTTGCTTTTTAAAGAATGGAAAAAAAGAGAACACATGGAGGGTCAGAAATTTTCAAATCTTAATCTCTAATTTGTTACCTACTAACTATATCTCCTAAGGCAAGACACTGAACCTCTCATTTTACCCAATTGTGGGATAATAATACTTACCTACATTACATGGCTATTGTGTTCATTAAGTAGACAATGATTGCAAAGCTCTCTGAAGATTGTAGAATACATCATAAATCCTAAGCCAAATTCTCCCATTCAGTACCTTCTACTGGGTTATAGACACAGAGAATTCTAACTATATTGGAAAAGTTTGTGAGGAGTAACTGATCATGAGACTTTGTGAGAATTTTTGTTGGACAGAATGTTGTTATACAATTAAAAATTATTGCTTGGCACATAGATCAGAGCTAATGTTCCTCAGTTGCAGGAACAAGCCATACAACTTCTAACAATCAACAAATGGTTAACGAATCCAATTTGAGATTTGTTAGGTTACTCCTTTCTATCCACCCGCCGAGGAAGCATCGTTCAAGTCTCTCTTCCTACTACTGTCATGTCTAGTCAGAGTTTCCGCAAGAGCCCGAACAGTTGCAGAAACTCTTCGTTGGACGATTGGGCTTTGAAATAACTGATGAGAGCCTGAGGAACCATTTTGAGCCATGGGGAATTCTGAAGGACTATGTGGTAAGGAGAGATCCAAAGACCAAGTCCTCCAGGGGCTTTGGGTTTCTCACATATGCCACTGTGGAGGAGGTGGATGCAGCCATGAATGCAAGGCCACACAAGTTGGATGGAAGAGTTGTGGAACCAAAGAGAGCTGTCTCAAGAGAAGATTCTCAAAGACCAGGTGCCCGCTTAGCTGTGAAAAAGATTTTTGTTGGTGGCATTAAAGAAGACACTGAAGAACATCACCTAAGAGATTATTCTGAACAGTATGGAAAAACTGAAGTGACTGAAATTATGACTGACAGAGGCAGTGCCAAGAAAAGGGGCTTTGCCTTCATACCCTTTGATGACCATGACTTCGTGGATAAGACTGTCATTCAGAAATTCCATTCAGAAATTCCATAGTGTGAATGGCCACAACTGTGAAGTTAGGAAAGCCATGCCAAGCAAGAGATGGCTAATGTTTCATCCAGCCAAACAGGTCAAAATTGTTCCGGAAACAGTGGTGGTAGTCGTGGAGGTGTTTTTGGTGGGAATGACAAAACTTTGGCTTTTTGGGAGGAAACTTTAGTAGCTTTGTTGGCAGTGGGGATGACTATAATGGATTTGGTCATGATGGAAGCAATTTTGGAGGTGGTGGAAGCTACAATGATTTTGGCAATTATCACAATCAGTTTTCAAATTTTGGACTCATGAAGGGAAGAAACTTTGGAGCCAGAATCTCTGGTCCCTATGTGGGTGGAGGCCAATACTTTGCCGAACCACGAAACTACGGTGGCTATGGCAGTTCCAGTAGGAGCAGTAACTACGGAAGTGGCAGATTTTAATTACTGCCAGGAAACATAGCTTAGTAGGAGAGGAGAGCCAGAGAAGTGAGAGGGAAGCAATAGATTACCACAGATTTGTGAACTCAGCCAATCAAAGTGGTGGCAGGGCCTAGCTGCTACAAAGAAGACATGTTTTAGACAATACTCACGTGTATGGGCAAAAAACATAAGGACTGTTTTTGTGACTAATTGTATAACAGGTTATGTTAGTTTCTGTTCTGTGGAAAGTGGAAAGCGTTCCAACAGAGGGTTTTAATGTAGATTTTTTTTGCACCCATGCTATTAATTGCTAAATGTAATTATGATGCTAAATAAATGTGTCATTTTAAATATTTTTTGATTTGAATATTGTGTTTAGTAGTTAAAAACTGATATATGTAGAATGAATTTAAAATACATTTAACAATTATATTCATCAGATGACTGATAAATTAGAATTAGATTCTGTTGTGAGTTGCTGAACACCCCAAATTAGAGTATCTTAAATAAAGCATATTATTTATTCTCAGTACCATGTGCCCCCACTAAGAATTCTATTACTCTCAGACATATATAGTTAGTGGTACAAGTTAGCAGTCCTATAGTGTCTTGATCAACATACACCTAGAGACTGTTAAAATACATAGCCATATCTTAAGATGTAAAGAGCTACAGGACGTCTACGAAAAGAAAGAAATTACAGATTTTTTTTTTAATATAGTGCTAAATACTTGTCATATGATAAATTAAGGAAAAAATCAATAATAAATTAAATAGTAAAAACTGGTTCATTTATTCTTAGTGAATTACTTTTCCCAAAAAGAGCTATACTCTTAGAGTGAGGGATATAGAAGTCTAGGTCAGAAAACTATTAAATGAGTAATTATAATTGAAATCCACTGGAGTGATTCTAATTGGATTGTTTAGTTGGCTAACTTATTATTTTCTCAAAGATATGGTAGATGTGCAATTCTTGCATCAGAGAACTGGCTTTGATATGTTCCATTGTTCTACACAGGATTCTAGGCTTTAGCAACCTGTCTTAGAAATAATTTGTTTATTGTACTAATGAAATTAACTGATTAGAGATACTTGATGGGATAATGAAAAATTTATTACTTCCACTGGGATTGAAGTTCAATAAAACCAGGACAAGAAGAAAAAGTCTTATATTTATTGAGCAGCTACTGTGTGCCACACATGCCTGGTACCTCTTCACATGTTACTCATTTATTTATGACAGTACTCTTATGGGGTAGATGTTATAACATAAGATTACTCTTATGGGGTAGATGTTATAACAGCTACCCCATAAGAGTACTGTCATAAATAATTTATAATTTATTCATCTAAACATTTGGAATATAAAAATTTTAAACTATCTGAATAAAATCTGACAGCATACCAATCACATACCCAGAATTCATAGGCAGATACATTGGACTCCCACTGAGTATTCCTTCTATTACCATGACACATCCCAAAAGAAGTCTGGTAACATAATTTCTATATTTGAAGACACCTCATAGATGTCAATAAATAGCACACATATTTTACAAATAAAATAAAAAATGTTAAAAGTCCATAATTATAATTATCCTCATAACATTTAACTAGTACAGTAGTTTAATAACAGTTCATTTTTTAAAAAGTACATAATTATTCCAGTATAAGCTTTAGGCTTGTTTTAGAGTGGTTCTTTAAAGGTAAAATAAAAGGAGGTATTAAACATTTGTTAAATATCCACACTTAGTCACACATCAATCAGCAATATATAAATGTCTATCTTTAAAATTTAGAAATATTTGTTTGAAAAATATTTATACTCAGGTTTGGAGAAAGTGCCTCAAGGTAAACCCAATCGTGTTGTTAATGGGTGAGTAAATTGATACTACCTTTTAGGAGGGAAAATTAGCAATACTGCAAGAGTGTTAATAATTTCTCTACCCTTTGAATAATGCCCTTTGCATTCTGTTCAAGGAATCTGCTGTATGGTAAACAACTGGAAAGTAGAAAAGATTTATATACAAGGTTAGTCATTGAAGCATTATTTAATTAGTACATATTATCAGAGCTACATATCCAAAAAATGATAAACAACTGTCTAGATTATAATATAGCTATGTTGTGGTATATTGTTATATTGTTAAAATTATGTTTTCATACTATTTAATAACATGGTGAAATGCTGCACAGTGAATTGGAGAGCATGCCAAGGTCTTATAAATAATTTGGGGCATTATTTTTAATGCCAACAGTTCCGTAGGGTATTACACAAGAAGTGTTATTTCCAGGTTATAGCACCATACTTTCACCAAAGGAAGAGGAATTAAGAAACAATTTCTTCTTCCTTTCAGTATAGCTGTATGTATCAAATTATAAAGATCTTTGATTTCTTTACCTAAAAATGGTTTGGCTATTACAACATTTTATTCTGTATATATTTAGTACTTTAATAAAGACTGTGTCAAGAGTTTGAAATTTTTAAAAATGTGGTTTCTAGTCTTTTGTGGTTGATATCTTTTTAGATGAACTTGCTCGAATAATTTCATCTTTTTCCTTGTGCCTCAGTTTCCACAGTACAAGACAAAGACATCAATGATAAACTACCTCCCAGGGATGTTTCTGAGCATTAGCTAATGTTTGTAAAGCCTCCATAGAGAGTAGGGGATGAATAATGAAATAGAATCTCAATGTAGTGTTATCATTCGCATCTTTCTCATTAGTCTCTGAGAGGCTTCATGCCAACTTTAAGCATTTTGGCTGCCAGAATGAAGGGTTTCTATTTTAATTTTGCCTGGAAAAGTGAGCTTTGCTTGAACATCTGGGGTTCACCCCGGCATAATTCCAATAATACTTCTACGGAATCAGATATGTGAAGTGTGATGGCCAGTACCACAAAGGAATTCATATCTAATTTTAGGCCTGCTGTTTCAATTTATAATTTAGCTTACATTTTAAACCTATTAGGAAAAGCAGAATCTAAGTAACACGTTTGAGATTTATTTGAAGTTTTTATGTGAGAAATATTTTGCTTAAAATTGAATTACATTAAAACCATGTCTACAGGGAGTGGGCAAAAGGAATGGAGTTAGGATTTTGGCCAGCTTCTTTTACCGCATTTTTCACGGCCAAAATACGCACACATGTAAAAATTTTTTTTAAATCCATATTATTTCATTCATTCATTCAAAAATGTATTTTTGAGGTTCTTATTATATGCCAAGTGGTGATGGTACAAGCCAATGAAAATGCTAACCCATGGAGGGCACATTCTAGTAATACCTATGAGATCCAAGATTACTTGATCATATTTTTATGTAATCACTGTGTCAAATTCTCTGTCACTCAGTGCAAGTTTGATGGAAGATAAAGAAAGAATGAGTGACTCAAACATACCAAAGCTGTATACACACAGCCAAGATTTTCATTTACAATAACCTCATTTCTGATGACTTATTGGAACTGAGCTATAATAGGCCAATCAGAATTAAATAAGTGTTTGATTAGTATTAGAAATTAGTTTTATGTTTCCTTTTTATTAATTATAATACTTCTAATAATGAAATACATACAAAGCATATAAATATAAATTTATAATTGCTGATATTTTTTCAGGATATAAGAAATTAATTTTCATGAGTATAAACTAAAGAAGCTGAGAGGGAACAAAATAGAATGAAATCATATTAAAGTGACTCAGGAATTATAGGTAATGGTCTGAATGTCTGTGTCTCAAATTGCTCTTCAGTGCAACCCACCTAGAAACTTTCTATAACAATGGAAATACGTGTGTGTGTGCGCGCATGTGCACACATGTGTATCCTGTCCAAGATGGTAGCCACAAGTCATGTGCGGCAATTAAGCACTTGAAATGTAGGTGGTACAAATGAAAAATTGTATTTTAAATTTTACTTTATTTTAATTACTTTAAAATTAAGTAGCCACGGCTGCCATATTGGACAATCCAATTACAGAAGGAAAAATGATTAACAACTAAAAGAGCTGCTTTGCAAAAATTTCTGTGTGACAATCAAAACACGTGTATCATTGATTATGGTAGCAACAACTTTGGACATGATGAATCATAGTCTGGTGGCTGGGAGCTGAGAAAGTGAACAGGTCTGTGATTAAAAGATCCTACCAAGGAATGAGACATACCACGGTTTAAATTCTAATTCCAAAATTTCTATTTCTATGAGCTTGGGCAAATTAACATGCCCCAAATACACTGTGAGACAGGGATAATAATATTGATTATACCCATATCAAAGGTTGTCATGGGAATTTAATAAAGCAGGTGCAATAGCTGGCATTCTGTCACTGTAGCATATGTGATTGCTATTATTACTATTATACTGTTATTATCCCATCTGACGGTTCCTCAAATGATATGTGTATAAAGTGAAAAACATGATAATATGATTTGTTATTTGTTCTGATATTCATTTAGTCTGGAACGCCACTGCCCATTGCTCCCTCTCCCTGGTAATATCTTATTATTTCATCAAGACCTGATTAAGCAACTTACAATGAAGATTTACTTGAAAACAGTAGAGAAAAAGGTAGTCCCTCCAAACAGGGGGATTGTAGGGTGCACACATGCTACTTTGTGGTACTTTGTTCATAATTGTTGCCATGCTGTTTAGGATATACTATTCAGGATTTTTACATGGTAGATGGTTAGTTTCTCTTGGGGAAGGGCCCTGCATTATTTTTACTACTATTTTATGAGTAAGGAAACTCAGGTTCAGAGAACTCTTCATTTCAGAACTGTTAAAACGTTGACTGTAATCACTACCCTCTTGTGATAGACTATAACCCAGAAATTTGGCATTCCAGTTCTTGACGATGGAATGCTCCGGTTGTTCTAGGGTGGATGATACCATAGACAGTCTATGACATCCAAGAGGAATGGCTTAGGTAATAGCAGGTCTGCATGTTTAGCAGGTAGCCATTGGGGCCTGTAGATGACATTGGCCAGTGTACCCCACACAGTTTACATGCTAGGAGATTAGATGGCCAGAGTGAGTCAACTAGAGAAGATGATCATGAAACAAATTTAGGTGCTTGTGATCAGCGTTTACAAATGAAATATATTAAAACAAATATGAGAGTTCATTACAAACAATAAAGGTAGGCATTTTCCACAAAACTTTTCTCAATTATACTCACATATGTGTATACATATGTGAGTCTGTACTAAGTCATGACGTGTAAAATACTTTCTATTTGGTTACGTTAAAAAATATTCAAAAGCCCACCTATAAGGGTATATTTTTAGGGACTATGTGGTCAAAGGGAGAATGCAGCTTCAGATAATAATGCCAATAATCACATAGGTTGGTAGACAGCAGTGAAGGGCAGTAGAATATTGTATACTGCCTGGAGCTTCTAAGGAGCTAAAAGGATAACTTAGGAAACAAAAGAAAATACAAAAGAAATGAATCATGATTTAAAAGAGCCAGGAGAAAAGAAAGGAGAAAATAAAATATTCTAATAAAGAGTAAGTTTCCAGTAAGGTCTTCAAATTTTTACAGAATAGCTGAACTAAGAATTTTGCTGAGAAAAATCTGTGAGTTTCTACAGAAGTAAATTTACTATTTTCCCTCCTAGTACCACTTCTTTTTTCTAAAACCATCACTTCTCACCTCCCAAATGTCACTTTTTTCTCCCAACCCACTTCTTCAAGGAACCGCTGCACATATTTTACAAGGATCTCATTCCTATGAGAACTGCTATTATCCTGTGTGACCTTCCCACAAACCCTTGATTGATCCAGAGTTGGGTGTATGACTAAGCCAAGTGGAATTTTTTAATTGAAACCGAGAAAGAGTTTCTCTCCAGTGGTAGATTTCCTCAGATGTAAAAACAATGTTTACAGATGTATTTGAGCAGCTGTTCTGCAGAGACAGAATGAATCTGACACTCAGAGAGAAGAAAAGATGGGTTAGATACAGAGCCCTGGTGGATTTAGAATCCTGTGCTCTGTTTGTTTCTGAGGTTCAGCCATATCTTTATCCTTTCCAAAGTTTAGGTTTCTGACCTTTGTTGGATTCCAAAATCCAATAAATCTCTTTTTAAACCTAAAGTGTGAAATGAGGTACTATTACTTGACTAATACAGTTATTGGAAGTACAACAACCAAGGATAGTTATAATAGGGAAAATGCAAGACATTGAAAAAAGGGAGCAAAGATCAGCACAGACTAAGAATACACAGAAAACCAGAAATACATACAGAAACAACATGACTAGACTAATATCAATACTTGGTTGAGATGGATGCTCAAAATGAGAGGTATATATGAAAAGATACCTTTAAGTACTTTTGTTTACATATGTATAAAAATAACTATGTATATATGATACATATGGCTGAGTATTTAATAAAACCTGTTGTTCATCATGCTCATGGCTGAGAATGCTGTGTGTTTATCAAACTCTGTTCCCTTTTCTTTCAACTTCAGAACTTAACTACATTTCCTAGCCCTTCTTGCAGGTTGGAGTTGCCATGCCATTGAAGTCTGACCTATGAAACATGCACATTGTGATGTATGTGACCTACAAACCTTCCTCAAGTGATTTTCACTCTCTTTTCTGAAACATTAGCTGAGTATAAACAAATGTGATGATACAGAGAAGAGGAGACCACAATATGAAAAGACCCCAGTGACTAAATTACCACATAGATGACTACCCAACCAGGATCACCAGTTTGGTTTAGGATATGAGCTAGAAATATTCCTATTATTACTCCACTGTCTCAGGAGAGAAGGGGTTATCTGTCCCAGAAGCCAGTGTTAGTTTAATGAATAAAGTATTATTCAGTTGTTTTCAAATAATTAAATTATACATTATGGCTAATTGAACAATTGAACGTTAGGATACTGTTAATGTAGCAATAGCTGAATTAGTGCATTCTACTCACTAGCCAGAGTCTGACAACTGACAATGTATATGAATTTAAAACCATGTTTGCATCCCTGTTTCAGTTTGCTCAACCTCAGTGCACTAAAAACAGCAGCACTTATTCTCAAATGGCCATAGAAAAACTTAAAATTTGATATTTTTCCATATCTGTGAGAAACTTCTGAGTCTACTCCACACTTGTAACATGATTTCATTGATTCTCATACATCATGTTATTGGCAAATTAAGGTTCCTAAGGGACAAATAGATTTTGATAGTCTCAACCATGTATGACTATGGAAGAGCTGCTGGAATTTCAAGGTTATACTTAAACAGACACAAGCTTGTTCTGAGAGCTCTGTGTTTATTGAAATTGCAGAGCTGATCTTTAAAGAATATAGGAATCTTAATGAATTTATAAATGAATCTATAAAAAGTATTTGATTTCTTTTTGTTGAAAAAAGCAATCTACTACTCTCAAATTTGTTTTACTCATTGTTATAGCTGAGCTTTAAGGCAGTCTGCTAAAGAAAATGAGTAATTTAGGATGTATATTTGGACTCCCATATCTTTTATTGTAGAAATAAAATGTTGTAGAGGTTGAGTGGAGATGAGAAAGCCATAATTTTGTCTCATACTTCGACCAACAATCCTTGCTTGAGAATTGATGTGAACCAAAACAATAAAGCTATTTGCTTTACTTTGTGTGTTTTAGATAAAAGAAGGTTTTTCTATAAATTCAGGTAATTTTTTCAATTTTCTTTAAGTTTAGTGACCAATCATTGCTACTTTATTGTTAATTGTCAACCCTAAACCCTAAATTACACCAAATGCCCAAAGTGGACTTCATTTATGCTATCTCTGAGAATGTATCCTTTTTATCTATTAGGTCTCCTATATTATATGAAGCTGGATCCCTGTAGTCTGCACATTTCCCTGTTTCATCATACAGGGTAATACCAAGTCATCTTCCCAGTATACAAATAAAATATTTAACAATCTTAATCTTAATTTAACAAATATTAATTCTTTCACTTGGGAAGTTGGTATTTTATAGGGGTTAAAAATGTTAGTCCAAAGTCATATTGCCTGGGCTCAAACTAACCATGTCTTTTCTGTGTAAACTTGGACAAGCTACTTAGCCTCTGTTAGGGTTCAGTTGCTGTAAAATAGGAATAGCAATAATTCATATCTCATGGTGATATTATGAGGATAATACAAGCAAGTACATAGCATGTTCTTGTGCTATGGTGTAGACATGCTTTATTTGTTCTCACCAATCTCATGTTGAAATTTGAATATGGGGCCTAATGGGAGGTGTTTGGTCATGAGGGTAGAATAGGTTAATGAATAGCGAGTGAGTCAGTTCTCATGTTATTTGCAAGATCTGGTTGTTAAAAAGAGCATGGCACCTTCCCACCCCTACTTTTCTTCTGTCTTGCCACATGATCTCTGCAAAAATGAACTCCTTTTCACCTTCCACCTGAGTGGGCGTAGCCTGAGGCTCTCACAGATGCAGATGCCCAATCTTGAACTTTCCAACCCTCAGAATTGTGAGCCAAATAAACCTTTTTTTCCTGATAAATTATGGAAATTCTGGTATTTCTTTATAGCAACATTAAACAGATTAAGACAGCTTGGAACAGCACCTTTAGACAGTAGTGATTGCTATTTGTTTTGTGTGTGTGTGTGTGTGTGGTTGTTAATGTCACTAGACATAATGTCTTATATTGGGAAATGTGGGTAGCAAAATGGATTAGACTGTAATCCCAGCTACTCAGGAGGCTGACACAAGAATTGCTTGAACCTGGGAGGTGGAGGTTTCAGTGAGTCAAGATCATGCCACTGTACTCCAGTATTCCAGCTTGGGCAACAGAGTAAGACTCTGTCTCAAAACAAAAACAATATACAGACACATACATATATATACACACATATATACATATATACACACATATGCACGTATACAATGCTTTAAGAGTATGGAAATTATGAGTAATAATGTAATTTCAAGAGTAACCAAATTTATTTTGGGATGTAAGAAATTTCACAAGGAATTACATTTGGTTTGGGCTTAAAAGCATGAATTGTAGTAGATAGAGAAAGGTAGGGAAACTTTGAAAGCATAGAAAACAGAATGGGCAAAGCACAGAGTAGGGAAACATCATGTGTGTTCAGGAAATAAAAGGGAATCCATTAGTTCAAGAGTAGTTCAGTAGTTCACTGAAGATGGAGCAGTGATTCTCAATGGGCAACAATTTTGCTTCCTCTCCAGGAAACATTTGGCAATGTCTGGACACTTCTTTATTTCCCTGTCAAGGAGGCGCTCCTGCCATTTCATGTGTAGAAGCCAGGCATGCTGCAAAATATCCCCACGTGCTGGAGAGCCCCTCACAGTAAAGGATTATCTGATCCAAGATTTACTTGCGCTGAAGTTGAGAAATGCTGAGCTAGAGAATAGGGCAGGCAGGGAGAGTGGTGGGCTATACAAATAGGAATTTAGGTTGGAATCCACTTTTAAAATGGTTCGTTATGCAATTATAAAGAAGCTACATTGTGATGGCTACACAGAACTCTGATTTATTGACTCTCTGAAGTTCCAGGACGTTTATCTTTTGATAATCAACAATCTGCCACAAACTTTATTTAGAGTGTTTTCACTCTTGTCAGGAAAATGGCACATTTTCTTCAGAAATCTTTTTTGTTGTTGTTGTCATTGAAATTAACCTTATGGTCATTTAAGATAAAAATTTTGTCTTCATAAGTGCCAATTCATGTCACCCTCAGGGTTTATAATATATTTCAAAATCACTTTCCGCATCAAACACTTTCCCTTCCTCGCAACCCTTTCGTCTCTATTTGAGTAGGCTTTTCCCCTTACCCATCTCCCTCCAGCAGATGTTCCCTATACTCTGTGGTATTTCGCTTCCTTGATTCCTATTAGTCTTGGAAAAACAAAAGTAGAGTCTTTTTCATACATGTTTGTTTGTCTTTTTAGGTAATCGAAGGAACAAAGAGAAAGATAGAGAGGGAGGTAAAGATGTGGAAGGATCACAGCAAACAATCACTTTGAAGGTTTTAGCTTTATAGTAAAAATGTTTCTCTAACAACATACTGCTATATGACTAAAGGAATTCAGGAGCATTTAGATAATAGGAACAACAAAACAACATCGTTTGCTGCTTTTCCAGAAGAAAATCAAAGTATTGCTGAGGGTCTTCTACTTCCTGCTGATTTTGTTTTTCTAAAAATGTGTATTGATTTCTTCCACCTCAGAGATTCATAGATGTTATTAAAAATGAATGGCAGGTCTGATGTAAATTAAATGTCAGGTGGTTGATAGGTTTCATAATACTTTTTTAAAATTTTAATGACATTCTTACTTCATTTTGTATTAGAGCCATGCAAAACATAGAATACCAAAATCCACAATAGTATGTGCTAAATGAAAGCATGAATAATGAAGCTCTTGCTTTTTAAAAATAAAAAGGAACTGTGTATCTTTATTTGTTATGGTTTATTCCAAAGACACACAAAGCTAAATAACCCCACGTTTTTACTCATTAGACAAGACAGAAACCCCACTTTTGACTTTTGGCTCCTATTTTTGTCTTTTAAGAGGGATAATTATGTGAATAATACCAAATTCCTTGCTGATTTGGAAAGCACTGCCTGATATCAGGATGTAAAAGTAGGGCAAAGGGTTGCAATTTATTATAGTCTATTATAATCTCTTTGGGGTGAATGTCAACCTTTCAAAATGCCACATTGTATAGGACTCCATGAAAAAGTCTTTTTATTGCCCAAAATCGCTTGTCATGTTTTAAAGGTCTAGAAGAGTAAAATATGCTTTATATGTATTTAAAGGCAGTTTTCTTTCTACTCTTTGCCTTTGCCCAAGTGAGTGTTCACTGGCCATAACCACTCACACATTATACATTCCCAAATGCTTTATCCTCAAACACTTGATTACTCTAAATACAACCCCTGCTCTGAATCTCCCACACCTGAAAAGCATTCAATTGACCAGAAAGGAGAAGCAAGGATGTTCTGAAACCACTACTCCAGGAACTTGACTAGTTTATCACAGGTAGACAATTTGTGTTATTTTCTCTCTTTGTGGAGTTCACCCCATGCTGCTCCTTACAATCCAAAGTAGCACTTTCATTTTTTCTGATAGTGCTCCCAGTGGATGCTGGAACACTCTGCCACCTCCACTTTACTGATGTGTGCATTTCGCCCCCCTGTGAATTACCTCTGTTGAATTTTCTTTTTGCTTTTTTTCCTCTGCTCCTGCTGACAAAATCTGCAGACAGCAATGTACAACCTTAACAGACAGAGTGCCCTGCTCTCAGCAGGGCAACCCAGGCGTTCACAGCTCACACACACCGTTGATCAAGTGCTTCACCAAGAAAGCTGTCTGTGTGCCACAGGCAGAAGGTGAAAAACTTTTACTGATTCTCGGAGGATCTATACATTCACTCTTGTCAATTTTTTTCAAAGTAGGAAAGAGCATAAGGTTCATGCTGTTGTATATAAAAACCTTTCAGATTTCTTGCTTCCCTGGTCTGAAATAATTTCTATTCTAGGGTCAGGCAGTAAGAAATGAAAGGACTTAATATCATGTATATGTGAGTTTGTACTTAGTTGGATTTCTACTCAATCATTTATTATTGAAATTTAACAAGTATATTTCAATCCCTACCACCCCCCAGGGATGGACCTAGACCTAATCTGTCTTTAAAATTTATCTTACTTTCTTTAGTTTTAAACATGTTGACTATTTTACCCTATTACTATAAACATCTCCAGAAAAATAAATGCAGTTGGTTACATGTGATATTTGACATGTCACCTCCTATCAGGTGGCATTGAACTCTGACATTTTCAGCAGATCAAGAGTACAAATATAAAATTGTGGTGCTGAGTAGATTCATTGTAAATATCTGTCATTCACGGTGTTTTATTTTAGTGCCGTTTCTATTGAAGAGTCAATATAAATGGTACAGAAATTATCTAATGGACATTATAAAAACAAAAATAATTCATTTTCTTTTGTCCAAATATTGTTCATATTGATTTATTTAAAGATAAGTGCATTTGAAAGCAAAAAGAAGAACATGAATGCTGAAAAATATGATTGCAATTTATTATCCTCTACCTGATTTCAAAAGCACAGTTCAAATGTTAAAATTGTTTTTTGTTACAAATCTTTTTGCAAGGCTTATGTTTATTTTAATGGTTCTACTTACATAGCACCAAAACCAAAAATTACTTCACTGGGGAGAAGGAAAACAAGTTAAAAGCAAAACAAAACAAACAAAACCCGTTGCTATTACTTTTCTTTAAAAAGAAAGTTATTTAAATATTTTAATTTTAAATAGAAATTTGAAAAATGTATAAATGGTACAGCAAAAGAACGAAGTTGCAACACAACTGCAGAATCTGATATGGTAGAAATAACCTGGACTATAGCTTCAAATTACACGTAGCTGTTAGAGTACTGATATGGTTTGGTTCTGTGTCCCCACCCAAATCTCATCTCAAATTGTAATCTCCATAATCCCCATGTGTTGAGGGAGGGACCTGGTGGGAGGTGACTAGATTATGGGGTCAGTTTCCCCCATGCTGTCCTTATGATAGTGACTGAGTTCTCACAGGAGCTGATGGTTTTATAATTGTTTGACAGAACTTCTTTCACATGTTCTTTCCCGCCACCTTGTAGAGAAGGTACTTGCTTTTCCTTCACCTTCTGCCATCATTGTAAGTTTCCTGAGACCTCCCTAGCCATGCAGAACCATCAATTAAACCTCTTTTCTTTATAAATTACCCAGTATCAGGTATTTCTTTATAGCAGTGTGAAAATGGACTAAGTACAATGCCAGTCCTAGAAATAATTGAATGATTAAAGTATAGCAAGTATTAATCTTACTATATTTAAAACTAGAAATTATTGATAACAATAATTCAGAGTGTCAGTTTTCTTATTTTTCATGTACATTTAATACACCTACTACCAGGTTGGCGTGAGTTTTCAATGTGATATCATCCATGAAATGACCAAATCAGAGGTCTAGCCATACTGTAGAAGCTAGAAAATACAGTACTGCTTTTCATGATCTTATTTAAGGGATGATGATTTCATCTCTGTTTATTCTTTTTAATATTTTTATTTGTTTAACTGTTCTTTCACAATAGACTGTGAGTTTTATAATCCTGTCAATGTCTTTAATTTCTACCATCTTATGAGAACTGTCTCCTAGTAACTGTCCGAATATCAGGCATGGTTGTTTTGCAGCTAGTAACAAAATGACAGAGACCCAATGGCTGACTCCAACTAACTGAAATTAATATAGATGAAACCTTCTTAGTGTCTCTGATTGAATTTGTAAAGATGCAACTCTTGGTTTGCTGCATGGGTGAAAAATATGTTTCTATCACACAAAAGCCATGACTCTTCCTAACAAATGAAAAAGAACTAGATAGTTTTGAGATTTTCTTTGAGAGATGGGATCTTGCTAAGTTTCCCAGGCTAGAGTGCAATGGCTAGTCACAGGAGATCATAAAATATAGCAGCCTTGAACTTCTGGCCTCAAGTGATCTTCTTGCCTCAGTGTCTCGAGTAGCAGAGGCTACAGGCATATATCTAATTTAATCATCAATGTTAATTATTAGGACTAAATTGAATGAGTTATAATTCATATTCATTAAGATGATATAAGTAAATAAAGCAATTAGACATGTGTTCAGTCATCCTTGAATGAATGAGTTCAAAAATATTTAAAAGTGGAAAAATTTGGAGAATGATTAAAGATACAAATGGTTCAATTCAATTACACAAAGAGTTAATTCATAAAATAGCAAAGACAGGTATAAAGCATCTTAAATTTGAGTTTCAATTCTGGCTAAATAATCTTGAACAGGTCAATTCTTAGCTTTGTTTCTTTTTTTCATTTATAAAAATAAGAATTAAAAGTTCTTCTTTCCCTAGTATACAAGACTCTTCTGAGAAACATAATGTACTACTGCACTTTATTAACTCTTATGCAGTATTCACGCGAATTGTTTCATTGCATGTATGCGTGCCCTGTTGCAAAGTTTCACAGATGGTTCAATTATGAGCAAAATGCAATCTTTATCCAAAGAAGGTGTATAATCTAAGACACTGCTAGACTTTTAAGAAGTTTTAGCTAGGCTATACTGAGCTGATACATAAATAAATAAATATATATATATATAATTCATTCTGTATGTTTATCATTTAGACTGTCTTTCTGCAGTTTGAATTTTTTTAATTTGAGCTTTTTTTATTTAATATATTAAATGATGAATGTTGATTTAATTCTCCAATTTTATTCTACAATTTCTATCTGTGCCTTTGGTCCTTTTTCTCTACTTCTTTATTTATTTTGGAATAATTATTTTTTATTATTCCATTTTTTCCTTTCAGTTAGGAAGTATAATTTTTACTATTCCAATAGTAACCACCTTTCCATTATAAAAATAAAATGTCAGGTGGTACCCTCTTCCTATCAATAATGACACCTTGGGACATTTTCTCCATTTATTTCATTCTTGAATTATATTCTATTTTTCATATATTTTAATTCTCTCTGTATATTTTACTCTACAAAGTACTATAGATACTATCATATGTAGACATATTTAATTCAGTTTATCCAAATATTTAACAAATTCATGGCTCTTCATTCTCTCTTCTTTTCTCTATGGGAAACTAAGTATATGTAGGTTAGACTTTCACTGTATTCCTTATGCTTATGCTATTTTCTGGAGTTAATCCTTTTTATTCTTTTGTACTTCTATGTGGGTGTTTTTTTACTGAATAATCTTCAAGTTCACTAATACTCTTTTTAACTGTGTCCAATCTCTTATAAAATCTACCTACTTTGTTCCTAACATTAGGCTGGGGACATGTGTGGTGGCTCACCCTTATAATCTCAGCACTTTGGGAAGCTGAGGCGGGAGGATTGCTTGAAGCCAGGAGTTCATGATCAGTGTGGGCAACAAAGAAAGACCTTGTCTGTTTTAACAAAAAAAAAAAAAAAAAAGAAAAGAAAAGAAAAAAGAAAAGAAAAGAAAAGAAAGAAAATAGCTGGGCACAATGGCATGCATCTGTAGTCCCAGCTACTTGGGAGGCTGAGGTGGGAGGATAGCTTGGGCCCATAAGATCAAAGCTGCATTGAGTTGTGGTCATGCCACTGAACTCCAGCGGGTAACAGAGCAAGATCTTGTCCCTAATAATAATAATAATAATAATAAATAATAATAATAAACAAATGAAATATTAAGTTGGTGTTGATATGTGTCACTGTGTCTCTTTAAAATTCCATTCCATCATTTCCTCACTTCCACTGTTGCTGTTAGAAATCAGAAACCCAGCATTTCATTCCAATGAAATAATTTACTAGATGTATTAGTCAGGGTTCTCCAGCAAAACAGAACTTTAGGGGCCTGACAAATTTGAAATCTGTAGTCTGTTGGGCTGCAAATTCAGATAAGAGTTGATGTTGCAGTCTTGAGTTCATAATATGCAGGGGAGGACAGAAGATGGGTATTTGCACAGTGCTTCTGTGCAGTCTTCAGGCACAAATGCTTTACCCTCAGAAAACCTCAGTCTTTTATCTTAATGCATTTAACTCGTTGAATGAGACCCATCAATTTATGAAAGGTAATCTGCTTTACTTAACGTCAACTGAATAATAATTGTTAATCTTCACATATATTTTCACAGCAACATTATACCAGTGTTTGACAAAACAACTGGGTACCATAGCCTGGCCAAGTTTTTACAGAAATTATCCATCACGCTAGATAAACAAATCTATAAGAATTCAAATTTATTTAAGACACTAATAAGTCAATAAGACAGATGATAATCTCCAGGCTAACTACCAAAACTTCATTAAAAAATGTATAATTATCAAACTAGTGAGGGGAAATGGATACTAAAGGGAAGATTTAATTAACCTCAAAGATGCAGAAAACATTAACATACAAAAGTTAGGTCAATAATAAACATATAGTGAATTTCATCTGGGGCAGAGCAACATGGTGGAATAGAGGCTTACACTGTTCATTCTCCCCACTGGAACACCAAATTTTAACAACCATCTGCACACAGTAAAGGACCATCAAAAGAACCAAAATTTAGGTGAACAACCACAGTACCTGGTTTTAACTTCTTATTACTAAGAGAGACATTGAGGAGGGCAGGAGAGATAGTCTTGAATCACAGATGCCACCCATCCCCCGATCCCCAGCAGGGGCTCTGTGCACCTTGGGGAGGGAGATCTCAGTGACTGGGGGACTTGACATTGACCTCAGTGCTGTCCTGTCACAGAGAATAAATGGTGCAGGGCTCAGCACGTGCCTGTGCATGTAGTTAGCATTTGGACCAGCCCTTACCAGAAGGGAATCACCTTTAAGTTGGAACTTAAGTTTTTTGACAAGCCTTGACACCATGGACTAAAAGTCTCTGGGGTTCTAGGTAAATTTGAAAGGCAATTTAAGACACAAGCACTGCAATTCCTAGATAAATCCTAGTGTTAGGATAGTCTTACAGCCTGTAGACTAGGGTAGCATGTGACCTAGAGAGACACCAGCTGGCATGGCTAAGGGAGTGGTTGTGCCATCTCTCCCCAAATCCCAGGTAGTACAAAGAGGAGAGCAAAGAATAAAGAGTACTTAATTTTGCATCTTAGATACCAGCTCAGCAACAGTAGTATAGGGCGCTGAACAAAGTAGTAAGGCCTTAGCTTCCAGATGACATTTCTGGACACACCTTGGGCCAAAAGGGAACCCACTACATTGAAGGGAAGAATCTAGTCCTCACAAACCTCATCACGTGTTAACTAAAGAGCATTTGGGCCCTGAATAACCCCAGTAATACCCAGGGAGTACACTATGGGCTTTGTATTCTGAGATGTGCTGGCTTCAGGGGTGACCCAACGCATAACCAGCTATAATGGCTACAATGAAAGACTCCTTCTGTTTGACAAAAGCAAAGAGAAAAGTAAAAGGGGACTTTGTCTTGCCTCTTAGGTACAAGCTTGGCCATGGTAGGTAGAGCAACAAGCAGGCTCTTGGGGTCCCCAGGTCTAGGCCTAGACTCCTGAGTGGCATTTCGGGACCTCTTTTGGGCCAGAGTGCACTGAACTGTAAGTCTCAGGCCTGGCATCATTCACCACAAGCTGACAGAGGAGCCGTTGGACTTTAAGTGAACATTGGTGGTGGATTGGCAGAACCTCCCATAGAATGGTGATGATGGTGGACATAAGGGCAGGCTCTTACAACTGTGGAAAGAGGAGGGAAGAGTGAGAAGTACTTTGTATTGCAGTTTGAGTGCCAGCTTATCTGCAATATAATGGAACATCAGGTAAACTGCTAAGATTTTTGACTTCAATCCCTGGCTCCCAGACAGCACCTCTGGACACACCTGAGGCCTGGGGGAACTCACTGCCCTGAAGAGAAGGACTTGAGCAAGATTCAGTGCTATGCTGGCTTCAGGTCTGATCCAGCACAATCCCACTAATGATGGCCATAGAGGTGCTTTCATCACCACACCCCCAGTTCTAGGTGGCTCAGCACAGAGAGAGAGACTTCGTTTGTTTGGGAGAAAGTATGAGAAAAGAACAAGAGTCTCTGATTGGTAATCCAGAGAATTCTTCCAGATCTTTATCAAGACCATCAAAGTGGTACTTCCATGACTCGACAAACACCACAGTGTTATTGTGCTTTGGATCCAAGTCCTTTTGAATAGCTGAGAAGACTTCCAAAGAAGGATAGGCACAAAGAAGTCCAGGGTGTGAGGACTATAATAAATACCTAACTCTTCAATGCCCAGATGCTGACAAATATCTGCAAGCATTAACAGCATACTGGAAAACATGACACCATGAAATGAACTAAATATGGCACCAGGGACCAATCCTGGAAAAACAGAGATATACAGAGAATTCAAAATAGCAGTTTTGAAGAAACTCAAAGAAATTCAAGATAATATAGAGAAGGAATATAGAATTATATTAGAAAATTTTAAAACTGAAATAATTAAGAATCAAGCAGAAAGTTTTTGAGTTGAAAAATGCAGTTGACATTCTGAAGAATGCATGAGTCTCTTAACAGCAGAAGTGATCAAACAGAAGAAGGAATTAGTGAGCTTGAAGAGAAGGTATTTGAAAATAAGCAATCAGAGGAGGCAAGAAAAAGGGAAAAAAGATGAAACACGGCTACAAAATCTAGAAATACCCTCAGCATGGCAAATCTAAGCATCAGTGGTCTTAAAAAGGAGGTAGAGAAAGAGATAGGGGTAGAAAATTTATTCAAAGGGATAATATCAGAGAACTTCCAAACCTAGAGAAGGATATCAACATTTAAGCACAAGAAGGCTATTCAACACCAAGGAGATTTTTAATTCAAAACTATGGTAAGGCATTTACTAATGAAACTCCTGCAAATCAAAGATAAAAAAGAATCAAAACACAGCAAGTGAAAACAAACAAATAACATACAATGGAGCTCCAATGCATTTGGCAGCAGACTTTTCAATGGATATCTTGCAAGACAGGAGAGAGTGGCAAGATGTATTAAATTGCTGAAAGAAAAAGCCTTTTTCCCTAGAAAAATATAGCCAGTGAAAATATCCCTCAAGCATAAAGAAGAAATAAAAACCTTCTGAGACAAACAAAAGCTGAGGGATTTCATCAACACCAAATCTGTCCTACAAGAAGTGCTAAAGGGAGTTTTTCCAACTGGAAGAAAATGATGCTAATATGCAAGAAGAAATCATCTGAAGGTAAAAGACTCCAGGGAAATAGTAAGCACACAGAAAATCACAGAATAGTATAGTGCTGTGATGGTGGTGTGTAAACTGTTCTTGATAACTACAACAACTTTTCAAGACATCGTACAATAAGACGTAAAGAAAAACAACCTAAAGTTTAAAAAGGAGAGATGAAGTTAAAGTGTAGAGGTTTTATTAGTTTTCTTTCTGCACATTTGTTCTTGTTTCTTGCACTTGCTGCTTTTAGATTCTTTCTTTATCCTTGATTTGTGGGAGTTTCATTAGTAAATGCCTTTAGCAATGCCTTTTGCAATTAGTATTAAATCATCATCAGTGTAAAATGTGGGTTATAAGATTGTATTTGCAAACCTCACGGTAACCTGAAACTGAAAAACATACAACGGATATACAAAAAAATAAAAAGCAAGAAATGAAAGCATACCACCAGAGAAAATCAGCCTCACTAAAAGAAAAACAGAAAAGAAGGAAAGAAGGAAGAGAAGACTGAAAAACAACCAGAGCACAGATAATAAAATGGCAGGAGTAAGCTCCTACTTATCAGTAATAACTGGATATAAATAGACTAATCTCTCCAATCAGAAGACATGGAGTGACTGAATGGATGAAGAAAACAGACACAATGATCTGTTGCCTACAAGAAACACACTTCACCTATAAAGATACACATAAACTAAAAACACAGAAATGGAAAAAGATATTCCATGCCAATGTAAACCACAAAAGAGCAGAAATACTTATACTTAGATCAGACAAAATAGATTTCAAAACAGAAACTTTAAGAAGAGATAGAGAATGTTATTATATAGTGATAAAGGGGTCAATTCAGCAAGAGGATATAACAATGATAAAGATACATGCACCCAACATTGAAGCTCTTAGATACCTAAAGCACATGTTATCAGAGCTCAAGAGAGAGACATACCCAATACAATAATAGCTAAAGACTTCATTATCCCACTTTCAGCATTGAACAGATCTCCCACACAGAAAATCAACAAAGAAACACTGGACTCACTCTGTACTGTGGAACAAATTTATCTGATAGATATTTACAGAACATTTCATTCAAAGGCTGGAAAATACACATTCTTTTCCTCATTATATGGCCTGTTCCCAAAAATAAAGCATATGTTAGGTCACAAAACAAGTTTTAGAACATCCAAAAAAAAAAATTGAAATAATATCAAGCATTTTCTCTGACCACAATGGAATAAAACTAGAAATCAGTAACAGGAGGCATTTTTGAAACTATATAAACATATGGAAATTAAACAATATGCTCCTGAATTACCAGTGGGTCAATGAAGAAATTAAGAAGGAAATTGAAATTTTTCTTTATAATTTGTTTTGAAAAAAATGACAGTGGGAATATAATATACTGAAATGTACAGATACAGTGAAAGCAATACTAAAGGGAAATTCATATCCGTAAGTGCCTACATCAAAGCAGAAGAAAAACTTTGAATCAATAACATAATGACACACCTTAAAGAACTAGAAATGCAAAAAAACTGAACCCCAAATTAAAGAAGAAAAAAATAATAATAATTGGAGCAGAAATGGATTTGACACGATAAAAAAAACTCAAGAAATCAATGAAACAAAAAGTTTGTTTTTTTAAAAGATAAACAAAATTGACAAACCTTTAGCCAGACTAAGAAAAAAGGAAAGAAGACCCAAATAAATAATATCAGAGATGAAAGTGGAGACATTACGGTTGATACCACAGAAATTCAAAGTATCATTAGTGGCTACTATGAACATTTATATGCCAATAAATTGTAAAATCTAGAAAAAATGGATAAATCCATAGGCACACACAACCTGTTGAGTTTGAACCAGGAAGAAATCCAAAATCTGAACAGATCACTAACAAGTAACAAGATCAAAGTTGTAGTAGAAGTCCTCAGTAAAGAAAAGCCCCAGGCTTAATGAATTCATTGCTTAATTCTAACAAATATTTTAAGAACTAACACCAATCCTACTCAAACTGTTTTGAGAAATAGAGAAGGAGGAAATACTTCCAAACTCATTCTCTGAGGCCAGTATTACGCTGATACCAAAACCAATGAAACATCAAGAAAAGAGAACTACAGGCCAAAGAATATTGATGAATCTCTCATGAATATTGATACAAAAATCCTCAACAAAATACTAGCAAACCAAATTCAATAATACCTAAAATGATCATTCATCATGGCCAAGCGGGATTTATCCATGGGTTGCAAGGATAATTCAACATACTCAAATCAATGTATGGGATATTGTATCAATAGAATGAAGGACAAAAACCATATAATCATTACAATTGACGATGAAAAAGCATTTGATGAAATTTAATATCTTTTCATGGTAAAAACCTTCAAAAAACTGGGAATAGAAGGAACATATCTCAACATAATAGACGTTGTATACAACAGACCCACAGCTAGTATCATACTGAATGAAGAAAGACTGAAAGTCTTTCCTTCAACATTTGGAACATGACAAGGATGTCCATTTTCACCACTGTCATTCAATATATTACTGGAAGTCCTAGCTAGAGCAATCAGATGAGAGAAAGAAATGAAAGGCACCCAAATTGGAAAGGAAGAAGTCAAATTATTCTTATTTGAAGATGATATAATCTCATATTTGGAAAAATATAAAGATGCCACCAAAAAACCATTACAGCTAAAAAACAAATTCAGTACAGTTGCAGGATTAAAAAAAAAAAAATCAGCATACAAAAATTAATAGCATTTGTATATGCCAACAGTAAACAATCCAAAATAACGAAAACATGTACTCTCATTTACAATAGTCGTAAATAATATAAAATACCTAGGAATTAACCTAACCAAAAATGTGAAACATCTTTAAAATAAGAACTATGAAACACTGATAAATAAATTGAAGAGGACACCACAAAACAGAAAGATAGTCATATTCATGGATTGGAAGAATCAATACTGTTATAATTTCCATACTACCTGAAGCCATCTACAAATTCAATGCAATCACTATCAAAATACCAATGGCATTCTTCACAGAAATAGAAAAAAAATTCTAAAATTTGTATAGAATCATAAAAGACCCAGAATAGCCAAAACTATCCTGAGCAAAAAGAACAAAACTATAAGAATCACATTACCTGACTTCAAATTATACTAGGGCTAAAGTATCCAGAAGGCATTGTACTGAAATAAAAACAGACACATAGACCAAGGAAACAGAATAGAGAACCCAGAAACAAATCCACACACCTGCCGTAAACTCATTTTGGACAGAGGTTCCCAGAACATACACTGGGGAAAAGACATTCTCGTCAATAAGGGGCTGTATTTGAGAAAGAATGGGACCCTGAGGCATAGAATGGGGGCACAAGCTTAGACAGCCCTAAAAATATTTAATCACCGTATTACCCTGAGGTCTCTGAATTGGTAGAAGTGGCCCACTGTTTGATAAACTTTACCACTCACTCCATGAAAGAAGATGCAACCACCCCCACCCCACAACAAGATAACAGGCATCCTTCACTCAGAATTTATCTCCACCTCCTCTACTCAGTGTTAAACGAATAACTAAAATAAAGTTATAATACATAACCAAGGCAGGAACTTGCTATGTCTCATTAGGATGGAAAATGAGCTGCAGGACCTCATCAATAGAGTGAGGAAAACAAGCATAGAACTGAATTCTATATATGTATAATTAGGGACACAGAACATAAGCAAATATGAGCAATATTTGAGAAGTCACATTTACAAGAAAATCAAACAATTTTGGAAATATTTTGGTGCCCATGAGGGGTACACCACTATATTATGTAAATAATTACATTTTTAGCAACATACCAGCACTATATGATTACATAATGAAGTTCAGTCAAGAATATTTCTTAAAAATTCAGAATAATATATTCTGAATATACAAAATTTCTGATGAATTGACATGATTCGAAGATAAATATGATGACATAAACAGAAAATCCATTACATATGACTTGAGAAAAACTCCATGAATGTTATTTCTCACAACAAAATTTTCAGATAAACCAAAACAGAAAAAGCCTCGAAGAAGAGAGAAGCCAAGATTACATTACAGTCAAGTGTTGTAGTCCAATAAGGACTATATATTGTCCAATAAGGGCTAATGTGTATATTTTAACAACTAGATGGGGGGTTATCTCATGGTTGGTAAGAACACTATCTAGGACAGCAGCCTGAATGGAAAGCCGCCAATATCTGTACAAGTTGGTAAGTGGAACATATAGGAGCAAGTAAAACTGATCTCAGATAACTGCTCTAAGTCCAGTTCAATACATAGACAAATGGACAATTAAGAATCAAACATCTGCTACCTTAAGAATGCCTTTAATAATTTCAATCTAGAAATATTTGAAGCAGATACAATGAGTTACCTATCACAACTTTAATAAAATTCAAATTTAACATCTTTATGACCAAACTATATTGTGAACCCCACAATAGGAAGTAGATTAATAAACTGTACTCCTACATAACTATAATTATAACCTGATATCTAGAATTATTAAATATAAATCAATATTAAATATAATTTGTTAATGAAACTAGTGCAGATTTTTTAAAGAAACTATTATATAGCAGAACAAGTGCTATTAAGGTGATTTCTAATGTATGAGTCAAATCAACCATTGGCATCCATAAAAAGACATATTATTTCAGAAAGACATACATTCAAAATAATCAATAATGTGTAATCATGAAGACATTTTTAACTATAGATCAAAATAACTGCATTTTTCTAAATTGTTGTATTTTAAAAAATATTCTTTTTTTATCCTAACTTTCATGAGAGTATATAAACATCAATATCAAGGGAAGCAAGAAACAAAACACTCCATTGAAAAGCACACTTTAGATATCTTAGACCTTTTGTTTAGAGATGAAGTAGCTAGCATACTCAGTTTGTTCTCTCTATATATTTTTTCTTTCTTTTTTTTGTCCTAAATTGAGGCTACATGTATCATTTCTCTGCCCTTCAAATTACTGCAATCTGAAAAGCTGAAAGAGCTCACATTTTAGTGATCATGGAAACAGAGTTAGAGTTCGAAATTTTGCACACTTGATAGTTACTGTTCTATTTATTCATTGATTGACTACTGGTAAACAAATCAGCGATATTGCCGTGAAGTCATAACTGAGAGATGGTGGAAGAAAGAGAATAATCATCCAAGATTCCATTTGATTTTTGTCTAAGAGAAAATCCTATGTAGCAGGCATTTCTTTCTAAAAGAAAACTCCAATTGACTTTGCCATGAATAATGTCAACAAGGTTCAAAGGAGGGAATTTAATGGAAAAGAGGGGGAAAAAATCATGTGAAATATATGTTTGGAATTGGAATATTATTGGAAGTGAATTCTTGTATTCTAGCCTCTATGTGACTCTGGTAAATGAATACAATGGAAAGAAAACAGACCTTGATGTGAGAGGAACCATGTGATCTACGTACTTCTCCCATCATTTACTATGCAAGTGACTTAGTCTCCCATATCTGAACTGTGCCTCAGTATATCCAATTATAAAATATCCTCTGTGATATACAGTCTGTTTAGTTTCTAGGTAGTGGTCACAAATTTATAAAAATAAGTTGAAATCTTATTATTTCCTGTATCCATAATATGATTTTTGTGATTCTGCATCTGAATATAAAATTTATATTATAAAACATACTAAAACTGGTGTTTGAACCACTTACTTTTCACCCTGTTGGTGAGAAGGGATTCCTGCCCTAGAACTATGAAGATAGCCAAACACATGACTTTGACACTGAACTGATGAGATTGGCAGGAGTTTGTTAGTCATGTATACTCACAGCTCAGGGGAGAAGGATGCAGAGAGCCACAGAAGGCCACACAGAGGTTGTCCTTGGAAATGCAGTGAACAAACAGAGACTATGAAAGGCAGGCTTTGTAGGATCAAGAGAGTCGGTGACATCGTGGTTCCTGAAGGAAGATGTGATTAATTCAGTGGACTGGCAGGGACCTGAAAGCAGCTGCTCACAGAGGAGCAGAAACTGCACCTGCTCTTCTCTTTTTAATAAAGTGGCTTATTTGACTATGAGACTTCAACTGTAAAAGGAGAGAAGGGATGAGAGCCAGCAGTTAGGACATCAAGACACTCCCAATGTTGCCCTATGTCAAGGCAACACATAATATTAAGATTTAATTTTAGGCTTTTCACTACAACTGGTCACAAAAAAAGAAATATGTAAATCAAACACAATATAGCAATATAGCCTTCTAAATAGATTTTGAAATTTGTGAAATGAGCCCTTTTTATGACATCTACATTGTAAGTGGTCTTTTTAAGAAAAAAAATTCTATTTAAGATGAAATAAATGATGCTTCTTTTCATAGTAAATCTTTTGTAGCAGTAATCAGGTATGTTTAATTTTCTAAGTGCTTTTGAAATGCATTCAGAACAAGGGTCAGCTGTCTTGAAAACTTTTATTATTGATTCAATTTGCAAGAATTCCTTCAAAAAGACTTTTAATGTTAAATCTTGACGATTTTCGTGAAATGTCTTCTCCTTCAATTATTCTTTATTCACTAGTTCATAGACATTAAATACGTTTTATGAAAAGCATCCTTCCTCATTAATGGATTTAGCTTTCTTTTTACCAAAATAATTAAAACTTTCTCTATGAGGGGTCATTAACCATTCTTTAAATTCTGCTATGCTCTTTAGTTATACTCCCAAATCGATTATTCCATACCTTTCTCTCATTGAAATTTTTCATAGATATTCCATCATTTGTTCAAAACATTGCTCGGCAAAATCACGTTTACACATTGTTTCCAATCATGAGTAGAGGAAATCTAGTTTTTGGCTTATGGGTCCAGCCATTATGTTTTCTTATTGGTGTTGATTATTGCATTGGCCAAAAACCGTAACCAGCTTGGCCCAGCACTGTGTTCATTATTGGTTAGAAACTTCACAGGCTCATGTTGTCCATATGCATGGAGTGTTGTTTTTTTATGTAGAAACTGACAATGAGAAAGTCTTTAAAACTTGGGTTCACAAGTCAAATTCCCTCTAATTATCATTCACTTCTTAAACCTGTGTTATAATACAGTGTTCTTAAGTGTTTTGTCTACTGAAAAGAATCATTCAAACAGTATTCTTCATAAAAGTACTTCCTTGATTTTTAGCACTCTCTTCTTCAATATCTATTTTGCTTTCTTGTAAATTCCACTTTATTATTTTTCTGTATTAACTCCATATGGAACATTAAAGTGAGCGCAACCTTCCACTTTATTCATTTCTAAAGCATTTTGGAATGTAATCAATTCATCATTGGAACTTAATGAGTAAATCTCTGTTCTTTTTCTTAACAATAGGAATATATTTGGTATTTGGAAAAGAATAGCATTTGTGTTTGCAAATTTGTCCACATTTTTCTGTTAAAATGATAGCAAAATATATTTACACAAAAGAAAACTGTCAAATGTACTAAAATTATTGAAAACATGTACAGAACATAGTTTTGTCTTTTCATGTCTATATGAACACTATGGAAATGTGTGTGTGATTGCACTCAAGCATCAGAACACTCAAAGTTTTAGTCATCATTATTTTTACAATTGTCTAAAATATTAAAACAGATGTTTAAATTAATCTTGATACTTGTGATTAAAGTCTTGCAACACATAACATAGTTTTGGCCAATGAAGAACTGCATATACAATGGCCATCCTATGAGACTATAATAAGGCTGAAAAATTCTTATTGACTGGTGATGTAATAGCCATCATAATGTCTTAGTGCAACAAATTACTCACATGTTTGTGATGATGCTGTTGTAAAGAAATGTACTGCAGTGCCATTTGTATGAAAGTATGGCACATATAATGATGTACACTATATAATACTTGATAATGATAATAAACAACTGTGTTACTGGTTTATGTATTTTCTATACCATAATTTTTATTATTGTTTTAGAGGGTACTCCTTCTACTTATTAAAAAGAAGTTAACTAGTTAACTGTAAAACAGCCTCAGGCAGGTCCTTCAGAAGATACTCCAGAAGAAGGCACTGTAATCAAAGGAGATGACAGCTCTATGCATATTATTGCTTCTAAAGACTTTCCAGTGAGATAACATGTGGAGGTGGAACAGTGATATTGATTATCCTAACCCTGTGTAGACCTGGGCTAATATGTACCAGTAATGTGTGGTGCATGACTGTGTTTGTGTCTTAGGTGGTAACAGAAAAGTTGAAAAAGTAAAATAAATAGTTTTAAAAACATTTAAAAAGTTTATAGAATAAGGATATAAAGAAAGAAAACATTAGGTTGTTGCAAAAGTAATTGTGATTTTTCCAGGGTGGGAGTTTGTTTTTTTTGTTTGCACCAACCTAATATTTTTGTATAGCTGCTTAATATGTTTGTATTATAATCCAATTGTTATTACAAAAGTCAAAAATTTAAAATATTTAAAAGTTTATAAAGTAAAAAAAAAAATTACAGTAAACTGACTAATATATTCTTGAAGAAGTAAAAAAAGTTAAAATAAATTTAGTGTAACCTAAGTGTATAGTTTTTATAAAGTCTACAATAGTGTACATCATAATGTCCTAGGCCTTCACATTCACTCACTACTCACCCACTCACTCACCCAGAGCAACTTCCATTTATGGTAAGTGTCCTATACAGGTGTACTAATTTTATCTTTTATACCATATTTTTATGTACATTTTCCATGTGTAGATTACGTTTAGATACACAAATACAATTGTGTTACAACTGGTTACAGTATTCAGTACAATAACATTCTTTGCAATGTAGTAGCCTAAAACAATAGACTACACCATATAGCCTAGGTGTGTAGTAGGCTATAGCATCTGTAGCATTTATATTCACATAATGACGAAATCACCTAACAATGCATTTCTCAGAATGCATCTCCATTGTTATGCATCGAATGACTGTGTTCATGCATAGTCAGAGAGACACCATTAGATGGGGGAAAATAAAAAGCTGTCTAATATTCCTTTTATATTCCCTTTCAGTCTCTTTCCCTAATACTCTGTCAGTGTGCATGCCCTATACCATATGGGAGGCAAGCTATGCTATAGTGCAAATTCTCACAATTCCATGTATAGTAGAGGGTATCTAATCAACATATTAATAAGCTATTGAGAATAAAACATATTCAATTCAATAAAAAAAACAATAGTAGCATAATTTAAAAATCTTAGACTGCCTTGGAAAATATGATACAGATTATAAACATCTCATTGCCATCCAAGTAGAGAAAGATTCAAGTTCTTTTGAGCCTGAAACCATAATTTGGAAAACCCAGGTTAAGAAAATGAGTACAAAACTAGAAGAACAAAATTAATTTCAGATCTTTTAACTAGGCTGGTGAAACTAAGATAAGTGAAGTATAAGCTTCAAGGGCTACATCATAAATCTTTCTCTGTGTATATGAATATCATGTATAAAATTCAACATCCATGACTAGATAAACATATTTAATTAAATACTGGATCTTATGTTCACCCTAAATCCACTTTGTTTAGAATGTTTACTCATTGTCTTTTCGAAGGACTCAGAATATTTATTTTCCTTATATTAGTCTTCTAAGTGTTTGATTTAAACTATCTCTAACCAAAGTTTTTTTTTTTTTTTTTTTTTTTTTTAATTTCAGAGCCCGATAATCTCTGATTGATTACTGTCCATTATTCTTTATGTCATAAGCTTTCAGGATCTCTATGAATTCTCCTAGCTTGACTTTATTCTTCTCAATGTGAAGGATATAAACTACATACAACTCAGTAAGTATTAACGTAGTAACTTCCCATTTTCTATCCCAATATTATGGTGAATCAGTCCACGTGACCCTCATGACCCTCGATGACACTGTGAGGGGTGAAAATTATCTATCTTCAAGGTAATTCAATGTTAATGCTAAAAATAGTTGTCTAGAGTGGCATCACACCAGAGAATTTGTTCTAGAGTTATGTAATTTTTTTTTTTTTTTTTTTTTTTTTTTTTTTTTTTTTTTTTTTTTTTTTGAGAGAGAGTCTCACTTTGTCACCCAGGCTGGAGTGCAGTGGCACAATCTCAGCTCACTGCAAGCTCTGCCTCCCAGGTTCATGCCATTCTCCTGCCTCAGCCTCCTGAGTAGCTGGGACTACAGGTGCCCACCACTATGCCTGGCTAATTTTCTTTCTTTCTTTTTTTTTTTTTTTTATGTATTTTTAGTAGAGACAGGGTTTCACCGTGTTAGCCAGGATGGTCTCAATCTTCTGACCTTGTGATCCGCCTGCCTTAGCTTCCCAAAGTGTTGGGATTACAGGCGTGAGCCACCGCACCCGGCCAGTGTTACTTAATTTTATATTACTTTAGTGTTAAGCATTTTATTGTTCACATTTATTAACTGATCCTTGAAGAAAGAACCTGTCTTTAGATATCTTTTTTTGTTTTTTCTCACTATAGTTACCTTTCAAAACATTCTTCAGTGTTTCTGTATAGGCACTTAAGTATCCCCTTGAACACAAATGACATGCCAGGGCATTTCTCTTCTTAGCATAAGATTAAAAGGATGTATTCTCTTTGAAGCAATTGTGAATGGAACTTCATTCATGATTTGGCATCCATTCACAATTGCTTCAAAGAGAATAAAATACCTAGGAATCCAACTTACAAGGGATGTAAAGGACCTCTTCAAGGAGAACCACAAACCACTGCTCAGTGAAATAAAAGAGGACACAAACAAATGGAAGAACATACCATGCTCATGGATAGGAAGAATCAATATCGTGAAAATGGCCATACTGCCCAAGGTTATTTATAGATTCAATGCCATCCCCATCTAGCTACCAATGAGTTTCTTCACAGAATTGGAAAAAACTGCTTTAAAGTTCATATGGAACCAAAAAAGAGCCCGCATTGCCAAGACAATCCTAAGTCAAAAGGACAAAGCTGGAGGAGTCACGCTACCTGACTTCAAACTATACTACAAGGCTACAGTAACCAAAACAGCATGGTACTGGTACCAAAACAGAGCTATAGACCAATGGAACAGAACAGAGTCCTCAGAAATAATACCACACATCTACAGCCATCTGATCTTTGACAAACCTGACAAAAACAAGAAATGGGGAAAGGATTCCCTATTTAATAAATGGTGCTGGGAAAATTGGCTAGCCATAAGTAGAAAGCTGAAACTGGATCTTTTCCTTACTCCTTCTATGAAGATTAATTCAAGATGGATTAGAGACTTAAATGTTAGACCTAATACCATAAAAACCCTAGAAGAAAACCTAGGTAATACCATTCAGGACATAGGCATGGGCAAGGACTTCATGTCTAAAACACCAAAAGCAACGGCAGCAAAAGCCAAAATTGACAAATGGGATCTAATTAAACTAAAGAGCTTCTGCACAGCAAAAGAAACTACCATCACAGTGAACAGGCAACCTACAGAATGGGAGAAAATTTTTGCAATCTACTCATCTGACAAAGGGCTAATATCCAGAATCTACAAAGAACTCAAACAAATATACAAGAAAAAAAAAAACAACCCCATCAAAAAGTGGGCAAAGGACATGAACAGACATTTCTCAAAAGAAGACATTCATATAGCCAACAGACACATGAAAAAATGCTCATCATCACTGGCCATCAGAGAAATGCAAATCAAAACCACAATGAGATACCATCTCACACCAGTTAGAATGGCAATCATTAAAAAGTCAGGAAACAACAGGTGTTGGAGAGGATGTGGAGAAATAGGAACACTTTTACACTGTTGGTGGGATTGTAAACTAGTTCAACCATTATGGAAAACAGTATGGCAATTCCTCAAGGATCTAGAACTAGATGTACCATATGACCCAGCCATCCCACTACTGGGTATATACCCAAAGGATTATAAATCATGCTGCTATAAAGACACATGCACACGTATGTTTATTGCGGCACTATTCACGATAGCAAAGACTTGGAATCAACCCAAATGTCCATCTGTGACAGACTGGATTAAGAAAATGTGGCACATATACACCATGGAACACTATGCAGCCATAAAAAAGGATGAGTTTGTGTCCTTTGTAGGGACATGTATGCAGCTGGAAACCATCATTCTTAGCAAACTATCACAAGAACAGAAAACCAAACACCACATGTTCTCACTCATAGGTGGGAACTGAACAATGAGATCACTTGGACTCGGGAAGGGGAACATCACACACCGGGGCCTATCATGGGGAGGGGGGAGGGGGGAGGGGGGAGGGATTGCATTGGGAGTTATACCTGATATAAATGATGAATTGATGGGTGCTGACGAGTTGATGGGTGCAGCATGCCAACATGGCACAAGTATACATATGTAACAAACCTGCACGTTATGCACATGTACCCTAGAACTTAAAGTATAATAAAAAACAAAAACAAAAACAAAAACAAACAAACAAACAAAAAGGATGTATTCTCACTTTGCAATGAGCATACCTGAAGAATACTGCTTATTAAAATAAAATTGTATTTGTTTGCAAGTTTAATTTAAAATTAAGTATTCTTTTTTATTGTACCCAATTTAACCCAGGATGTATTTCAGCCACCATAGATGCCATGATCATGATTATTCAGTCATCTGAGGAAATGAATAATGCAATTTATAATTACAACTATTTCTGTGGTAACTAAAAAGAATGATAGGATAGGACATTCAAGTTGCAAATGGAGGCTTATTTCAAAATTACACTTTTCCTGTCTTGTCACTTATATTTAGAAAGACAGCTGGCCAGAGGTGAGGGAAACAAATAAATAATTGCAGGATTTGTAATGAAATAAGCTATCATTCATTCACTATTTATCCTGAAGTGTGAAGTGTAATACATGTATTAGCCTGATTAATTTGTTTGTTAAGACATGCTTCAAGTATTCTGGTTTATTGTATATTTCATGCAGTGTTTTATCTACTAAATATTGAACTCATTAAGGAAATAAATTTTCTTGTCTTAGTTATTATTAGAAATCTTCTGCCAGTTGGGTAGCTGATGTTCAAACAAATTGAATGTGTGGATTTCATAAACTGATACTGCAGACTTAATCAATAGGGTTATCAGTTAAGTTCTGCTGTAATTTTTTTTTTCTTTTGGGGATTATAAAACCTGTCATAATAATCACAACAACCTCCTAGAACCTTTTAAGTTTCTGAAATAGTTTTGTAACATTATTAAGAGCAAAATGGTCTTCTGCATTTAAAAACAACCTCCCTGATGTTCTAAATAAATAAATACCTTCTTAGAATTAGTTAGAAGCAGCTCTGGTTACATAGTTTTGACTGAACTAAATAGTCATATAGTTCAATCAATGTATTAGTTTAGTATAGTTTAGTATAATAACATATTTGTTTTATTTATGGTTCTGATTAGACTCAGTTGAGAATATTTTTGAAATACATATATTTTTTTCTTTTATGTATGTATGTATGTATTTATTTATTTAATTATTTATTTATTATTTTTGAGACGGAGTCTCGCTCTGTTGCCCAGGCTGGAGTGCAGTGGTGCGATCTCAGCTTACTGCAAGCTCTGCCTCCCGGGTTCACGCCATTCTCCTGCCTCAGCCTCCTGAGTAGCTGGGACTACAAGTGCCCACCACCATGCCCAGCTAATTGTATATTTAGCAGAGATAGGGTTTCGCTGTGTTAGCCAGGATGGTCTCGATCTCCTGACCTCGTGATCTGCCCGCCTCGACTTCCCAAAATGCTGGGATTACAGGTGTGAGCCACCGTACCCGGCCTGAAATATATACATTTTTTAATTAGTGGATTTTATTTTTTTCCACTCCTACTGATTCTCAAATTTTAGGTATCTTAGCATACTGCCGAATGAGAATCTCTTAAAATTTTAGTCTTTTAGAATATTTCTGTTCTATTTCAAAAAAGTGAACATATTTTCCAAATATATCATTCCCCTAGAAGTTTGAGGACGTTCTAATCTGCCAAATAAGAATAAATATATACTCCATATTTTTCTAGTGTCAGAAGAAAGATGCATATTAGGACAAAATATACAATGTATATCTTATGAAAAGGAAAATATTAACTTGAACTTTGACAGATTTATTGCCCAGTCATCATTTCCCTAACTTTACATTTGGTATGACTCAAAAGTCCTGCGGAAATAGATATCTTAAGTACTAAATAATGTATTTTATGTGCACTAAATATCTGGTAAGCAAGACTCATCATTTTCTAAACAAAGTCATTAATATATTGTAGTCTACTTGTTCATAAATGTAGTAATATGACCAGTCTCGAGTAGTTTTATTGTAGGACATTCTGTATATCATCACTTTCATTAGTTATGTATTACTGAGGAATTGATTATTTTTATAATGAGAAAATGTGATATTTTATCTCTGATGATATTTATTGCTTGAAAGTATATTTTATCTCAAATCGATATAATTGTATTAGCTTATTTTTTCTTTTCTTTTCTCTCTTTCCCTCTCTTTCCTTCTTTTCTCTTTTCTTTCTTTCTTTCTTTCTTTCTTTCTTTCTTTCTTTCTTTCTTTCTTTCTTTCTTTCTTTCTTTCTTTCTTTCTTTCTTTCTTTCTTTCTTTCTCTCTCTCTCTCTCTTTCTCTCTTTCTTCTTTCTTTCTTTCCCCTTCTTTCCCTCCCTCCTTCCCTCCCTCCCTTATGGTGTATTCCATGCAGTGTTTTATCTACTAAATACTGAACTCTTTAAGGAAATAAATTTTCTTGTCTTAGTTATCATTAGAAATCTTCTGCCAGTTAGGTAACTGATGTTCAAATAAATTGAATGTGTGGATTTCACAAACTCCCTTTCCTTCCTTCCTTCCTTCCTTCCTTCCTTCCTTGCTTCCTTCCTTCCTTCCTTCCTTCCTTCCTTCCTTCCTTCCTTCCTTCCTTCCTTCCCTCCCTCCCTCCCTCCCTCCCTCCCTCCTTCCTTCTTTCCTTCCTTCCTTCCTTCCTTCCTTCCTTCCTTCCTTCCTTCCTTCCTTCCTTCCTTCCTTCCTTCCTTCCTTCATTACTTCCAAGGTTGTTGTATAGTCTTTTTCTTTTTCCTTTTAAACTTTCTTCATTGTAGTTAAATAGCTTCTCTTGTAAACAGACTGAAGTTTTTGAATCATGAAAACTGCCTTTTGAATAAATTATGTGACCTGTTATGTTTCATTGTAATTATTGATATAGCTGTTCTGTCACTATGCATTTACTATTTTTTATTTTTTATTTTTAATTTTTATGGGTACATGGTAGGTGTATATATGTATGGCGTACATGAGATATTTTGGTAGAGGCATGCAATGCATGATAACCATGTCATGGAAAATTGGGTATCCATCCCCTCAGACATTTATTTTTGTGTTACAAACAATCCAATCATATTATTTTAGTTATTTTTTAAATGTATAGTTAAATTATTATTGACTATAGTGCCCCTGTTGTGCTATCGAATACTGTCTCTTAGTCATTCTTTTGTGTTTTGTATCCATTGACCAATTCCATCTCCCTATCCCACCCCACTCCCACTACACTTCCCAGTCTCTGGAAACCACCTTTCTATTCTCTATCTCCATGAGTTCAATTGTTTTGATTTTTAGATCCCTACAAATACGCAAGAACATATGATGTTTGCCTTTCTGTGCCTGGCTTATTTTACTTAATGACCTCTAGTTCCATCCATATTCTTGCAAATAACAGAATCTCATTCCTTTTTTTTTTATGATCGAACAGTACTCCATTCTGTATATGTATCACATTTTCTTTATTAATTCATCTGTTGATGAACCCAGGTTGCTTCCAAATCTTGGCTATTGTGAACAGTGTTCCATCAAACATGGGAATGCAGATGTCTCTTCAACACACTGATTTCCTTTCTTTTGTGTATATATTAATACCTAGGAGTTGGACTGCTGGATTGTATGGCAGTTTTTTAGTTTTTTGAGAAAGCTTTAACTGTGTAGGAGTTTTCTTTTTTATCCACATCCTCACCAGCGTCTGTTGTTGCCTGACTTTTGGATAAAATTCATTTTAACTAGGATACCTTATTGTAGTTTTGATTTCCATTTCTCTGATGATCAGTGATATTGAGCACCTGTTCATGTCTGTTTACCATTTGTATGTTTTTGAGAACTGTCAATTCAAACCTTTTGCCCATTTTTTAATTGAATTACTAGATTTTTTTACCTATAGAGTTGTTTGAACTCCTCATATATTCTGATTATTAATTCTTTGTCAGATGAACAGTTTGCAAATATTTCCTCCCCTTCTCTGGAGTTGTCTTTCCACTTAGTAAATTGTTTCCTTTGATGTGAAGAAACTTTTCATCTTGATGTGATCTTATTTGTCTATTTTGCTTTGTTTGCCTGTGCTTATGGGGTATTAGTTAAGAAATTTTTGCCCAGACCAATGTTCTGGGGAGTTTCCCTAGTTCTTTTGTAGTACTTTCATAGTATGAGTTCTTAGATTTAAGTCTTCAATCCATTTTGATTCTACTTTTGTATATGGCAAGAGATAGGGGTCCCATTTCACTGTTCTGCATATGGATATCTAGTTTCTCCAGCACCTTGGTTATGTATAGTGACTTTATTTTAGTTATTGGTTTAACACTGAGTAGAGGAGGTGGGGATCAATTCTGAGTGAGGGATACCTGTGGTCTTGTTCACTGGCAGAGGAGGGGGCGTTGCATCTTCTTTCATGGAGTGAGTGGTAAAGTTTATCAAAGAGTGGACCACTTGTACCAATCCAGAGACCTCAGGGTGATTAAATATTTTTAGGGCTATCTATGCTTGTGCCCCCATTCTATGCCTCAGGGTCCCATTCTTTCTCAAATAAAGCCCCAACCTCAATATAGCAGACCTGCTTATTATTTTGATACTAACTTTTTCTGAAACTTTTCACCTCCTACAATTAAATTATGCACTTGGTTCCCATTTTCTCTGCCTTCTGATGGATGGATATGAGAGAAGCTCTTTAAATGCCAACAAAGAGACCCTCTGGCTTTTAAACATAGCTTTAGTTGGAGTAGTCACTCTCAGCTTTTAGTTATCTCTTTCCAAAGCCTCACTCAATCTCAGCAACATCTACCTAATCCAACTGCTCTTATAGTTAGTGTTCACCAGCTGTGTCTCAAACCCATGATCTACGGTTACATAAGCTAGTCCATTTCCTCCATTAGCATTCCATCCCAGGCCACTACATGTAAGTATGTTAACAATTGAACTGGATACCTTGTGCCTGGGAATATCTGTGCTAGCCTCACCACCAGTGATAGGACTTTTCTTACCAGCCACATGGCCAATAATGCAGTTCCCAAATCCCATTCTATCACCTGTATTCTCAGACCACTCTAGGCATCCACTGTTCCATGATGAGTCCCCAGGAACCCACGGGAGATTGCAAAGAAGGAGAATATATTGGGAAGTGTCGGAGGATCAACATTTGTGAAAAAGAAGACAAGGAAATAGAATTGGGAAAGAGTTCTGACACAGTATTAAGGGACTTCAGCCAACCTGGCTAAAGGATCTGAAGCTGGGACAACCTCTCCCCACTATTCTAATAATGAATAATAATAATGAATAATGAATACAGTGTTGTGCCAAACTGCTACGCTGGTTTACTTACTATAGTCTGAAATAAATCTTGAAAACTAGGGGCCTGAGCGCAGTGACTCACGCCTGTAATCCAGCAATTTGGGAGGCCAAGGCGGGCAGATTGCCTGAATTCAGGAGTTCAAGACCAGCCTGGGTAACACGGTGAAACCCGACTTTACTAAAATACAGAAAACAGCTGGGCATGGTAGCACGCGCCTGTAGTCCCAGCTACTCAGGAGGCTGAGGCAGGAGAATTGCTTGAACCCGGGAGGCAGAGGTTGCAGTGAACTGAGATCACTGCCACTGGACTCCAGCCTGGGTGACAGAGGGAGACTCCGTCTCAAAAAAAAAAAAAAAAAGAAAACTAGGATGACAAGTTTTTCTTACAAAATTTTCGTTATTTTTACCTTTTGCATATTTCTCCCTCTTTCAAAATCAACTGTAGCAATATTTTTGTAATTCCATTGAATTTATAGATTAATTTAGAGATAATGGAGACTTATAAGTCACTGAGCCTTTTCAAAAACAATTTTTCTTGCCATTTAATTTAATTTTATTTAGTAAATTTTCATTTGATTACATTTTCTTCATAAAGATATTACTCAGGTTTTTTAAAAATCTTAATATATGCTAGCTCATGTTTTTGTTGCTTTTGTAATTGTTACCTGCTATGGACTTAACATTTGTGTTCTCCTAAAATTTGTTTGTTGAGGCGTAATTCCCAATATGATAGTATTTGAAGATTGGGCCTCTGGGAGGTAATTAAGTTATAAGAATAGAGCCCTCATGAAAGGGACTCGTGCTTTTATAAAAAAGCCATGAGATGATCTCTCACTCTTGGTCATGCGAGGCTACAGAAACAAGTTGGCTGTCTACGAGCCAGGAATTCCGTCAACCATCACCAGACACCAGGTCTGCCAGAGCATAGATCTTAAACCACCCAGCCTCTATAACTGTGACAAATAAATGTTGGTTGCTTCAGCCACTCAGCCTGTGGTATTTTGTTGTAGCAGCTTGAGTTATAAGACATATCCTTTAAAACATTTACATGAAAATATTATTTGCAAAGATTATTTACCAATATTAATATGATTAATAACATAATTACATATCTTAATATTTGCTAATGAAAAATAATTCAATTTATATACATATTGTCCTTTTGTTAAGAAATCTTTGTATATCCTTGTTAATACTTAGAATTTCTCTTCTGAATAAATTGGGTTCAATGGTAGCAAATTATATTAGCTTTGAATAATCTCACATTTATGTATTATTGTACTCTGCTGGCCTAAACCAGTATAGCATTATATAGTGATTTTATACTCATACGTATATATTTATTTTCAAATAAAATTAATGCATAATGATATTCTGATATATATACACACACATACATGCACAAACACACATACATACACACATATATAACATACATATATACACACATATATACACACACACACTATAGCTTATACAGTGACCTTCTTTAGTTTTCTGATTTTCAAGAGAGGCTGCTAACATTATAAAAGAAAGTATAATGTGGTTGTAAATTTTGGTAAGTACCCATTATCAGCTTAAGAAGTTTGCCTTTTATTATTGGAATAGCATGATATTTATTATAAATGTTATTGAGTTTCACTGGATAATTTTTTTGAACCCATTAAAATCACAATTTCAATTTCTTTACTTTAATCTAATATTTTCATAAAATACATGTATTGTTTTCCTAGAGAGAAAACATTGTAACCTTCCTAAGATACACATATTTGTTCATGAATAGTTTCTTAAAATATATTAATGTATTAATTTGGCTGATGCTGTTTAGAAGTTTTGAATCTCTAGTTTATGATTGAAATTGACCTATCATTAGCCTTTAACATTAATATTTTTGTCAGATTCTATTATCAGGTTTATATACCATCTCATAAAAGAATTAGCAGGCATTTCAATTAGTCTATTTTTGCAAAGGTTGTAAATAGTTAGTGGTCGATAGAAATCTCTTACAAAATTTTCTGAGACCCGTAGATTTTACATTGATAGGGTTTATATCTATTACTACTCATTCTATTGAATCAATTTGCTAATGTTTACAGGTCTATTCAAAATTTTTATTTTCTTTTTTTACCTTGAGTCAGTTTCCAGTAATTGTGTTGGGGGAGTGAGGTGGGATAGAATGTTATTTACTTCCTACTTTACAACTTATTTACCTGATATTGTTGGTAGTATTATTTTATCATTTAGAAATCCTCAGCTCTACCTGTGTTAATTAAGATCTCTTTTTAGTTATTAAAATTGGTTATTTCGTCTTTCTCTATTTTTTCTTGACCAATCCTAAGAATTTTTTTGGTATTTCATTAGTCTTCACCAAACTCTAAATATAGAATTTGTTGATCCCCTGTCTTCTGTGTTCTTTAGCATTATTTTGTTAACTCTGTTTTTTTCCTGTATGTATTATTTAGGCATATTCTATTTAGTATAACATCCCAACTTGGAGGCTAGACTTAATTTATAACAAGTTTTTCTCACAAAAAGTTTTAGTTAATTGTAAGAAACTAGAAGTTTTAGTTATTGTAAGTTAATGCTCAGCCTTTCCCCTTTACTGTTAATGTAAACCCTTAATGCTTATAATTTCTCCCTATGTATATCTTTTTGTAAAATTTGTTCAATATATGTGACTATTTTTATCCCTAAAAATACCATTTTCCTTTAAAGAAAGCAACATTAGCTTTTTATTACTTAATCTTTGACTGATCTATCTTTTTCCATTTTTTCATATTTTTACTTGCAAACTATTTGCATCTTAATATGCTAGGTTGCTTGCTAACAGCATATAACTGTTTTTGTTTTTTTACACAATCCATTCTAGTAATTTGTCACTGAAATAATAAATGTATTTTATCTATATTTATAGGGATTACTAACATATTTGGATTTTCTTTTCTTTTTTTTTTTTTTTTTTTTTTTTTTTTTTGAGACGGAGTCTCGCTCTGTCGCCCAGGCTGGAGTGCAGTGGCCGGATCTCAGCTCACTGCAAGCTCCACCTCCCGGGTTTACGCCATTCTCCTGCCTCAGCCTCCCGAGTAGCTGGGACTACAGGCGCCCGCCACCTCGCCCAGCTAGTTTTTTGGATTTTTTAGTAGAGACGGGGTTTCACCATGTTAGCCAGGATGGTCTCGATCTCCTGACTTCGTGATCCGCCCGTCTCGGCCTCCCAAAGTGCTGGGATTACAGACTTGAGCCACCGCGCCTGGCCCTTGTTTTCTTATTTTGTATTTCCCCTTTATCGTCTCTTTCCAGTGATTCCTATCTTTTTTCTTTTTTAATTTTCTCATCTTCTTTTAGATTGGTAAAGTTTTATTTCTAATTCTGCATTTTTCTTGACACTTGTTGATTTTTGATTTTTTTGTTGTTACTGATTGCATTTAATATTCTATTTTTTCTAATTATCTCTCTCTAAAGATAATTTCTGTACTTCCTTTTTAAACATACAGGATTTGAGAACAATAATTCTCAAAGTAGTAGTGGTAAAATACTTTTTCTTTCAAACATTCCAGTTACTCATGAAGTGATGTCTATAAAATAAAATAGGTATATAAATAAAATAAAAAATACAGATTACATATGAGCCAATCTTTTTGATTACTAAATTAAACAGACATAACATTACTCTTGTCAAAATGCTTTTAAAGTTTTTAACTCTTACTATTAATTTATGTGTATTTCTTGTAATAGATCAGTAACAGACAGCTTGTGGACTGGTAATAATTATGCAATGAAGTTTGAACTGCCCAGGACTAGAATACTTAATCAGTCAATTTTCCCTCCTATATAATTGTTGTCATATGTACTAGTCCACCTTCTTGTTTTTTAGCCCCAAATTATTATTTCAACTATTTCATATAGATAATATCTGTTTATATTTATTCATATGTTTCTCTATTTTATGGGAAAGTTTCTTATTTATTCGTAGTTTCTCAATTTCTTTTCTTTTTGATTTTTGCATCTCAGATTGTCACGTAATCCTTCTTAAATAATTCCTCATGATTTTATTTTGTGAGAGTAAGTTGGTGACAAACTCTTCCAGTTTTTGCTTGTTTCAAATGTCTTTATTTCTTCCAAAATCTGCGGTGACATCTAACTAATCTTAGCTGAGTATCTAACTCTAAATTGACAGGGCGTTTTCCTCCTTTCTTGGAACTTGGAGGATATTTGTCTGCTGGTTGTTTATATTCTTTATAGTGTTGCAAACTCTGTAAGTCATCTTTCTTTTCTCTTTGGCTACTCTTAGCTTTTTCTCTCTGTCCTAGGTTTTCTTCAATATTATTATAATGTTTGCATGTGTTGCTTGCATTTCCGGAACTGAAGTATTCCTGCTTTTCGTCAATCCTGTAAAATTGGCATCCATTATATTTGGCAATATCACCTCTCTCAAATTCTTCTCGTATTATCTTCTGTGAATCAGATTAGATGACATTTAAACATTTCCATTCTATCCTCTATGTCTCTTGTTTTTCCATCTTTTAAATCTGTATGCTGCGTTCTGAGCAATATTTTTCAGATATTCCTTAGTTTACCAATTTTCTTTCACAATTCTGCTTATTTTTCTATTGACTCATACAGTTAGCATTGCATTTTAAGGAGTGCATACTTTTTTATTTATGCATGATCTATTTTTTCAAATATATGGTATATTTTATATTTAAATTGCAGTATTTTTTCATTTTTATTTCCATAAATATCTTAAAGTTTAAAAAAATTCCATACCTATTAATTCAACTATCTAAAGAACTTGAGAGTTTAATTCTTCTGCTATGGTTCAGCTGAATAGCACTTATAATGCCATTTTAATTAAATAGTTGTATAATTTTAGACTGAGTTTAGGTGTGATAGTCTTTCAGTGAGAATCACGTGGGGCATATTTGGGCTGTATTTTGAAAGATAATATTTTAAAACATAGGTGCCCTTTAAAGTGCTTTAAATTATGGTTATGTAATATTAACTAACCTGTATTCTTTTCTACAATGTACATGGTACAAATTTGAACATCAGAATTCTGATGTAACAGCAAGCCTGCGATTATGAATTTTGCAAACTTGTTTTCACTATAAGTCAAGACAGGTAAGCAGAGTTGTGATGTTCATTTATTTATTTATTTGTTTGTTTATTTATTTATTTCTACAAGGTTCCTAGGATATATTGCTCTTTCCTAGTCTGGAAAATGAACTTATAGAGAAGTCTGAATTCCACCACTACCACCACCCTCCACACAAACACCTGTATCTATATATTCTGATTGCATAGGCTAAAGTCCATGCTGCTGTGTTTCATTAAAATTGGATTTCTGGCCATGACATAGATATGGCTTTTAGGTTACTGTTCTGGTTTTCACCTTTCTTTTTGATATGGGTCCTTAATTATTTTACTTATTTGAGGTGGGGTTGGGCTCAATTCCTTTAAAACGATATTTATTATTATTATTATTATTATTATTATTATTATTGTTATTATTTTAGAGACAAAGTGTCTGTCACCCAGGCTGGAGTGAAATGGTATGATCCTAACTCACTGCAGCCTAAAACTCTTGAGCCCATGGGATCCTCCCACTTCAGCATCCAAAATAGCTAAGACTATAGGCACACACCACCATACCCAGCTAATTTTGAAAAAATGTTTTCTCACTCTGTTGCTCAGGCTGATCTTGAACTCCTGGCTGGCCTCAAGCAACCCTCCGGCCTTGGCCTCCCAGAGTTCTGGGGTCACAAGCATGAACCACCATGCCTGTCCTAGGATTTTTTGATCACACGAATTGGGTTATTTTTGTCATACCCAACTAAAACAGAGTTGAGAGGATAAGGAAGGAAAGCAGAGAATTACATTATGTGCCCTGAGTGCTTTCTGTTGGACGATTTTCTGGAACTCCAATTTATTTTCTCTTTACTTTCAGTGCTCTAATCACACAGTGTCTTTCAGGAACTCCAAAACCCTTAGTCACTTTACACCTCATGCTGTTTTGGTTAACATTAACCACACTATCATTGCAAAAATAAACCCAAATGTTGGTGACTTCAAAAAAACAGATTTTTAAAAATTTAATATCTGACAAGCTGATCTGGGTGTTGCTTGCAGCCTAGGGACTTTCCTACATGTGGTATTTGAGGTATCCAGGTTTCTTCCATCCTGGGGCTAAATCAGAGGAGGGAAAGCACCTCAATGCAGGGATTACATTTCACTTTTATTTGAAATTTTTGGAAAAGAACTAGTGATGTAGCCAGTGGAGGCAAGAGGAGAATTAGAAATAATCCCTGCCCCATCAAAGCTACCTCCAGTGAAAATTGCATGCTACAACGAAGGAAACATTCATTGTTATTGTACAGATGTTTTCACATATGATTGTGCCTTCACCTGGACATTTTACCTCACTTTAACCTTCCTAACTCGTCTTGTTTTACACTTTTGTATCCTATCACAACTTCCTTAGGAAAGCGTTCCTGGATTGAGTCAGGGCCTAGTTTCATGAAGATGACCTAAAAAATTGTGTGCTCTTTTTTAGCACTTATAAAATTGTAATTAACTTAATATCTGTGCAATTATTCCCTCAGTCAGTAATTCGCCCACTAAAACACAGGCTCTGTGAACGAGCAGATAATGCTTCTTTTTTTTTTTCTTTCTTTCTTTTTTTTAAGTACAACGTGTGTATTTCTCTTGTGTCTGACAAATTGCGAACACCGAATAGATATTTGTTGAATGAATTTTTAAAAAGAGGCTCTGTATAAAATAATTAACATATTTATAATGGAAATCAAAACATTCAGGAACGCCGGGCACAGTGGCTCATGCCTGTAATCCCAGCACTTTGGGAGGCCAAGGCGGATGGATCAGCTGAGGTCAGGAGTTTGAGACCAGCCTGGCTAAACCCCTTGGCTACTAAAATTAGCCGGGCCTAGGCGACAGAGTGAGACTCTGTCTCAAAACAAAACAAAACAAAACAAAAATTAGCCAGGCATAGTGCATGCGCCTGTAATCCCAGCTACTTGAGTGGCCGAGACACCGGAATCTCTTGAACCCAGGAGGCGGAGGTTGCAGTGAGCCGAGATCACGCAACTGCACTTTAGCCTGGGTGACAGAGACTCTGTCTCAAAAAGAAAAAAAAAAGAAAAAAGAAAAGAAAAAAAACATTTAGTATTTTCAAACCTTTAAAATGCTTACCTTTCATAAGTTATTTAATCCACTGAGTATGTATGAAGATCCAATCAACAGGGCAGCTTCTGTGACAGCCAAGTACAAAATCTGTGTCATTCAGTATTTTATATTTACTTCAGGTTGAGGTATTCCCAAACTGTAGAGTTAAAACTCTCCTATAAAAATATGGATTAATCAAATACAGATTGTGTTTATGCCAAGATATACCAGACATGGTGTTGCCACAAGTATTATTTCAGCATTTCTATTGGAGACCCTCTGAATATAAGCTCCATGAGGGCAGAGACTCTATCCCCTGAAGACTGTCTATTCAACAAATTGCTCAATAAATAGTTTTCTGAATATACAACATACAGTCAGAATATATTTTTATGTTATAATTTTAGAAGAGAGGATATTCGTCCAGGGTTAATATGCAGCAGTATCTGTTCCATTTACTTCTTCCACAGGATCATTCTTGAGATCGATTAGATCAATGCCGCTAAAGCTACACACTGGAAATTGGTACACTGAAAAATCTATTCAGCGTTGGTGGGCCAGAAGTCACTGAAACTCTAGACAATGCTAATGGAATTATCAATTACAAATATGATGGTAGATATTGTAACATTGGTTAAGGTCGCACATCTTCAACAGCTAGCTATAAATAGAAAGCTAACTTTGACAGGGTTTGGTAACAGTACTGACATGGTATTGGTTTGCAAAAAGTAGGTGTTTTTTCCTGGTTTTCATTTCCCCTGATATACTTTGGTCACACCATCTGATAGCAGTAAACACTTTACAGGAATTAGTTGTCTAAAGAAAAACCTTCTTATTTCTAGGTGAGTTTTCTTAAAGACATTTCAGAAAAAGACTGATGTCAATTTCATTATGATAAATCAATCTAAATTACTAATTTAATAGAAGCTAAATTCAGACTACATTCAGTCTTTGGACATATATATTGTTTCTTAAACCTCGTTACTCTGAGAACCAGATTTCTTGCCTTATAAAAGATGAAAAATTCTTCAATTTAGAGATCCCACAATATTATAAAATTAAATACACTCTTGCTCCCACAGTCATTATCTAAAATGTTTCAATTGAGAATTTTTGTATGCTCATCTATTTTCATGAATTTCAGGTATTAAGATCCAGTTTTTTTTTTCCTTTAAAATGAAATAACATTTTGAAAGCAAATAAAGTGAATGTCAAGGTATATTGTTTCATTAAAGATAGTAACATGCCAGATATATTCTATTACTTTCTTGAAATATGTCTAAAATCCCTGATACTCAATATTTTTTAGGTGACTTTTTACTTTAGGTCTCTTTCTCTCCCTCCTCCCCCTTCTTTCCTCCCTCTCAAGCTCTCTTCTTTCCTTCCCTCCTTCCTTCTCATTTGTTCTCCTGACTTCTCTAAGATACTCGTTGCTTTTATGCTGCTAGAATTGTAGAAGAAGGCAACTAACCACACTGAACGTTTGTATTAGGATTTTAATGGCATTTGTAAGTTGAAATACATACACACATTCTGTCTAGACTCCTCAACATGCACACACCGCTGCTGACGAGCATGGCCTCCATCTTAAGCCAGCCATTGGTAAACAACTACTCATCGCTGTTTCACTTTTTCACCTCCATTGGTTTTTCTTAGAAATTATGTTAACACCTTTCATTTCACTGCAAGTTTCTTTTTCTTTTCTTCTTTTTTATTTAACCATTCAGATTGGCTTTGGATTATATCAGGAGTGCAGCTGTTTAGTAATCCAGGTCAATAGCATATCCAGCCTTAATATAAAGTCATAGAAAGCCTTTTCTATGTGCCATTACAAGGGGCAGAGTAGATGTTGTTTTATTGACCATCCTTTCCTAAAAGGGCCTTGAAGCATTTGCAATTTTTGCCCTATGGGGATGGTAGAGGAGACCTCTGCTGCTCCTTTAATCAGCGGCAGAATCAGCAATTAACCTATAACTGTAGCTGGTGTCCCAGAAATGAGGCAATGCAATCTTTTCTCATTATTTCTTATGGGAAATTGCTTTTGACATATCTGTTTCAAGGTTGCTCATTTTTGAAGAAATATCCCTTTAGCCTACATTAATCAGTACACATATTATCTCTTCCATAGATGGTCACATTTTGACCTACCCGACCTAAACTGCTCTGTGTTGTATTTATCTTTTATGCTTCTAAGGGGGCCCTGTGCATATTTCTTTCAAAATACTTATCACAATGTGTTGCAATCACCATTTTACTCCCTTGACTATAAGTCTATTGAGATTAGGTTACATTTATCTTGATAAACTCAGTTCTTAGCAAAGTGACTGGTTCTTCACAAATAATGGCATTCCAAGTCAACTTTAGGAGCTAAGAAAGTCTTTCTGCACAATGAAGAGTGTCTAGCACATAGTCATCTATCAATACATATTTGTTAAATAAGTTTTTAAAAATATCTAACAAAACCTTCTCTTATGATAGGCACCATTCTAACTTTACAAATATTGACACATGTGATTCTCAAAACCATCATAATAGTCAGGACTATGATTTTCTCAATTTTATATATGAATAAATGTAGAAGAGAGTGAATGTGTTTCTAAAGGATACACTGCCAGGATGTGGGGTACCAGGTGTCAAATTGATTCAGTCTGGCTCTCAAGTCCATGCTCCTAACATTACACTAAACTAAAAGGTCAGCTGTAATAGAAAAAGGTGACTAGCTAATGAAACAAGTTTACATATAGGAGAAGAAACATTTGTATTTATATAAATAACTGACACTAAATATAAATATATGTATGTTCTTAGAGGTTATATGAGAGATGAAAGCAAATTTTGTATTTGTATTTCTACATATTTTTAATCTAATAAAACTATTTTTATTTTTCTATAAAAGTTTTTGAAGAAAATGGAATTTCTTAATGTTTTATATCTGAAAGTAAAAGACCTAGTGTATAATTAGAAGTGATGAAGAGACATTCAATTCTTAACGTTGAACTATTATAAACTTTGAATAGTATCTAAATTAATATTACCATGATAATAAAGTACTACAAGAGAATAAAGATATGCATCATCAAAATTTTCTCATTAATGAATAGTGATTTAAACTCTCATACTAATGTAATAGGGTTTGGAGTAAAGACACATCAGGAAATATTCAATTAAGACACTCTTGATAATAAAATAAAAGATTTATGTAACAGTAGATAGTGATACACTTTATAAAGCATTTTAAGACCTTTATTTTTATAAGGTGCTGAAATACTTGATTCAATTGAATTATAAAATGCTTACAAAGCTTATTTTTAAATAAAATCAACAATGCATTTCAAAATATTTTAATAGAGAAAAGAACAAAACTTATAGACATACCTAAAAATTGAGATTAAGATACAGTGTACTAATCTGATGTGCATGCTCCTGTTAAACATATTCTGGTAAAAAATGGTCGGTTACATAAACACACTCTCTACATAGAATTCAAAGAAAATAATCAATTTTATATTTAACTTTAGAAATTATTGCAAGAGGATCCATCTTGAAGTTGATAAAGTACTTTTTTCTTACCCTGAAATTTGAATTTTTGCAGGCAATTATCTGAGTTTCCTAAGTTTTAAAGATAAAACTACTTGAAATTGGGGCTAATTGGTACTTCATAATGTTTGGTTTATTTTTAAATTTTACTGAAATTAGGTACTTAGGTTATATTACATTACTTTATTTTATTTTGTTATAGATAGATATAAACACAGATAGATGCAAACTGAGGTGACCCATATAGTCAGGTATGAGACATTGTTCTTCACTTTCCCCTACACTGACTAGCTACAAGTGATTGCAAGTGATCCCTCTCCTCCTCCTCCTTCTTTTCCTCCTCATCCTCCTCGTCCTCCTCCTTGTCCTCCTCCTCCTCCTCTTCCTCCACCACCTCCTTCTCCTCCTTTTCTTCCTCCTCCTCCACCTGCTTTTCCTCCTCCTCCCTTCTCCTCCTCTTCCTCCTCCTTCTTCTTCTTTGAGCCTGTACTTTGGATTGATGAGATTTTTGATTAAATTATTTGAATAAAATGTTTTCTGTTTTAATTTGTTTTGCTTTGTTTTATTAGCTTCCAGGTCTGTAGTTCAGAAGTCCAGGCTTGGGTACATTTTCTGCTTAGGTTCTCACAAGGTGAAATCAAGGTCAAGGCCAGGATAAGCTTTTCTGAGAGACTCTGGAGAAGAATCCATTGACCTGCTTATTCTAGCTGTTGTCAGAATCCAGTTCCTTCTGATTGTAGGGCTGAGGTCCTGTTTTCCTTTTTGGCTGTCATGTATCTTCCAGAGTAAAGTCTGCTCTCAAAATCATTCATGGAGGTTACCTTTCAATCTCAACAATGGATCTCACCTTGTAGCAAATCTTCCTCACCATTTGAATATATGACTTCTACCAATATTTATTGAAAACTACCTAGTTATAAAACACTCACCTGAGGCCTGATTGGGCTAAGCCTACCCAGATAATCTCCATATTTTAAGGTCAACTGACTTAGGACTCTAAAGACATATGCAGAATCCCATCACAGCTTTACCTCAGCTAATGTCCGGTTGAATAACCATGGTATGTAAATTTGGCGGCGGCGGCATCTTTAGAATTCTGCCTACTACATTCCATCACCTGGCCCCCAAATGATTCATATTTATTCAAAATACAAAATGTATTTACCCTATTCTAATGTCTTCAAAAGTCTCATTCCATTATAGCATCAGTACAGATTCCAAAAATTTAACCTAAATCTTATCAGCTCAAAACTCTAGAATCTCATCTAAATTTGATTAGCATGCTTCTTGGAGAAAAATTCCTCTCTGTCTCTGGATCAGCAAAATCAAAAAGACAAGTTAACAGACCTCAACGCTTTTAATATAAAGTGGTAGGACATGCATAGGATGAATTACAAACTTCTTTTATCTATTTTTGGTTTGGATTAGATGAATTAGGAAAACAATCTTTTACTTTCTATATGACTTGTGGTTTGATTGAGAAGATCTGCAAGGCACATTCTTATTATTACTAAAGTGACATAATGTCATAATGCTATTTTTGAGATTTCATCAAATGAATGTACAGCTACATCCTCAGCCCTTTCTCTATGGCAAACATATCTGAATTTTAGCATCTTTCATCATCTGGATAGGCTCATAATTACCCCAATACAAATTTCATAGACTCATTTTGCTCAACAGTTCATCTCTCAAAGTTTGCTCACCTCTCACATTTTACTATTAGTACTACGAATAAACAAGACAACACCATCAATATTTTGCTTGGAAATAATCTCAGCTAAATATTCAACTATATTGATTAACAGTTCTTCTTTTCAGGACTCAATTTCGCTAAAAAATGACCATTACATAAAACATAGGAAATTGCCTCCCTCATTTTCTAATAACATGTTTCTTACTTTCTGAGCTCTCATTGGGCTTTTAAAGTCCAGATTTCTACTAAAAGTCTCTTTTGGAAACTTAAAACTTTCATTAAGATGATACAGAATTTCTCTAAAATGTTCCTCACATCTTTCTGAGTCCTCTCCAGTAGAACCTTTAATATCCATATTTCTATGAAAAATCTGTTCAAGGAAACCTAGGTTGTTGTTTCACTTCATTTTGTTTTTAACTTTGGTTTGTTTTCTTATGTATGCATCTGATTTTAAGATACAAAGATTGGGTACTGAGTTACCACTCACACCACCATTTTTAGATTTTACCTTGGATCACAAATCCAAAGACTTTAAAAGTGGAGACCAAACTATGTCTTCTTTCCTAAGAATTACAGACTCTGTACCTTTTAGGAGAGATGTCTTTTTAACACCTTGAGATACTATCAGCCCTTAAGTTTCTCACATTATTTTTCCATGATCATTGAAATACATGCATTTCTAGGGCATGATACATTTTCTAAATGTATTGCACACTCATCATATATTAGCCAGTGAAGCAAAATATTCTTTGATTTAACAGCTATGGTGTTACAATGCTACTATTTGTTAATATAGGGGTTAGCCACAATCCCCTTTACGACATGTGAAATATTCTCTTTTCTATCACTTCTGTGTTCTTATTTTCTTTAAAAAAGGTATACTTGTGTTTGTTGCTTCCTTAAAACTACATTTATCTCTACTGTGATGATATTCTTGGAACTTCTCCATGTAGAATTCCTCCTGGTCTTTAAGAATACCATTATTATTTGACACCAGAATGTTTTGAGCTCTTTTCTTTGCAGAAGTTGTGTGGGTTAAGGAAAAATATCAAAAGTTCACCAACTGTGATTCTGGCTTTTAGGCATACTGGTGTTTCAGTGGACATTCTCTGCAAAGACGTTAAAGAAAATTGCTATGGCATGGACCTATGGTAGTATGGCTTAAAGGGATATAATAACTCTTCACAGATAAAAACATGAGTAATCCAGAAAGTTGCATTCTATTTTTGTATTATTTTTATTATTCATTCTATTTTAACATTTTCAAAATTCTTCAATCTGTATTTTTAATTTTTTTCATTAGAAAGTTGGATTCTAAATACTTGTAGCTGACAGGGATTCCTTAAAAACAAAAGAATCTAATCACGGTGTCCTCTCAGTGGTATTAAGTGTGATGCCTTTCCACATAATCTGAGTCTGTTATTAAATTCGATTAGTTTTAATATAACACATAGTAGTTTTCATTCTAATGTACTCTTTATTGCAGAGGATAAACTGGCAAAGTGAAAAGCATGTATGTGTTTAATGGACTATTCTTTGAACTTTTCTATAGCTTTGTGAACATCAAATCAAAATTTAACTAGTATCACACCTATTAGATTAATATAAGCAGTGTAATAATAATGGGTGAAATCTGCATAATATAAAATTTCAAAGTATGGGGTTAAGCATCCCATTACCACTTACCAACTGTGTAACTTTCAGCAAATACATATCTCTGCAAACCCTGTTTTGTCTGTCTCTAAAATGAAAAAAATGTTAATATTTACTTCACTGGATTTTTCTTAAATTGAAATAATAATAATCAGACAATTTTGAATGCTAAATAAAATAATGCATGTAAGTCACTAAGCAGAGCAACCATCATTTGGTAAGGGATCAATAATTATTTGTTGTTATTATGATGTGTAACATATACATTTATAATTTATCAATTTGAAATGGTTTACATCATGAAATATTTTTAACAATGAGTTGAGTAGTACAAATATTTTATTTAAGTGTAGGAAATTGAGATTTAAGAAAAGTTCAATCGTGCATCACATAATGAATAGAACTGCACATTGAAACCATTATATGATTCTAAGAATCATGCCAGGGACAAATGAATTAAATAAAATACTTATATAAAAAATGTATTATAACATAATCAATAACACAAATAATCTTATAACCTGAAAAATCCCAATTTATATTGTTTAAATGTTCAGTTCATTAAGAATTAAGTATAAGAATTGTAATTTATTTTAGATAGTGGTTTCAAATTTATCCAACTTTTATATTGTTGCCTTGACATATTCCTGACAGTCAAGGGTGGTAAGTTTCAGCTCCTCACAGACATGGTTTTGAATCCTGGCTCTACTAGAGTGTGCTGGAGATACTTGAAGGACAAAGCAGGTAGTAGAGGTGCCAATCCATGTGACCTCAGAACAAGTGATTAATAGTTACAATGACTGTTATCCAAGTATTTCAATTGTTTAAGAGAAGAATTCATTAATTTCTATCTCAGTTTCTAAGATCAAAGTAAATTTTATGTTTAATAAATGTTTATTCAATAGTTTAAATATTTTATAATTTATGAAGGATAGTTATTTCACAGTTGCATTCTTCTTCAACCAGTGCATAATTCCACTCAACCTTCAGTTAAAATCAGTGCTCTGGTTTGGGGTCACAGAGAATCTGAGTTGATAGATACTTGAGACCTGAAATTCGTGGTTCATGTGCAGACAAGAAGGAGCATATTTAGAGTTCAGGCCTGCTCTGAGATACTTCATCCATTCAATGATCAATCAGCTTTTGTGGCCTTTTCTCAGGACCAATAACATTTTTGCCTTTACTTATTTGTAGAAATGTGTTTTGCAATGAAAAAGAACACACACACACAAACTATTTACAAGTGATTTTTTTTTTGGATTTGACCAATTGTTATATTGATTATTGTAAATTTGTCTAAAATGATAATTATCTGAGTTTTGTAGAGCTTAAATGGTGGATCTATTTGTATAGTCTATGGGCCCAAGTCAAACTATCTCAAATTCGGCTAGCTCTGAGCTCAATGGGGATAGGGAAGTTCCATATGTAGAGAAAACTATAGTGGAACATTGAACGGAAAGAAATAGAAAGCAAATATTTGATTATTTTCTAAACCATATCTAGTTGAGATTCTTTAATCCTGTATATTTAGTCTTGCTTCAGAGAAATGTTTTTCAGACCTACCATATGAATAGTTAATTTTCCTCTCCTCTTCAGGAATCATTTTCTTGCTTTTCCTACTTATGCTGAGCCCAAGATTTGTGTATGAACCTGACTGCAGAAAGAGTTGAGTATCAGTACGTGAGCGTAGAATTGGGCCCATAATGGGTATTGAAATAAAGAGAATAATGAATTGAAAACCTGTGTGCTTAAATGTGTGTTTCCCATTTCTGACTGAAAATGCTGTTCAAATGAAAGCCAATTTTCTTTTTTATGAACTGAACTCATAATTGGGAACTTGAATTATAATAGTCATAGAAATGGTAGTTATAATATAGACATATTACATTTGATTAGATTTTGCACAAGGGAAATTTTCCTTTGTATTAACTGGGCATTTAATTCCAATTCCATAGAAGGTAACTCTGAAACTGCAGGCTGTGGACAGTGCCCTGCTCAAGTACTCCGGCTCAGTCATAGCAGCCCACAGAGCATCAGGGCCAGTCGCTGCAGGTTTTTTGACTCTAAAATTGTCATTTCAATTTTTCTAAGTTTCATTTTAAATTCTTTTTTAATGATGTGGTTGCATTGTCCATGGCATAAATCTGGGAGCAGGATTTGCATTTAAAATGCTATAAAATATACTGTTCCTTCGGGTATACTAAGGAGGGCACCATGTACCAATTCACATAAATCAAGATAAGAATACTAAAAGCAAAGAAATTTGATTAGGTACTAAATTCAAAACATTACAAGATTGTGGTCTAACAGCCACCAGGAACTTAAGTCATCCGGCATCTATAGCATTGTCTAGTGTGGAAAATTAAAATGACAGTTTTAAGAGATAAAGGCAATCTTGTTCCTATTGAGCTTTAGGGTTCCTGCCAGTTTATCTCGGTTATGAGGTGTAATGTAATATTATATACACATCTACTATAAACATTCAGACTTTTATAGACATGTCAAAAGGGTACACTTGATGTGAAATAAAATGAATTACGACCCTGTAAAAAGTTCCATGGTTTACTCTAACATGGGTACACTCTTTCTCCACCCTTTCTGCCATCTTAAATCCCCAGGAGAAATTGAAGGGAAACAACTGTAAAATTTATTTTAAGAATTATTAGAGCAGCGATGTATAGTTTTCTAATGTCAGGGATCAAAGTCTGCTTTTGCATCTTTTATGAAATAATATCATCAAAGTTTACACATTACAAATGAATCAATTCTGTGAAGATTTTCAAGCTTATATTTATGTATCTATGTAATTTTCAGAAGTGTTACGAAAGTCTTATAGTCTTACTGAATTTGCCACAAAAAACATTTTTTTATTTTATATGGTATCACAAATTTATAATTTTCTTGCATTTCTAAAACAGATATAAAATAAAACACACATCTAGAATGTATCTTAGAAGGCTTGTTTTTTTCAATGTATCTCTTTAAAGCTAAAACTTTTTTTCTCGTCTTTTATTCTGTCAGTGGCACTGATGTGGGCCTGATAATTTTTTTTTTTAATGTGTAGGAGATGTTTGCCAAGTAATAGCATTTCTTTCTTATCAAGTTTTACAGCCTTTATATAGCCAGCATAACCCATTTAAACTCATATTCATTCTATACGTACTTGCTTTTAGTGATATTTCTTCTTTGTATGCCCTCTTATAATTAGGAGGAAGGCCCCGAAGGGCCCAATTAGCCAACATGTGAATGTAATTATAACTCTTGATTTTTTTTCTCTTTTTTTTCCCCTTGTACGTATGTCTGTGTAATATATAGCATAACCTACTTGGGAGAAAATTCCAGCCAGGAATAAATTACATATTGAGCTTTAAAGTAGTTTATGGCAAACATTCATTATGGTTGCCTAAGAGACACTGTTTCCCTTCAGTTATATTAAGAGCAATAGATATACTGGAGCCACCTTATGCAGTAAGCTTCCCCTTCCATATGGAAGCTAAACTTAACAACTAAACTTCCGCTCAATTGTGTGCCTATCATCTGATCATCATACAAGTCCAGGTTTGCCACAGGAGGGATTTTTAGGTGAGCTGAAGTTCAGATGTTGAAGATTTGTGAACAGCCAGCACTGTGGGATTTTTTGTTGTTTTATTTTTTTGTTTTTGAGACAGGGTCTCACTCCATCACCCAGGCTAGAGTGAAGTGGCATGATTTATGCTCACTGCGACCTACGCCTTTCAGGCTCAGGTGATCCTCTTAACTCAGCCTCCCAAGTAGCTGGAAGTACAGGCACACACACCAGGTACCACTAATTTTTTGTATTTTTTATAGAGACAGGGTTTCACCATGGTGGCCAGGCTGGTCAGCCAGCAGTGGTTTAAAGAAGACAATTTATAGCTGCAGGAAGTTAAGCCTGAATGCACAAAGTAAGACTTCAGTGTTTAACAGTATTAAATCTAAGGGCCAACTGTCCTAACTGTGGTCATCCTAGTTTAAATTTTGCAAGGGCTGCACTCACAGGCACTCAGAGATGCCAATCAGAGAAGGCCTTCTCTTTCACGTGTAAGAGTTTTGTTTTGTTATTTTTTTTTTTAATTTTGGGTTGTTTCATGTTGTTCTCAACATACAATGACTCTCCAGGGACCAGATTTCTCATTTTAAGATAAGGTATTTTCATTGTGTTTGGGATGAGAAGGAATTTTTAGTCATCGTTCATAGGAAACATGCAAATGGATAATAAAATAAATGTGTATGTACCTTTGTTTTTACAACATAGATGGATAACTTATGTTGATATCAGCATTTTGTACCAGGGCCACCACTGAGTACAACTGCAGATTCCTCACTGAGTTAATCCAGAACATCCACTTCACAGAGATCTGATGTTAATGATGCCCTTTACAGGTCTGAAGTATGATTTGGGTTCTCATTCTATGAGCTTGATTTCTAAATTTATTGTCTTTGGATACAATTAGAATAAATTATCCCAATCTGCCAATCTCTAAGCTTATTCATTCATATTTTATTATCTTTTCTGCCTTAGATAGACTATTATAATAATTAATAAGAACTAACATTATTTAAATGCATTATTATGGTTAATCCTCAAAACAACTCCCTGAATCAGATTTTATGACTACTTTCATTTTACAAGGAGAAAACAAAAGTTTTTAAGGATGCTGACATCGAATTGTGTAGCAGAGATTTTTAACCCAGGTCTTTCTGACTTCAGGGATAGAGACCTTTAACATCACTTCACTGGAAAACTGCTAGTTACATACTGAGCAAAATGCAGTGCATAAACTCAGTGTTTTTTTTCTTCTACATTATTCCCCTGGCCTTTAACCATCTGCTTATCTCATTTGTTACCCCTTTGAAACTTCTTTCTACTATCATTACCACTTAAATTTCCCATCTATCTGCCTTATTCTACCAACATTGAGTTGGGCATATTTTAATAGTTGAAGCTTTTATGGATTAGAAAAACACACAAAAAACTTAGAGACGATTTAGGCCCATCACGCCAAGTGAAAGATTTTAATCTTATCTATATCAGCACTTAATTTTTCCCTAAGATAAAACCTGTACATGTCAAGAATTGTGGGTCAGCATTAATGGATTAAATCTATAACATATTCATGCATACCTGGAAAGGTTTAGTTTATTTTGCTTTAGCTCAAGAGTGGTTGGCTCAATTATTCTTTGTCTCTTTATGCCTCAGTCTGAGTGATGTAGTTTCTAGAACTTTGTAGATTCAGCATGAAGCTCCTATGAATATTGGATGTTACCCTATGGATAGGGACTCATCTTGAGGCTCAGAGTGGGATGGCTTTCAGAAGAGGTATGTGAAGTGAGAGGAGGATGTGGGAAATTCACAGAGGTCTCAGTCAGAGAGTTAAGGAGTATAACAACTAGAATAACCAAAGAAAGCACATGAACAATATAAAGAAAAAATTAATGATGTTTCATGACTGACCACTGAAAATAATTGTAAGAAAGCAAGCATGCTGACCAACTTAAAAGGAAAAAAATGACCTGTTTGTGTGACAATACCTTTAGGTATAATTTCACTTACTTGATATTATTGAATAAATTCAATTTAACCAATATTTACTAAGCAATAGAGAAATACCTAGAAATCTGATATGCTCTGCTGCAGATAAGCTGAAAATGCCAAAGGATAAAAAAGACATATATATATGTTTATATATGTGTGTATGTACAATTTTTATACATACAACTTCCTAATGGGGATAGTAAATATTAAGTGTTGCCAAAAAAAAAAAAAAAAAAAAAAAAAAAAAAGAGAAACTAATGAGACCAAAATAGAACGCATGGCACCATTTTATTTTCTGTCAGGTAAAAAAATGTGAATGTAATTGTGTGACCTGCTAGATACAGTTTTTATGACATATAATACCTTGTTGTTCCAGTATTAATTTTCTCTTTTATGCTTTAAAAATATTTACATATTATGTCAATTCTAGAGCCAGTTAGCACCCATCTTGAACCCTTGTCCAGTATATTATAGTCGGCTCAGGCTACAGTAAGAGAATACCACAGACTGGGTGGCTTAAACAATAGAGATTTATTTTCTTACAGTTCTGTAGGCTGCAAGTCCAAAATCAAGGTACCATCGGGGTTGGTGTCTGCTGAAGCCTCTCTTCCTAGCTTGTAGCTAGTTACCTTTTTGCTGCATGGCCTTTCTTCTCTGTGTACAGGAAGACAGGGAAGGAAGCGGGAGGAGGGAGGGAGAGAGAGAGAGAGAGAGAGAGAGAGAGAGAGAGAGAGAGAGAGAGAGAGAGATTCGGTGTCTCTTCCTCTTCCTAAGGGGAGAATTGTCCTATCAGATTAGGACCCCATCTTTATGAACTTAATCACCTCCTTATGATCCTATCTCCAAATATAGTCACACTGAGGGTTGGGGATTCAATATATGGATATGAGAAGGGACACAATTCAGTCCATAACATCCAGGTCTAAAAGTATTATTGGAATAAAACAAATTGGAATGAATAACATTCAACTGGCACGGTCATTTGCTACATTATTATTCCTTCAAAATAATACATATTATTTATCTTTATCAATGTCAAGAACATGAAATTTAAGAGATTATTTCAAATGCCTGACTAAATTCTAAAACATCAGAAATGGCATATACAATATGAAGTTTTTAAATGTAGCTTCATAGGAATCTGTACAACAATAGTAAGCAGATTTAGCAGACCATTGATGTTAGTAACCAATGAAGACAAAAAGCAAATTGGAATAGATGCATAGATAAAAGCACATGCTGATGAAATGAAACGCAACTTCAGGTAGGAGGAGAAGGATGGTGCTTTATGGGGACTATCCCCAGAGAATTGGTACCAGCCGCCCTCCTCAAGTCATAGCTTGCGTGCAACAGTAGGCAGCAAAAGTATTTCACTAAGATGATGCATTTGCATATGTAAACATTTAAGCTAGAAATGAAAAGGTGTGCACCCAGTAGCTAATGACATTTTAAAAGGGTAGGAGATTTCTACAACTTCAAGATTATTGCACTCAACCCAGTAGCACTTATGCCTTTCCTTTAAATCACTGTAAACATTATCCTATAAGCAGGGCTAGCATCCCTAGACATTCTTAAATAGGTTTCCCAACACAGAAAGTGGATGTGAAAGCATGAGTCACTAAAACAAATGTTACAAAATGTACCCTAGGAAAATGAAAAACTACGAATCAGAGAAAGAACATAAAGATAATTATCAGTGCACAAAGAGTCCAGTAAAACTTAAATCCCAACACTTGTTGGCAAGCAACATTAAATAATTGAAACAATATGAAAAAGAAATACCAGATATTATGGATATGGAAGTGTTGTGACAAGAGAAAGAGGAATTTGGAAGCTGTTTCCAAGATGTATGTAGCTAGTGATATAATAAGCTCTAAACAGTGATAAAAGATGTTTAAATAAATGTGTTAAATATTTAAGGATGATCATCAGAAGAAATTATACATGTATAATATACACACATACATGCACGCACACACACATATCTCAAACTCTTGGAATAAAAGTAAATGATTAAATAATTAAAAATAGAATAAATAAACCCTAATTAATTTTATCATTAATACAAAAAAATAAAGAGTGAAAAAACTATTTGAAATGACAGAGAATCCTGGATCATATGTGACAGTTAAGGAGGTATATAGCAAACACAACCAAAGTTCAAATCCACTCATATGCTGCTTACCAGAGATACACCTAAACATATACAAAACATTGTAATGAAAGATGCAGAAAAGTATTTATCAGACAAACAATAACAAATAAAGCACACAAATAATTATTCATATGAGGCAAAATAGAAATCAAACTGAAATTTTGCATACTCTCACAAATTTAGTCATTACTTTTTATTTCTCCCTTTATTTCAACGTTTTCATCTGGGGTGATTTTATTTCTACTAAAAAATGACCTTTATCTATTTATTTATTTTTAGTGCAGGTAAGTTTGTGGCCCATTTTCTCAGTTTTTATTTATGTCAAAGTCCTTACGTTGCCTTTATCTTGAAGAGTATTTTTAGAAATTTTAGTTGGCAGTTATTTTCTTTCAATATGTACAGAACTCATTGCACTATTTTCTGACTGTTGGTAAGTCACCTTTTAATCATATTGTTGCTCCTTTGAAGGTAATGTGTAATTTTTTTCTTCCTTTCGTTGTCTTTAATTTTCTCCTTTTTATAAGTTTTAAGAAGTTTTGTCATTATATGTCTAGATATTATTTTCTTTGTGTTTGTACTGTTGAGGTTTATAGAGCTTCTACAATCTGTTATAATGTCATTCATTGGTTTTTGACATTCATAGACATTATTTAAGCACTAATGCCTATTATTTGATACTCATGGGCATTATTGCTTAAAATATTGTTTCAGTTGCATTCAAAAATGGATTCCATTTTGAATGGATTGTTCATATGGTAGACTTTTTGAGAATGGCTTAAAGTGTCACTTAGGCTCTTATTACTTTAAATTTTTCTCTTTTAAAATTTATTGTTTTCCTCTTGACTTCAATTTGGATATTCCTTATTGAACTGTCTTCCAATTAACTGATCTTCCATTTAACCGACTTCCAGTTAACTGTTCAATTGCTGTGCCTAATCTGGTGTTAAATACTTTTTCAGTTCTTAATGTAATATTTTATACTTTTTAGCTCAGAAATTCCAACTTATTTTTTTCTAGATGTTGTTCTATCATTAAATTTATGTTCTTTTCTTATTTTCTTACACACACACAAACAAACACAGAGAAACATACATATGCACACCATATTTCTCTAGTCTTGTCTCTTGACTCTTGGCTCTTTTGGTATTTTTTAAATTATTTTAAAGTGAGACATAATTGTACATACTTTTGGGGTAGAGTATATATATACATATTTTTTTCTTTTTTTTTTTTGAGACGGAGTCTTGCTCAGTCGCCCAGGCTGGAGTGCAGTGGCGTGATCTGGGTTCACTGCAAGCTCCGCCTCCTGGGTTCACGCCATTCTCCTGCCTCAGTCTCCTGAGTAGCTGAGATACAGGCGCCCGCTACTATGCCCTGCTAGTTTTTTTTATTTTTTTATTTATTTTTTAATTTTTAGTAGAGACGGGGTTTCACCGTGTTAGCCAGGATGGTCTCGATCTCTTGACCTTGTGATCCACCTGCCTCGGCCTCCCAAAATGCTAGGATTACAGACGTGAGCCACCGCGCCCGGCCGAGTATATTTTAATACATGTATACAACGTGTAAAGCTCAAACCAAGGTAATTAGAATATCCATCTTCTCAAACATTTATCATTCATTTGTGTTGGGAATATACAAAATCCTTCCTTCTAGCTATTTGAAAATATACAATAAATTATTGTTAACTATAATCATCCTACATTGCTATATACTAGCACCTACACTTCCTATCCTACTTGTGTATGCATTAACCAGCTTCTCTCTATCTCTCCCTGCCCCTACTTTTCCCATCCTCTAGTAACCATCAGTCTGTTCTCTGTTTCTATGAGAGTAATAATTTTAGCTTCTCCCTATGATTGAGAACATGCAGTATTTCTCCTTCTGTGTCTCACTTATCATCTCACTTAATATAATGTTCTCTAGGCTCTCACATGTTGCCACGAATAATAGGATTTCATTCTTGTGGCTGAATAGCATTTTATTATGTATTTGTGTATATATATGTATGTGTATATGTATACTTCATTTTCTTTATTCCTCTGTTGATGAAGACTTAGTTTGATTCTGTCTCTTAGTTATTGTAGATAGTGCTGAAATAAACATAGGAGTGTGTTTTTCTCTTTCACATACTGATTTGCTTTCCTTTGGATATATACCCAGTTGTGGGATTGTTGGATCATATGGTAGTTCTATTTTTAGTTTTTTTGAGGAAACTCCATACTATTTTCTATAATTGCTGTACTGGTTTACGTTCTCATCAACAGTGTATGAGTTCCCCTTGCTCCACATGCTCACCAGCACTTGCTAATTTTTGGCCTTTTTGATAAAAGCCTTTTTAACAAGAGTGAGAAGATGTCTCAATGTGGTCATGATTTGTGTTTCCCTGATACTTAATGCTGTTGAGCATTTTTTTCATATGCTTGGCCTTTTGTATATCTTCTTTTCAGAAATGTCTGTTAGATGATTTGCCCACTTGCTAATCAGATTATTTGTGTTTTTTGCACTTGATTTGTTGGAGTTCCTTATATATTCTAGAAATTTTTCCCTTATCAGATATATAGTTTGTATACGTTTTCTCCCATTCTGTGAATTGTCTCTTCACTCTTTTGATAGATTTCTTTGCCGTGCAGAAGCTGTTTAGTTTGATAGAATCTCATTTGTCTATATTTGCTTTTGGTGCCTGTGCTTTTGAGATTTTATCCATAAATCTTTTGCCAGACCAATATCCTGAAATATGTCCCTTATGTTTTCTTCCAATACTTTCATAGTTTTGGGTCTTACATTCAAGCCTTTAATTCATCTTGAGTTTGTTTTTATATGAGAGATAGGGGTGTAAGAGAGAGGGGGTGATTTTGGTGAGAGATAGGGGTCTAGTTTCAACTCCATACAGATACTTGAGTTTTTCCAGCACCATTTATTGAAGAGACTATTGTTTTCTCAATGTAGGTTCTTGGCTCCTTTGATGAAACTCAGTTGACTGTAAATATGTGGATTTGTTTCTGAGTTCTCTATTCTGCTCCATTTGTCTATGTGTCTGTTTTTATGCCAGTACCATGTTGTTTTGTTTACTATATAGCTTTGTAGTGTATTTTGAAGTCAAGTAGTGGGATGCCTCCAGGTTTGCTCTTTTTGCTCAGGATTGTTTTGTCTACTCTGGGTCTTTTTTTGTTCCATATAAATTTGAGTTCCATACAAATTTGAGTGTAAGTTTTTCTATTTTTGTGGAAAATGTTGGTATTTCAGTAGGGATAGCATTGAATCTGTGCAACTCTTTGAGTAGTGTAATCATTGTGACAATATTAATTCCTCCAATCCATAAACATGGGAGGTCTTTTCACTTTTTTTAAAAGTGTTTTATAATTTTTATTGTAGAGACCTTTCACCTCTTTGGTTAAATTTCTTCCTAGGTATTTAATTTTTTTGCAGCGATTGTAAACAGGATTGGTTTCTTGATTTCTTTTTCAGCTGGTGTTACCTGAGAATCTACTAAATTTTGTATGTTGATTTCGTATTTTGCAACTTATTTTCTGGTAATTTTTAAATTAAATTTTGGATATTATATATAAAAATCACAGAGAATACAGATAATATGATTTTTCTCTAGAGAGTTTTTACCCTTTCTACTATCAGGCAGATTAAAGGCTAATCACCTGAAACCAATCAGAGACTGAGCTGAGGTAAACCTGGATTGTGGTTGGGTTTTGATAAGGTCCCATTTAACTCTGGCTAGCATGCACTCTCAGGTCATAGTTATTCAGGGCATTCAACTGAGAAGCTTACGTATTCACTGGAGCTCTTTACTTGGATGCTTTTAAACTCGAATTTAAATCTTCTTAGAAGGGAAACAGTTTTTCTGATTAGCTTCTTGTCCTGTTGTCTCTCTGGTGTTAGATTTTGAAAAATGTCTTTTTAAAAAAGCCACCTGTGTGTCAAGCTCAGTGTTCTGTCTCACCATTCTCACTGGCATTTTGAACCTTTAAATTTCCATTTTGTATTATTAGCCCTGAAAGATCACCATCTATTGTTGGTTTTTCCCCTCTCCCAGAGTGGTTGTTTACCCATGCAAAGCCTGTATTGTCAGATTTTTAACCTGCACTTTGAATTGGCAATGTCCCAGAGGAAAATGCAGCTACAGAAGCTCAGTTCAACTTGTTCAGTCTCTTCTGCTCTGGATATTGGCCCCTCTAAATCCCTATTTTTTCCTAGCAGCAATGCTTTCTGCTTTTTTATTGGATTAGTTTCCTCAGTTGGAATGTTTGTCTAATACAAGCTCCTTTATCTTTTCTGGAAGTTGATCTTCTTGAACCAGTTTTTTTTGTTTATTTGTTTTTGTTTGTTTTTCTGGTTTTTTTTTTTATGTCTATATAAAGAAATACTTGTTAATGTCTACTGGGTTGTATGATATTTTATTTGTTCCTCACAATAAAGTTTCAGAGTATGTATAGTCTTTTCCATTTTTAATATATGAAATTACTCATTTACTGTTTCTAAGAAGTAGATTATAATATCTTCTTGCTTTAAAAAGAAAATCTTTGTGCTTTTACTACTATGTCATATTTTCTGATGCCGACGAAAGTGTGGAAAAGCTAAAATACCTTCAGCAACTTCAAGTCAGAGAAATTTGTGACTCTAAAACATGTGGACTTGTCCCATGGGATAATTCTTTCGCTTTTTTTTTTTTTTTTTTTTTTTTTCTTTTTGAGACGGAGTCTCGTTCTGTCACCCAGGCTGGAGTGCAGTGGCGCGATCTTGGCTCACTGCAAGCTCCGCCTCCCAGGTTCATGCCATTCTTCTGCCTCAGCCTCCCCAGTAGCTGGAACTGCAGGCGCCCGCCACCACGCCCGGCTAATTTTTTTGTATTTTTAGTAGAGACGGGGTTTCAGCGTGTTAGCCAGGATGGTATCGATCTTCTGACCTCGTGATCTGCCCGCCTTGGCATCCCAGAGTGCTGGGATTACAGGCGTGAGCCACTGCGCCCAGCAGCCCCATGAGATAATTCTGTGGTACCACTCTTTATACTGTCTGCACAGGTAAATATGCTGGAGTTGTAATGGTCAAACCAGCCTTGGAATAAAATATTGTAGAAAATAAATTTTCATAATGGTATTATATCCAACATGAATTGAGAATTATGTGTCAAATTCTTTTTTTTTTTTTTTAATTTTTTTTTTGAGACAGGGTCTTGCTCTGTCACCAAGGCTGGAGTGCAATGGTACAGTCTTGGCTCACCGCAACCTCTGCCTCCCGGGTTCAAGCAATTCTTCTGCCTCATCCTCCTAAGGAGCTGGGATTACAGGCATGCACCACCATGCCCAGCTAATTTTTGTCTTTTTTGTGGAGGCGAGGTTTCATCATGTTGGCCAGGCTGGTCTCGAACTCCTGACCTCAAGTGATCTGTCTTCCTTAGCCTCCCAAAGTGCTGGGATTACAGGTGTAAGCCACTGCGCCCAGCCTTATGTGCCAAATTCTTAAATGTGAATTGACATGTTTAAAGCTCTCAGTTACCCTGTGGCCTATACTCCCTTTTTATTGCCATTTTACTTTTGTTGAAACCAAAACTCAAAGGAAATGGTAACTTAGCCAAGGCCTCATACGATAGTAAGTAATCAGTGGTTGGTCCCAGCTACTGGGGAGGTTGAGGCAGGAGAATGGCGTGAACACGGGAGGGGAGCTTACAGTGAGCCTAGTTCACGCCACTGCACCTAGCCTGGGCAAGAGTGAGACTCTGTCTAAAAAAAAAAAAAAAAAAAAAAAAAAAAAAAAAAAAAAAAGTTTAAATAATGAATGGTTTAGCTCCAAAGCCGAACATTATGCATTAAATATATTGCCTCATGGGAAAACTACTTGAACCCAGGAGTTTGAGTCCAGCCTGGGCAACATAACAAGTCCTCTCTCTAAAAAAAATAAAAAATAAAAAATAAAAATCAGATAAAAAGTGCTGGGTGCAGCGTCTCATGCCTGTAATACCGGCACTTTGGGAGGCTAAGGTGGGCAGATCACCTGAGGTCGAAAGTTCGAGACCAGCCTGACCAACATGGAGAAACCCTGTCTTTACTAAAAATACAAAAATTAGGCAGGTGTGGTGGCAGGCGCCTGTGGTCCCAGCTACTTGGGAGTCTGAGACAGGAGAATCGCTTAAACTCAGAAAGCGGAGGTTGTGACCCTCTAAGATCGCGCTATTGCACTTCAGCCTGGGTAACAAGAGCCAAAATTTGTCACAAAACAAAGCAAACAAACAAAAAACAGAATAAAAATAATAAAAATTGGCTGGGCGCTGTGGCTTGCGCCTGTAATCCCAGTTCTTTGGGAGGCCGAGGTGGGTGAATCACTTGAGGTCAGGAATTAGAGACCAGCCTGGCCAACATGACAAAACCCCATCTCTACTAGAAACACAAAAATTAGCTGGGCACGGTGGCGGGCGCCTGTCATCCCAGTTACTTGGCAGACTGAGGCAGGAGATTTGATTGAACCAGGGAGGCAAGAGTTTGCAGTGAGTAGAGATTGCGCCACTGCGCTCCAGCCTGGGCGACAGAGAGAGAGACTCCGTCTCAAAAAGTAAAAATAAAAATAAAAATAAAAATTATATTCTGGGTCAAAAGTGAGAAGCCATTTTCCTTCTCTTGCTTGAGAAACTAAAATACCCCAATTTAGAGAGGAGAACTGTGAAGACAAATTTTTATTGGAATCTTGCAGTAACTAAATCCCAAAAATCTTTATATCTGGAAATGCATGTTAAGAAATTATTAATTAACATTTTATCCTCTTCTTTGTTTCACATTATTAATTTCAAAGTATTTATTTCAAATATAAAGATTTCAAAAATACAATGAACTCTGTACATCTGCTGTAAAATATTGTTGGACACTATATGTAAAGATTTTTATATCAATTTGTAAGAAATTAATATATATTGTAGAATACAACTCTAAAGTGATAGAAAAATGGCCTATTTATTGCTGATATATTTCCATTTTCTATGATTGCTACTATTATGAGCAGCTTACAATGAATTCATTATCTTGCGAGAGAAAATAATTCTGTTCCAAAGACCTCCTCTGAGGTACAACAAATTAGAATTACTAGAAAAAGACCTACTGTATTAGAGACAGTTATAACTGCCCCTTTTCATTTTCATTAAAAATGAAGCTCTGCAGCAGATGGGCTTCAAAGATATTTTAAAGATTTAAGTGCTAATGCATGGGAGAATTCCAATGCAAACAGTTCCTTTAAAGTACTTTAGTGCACGCTGGGCTGTGGGAAGGACCTGGAGAGGCCTCTTAATCTTGCTTAGATCTTTTCATTAATAGAGTGTTATAAAATTACCTTCAGCATGATGAGAAAGGCAGTCTTACTGGGAGAAGCTTGGCTTCTTCCTGAATTATCTCCCCCTCAACTAAAGTTTAGTAAACCATTCTAAATAAAGAAACAACTCCAGCTGCAATGGATGAGTTTCAGTTTGGGATTATTTTATTAAATATTGAATATTTTATTTTTTGAAAGCATATGGCATACAAATGTTGAGAATTTCCCAAAAAAGCTAACTTTTCAGTAGCATAGAATTTCATATTTTAAGTACAGAAGTGATCGGTTAAAGTTAAGTATTTAAAAATGGAAATATGTTGTTTGAATTTCAGATGAGTTTGGACGGGTTCAGGGTGGTATGGTCGTAGATGTGTTGTTGGAATTTCAGAGTGCAGTTGAATCACCACAAAGTTTCAGTCTACATAAATATCTATAGCAAAGTCAATACAAGCTGGCCTCATCATAGTCATATTAAGAATCACAGTGATTCCAATTATGATGTCATTAAAGTTAGTAATTGCATTAAAGTATTACATGTGACACAAGCTTATGGACAGTCTACATGCTACATAAAGAAAAGGTCTAGAGGAAGGAGCATTTAGGTCACAAATTAGCTGATTCAGAAAAACTAAAGAAACTGCCAGAGAAAAAAGGAAAAATTCTATCATCCCTAGAATTGTCCATTTGTTCTATGATAAAATTCCACTTTACTTTCACCAGTAGAATTCAGCCTTACCTCTTTAGTTATGTAAAACATTGCCAAATAATTTTATATGTTAATTTGTTCCTAAGATGACATTTTATATATAATAATTAGGTTTTTAGATAATGCTCTCTTCTATTTTTCTATAATTTTTTTACTCTTACCTACCATTGTCAGAAAAAATCAAACGATAAGAAACGGCAATAAACAATATAGTGTTCATTTTACAGGGAAATAAACATTCTTCTGGTTTTCTCTTTCATTTCTAGTTCACCAAACTTTATAAGAAAGAAAAGATATCCTCTTAGTTATTACCCAGGTCTTAGGAACCAATGTGGAAGCCAGAAAAAGTATGTTTGTTATCTTCTTAGGAAAAGTCCCTCACGCTATTCATGCATGCAGGAATGACCAGAATGGTGAAAGAAATTCCATCCTGGGCTCAGCTACTAACAAGGTAAGTTTGTATGAGTAATGCAATTTCAATGCATCACCTCTTCACATCTGCAAAATGAGGATAATAATATGTATACAGCAATAGATTTCATGAGACAAAGTTAATAACATTTTGAGGTAATTTTTACATAATAAAGTCCTGTACAACTGTGAGTAATTATTACACCATTGCTACTATAAAGGCTTTGCTCGTATTGGGTCATGGGAAGCTATTTTCTTTTCCTCTCTAGTTTACAGCTACACAACTTTACTCCCCTTCACTTTATTTTATAGGGTAGGGAGTCCAGCTGTGAAAGCCTACACTAAATTAGATGACTAGAAAAACAAAGATCTGAATGCAGTTCTCATTCCATTGTTGCCATCCACCCAAGTTATTCCCACCATCACCCTATATTTATCACAAGAGTTTGACTTGGTGAAGTATACCATAAATCAAATTGAGGGTTTACAAGACTTTTTATTTCATAGATTTAAACATAGATTGAATGCTTGAATAAATATTGGACCATTTTAATAAAATACTAGCTTAACTGAAGTGCCATTAAATAGTAGAGAACCAATAAATAAACCAGCATTCCAATCCAGACATATTATTAAGGGAGGAAGCAATCAGATGTGTAAAGAAGGCCTACATTATAGGAGGACAATTCTTACAAGCCAGATGTTATAACTTTTGTTTGTCCTTTGTATAGCACAATATGCTCTAAGGTATTTTGTAATCCTTAATTAGAAAAACTTCATTTAACCCAAGTCTTTTTGTTTCTTCTAATTCTGAATGATGTATACAATTTTGAATGCTCTTGCATTGATCTCTAACGGCCTCAAATGAGTAATTTCCATTTGATTTTGATGATTTCTTTGGATATCAGCAATGTCCCTAAAGTAAAACGGCAACACACTTTGGTCTTATTTTTTCGTGGGCTGATATTTCGTCTGATGTAAATTGGAATCCTGGAATTCCTTCAACATTTTGATCATCTTCTAGGTATGTTGCCATTCCTAATACTTTATGAGGGAAGCTTGATATCAACTAACTTCAGATATTTGCTTCAATATAGTTTTATCTTGTTTTGGAGTCTTGTTAGATGTTTGGGACTGATCAGTGAGTAAATAAAACAGTACACAGAGCCCCAAAGCATCAACAAATCTTTACCGAGGGTTTCTTCTGAGGATTTACAAAGTAGGAAGTATTCTGGCTTCTGCTCTGCAGTTGGTTATCATCTGAAAGAACAAATGATTAAGTCGGAGCTCTAGACAGTGTGAATTAAAGAGCAGTGTAAAGAAAACTGGCCTTGAAATCTATAAACCTAGTTTAGAATCTTCACTACGCCTGTTACTACTGGCTAGCTAATATTGGTAAATTATGTAATCTCTCTAAACATAAATTTCCACAAAACAAATAAAAGCTAGCATTATTAATGAACGACTTTGAGTACAATGAACACTTTTTGCCTTAATCATACATATGTTTGTCCTGTACCCTGTGACAGAGGAAATCGTCCATTCACTCTAGTTTCCCTACCAGTAAAATGCTATGAGTTCACCTGAAAGAGTTATAAGCCTGTACTAAGGAAAGTACTACAGAAATCCAATTATTGTGTGGAAAATGGCAAGGGAGAGTGATGTTAAAGTTCAATTATTATTTAACAGTAAGCAAGAGCTTTCAGAGAAACAGAGGATGGCTTTATTGTCTTTTCTAGTTATGGAAATTAGTAAGAATCAAGAGAAACTTCTGCTAAATACACAAAAGTATACAGACAAAACAAAATACTACAGACTGGGTGGCTTAAACAACAGGAATTTACTTTCTCACAGTTCTGAAGGCTGGGCAGTCTAAGGTCAAGGTGTCAGTGGGTTTGATTTCTTCCAAAGCCTCTCTCTTTGGCTCGGAGATGGCTTCTCATTGCATTCTCATATAATTGCCCTTTTGTGTGTCTGTCTGTTATCTGCATTCTACTCTCCTCTTCTTACAAAGACACCAGTAATATTGAGTCAGGACTCACTCATAAGACATCAGTCTACCTTACATAATTATTTAAGGGCCCTATGTCCAAATACATTCACATTCTGGGATATTGGAGTTTAGGACTTCAACAAAGGAAATTGAGAGGACACACCTGATGCTATAAGAAATTGATTTTCACAAAATCATAAGGCCAGTGTTACAGTGACCAAACTTCTAACAAACCAAAGACACAGTGGGAGTGACTCTGTGTGTATGTGGGTTGGGGGAAGGTTGCAAGAGAAGGCAGATGGTTTAATCAGAGATCAGACTAGGCTGTACGTGGTGGCTCACGCCTGTAATCCCAGCACTTTGAGAGGCCGAGACGGGTGGATCACTTGAGGTCAGGAGTTCAAGACCAGTCTGGCCAACATGGCAGAACTCTGTCTCTACTAAAAATACAAAAATTAGCCTGGTGTGGTGGCGCCCACCTAATAATCCCAGCTACTCAGGAGGCCGAGGCAGGAGAATCACTTGAACCTGAGAGGCAGAGGTTGTAGTGAGCCGAGATTGCACGATTGCACTCCAGCCTCGGCAACAGAGCAAGACTCCAACTCAAAAAAAAAAAAGAGTTGAGAGTAAGCACATTTTGTAGGACTTTTACTTTCTTAGATTAATTCAGCCATATATTAATGAGTTCATATTTATATTTGCCCATCATGAGATGTTATTTTGTTTATCCTTTTTACTCCAAGATAACAGACATAAATACAATAAATACAATACCTGACATGTCTCTCCCGGGGGCAGGGCGGAAGGACACAGAAGATGGAAAGTGGTCCAAAAAAAATCTGTCAGACCAATTCAAATTTTTGCAATATGAAAACATGGATTTTTAGTAAATGTTAAAAATGAGAACAGTAAATACATCTTAGTTGTTTGACACACATGATTGTGAGAAGAACTTAAGAAAATCATGCAATTTAGGCTGGACAATATAGCAAGGTGTCATCTCTACAGTAAGTTTAAAAAGCTGGATGTGGAGGTGCATGCCTGTAGTCCCAGCTACTTGAGAGGCTGAGGCAGTAGACTCACTTGAGCCCAGGAATTCAGGGTTACAGTAAGCTATGATCATGCCACTGCACTCCAGCCTGGACAACAGAGCAAGATCCTGTCTCTAGAAAACGTAAATTAAAAAAAAAAAAAAAATGCAATTGGTTATACCTGGTTATGAGATCACAGATTTAAAAATAAAAACAGAAAGTCTCCAAAACTTATTTCCTTTAAATTGACCAGCTTTGATTTGGTCAAATACATTTTTTTTTCTGTATTCATAGATGATTGCATTATTTTTAGTCATGGATGTATGATTTTATACAAAAGAATGATCATGTCACTGCTATAGTGCTACTCATGTTGGTGTTATGCTCTTCTATAAAGGATGAGAAAGTAAGGTCAGCAAATTATTCTGCTGGAGGAATTGATTTTTACTATGTTTAACACTATGTGTATAATTATTATGTGTCTAATGTGTCTGTGATTATGGATATGTTTAAAGTCTTTGAAATCTAATTCAAAATAAACACTACAAGCATTGAGAAAGAACTTTCATTATATAAAAAAGCATGAGAAGGAATGCACATAAAGGGAATATGAGTTTTACGTATTCTTACACCAAAATAAAATTTTAGAATATTATTAGGTGTTTGTTCATGGTATTATATCATTAGAGGTGTAAAAGCTCTTTAGTTGGCTAGCTAAATAAAATATCCTTGCTTAATATTAGATGTGAGTTATTTGTATTAAAAAATTTTTCCATATATCATCTTAATCAAAGATCAGAATAAACTCAGTTCAGTGTAGCTATTTGTAAAATGTAAGACAAAACACTTAGACTATATAGATAATGATTCAGAATTATAAGTCTTACAAACTATTCTTCTGCATATTTAAAGATGAATCTTTGCAAATGTTTTAGAAGATATTGTGAGAAATTTACTTTTCATAAATTTAAGGTTAATACTTTATCATAAATCTATCTCAAAATGCATTGTGATTTATCTGAGTGGAACTTTATGACTGTGGCCTTGTGTTACGGGTGGAATTGTGTCCCCACCCAATTCATATGTTGAAGTCTTAGCCTTCAGTACCTCGGGATATGACCTTCTTTGGAAACAGAATCACTGCAGATGTAATTAGTTAAGATGAGGTCATAGTGGAGTCGAGTAGGTCCCTAATCCAATATGACTGGTGTCATTTTCAAGGGAATACATTTGGACACTGGTATGTATCCAAAGAGGATGTCATGTGAACATGAAGACAGCCATGTACAAGCTCAGGGAAAAGGCCTGAAACAGATCCTTCCCTCACAGGCCTCAGAGAAGCCAACCCTGCCAACACTTTGATTTTAGACTTCCAGTCTCTAGAACAGTGAGACAATAAGTTGGTGTGTAAAAGCACCGTTTGTGGTGCTTTTTTTATTTTTACAGCAGGCTAGAAATCTAATACATCAGGTCTCCAGTCTTGTAATTTTGTTACTGCCTTAAAGAACATAAAACAGTGAAGATATTCACCAATGATATAGTCTTTGCCAAGTTTCTGTAGCACCGTGAGGTCTTGCCAATATATCACAATACATGAGTATTTTCTAATGAATATTCAGTTTTGAAGAATAGTTTCTAATTAATATGCCATCTCTAATGAGAAAACAAATTAAACTAATAATATTGAAGGTGTAAAAAGTTCAGCCAGGAAAGACTCAATTATGAGTTATTAAAAAATACACTTAAAGAGATGTATGCTAATAGAAATGCTTCAGTTTCTTCTTTAAAGTTTATTTTTGTAAAGAGTCTTGAAAAGTCAAACTTCAGAGTCAAGCAGAGTTGCTTAGAAAGGTGTCTTGATGTTTATTAGTGCTGTGGTGTTAGGTAGCCACTTAATGTTCTAAGTCTAAGGTTAAAAAATGGGAATAAAAGTGCTTAACTTGAAGGATGATTCTGTGAAATAAATGAGATGATTAAAGTAAGCATCAGCCTTTTTCAATTGAAGCACTTTTTAAAAATTGAAGCATAACTTTATATAAAATACAAATCTTAATTTCACAGTTTGAAAAATATTTACATATGAATATACATTTAGTGCCCAATAAAAGTATATAACTTTTTCATTAATTCATTTCTAAGATCTCTTTTTGTCTCTTTCCTCTCAGTAGCCTCTATTTTGCTTTTATAGTAATAGATTGTTTGGTCATTCTTCAGTTTAATACAAATGAATTCAACAGGAAATACATACAATATATAGTCTGTTCCTGGGCTCCTTTGTTCAACATAATGTCTATGAGATTCATTTATATCACTGTACATAAGTAATTTTTAGTACTGTGTAGTATTCCATTAGAGAAACATGTCAGATCTGGTTATTCACTTGCATGTTAATTATAGCACTAAATGTAAAAAGAAAAACAATAAAACTCTAAGAAAGGAAAGAAAAATACCTTTATGATTATATAGTATGTATAGATTCTTTAAATGAAGAGAAGAAAGAAAATATTAATCATTTTAAAAATTACTTGCATTTAATTAAAATTAAGACATTCTGTTTACCAACAATGCATTGTTTAAAATATGAATAAACAAGCCATAGTGTGAAATATTTCCACAATACTTATAACTAAAAAATAACTCACAATATATAAAGAACTCTTATAATTAATAAGAAGACAACAAATGACTTACGTTTAAAAAATGTCAGACTACTTGAGCAGGCACTTCTCAAAAGAGGGTATTCAAATAGCCGGCAGTTACATGAAAAGAGCTGACAAAAAGAAGGAAACGTGATATAAAAACATAATGACACACCATTACATAATTACTAAAATGGGCAAATTTTAAAAGACTGTCAATATCAACTATTGTAGAGGAAGCAGATAAACTGTAATTCACGTATATTACATATATAATTTTAAATTGGTTTAGAAAAACATTTGGTATTACATACTAAAGTTAAATACATGCCTATTGTATGATCCAACAATCACATTTTTAGGTCTTTTTCCAAAGACTCTCAGAATACACATTCACCAAATTATATGCATAAAAATGCTTGTAGAACTGTTATTCACAACCCTAGTCTGGAAACAAATCAAATATTCATTCAGAGAGAAATGATAAAAAAAAGTATAGCACACAATAATTGTTAGCAATAGCCACTACTATTATGACTTTATGTTTTTCTCCAAATATATAGTGTCTACTAGATATCATGTTTTGGTTTCAAATGTTTACTTTTCCATGTTTATTCATTGGGCAAGCTGAATTGTAGTAGACAATGAGTTGTTTAGGCAGATTATTCTGTTGGGATGGAAAAAGGACTTTGATAAATATCTCCTCATCAAAAACAATAGCTAACCTCTTTGCCCATACCTTTACTTCCTAAATCTACTTTAGTCTGTTCCTTTCACAACTCATTAACTCTACTCCTATTGGAGATTTATAACATGCTTTTGTGTACTTATAAAACCCTTTGCAATTGGAATTGCTCTAAATGTTGATCCTGTTACATAGTAGATAGATAGAAGTGAAATGAGAGCAGGAGAGAGGAAAGAGCATTCGTAGTCATTAATAGTATTCATTCAGCTATCTCACCATATAGTTAGTTACTTATTTTAAAGAAGGGAAGCACTGAACTAGTATATACCAGATGTCTGATGAGGTATCCTATTTTTAAAATTTTATAAAATTCCTCTAGCCAGTATTATATGGGATAGCCTGTGATCTCCATCTCCCTTAATTTTTCACATTCTTACTTCTTATTTCAGGTTTTTCCTCCCATGAACTCTAGATTTTACCAACATCTTAATTTCAGTTATTATTATCTTTTTTATTGTTCACTATTGACACAGAAATAATTCAGACCCTTTTTCTTCTTCTTCTTCTTCTTCCACCCCTACCCAAAAATATCTGCTAGGTTTGTGATATAACAGGCTTTTACTGTGGGTTTTGAAGCACGGAAGGGTTTTAGATGAAACCAGTGCAATAAACTTAGAAGTGAATTTTAGACACTCAGAAAATTCCTTACTGGGCAATATTGTCTTCTAGCTTCAGCCTCTTGTCATTTGTTAGGTCTTTCTCTCTGTGCCTCTTCACTCTTCCTTCTCAGTTTTCTCCTATATCCAATCCTGGACTCTTGCTCTCTCCATACTTAGTAGTCTTATTATCACATTGTTAAATCTTTCCACTTTCAGTGCACGCCCTGTTAGATGTTTATTTAATGAGACATTGTAGTCAATCTTTTGCTAAGGTCTTGACATCAAAAGTTTTTTTTTTTTTTTTTTTTTTTTTATTTAGGTCCCACAAAATAAGACATTCTAAAAACTTCCAAGTTCTACAGTGTATGAAGACTGTTCTTTCATTGCCATGATAAACTGCCAAAGCACTGACATATGATTATCTGGAGAGTGAGAAAAGAAATAAATAAAGAAGTTTCAAGTCTCCAGTTTAATCTATAAAGTCAATCACTGTTTCTAGCATTTTTTTAAATCTGCAGAGATGAAATAATATTGGCCAACTTAACTTGTATGTTTTGTTCTCCTATGTTGTGACAGGAAGACCACCTAACTCCGTAACCTATAGGGTTTCAGAGAGATTCTAAATTGAAGAAGGAAGATACAAAAACTGGATAATCAGCCACTGAGTGATTCCATGATCGTTGTTTGAAAAAAACATATGGAATTCACAGGAGTGAAGTTGAAACTTGCCTATGGGATAGCTCTGTAAAACCTGTGATAAAGGAATTTACTTGGCTGCTGCAGACATCATTCGATGCCTTGTGACATCTTTTCTTACAATTTTAACTTCCGTAGTCGTATCATTCCCTTCTGCACATTTTGAAGTTAGCATTAAAAAATCACGGCATAGTGAATGGTTTTAATGCAATATTAAGGAAAGTTAAGGTTATGGTTGTTTAAGAAACACTAGAACTTAAAAAATGTGAGAAGGGACTGGGAAATCAAGATTGCTGGAGGCCATGACTTTGCTATTTACTTTGTTCTAACAGGGTCAGCTCTTGGCAAATTCTAGAAGGAGGTATACAAGTTCCTTCACTTTTCTGATCAAATCACCTTTATCATTTTACGTGTAATTCACCCAATTGTAGGACATAAATATACTGCTACTATGATTGTATCATAAGCGAAGAAACTAAGCTCCGGAGAGGTTAAGCAAATTGCCGGAGGTCAGAAAGCTAGTTAATGGCAGTGTTGGGTTGAAAGACTGTTCAGCCAACTTTTACTACTAGAATTCAGTACACTACTTCTTCTGGTAGCTGTTAACTGCAAAAGAAGTACTCTTTCAAGAGTGTGTGTGTGTGTGTGTGTGTGTGTGTGTGTGTGTGTGTCTGTGTCTGTGTGTGTGTGTGAGATCTAGGATGAAGGTGTTGGTGATCCAGAGGAAACATATTTGTAGTAGTGGCATAATACATGATAGCATTTGGGAATGTTGGCAAATGTGGATGATACAAGAGAGGGTGTGGATTGTTTTTGTTATCCCACACCGTACACCACTCTCTTATACTTGAAATAGACTGCTTTAATACCTAACACTTTAATGACCAACAAGTGAAAATGTTTCATTTTCAAAAAGCAAAAGCACATGTGGATATTTATGATACTAAGAATAATTTGCTAAATAAGAAAAACCAGTAACAACCATGGTGAAAAATATTCATTCAATAAATATTTGTTTACAGCCTACTATCTGCTAGGCACTGTTATAGAGATGCAATGGTGAAGACTGACATTTTCCCAGATTTCTCAATTTAGCAACTTTTGGAGAAATGCAAACAAAGAAGACATATTTAAGGAATGACAAATAAAAAGAGAGGTGTGGGAAAGTTTGAAAAAAATTAAAGAATGCCTTTTCAAATCTAGTGAGGTTTATAAAAACTTCTTACAAAATGGATGAGTGGATGAAATTAAGTTTAGTAACTTAAAAACAGCAAGACTTATCATATAATATGATGCAATAAAGACATTCTATTCCACTTCTTTCTTTAAGGCCAAATAAAAAATCAAGAAGAAAATTAACAAGAAAAGAAAAAATCAGCACCACCAATGAAAACAGGAACTAGTCACAACCCTAAATCTCTATCTATAAAAAGTAACTGTCAAATACTGTAAAACACCAAACCAAGGACAGGTGCAGGGAGTAGACACGGACCTCTACAAATCTTAAGTACTTTATTCTCCTAGAATTAGAGACATACGAAGGGGGAACTAAGTCCCTTGTCTGGAATAGCAGTGTCCTTGGCAGGTCATGGGTAAGTCGCAAAATTATAAATCGGCACAGTAATGTTTTCTCCTTGCAAGGAAAGTTCGGAGTGGAGGGAGTTCACTGAGAGGCATGCACACCTCTGTTCTCCTGAAAGAGGATAAAACTAATTTCAGGGAACTCTGCAAATTTGTTGAGGAAGTGCTCTAAAACAAGAAGAAAAAAATTACAGACAAAAAAATTAGTAAGAAAATTGCGGAAAAGTCAGAAAGAGAAAATTAAAATGAACATTTAAATTAAATTATTATTATTATTATATTATTATTATTATTATTATTATTTTGAAACAGGGTCTCTGTCGCCAAGGCTGGAGAGCAGTGGCATGATCTGGGCTCAGTGCAACTTTCACCTCACAGGTTCAAGTGATCTTCCCACCTCAGCCTCCCAAGTAGCTGGGACTATAAGCGAAGGCCACCACACTTGGCTATGTTTTTTTGTTTTTTTGTTTGTTTGTTTTTTTAGTAGAGGTAGGGCTTCACCATGTTTCCCAGGCTTGTCTCCAACTCACGAGCTCAAGCAATCTGCCCATTTTGGACTCCAAAAGTGCTGAGATTTACAGGTGTGAGCCACTGCACCCAGCCCAAGTAAATAAAACTTAACTAATAATTCTAAGAAATGAAAGTTTATCTAAGAAAATATGGATTTCCAGAATTGTTCACCAAAGCAGTAAAACATGAAAACTAAACCAAGTGACATAAAAAATTTGAGAAAATATCACAGAGATGCCAGCCCCAAAGTAACAGTTTAAAAATATTCATGAAGAAGGTTAACAAATATCCACAGACAGAAATTTCATATGCTATTCCTTGTTTTCCAGAACAGAGAAAAGAAAAGCTAACCCACATTTTTATAAAGAAAGAGTGACATTAATACAAAAACCTGAGAAAGGTAGTTTAAAAAATAAAGAAAATAAACTACCTGTGGAAAACTTCAATTATGAATACACATTCCTAAGAAGGTAGAGAAGAACGATCAAATGTTCCTTTCAATAGATGTTGAAAAGAAATCCTTAAAATTTTTAAATATGTTATTCATCAAGACCTCTATATGAAGTTCAACTAGATAGGAATTAGTTAACATTGTCTAGGAGCACATAAAATAATACCAACAGAAATAATTATAATGCTGGTAAGTAACATTTACTAAGTAGTTACTATTGTGACTGAGACTCCTTCAGCCACTCTTTTCTTATATTGTATACTAGTCCACAAGGTAAGTACTATTATTACCCATTTTACAGATAACAAAATCCTGGCACAGAGATGCCAGGTAACTTCCAAGATCAATGATCTAGTAACTGGCAGAGCTGGGTGCAAACCAAAGTGGTCTGACTTTGGAACTAATATATGAAATATAAATCATCTTTTAAGTGGAGTGGTCCAAGAACACTTTATATATGACTTACAGAAAGAATGCTTCAACTCTTTCCTGAAAAACAGTACCAACTTGAAGGCTGAAGAGGGAAGACTGAATAAATGGAAAAGAATTTTTTTCTTAAATAAGACTAAATATTGCACATGTGCACAAATCATTTTCTATACCATTTGTTACACAAACATTTTCAATAGCAATGACTGACAATACCATGAGATTCCATCTGTAAGTGGACAGTATAAATAAATGTGGTATATTCATATGAGAGAGTATGTCATTTTTTTAAGGTTGATTAATATGTGCTAATGTAAAAAGTTGGGCAAGCTCTATTAGTGAAAAAAAGAAAGTACAGAACACAATATTCCCATTAATCTAAACAAAAAAGAGATTTGTAGTTTACACAATTATAAATACATATGAAAATTCCTGTAAGGGAGTAAAATGACCATATTGTTTAGCTCTGAGGAGTCCACCTGGGGGTTGAGTGGCATGGAGAGAGGTGAAATATGTTTAATTTTTAAGCATATTTCTGTAATTTAAAAAACTATATTATTGTGTTGTTTTTAAAATTAGTGATAGGCATCCATCTGTATCCATGGAGAATTGGTTCTAGGGTCTCCTGAGGATACCAAAATCCATAGATTGTCAAGTCTCTGTTATAAAATGGCACAGTATTTTCCCATAGTCCATGTTATGGGAAACATACATGTATCCTCTTGTATACTTAAATCATCTCTAGGTTATTTAAAATACCTAATACAAAGTGGATGCTATGTAAATAGTTGTTTTACTGTAGTGTCTATAGAATAATGACAAAAAAAAAGTCTGTGCATCTTCAAGCCACAGGCAATTTGTTTTTGACTATTTTTGATCCTTGCTTGGTTAAATCTATGTACGTGGGACTCACAGATATGGAGGGCCTGTATGTAAAATATGTATTTAAGTGAACCAGCCAGGTGAAAGGCCAGGGGTTATACTCTGGTGGAGGCGCAAAAGAGAAGCAACAACAACAGCAGCAACAAATGATTGGGAATGGCCCTGAACTGAAGGATACTCAAGTAAACTGTAGGAATAAAGAGGTTGAGAAAGATGCCAAAAGCAGTTTTCCAAATTGATCAGCATTTGACCCCACTGTGGCTAAAATAGTTCTGCAGCTTCAGAACAATCTCATCCTTATACTGTTCCTAAAAGAGAGGTGACAGTGTTTTCATAATGCACCACTGGTATTACAATTTTTTAAAATTATACTTTCATGACCCTTAAAGATAATTTTAACATAGAAAACTCTCCTGAGGGATTCAAAAGTCAATGAAATCTATTGACTATTTTCCTATAACTGGGAAACAACTGTTTTTCAGAGCTTTGATTTTATACAGACTACTCATCTAATATAGAGTTCACTCAGAGCAAAACTTCATACTTTTAGACTTGGAGTAATATATACAATGTGTTATTCAATTCGAGGAAATTATAATTTCAAAGTGATATCAAGCACATACAATAACTGGTTGTAGTTCAATATAATGTCGCCTGCTAGAGATTCTAGTAAATACATATGTTTATTCTCCATCTCCATTTATTAGAGCTTTCTTTAAATAGGTTCTCTCATGATAAATTTCCAAAGTAAGATACCCAATTTCTGAAGGGTCTTCTGCATTATCAAATATTTAGTATTGTTCTATTGTTATAAATTTTATTCTGTATGAGTACTCAGAGGATTGTTAACTTATGCTTGTCATATATGTTACTTTTCTGATAAATCACTTTATTAAATAATCAAATAATTAGTCCTTTATGTATTACAGTTAGCCTTATGGTCATATATATTTATTATATGGAAAGGGAGACTCCTAATTTAATAAAATGAATTACTAGCTTTCAAAATTGAGTTTATGTTAACTTAATTGTTTGATAAACTGTAGTTTAACTCTCAAATACAGAAAGGATAATTCTAAAATTTAGTGTTTTACATTTCTTTCTAAATTAGTCTAGTACAATGGTCATAATAACATCGAGGACCTCTAGTTTATTTGAAACATTGGCAGTCACTGTGTAGTTGTGTAAATATAGATGTAGACACTGGAGAAAGGTGGGAATGTGTTTTGACAGCATAATGTAGTCTGGAATATATTTTTCTGAAAAAATTCCAAAAATTGCCTAGGGGTATTTTTGTCATTTGCCTCTTTCTTATAGAAAATGATGTTGAATAAGCAAAATAAAAATAATCACAATTCCTAAGACTGAGTATTCTGAGAGATTGAGGTTTTGTAAATTGCAGTTTTACAGTACTTGAATATGATTTGTTTAAAAAGAAATACATAGACATGCCATTTGGGTTTTTGTTTGCACAGTTCACCTTTTTTGCAAACCTCTTTTTATGCTGTCTACAGCAAAGAGGTCATGTCAATCCCATCTCTAAGTTCTAAATAAGTGAATTTTGAGAAATAGTATTCTAATATTTCTCTGCTAAAGTAAATTTAAAATTCCAAGCCTTTAACTTGCCTAGATTATCTTTAGTACTATTTTATTCCTAGTATGTAAATTTAAGAACAATTTAGCTTTTATAGAAAGTTTTGAAAATATGAAATATATATGTACATATATAGTTGCGTCACTTAAAGATGGAAATACCTTCTGAGAAATGCATTGTTAGACAATTTCATTCTTGTGTGAACATCCTAGAGTGTACTTACACAAATCTAGATGGTATTGCCTACTTCACACCTTGGCTACTATTACAGCCTACTGCTCCAAGGCTAAAAACCTGTACCGCATGTTACTGTACTGAATACTGTAGGCAACTGTAACACAATGGTATTTGTGTATCTAAACATAGAAAACATATAGCAAAAATACAGCATAAAAGGTAAAAGAAAAATGGTACACTTTCATAGGGTACTTACCATAAGTGGAGCTTGCAGGACTGGAATTTGCTCTGGGTGAGTCAGTAAGTGAGTGGTGAATCAATCTGAAAGCCTAGGACATTATTATCCATGACTGAGGACTTTATAAACACTGTATGCTTAGGCTTCACTAAGTTAATTAAATTTGTTTCTTTATTAATAAATTAACTTTAGCTATAACTTTTTCACTTTATAAACTTTTAAAGTTTTTACACTTTTTGACTCTTGTAATAACGTGTAACTTCAAAAACATTGTACAGCTGTAGAAAATTATTCTTTTTATATATTCTATAAGCTTTTTTCTATTTTTATTTTTGACTTTTTAAACATTTTGGTTAAAAACTAAGGCACAAACACACACATTAGTGTAGGCCTACACAGGCTCAGGATCATCAATATCACTGTTTTCCACCTCTACATCTTGTTCCACTGGAAGGCCTTTAGGGGCAATAACATACATAAAGCTGTCATCCTCAAGGCCTCATTCTGGTGTACCTCTTGAAGAACTTGCCTGAGGCAGTTTTATAGTTAACTTTCTTTTTGTAAAGACAGAGAGTACACTCTAAAATAACAATAAAAAGTGTAGTATAGTAAATACATAAACTATATTCATTTATGATCAAGTATTACATATCAAGTATTATGTACTCTACATAATTGTACGTGTTATACTTTTATTCAACTGGCAACACAGTAGGTTTGTTTATACCAGCATCACCACAAAAATGTGGGTAATTCATTTTGTCACAATATTAAGATAGCTATGATGTCACTAAGCAATAGGAATGTTTCCGTTTCATTACAACCTTATGGGAGTACCATTTTGTATGCTCTTTATTGTTGGCTGGAACATCATTATGTAACACATGAGTGGTGGAGGGTCTCGCCTCCATGCTGATAGCTGCTGACTGATCAGCATGGTAGATGCTGAAGGTTAGGGTGGTTGTGGCAATTTCTTAAGACAACACTTAAGTTTGCTGCCTCAATTGACTCTTTCTTTTAGGAAAGATTTCTCTGTAGCATGAGATGCTGTTTGATAGCATGTTATCCACAGTAGAACTTCTTTCAAAATTGAGTAAATCCTCTCAAACTCTGCCACTGCTTTATCAAGTAAGTTTATGAAATATCCTAAATCTTTGTTGTCATCTCAACAAAGTTCAGAGCTTCTTCATCAGGTGGAGACTTCATCTCAAGAAACCAATTTCTTTGCTCATCCATGCAAGTAATTCCTTATCCCTTCAAGTTTTATCATGCGATTGCAGCAATTCACTCACACCATTAGGCTGCACTTCCAATTCCAGCTTTGCTGGTATTTTCACCATATTCCTCAGTTATTTCCTCTACTGAAGTCTTGAACCACTTTAAGTCATCCATGATGGTTGGAATCAACTTCTAACAACCCTCTGCTAATGTTGACATTTTGACCTCTTTCCATGAGTAATGAATGTTCTTAATGACATTTAGAATGGTGAATCCTTTCCGGAAGGATTTCAATTTACTGTTCCCAAATACGTGAGAGGAATCTATAGCCTTACAAAATATTTTTCTTAAATAATAAGACTTGAAAGTTGAAACTATTTCTTGATCCATGTGCTGCAGAATGGATGTTGTGTTAGTAGACATGAAAACAACATTAATTTTTCTGTACACCTCCATCAGAACTTTTGGGTGACCAGATGCATTGTAAATAAGCCTAATATTTTGAAATACATCTTTTGTTTTCCTGAGCAGTAGATCTCAATGGTGGACCTAATGTATCCAGTAAACCATGCTGTAAACAGTTGTGTTGTCACCTAGGCTTTGGTGTTCTATTCATAGAATATAGGCAAAATAGATTTAACATCATTCTTAAGGGCCTTAGGATTTCCAAAGTGATAAATGAGCATTGGCTTCAAGTTAAAGCCAATGGCTGCATTAGCCCCTAATAAGAGTCAGCCTGTTCTTGAAGTTTTGAAGTCAGATAATGACTTCTCATCTCTCAAGGAGTCCTAGATGGCATCTTCTTCCAATAGAAGGTTATTTTTTTCTATACTGAAAACGTGTTGTTCAGTATAACTACTTTCATCAACTAGCTAGATCTTCTGGATAATTTGCTGCAGCACTTGTTCCTTCACCTCGTGCTTTGATATTATGGATATGACTTCTTTCCTTAAACCTCATGAACCAAATTCTGCTGTCTTCAAACTTTTCTTCTGTGGTTTCCTCATTTCTCTCAGCCTTTATAGAACTGAAAAGAATTAGGCACTTGCTTTGTATTAAGCTTTGATTTAACTGAATGTTGTGTCAGGATTGATCTGTTCAGACCACTGAAACTTTCTCCATACCAGCAACAAGACTGTTTACTTCTTTATCATTTATATGTTAACTGGAGTAGCATATTTAATTTCCTCCAAGAACTTTTTCTTTGCATTTTTCACTTGGCTAACTGGCACAAAAGGTGGATTTTGGCCTGTCTTAGCTTTTGACCTGCCTTCCTCACTAAGTTTAATCATTTCTAACTTTTGATTTTAAATGAGAGATGTGTGACCTTTTGTTTTATTTGAACACTTAGAGGATATTGTAGGACTATTAATTGGCCGAATTTTAATATTGTTGTTTCTCAGGAAATAGGGAGGCCCCAGGAGATGAAGAGAGATGGGGGAATGGTTGTTTAGTTGAGCAGTCAGAACACACACAACATTTTTCAATTACATTTATTATCTTATGTGGGCATGGCTCATGGTGCCCTAAAACAATTACAATACTAGCATCAAAGATCACTAATCACAGATCACTATAACAAATGAAAAGATAATGAAAGTTTGCCATATTGTGTGACTTATCAAAATGTGACACAGAGACAAGAAGTGAACACATTATGTTGAAAAATGTCATTGATAGACTTGCTATTCAGGATTGCCACAGATCTTCAATTGTAAAAAACACCCAATCATTGTGAAGTGCAGTAAAGCAAAACACAGTAAAATGAGGAATGTCTGCATATGTAATCTTTTAAAATACTAAAAAATGTTTATTCATTTATTCATTCATTCAACCGATAAATTTTACCTTGTGCCTTACAGTAGTCAGGCAATTGCCAAATACTGGTTAGACAGAAATGACAAAATAGGCATGTGTTTCTGCCCTCTTGGAGCTAAGAATTCAGAGGGGGAGGTAAAAATTACAAACTAAAATCCAACAAATACTTCATTACACATCACAAGTTGTATATACTGCTTTTTAAACTGCTTATATTCCACTTAGCATAACATGGAAGTATTACTGTCAAAAGTCAGATCATTCCAGTCCTCTGCTCAGAAATCTCCAGAGACTCCCCATCTGGCTCAGAATGAAGTCCCGAGCCCGTCCCTCTTGGCCTATATGCACTCAATGTTGGTGGCTGCTCTCTGATCTTTTCTTTGATTGGCACCTCCTTCCTCACCCACTTCAGTAGCTTGGACTTCTTGCTACCTCTTACTCACTTTAAAATGGCCAATGTCTGCCTCAGGCTTTATGTGTCCTAATCTCTTACCCTAAGGTTCTCTGTCTCCAAATGCCTTAGGTCCTAACTTGTTATTTTCAACTCCAGAAAGTTGTCACTGTCTACACATCTTGATAACCATATGCCCAGTTCATTTTTTAAATTTACTTAATTTTTCTTCATAGCTTTTAATCTGTCCTGGGACATTATATGTTCATATGTTTATTGTCAGGCTTTTCCTTCTAGAATGCTAGCTTCATGTAACTAGGGGTATTGCTTTCTTCACTGCCCTACCTTCTAGTACTTAATAAGCATTCGATGAATATTTATGAGATGAATGAATGAATAAACATATGAAAAAGTAGATGAATGAACAATTTTCTAGTCACTGCATGTTTTTATTTGCAGCATTCAAATATTTAATGATATAAACACATCATATTTGTTTAACAAATTTCCTATTTTTATCTATTGAGCTAAATTAATTATTTTTTTCCCTTTTACAAACCATGCTGCCATGAACTCCACTGTGGTTAGATTACTTATTATTTCCTTGGGATAAGTTAAAGGAAGTGGGATAAACTGTGTTATTATTCAGTCAATATTAGATAATGAGGGAGTATCTATTATTGCTAAGAAATGTATATATCTGAAATAAATTGAAGTTCATTCAGGTTAGCTGCTAGACTCTGTTCACCAGCAAATTTCAACTGAAATTATTTGGGGACCATACTCATGCCTCTAGTCTTGGCTTCTGTTGAATTCAATTTTACTAAATTTTCTTCAGTCACAATTTTTAACCACAGTTTGTCTAGGAAAGAAACCCAAATATGAGTTTTAATGTGTATAATATACAGGCCTTAGAAATTTTTTAAGTCTCACTTCTAAAAATCTAATAACTTTAAGAATCAGACTAGGAAACATAAATAAGAACACATATAGTGATCCATCCACAACTATTTGACTGGGAAGTAGATTAAAATCCTAAATTATTGCTGAAGTTTCCTAAGTTAAAAAAGACTCGAATATAAACTCCGAAACCAATCAAAGTTTCTCATGTCAGCTGTACTATTGCCTACGGAGCTAATCTATGCAAGTAGTATTTATCATTTAAACAGTCCTGGTTCAAAGACCATTGATGAAGTTATATTGTCAAAAGAAAGAACTTGTAACTGACAGTTTATTCAGCATGGGAAGGAAAGAATGAAGGAGACTATTTGCATTTAGCTTACAATTTAAAATAAAGAAAAAGTGAAGAGAACTATTTCCAAATTTGACATCATCTCTCTCCCCTCCTTTTTTTCTGAAGTACTGTTTTAGTTTTTAAAGAAATTCTAAATTGACATTTAAATGGTGGCAGGGCAATTCTGCGTCTCTGCCTTGCGAAACGGTCTCTGGAAATGTACAATTATGCTGTCATCTTTAGCACTCCACATTGGACAGAGTTTAATTATTAATGTGTTTCCCTCAGAGAATGACTCGATCATGTCACAACTCTAGACAAATACAGCTAATGTGAAATCATAAAATATTCACTTGAATACTGCTGAACTGACAGGAAATTAATTCTATGAACACTTTTGATATTACCAGAAAATTAGTTTCAAACGCATAAGACTGAAATAAATGTGTTCATAATTTGCTCAAGGGTAACGCTCATCTTGCAATCAGTCGGTGTCTTTTTATAAATGTTACAAGTATTGAGCATGGCTTTATGATAAAGAGGACAGCTAATGTAATGTATTATTTGTAGACAGTGTTTTACTTGTAAACAGCAGGGAGTGAAGAATTGCTCTCTCAGAAATATTTAAACTCCAGTAATATTCTGTTATTAATCATTTTGTAGAACTGAAGAAGTACCATCAAAAAAAATTTTTTTTTTCTTTCAAGACTGAGAAGCTTAAGGAATGGTAATGGGATTTCAAACTTTTCATTACAGATTACTGTCCCAATTCTTACGAAATATTTGAAAATGATTTAAAATGATTAGCATCTTAAGGCTACTTGGTGTCCATCATTGGACAAATCAGTGATTTTATGATTTTTGAGAGTTAAAAGTATCCCCTCAAAGAAATTTACTTCCTCTTTTGTGTTTTCCTAGACATTTGCATGAATTTTTATTTGCTTTGTTTTTTTTTTTTTTTTTTTTTTTTTGGAGACGGAGTCTCGCTCTGTCGCCCATACTGGAGTGCAGTGACGCAATCTCGGCTCACTGCAAGCTCCGCCTCCTTCCAGGTTCACGCCATTCTCCTGCCTCAGCCTCCTGAGTATCTGGGACTACAGGCGTGCACCAGCACGCCCAGCCGATTTTTGTACTTTTAGTAGAGATGAGGTTTCACCATGTTGGCCAAGATGGTCTCGATCTCTTGACCTCGTGATCCGCCCGCCTCGGCCTCCCAAAGTGCTGGGATTACAGGCATGAGCCACTGTGCCTGGCCGCATTCATATTTTTACACTTACTCAACTAAAAACTCCTTGAAGGTTAACACTTTTTTCATTGATCACTATGCCTAGAGCCTAGTCAAGTGCGTAATGCAGAGGCTACATGCATGAGTTGTTTGGTGTATAAATTAATGAATAAAAAATAGATAAATGAGATGAATTCTCATTGAAAACATTATTAGGGAAGTGAAATAAGTCAATGTATAGTAAATTCACTTTACAATTTAAAGTTTCTTGTAAAAGACAATTTTAGTATGTATTTCTAAAAGTGGCTTCCCTCACATATTACTGATTCCTGCTTTTATAGAAACTACTCCTGACACACAAAGGTAAGCTTTTAATGGACAAAATTTGCTATCTTACTATAGCTAATCAATCAAAGCTAAGCTAATCAGATGTTTTTGAAACATCTGAATGTGAAATTGCTGGAGGTGAATCATATTTGACGGTATTCTAGAGAAAAACAAAAAAAAAACAAAAAAAAACAAAAAAAAAAAACACCACCATGTGAGTCAGGTCATATTTCCTTACCTTCATGAGTTCTAGCTTCTGTTTCCTTCTAATAAATATCCCTTTTAAAAAGCTTAAGTTGGCCCGGGGAGGTGGCTCATGCCTATAATCCCACACTTTGGGAGACTGAGATGGGAGGATCACCTGAGGTCATGAGTTCAAGATCAACCTGGCTAACATAGTGAAACCCCGTCTCTATCAAATATACAAAATTAGCTGAGCATTGTGGCACATGCCTATAATCCCAGCTACTCAGGAGGCTGAGGCAGGAGAATCACTTGAAACCAGGAGGTAGAGGTTGCACTGAGCTGGGATCGTGCCACTACACTCCAACCTGGGTGACAGAGTGAGACTCTGTCTCCAAAAATAAATAAATAAATAAATAAATAAATAAATAAATAAATAAATAAAATAAAAAGCTTACGTTAGCCATAGTCTGCTTCTATTCCTAGAAACTAAAATAAATTTGATTCATGTAATTATATATAATAAGGCATGTTTTGACAGTGTCCCTCTGAACTAATTTTGTGTTTTTAAATAAACAAAATTAATAACTATTATTAGAGTTTTCAGATCTTTTATGCTTCCTTTAATCTATTTATTGTATGTATTTATTTAATGTAAAAAATTACAATTGTTGGAAATTAAAGTTATGTCATCTGCAAAGATGCTATAATAAAATATTAAAAGAAACATGATTATTACTGAACCAGATCACTGAATTTTAGTTTAATAGTTTTAACTTCTTTTACAAATTATAGGAAATGAGGTTGTTCATTATTCCATAAAACTACTTCTTGTTATGACAGATTGAATGGGGCCCTGAGTTAGATATAACTGCATAAATGTGAAAAGGCAAAAGGGACCTAATTGAAGATATTATTAGAAAATAAAATATAGCAAATTAATTAAACAATGCAAATATCAACAACAATAGCTATGCATTTTTAACACTTTATGTTTTAATATTACCCTTACAAAGGTTAGTCAAAACACATACTAAATTTTTATGCCAATTTTTTTTTCCAGGGTGGTTATTTATCCAGCAAATATAAACTATCATGAATGTTTACTCATTCATCTGGCAAACAAGTATTTAAACCCTACTTTATGCAAGGCATCATGCTAGGTGCTAAGAAAAATATAATGATGAAGAAGAAAACTTTCTTGCCTTAGAGAAATACTAATTAAAATTACAATAAGGTATCATCGTATACCAGTCAGAATGGCTATTATTATAAAGTCAAAAACAACAGATGTTGGCCTGGATGCTGAGAAAAGGGAATGCTTAACCACTGTTGGTGGGAATGTAAATTAGTTCAACTTCTGTGGAAAAGAGTATGGAGATTTCTCAAACAACTAAAACTTAAACTACTATTAGGTCCAGTAATTTCACTACTGGGAATCCACCCAAAGGAAAATGAATCAATATACAAAAATATATCTGCATTTTCACTACTGGGAATCCAACCAAAGGAAAATGAATCAATATACAAAAAGATATCTACATTTGTATGTTTATTGCAGCACTACTCACAATAGCAAAGTCACGGAACCAACGTAAGTATCTAACACTGGTTGACTGGAGAAAGAAAATATGGTAAATATATACCGTGAAATACTACACAGCCATAAACAAGAATGATTTTTTTTTTTTTTTTTTTTTTTCCCAGCAACTTGGACGCAGCTAGAGGCTATCATTCTAAGTGAACTAACTCAGGAACAGAAAATCAAATACCTTCTAAGTGGAAGGTAAACAACAGGTACACGTGGGCATACAAATGAAAAGAATAGACTAGGGACTCCAAATGGGGGGAAGGTGGGAAGAGGGTAAGGGTTAAAAAAGTAACTGCTGTGTACTATGCTCAGTACCTGAGTAACGGGATAATTATTAACCCAAACCTCAGCATCACACAATAAGCCCAGGTAACAAACATGCATATGTATCGCCTGAATCTAAAATAGAAGTTGAAATAACAATGATAAAGAAAAAATTTCCTGCCTTCAAATACCTAGCAGGGAGATAAGAAAAGAAACAAAACATTAACATATAGACTGAATGTTAAGAGAGATATAAATTCAAAATAATATGGGACTTAGATTAAAGAAGAGGGAAACCAACTTAAATTAAGATAATTACGAGAGGATTAACTAATAAGATGGCTTTAACATGAGGAATTGGATAGGAAAGGATATTTTGAAAGGTGGAGGTCATTCTAGTTACCTGTAATTATATGAGCAACAACCTTGTTGCTGAAGTATGGAGTACTCCGAAACCAGCATCCAGGGATTGTAACTGGAGTCTGGCTGTGAAGGAGGTTATCACCTTCCACCAATAATAAAATCTTCTCCAATGAAATTTATTATCTACATGATGTTACACCAAAACTAATAGAGTTGTTTTCATTCACTCAGTATATTTTCTCTCTTCCCATTATCTCTTAAAATCATTACAAACATGATTTAGTCTCTATCGTGTAGCCAGGTTACAATGACATCCACACTGTTAAATCCAATAAGCAATTATTTGTTCACAATTAACTATCAGTAGCATTTGAACACTTGATCGCCTCTCTTCCTAAAAATCTTTTGGTTCAGTTGGCTTCCAGGTAACACCATATCTTATTTTGTTCTCCAATATCCAATGGACACCCTTCCTTGTCTATTTTGGTATTGTTTTCCCCTACCATTTATCGGTAAAGTATCCCAGGGCTTAGTCCCTGGGTGGTTTCCTTCTTGCTTACTTCCCTTTGTGATATCATCAGTGTCGAGGATTAAACATGTCATCTGTAAATTTTAGACTCCAAAATGAACATCAAATTATGGATCCTTAATTCTAAACTCATATATATCCAACTGCCCTTTAACTATATTTACTTTAGTTATCTATAAGACATTTCAAAGCTGCACCTCTGATTTCTTTCCCATTCCAAACCACCTTTAATCGGACTCTTCCTCTTTGTAGTTAAAAACAACCCCATGGCCGGGCGCGGTGGCTCAGGCCTGTAATCCCAGCACTTTGGGAAGCTGAGGCGGGCAGATCACGAGGTCAGGAGATCGATACCATCCTAGCTAACACGGTGAAACCCCGTGTCTACTAAAAGTACAAAAAAATTAGCCAGGCATGGTGGAGGGAGCCTGTAGTCCCAGCTACTCGGGAGGCTGAGGCAGGAGAATGGCGTGAACCCGGGAGGCGGAGCTTGCAGTGAGCCAAGATTGCGCCACTGCACTCCAGAATGGGCGACAGAGCGAGGGGAAAAAAAAAAAAAAAAAAAAACACTCTTCTAGTTACTCATGAGAAAACTCATTAAAACCTCTTATGACTAGTCTCTTTCTTCCATTCCTCCTTTCTCCCAGATCTTCTTGATACTAGCTACAAAATATATCCAGAATTTGATCATTTGTCATCACTATCACTGCTGCCACCCTGCTCAAAGTCTATAATCTCTTACCTAAGTATTTTCCTAGCTTTTGTGCCTGCTTTCCTTTATTCTATTGTCAATACCACAGCCAAATTGATCATGTTAAGATATAAGTCAGATTATAAGCTTATTTTTGTCAAAAACCATGCAATAAATCCCTATTCCCTCAGAGTAGGAACCAAAGTCCTTACAACAGTTCACCTGCTGTTGCTCTACCTGAAACACTCTTTTTGCAAATATCTTCAGATCTTCAGATTTACTTCTCATGATGATCAGTTTTATGTGTCAACTTGACTTGACTGCAGTACCCGGTCATTTAGTCAAACACTAATGTAAGTGTTGCTGTGATGATGTCCTCTAGATATGATTAACATTTAAAGTCAACTGAATTTAAGTAAAGATTACCCTAGCCAGTCCCAAATACCTTGTAAGCAATGCAGTTGCAACTGCAATAATACACTCTCTCTACCCCCACCTATATATATGTGATGGTTAATACTGAATGCCAACATGATTGGATTGAAAGATACAAAGTATTGATCCTGGATGTGTCTGTGAGGGTGTTGCCAACAGACATTAACATTTGAGTCAGTGGGCTGGGAAAAGTAGACCCACCCTTAATCTGGGTGGGTACAATCTAATCAGCTGCCAGTGCAGCTAGAATATAAGCAGGCAGAAAAATGTGAGAAGAGAGACTGGACTGGCCTCCCAGCCTACCTGTGCTGGATGCTTTCTGCCCTTGAACATTGTACTCCAACGTCTTCAGTTTTGGGACTCGGACTGGCTCTCTTTGCTCCTCCGCTTGTAGACAGCCTATTGTGTGATCTAGTGATCACGTAAGTTAATATTTAAGAAACAACCCTATGTATCATATATATAGGAAGTATGTTTATATATATACATATATATACACATGCATATATATAGGAGATATGTGTGTGTATATGTCTCCTATATATCCTATGAGTTCTGTCCCTCTAGAAAGCCCTAATACATTTTACATATATTCAGTTATTATTATTCATGGCAGTGATGCTCTATCAAGTCACCATGAACACTGAATTAACCAATACTAAACCATTGCTCCCATGTGAAATACAAGGTTAAGTATTAGATCAACCAGTCAATACATACCTTTATTTTATGTGTGTTCCTGTTTAAAGACATCTTTAAAAATATATATTGCCTCACTGCTGTTTGGTTGGTTGGTTAAAAACAAAGGTAAAACAATTGAAAAACAAGTAAAAACATATATTGTTGATTCGTTAATGTTGAATTCACAGCCAACAACACTATAACTCAGGTGTGAATGAGGCTTATGTAACACACATATTTTCTCCTAAAGCACATTATGTACTTTTTACACTTAGGAGTACTAGATAGCACCTTACATTGGGGAGGATTTTAAACAGTGAAATTGCCAACAGAGTAAGGACAATAATATTGAAAAAAGGGGCACTAAGTATACCATGAAAACGATAATTTTTAATGGTAGAAGAGCTAATACAAGAAGGCTTAGTGTTGCCTTGTTTGACCTCACCTGGGAACATTAGTATTGGGTGACTCAAACTTTTTGCCACTCTGTGCATTTCCAAGAATGACAACAAAAGTGTCGTTATTATTGATTTGTGTTATATTAATTTGAGGATTACAAATAAATTTTATTGAGTAGATAAATTCACAAATACGGAATCTGCAAATAATGAGGATCAAATACACACACACACACACATACACACACACACAATCTATCTGTCTGTCTCATCATACTCTCTCTTCCTCTCTGCCTCACTCTCTTGTAGGATATTTATAACCTATTCCATTCTGTTTCTGTGGTAGAAACCTGCCCGATACACTCCTCATTCATCTTTTTCAAGTCTTTGCTCAAATTTCACTTCTTAATGAGTGTCATTCTCAGTGCCCCGATCTTCTTTGCCCTGCTTATTTATGTACTTTTTATAGCACTTACCATGTTCTAACATTATATAGTATGTTTATGAGGCATATTTATTCATTATTTATTTTGTTTATTTTTTATTGTCTGTCTCCCTTGATTCAATGTAAACCTCACAAGAAAAGGATTTATGTCTGTTTTGTTCACCGATATATTGCCATTACTTGGAATTATATTTGTAATGTAATAAGTGCTACTAAATATTTGTGAGTGAATAAATGAGGTGCTTAATACAAACATTGAGCTTTAAAATGATTTGCTATTGTTTTCTATGAACTTAAAATCAGATTGCTGCTTCTACATTTATTTCTTTTAGAAATTCTGAGGTAGACCACATGAAGCCTACTTAAATCTATCCAGTGGCTATCTCTAACAAGTATATCTCATTTCCTGATAGCTACAATTTGAGAAACTGGCAGTATATCCAGGTGGGGCATTTAATAAACAAGTTTTACCATCAAGAGTGTAACTAAGAAAAGGGAAAATGTTAGAGATAAAGAATTAGAAATAGTTTGTATAAAAATGATTTGCTGAAACTGTATGTAAGATCTCTTCCTGAGAAATGATGTAGAGACAATTTGATAAGAGCAGAGAAAAAATAAAAGGGAGACTAGAGAAATTCTAAGATCAAATATATTTAAAGGATAGGAGAAAAATGAGACAATTAAAGATACAGTGAAGAACACACTGTATCTATCTATCTATCTATCTATCTATCTATCTATCTATCTATCTATCTATCATCTATCTACCTATGTATGTATCTATCTCTATCATCTATCTATCTATCTATCTATCTATCTATCTATCTATCTATCTATCTATCATCTATCTATATTATCTATCTGTCTCTATTATTTATCTATCATCTATCTATCTACCTATGTATGTATCTATCTCTATCATCTATCATCTATCATCTGTCTATCATCTATCATCTATCTATCTATTTCTCTATCATCTATCTATCTTTATCATATCATATCTATCTATCTATCTATCTATCTATCTATCTATCTATCTATCATCTATCTATCATCATTTATCAACCAGTAGAGAAAACAAATTAATTTCTTTTTACATAGAGTGTTTAGCCTTGACAGGGACAAATATTTCTTCCCTAAAAACATTCTATATCTTCATTAAAACAATGGTCACTTTTAGTGCTCTCACAGAATTTATAAATGTATTGGAAATGAAAGGAGCACCACCAAAAAGCTGGCTTTCTTTAAGGGATATTTTTGAATTTCGGTAGTAGGGAAGTCTCGGGGCTAGTCCAGAAGCGAAAGCCATGCTGCAGGACTGGATAAGTGATAGCCTGCGTTAAACATGCAGTCTCTCTTCACAACATTGACAGCTTTTGGACTTTCATAAACTGGGAGCTAAAGAAACCAAAAGTTAAAGGAAGAAATTTTTGCTAGGTTTTTACTAAAAATGGAACTCAATCCTAGCCCAGATCAGTTTTTGATTTCACTGCAATAGTCATCCTTTCATGCTATTTTACTACAAGAGGAAAGAGGAGAATCATTGAGGTGGAAGATATTCTCTGAATACATACAGTTTTTTTTTTTTTATAACATCTTGCTTGAAATAAAAAAAATATACTATATATGTCTGAATCCATTTGGGTTTCTACAACAAAATGTCAGAGACTGGGTAGCTTATAAACAACAGAAATTTATCACTCACAATAGTGGAGGCTGGGAAATCAAAGATCAAGATGCTGGCAGATTCAATATCTGATGAGGGCACATTTTCTGGTTCATAGATTATATTTTCTTGCTGTGTCCTCACTTGGGGGGAAGAGAGGAGCTAGCTTTCTGGGGTCTCTTTTACAAGGGTATGAATTCCTTTCATGAAGCCTCTGCATAATCACCACCCAATGACCTCTTACACCTTTTGGGTTAGGTGTTCAACACATAAATTTGGGAGAGAAATACACAAACATTCATTACATAGCAACATCCCAATATGGAAAAAATGTGATTAATAATAAAGAGAAAGAATAAACAATGGAAGCATAACATAACATGGTCCAGAGATTAGAGTTAGCAGCAATAACTAAAATAGTATCATTAATATATTAAAGAAAGGAAAAATGAAGAAAATAGATGAAGTATATAGAGAATAAAATCTATCAAAATTAATCAGATGGAAATTACGGAATTGAAGTGTTTAATATCTAAAGTCAAGAACTCCTTGGATTGATTTAACAACAGATGTAGAAAAAAAAATGAACTCAAACACAGATCAATAGAAAACATTCAATGTGAACCACAAAATGAAAAAAAGGAGAATAAAAAAGAGGATGTAAATTATAAAATATTTGGAGCACAGGGAAATTTAGATTTTGCTAAGTAACCTACTACAACCAAACTTAGTATTTTAAAACAACAGCAATTCATTATTTCTTTGCAATTATGTGGGTTGACTGAATGGTTCTTTGAGTCTGCAAGCTTGAATAATCTCTCCTGGGCTAGATTTTATGCATCTGAATCTAGGACAGTTTCCCATGTCTGGTATTTGGCAGGCTGTCTGACGGTGGGTAGCCAACTATTGGTTGGAGTATCTTGTATCTCCTCTTCCTGGCCTTTTCTTCTCCAGGAGATTAACTCAGATTTATTTACATGATGATCTCAGGATTCTAAGCATGTGAGAGAGGAAAAGTTCTAATGCTCAAGTGCTTTTCAAGCATTTGCTTGGATCAAAATTGTCCAATGCCTGAAGTCATTCAAATAGCCAAGTCCAGATTTAAAGAGAAGAGAAACAGACTTCACTCCTAATAAGAAGAGCAACAAAATCCTTGCAAAAAGTGTGAAAGTCCTGCATGAATGTATAGATGACAAAATAAGATGACTATTTTTTCAGTCGACCACAACCTGGAATTAAAATCTTGGAAGGGAAGGAGGAAAAAATTAGATCAAATGCAATATTTAAAAAGTTAAAAGCTGAAAATTTTATAAAAATATGAAAATATACCACATTCCCGATTTTAAAAGACCAGAAAACCACAAGCAGAATGATTTTTTAATAGTTAATCAGTTAAACAAACCAAAAGAATTATCTAAGTACATGTTAGTTACACTGTTGAAAAACAGAGATAGTCTTAAAAGTAGCTAGAGAAGTAAGAAACATCACCCTCAAAGAAACAATAGTAAGATGATGACTAACTTCCGAAGCAATATTGTGAAAACCATAATATAACGCAGAATATTTTTAGAGCATTTAAAAATAAGTATCTGTCAGAAGTAGAATAAGTAAGTATTGCTAAAGATGCGGAACAATTAGAACACGTGCATAGAAGTGGGTGTGTGTACTGGTAAAATTACTTTGAAGAACTACTTGCCAATACATACATAAACTAAGTATGTAGCTTTCCTGGGACTCGGCAATTTTACTTTTAATCATATATCCCTCCCAAAACGAGGACATATGACCAACAAAATATATGTACAAGAATGTTCATAACAGCTTTCTTCATCATAGTTACAAACCTGAAACAACTTAAGTATGCATCAAAAATAAGATGGCTAAAAATATTATTTTTCATACAATGAAATACCAGGGTTTTTTTTGTTTTTTAATATTTATATTTATTAATTTTACCCTATATGCACACAAAACGTGTGGCCCATACACAAGTTATCATTAATCATTTAAGTAATGAATTTTCTCTGCTTTTATACAGGAAAAAGAGGAAGCAGCCTCCCCTTCTTCTTTAAAAAGAGGGAGAATACACTTTGAACCTTGGAGAAGAAGTGGAAAGGATACTGAGTTATTATTCTAACTTTTTAAAATATAGTATTTTCTTTTCTTTTTTCTTTTTTTCTTTTGAGATAGGGTCTCATTCTGTTGCCCAGGCTAGAGGACAGTGGGGTGATTAAGGCTGACTGCAATCTCTGCCTCCTGGGCTCAAGCGATTCTCCCACCTCAGCCTCCTAAGTAGCTGGGACTACAGGAACATGCCACCACACTTGGCTAATGTTTTTGTAGTGACAGGGTTTCCCCTTGTTGCCCAGGCTGGTCTCAAACTCCTGAACTCAAGCAATCTACCTGCCTCAGCCTCCCAAAGTGCTAGGTTTACAGGTGTTGAGTCACCGTGCTCAGCTTTGGAATATAATTTAAACCTCTCCAAGGGCCAGATGTCTTCAGATTTTAAACCTAAAGACTTTGCCAAAGTTTTGTGCTTCTTTTTCTCTTGATACGTAAACATATACTTTAGGACCTAGGTAAATCTTTCTGGAGTTCTCTATCTAAAAAATTGTAAATTCCCGTCCCAAGGCTTGGTCTCAGCCCAGAATCCTGTTTCCAGGTAAAATTTCTTCAGAAGTCTCCCACTCTAGAAATACAAACATTTTTTCTGTACACTTCACAACTACACAGCAATATGAAAGAATAAACTACTTCTAAACTCAGTAAAATGAATGAATCTCACAGATATATAATGAGAAAAGAAATGAGAGAGCAAAGAATGTGTACTTTATGATTCTACTTATATGAAATTCAAGAAGAATAAAACTAATATATGGTGACAAAAGTCAGAAAATTGTAAAATTGTACTTTCTGGAGAGGGAGGTGAATGAGAAAGCACTCATAAAAATTCTGGTGCAGAAAATTTTTAAGATAAATATGTGTGGTGGTTGCTTGGTGTGTTTATAAGTAACATTCAGTGAATTTTACACTCAGATTTTTTGTACTTTATTGTAAGTTATATTTCAATAAAAATATTCCTGAATAGAGTGTTTTAGGTAAAGTAAGAGGTCGTGTTTTCTTGTAGAATGAATCCATATAGTTTTATTTATTTTTGTCCAACAGTGCTTGTTAATCTTAGTAAATTTTTCTTAAAAATGAGAAGTTTGATTTACCAGAGGATGAGGTGGTGAAAGATGTGATAAAGAGTTCTTATTTATGATGATTGCTTTTGATTTAAGTTCATCACATAATTTAGGGTAGGTAAATAAAACAAAGGTAGAAGATGGAGGAAGGCTCTACAAGAAAACTTTTAATAACATTAAGATACATTTTTGAAGATTAGCTCAACCTTCTCAAATATTGAGATGCAGGAAACATTTTACATTTTGCAAAATGAGACCAGTGATACCACAAGCCTTAAATATTGACATTACTTACTGAAGGATATAGAGCTAGGATGTAGTCTGAGGTACAATAACAATGCCCTTGCGTAGAAATGCTAACAGTACCAAGATCTGTAGGACAAAAGTTTTGAAACAGCCTAAACTGTTAAATAAATTATGACACAAACAGAATATGCAGTACTAGGTAGAATAAAAATATTGGAAGACATAGAAAGATTGTCACCAAATGATACATCTAAAAATTATTTGCAGGGTTCCTTTGGCTGAATTTCTTAAAATGAATGCTGAGGAAGAGCTTTGCATTCAGAAGGCTTTAGGGATTCCACACAAAAACAGTGTCTTTAATAAATTGAGGGTGCAGGGCTAGGCAAAGGGGAAAGTTGAACTGTATAATACAGTCCAACAGAAGATTTAGTTGATTCCATAGGACGTTCTTGAACTAGGATGCTCTTCAGAGCTTCTGAATTAAGACAGGAAATTCAGTCTTCTGTACCCCTATGTAGACTAGCTATTGAATAAAGGCTGTCCCAGGGAAGGGAGTTGAAACTCGGGCAAAGAAGCTCCCTTCAGTAGGGTAGAGGACCATTAGGAGGAGTGTTGCTTGGACTTTGGTGGTAGGTTTGCACAGACCTGCTCACTCTGGAACAAGGGGCACCTCACAATAGCTGGGCTGAATGAATGCCTCAAAATTTTAGAGAACGCATAACATCACTGACTCCATTACAATCTACTCATTGGGCCACACAGATCTACTTGCATTTGAAATTTTTAGCCTATATAGACACGGATTCTCCAAGATCTTGATTTGTCTCCTTTCCTGGGGAAAAATACAACGATGATTAGTGGGACAAACTAGAATCATGCCACTGCTGCTGTCCTTGGGGCCAAAACTGATGTTCACCATCTGCCTCCTTACTGTCCCTGCAGCTTTCTCTGTACTTCATATAGCACCTCTGCTAGTCAGTGTGGTTCAGTTCAGGGAGCTACCCAGACTCTTTTCTCTGAGGCTTGAATTTTCTGGTTACCATGCCTTCTCCAACTGTGTGTGCGATCTATTCCAATTTACTACCAAAATCAGGCAAGGGAATTGGCTGAGTTTGTTTATGCTGCTATAACAAAACACCTGAGACTGGGTAACTTATAAATAATAGAAATTTACTTCTCCCATTCTGGAGGCTGCAAAGTCCAAGATTAAGGCACTGTCAGTTTTGGTGTCTGGTGAGGGCTGCTCTGTCTTCCCAAGATGGCACCTTTTTGGCTGCATTCTCTGGAAGGCACAAATGTTGTAGCCTCACAAGGCAGAAGAAATGGAAGGGCAAAAGGGACCAATGCTGTGTTCTCCAACCTTTTTATGAAGTGGCTAATCCCCCGGATAACTCAGTTGTCTCCATCCAAAGTCTCAGGTGCCACACCTTTCCAATCAGGGCTCTATTCTTGGGAATAGGAAGACTTGACAAGGTTGATAATTCAACTCACTGGAGCATTTTTATTAAGTCTTGGGCCTAATCCTTACTCTTTTCTGTCCTCCAGATTTATATGCTCTCTTTATATGCTGCTAAGGTAGCCTCTGGTTTTCACACTGGTTAAATGGATTATTGATCCTCAGCCTTGCGTTGTTTCTTTTTCTAGTGTTTTAATAGCACCCACCAACAGTCATAGTCCTTATTATTTCATAGTCCTTATTATTACTCCTTCCTCTATGCTTTTCAAATGCTTGAGTTGATGTACCAATGTATTCTCTTAAACCAGTATTTTATTCCAGTTTATAACCAGTGAATGTTTTAACAATTGCTCTACTACAACATGACATGGGCTAAGCACTTCATCTATTATCCACCTCCCACCAATAATAAGGTCTTCACTGATGGCCAAGTAATTAGTAATCCAACTTCAAAATCCCATTTTCAAATCTGTTTCCTAAAATTATTCCTGGCTTGTAAAACATTTAAATGCAAATACAAATACGTAGTATTACTAATTTAATAGAATTTACTTAAATAGCATGAAAACCTCTGGGTATACAAACATAAGCCAACGCAGCTTTTGTCCTCAAGTCACTTGTAAGTTATGAGGTTTGATAGACAAATTAACAATTATAAGTCAGAATGATAATCACTTTAGCATAAACTTTAGAATATTAATATTGTTATTATTAGAAGCTACAGTTCCTAAAAGCTACTGTTCAGATAAACTGAGCTTCTGAGTGAAAATCTGTATTACCTGACTCCTTGAAAAAAGAGTCACATTGAATAATAATGTGAAAAACAACTGGAAGTGGCAACATACTATATACTGTAATACTGGTCTTTCGTGCTTCCCTATTTATGGTAAAATAGATAAGAACAAATTGAAGCTAACCAATACTTGGAAAGCTCTCCACTTCAGGATATCCACTGATCAGAACAATACTAATGTATTGCTACTCCATTTGAAGGAATGTCAACCAACTGCTAATTTTTATCCTTCCTTAAACTAGGCACTAACCGGTAGAAGAAAAAGTCAGATGAAACAAGCCAAGTAGGGATTTTCTTAAGCTGACATCTAGGAAACCACACTGCTAACTTACATAAGTTCCAGGTGTAGAAGCAATTCTCTTGTATAGGATTTAACAGCAGTAAATCTATTAGCTTTTGATCTTTGAAGAGTCAGTTCAACATCTTAAGGAAGGTAACGAGCTTTGTGTCTGCTCCTCAATTGGAAGGAGTATGGTTGATCTAAGGAAAAAAGGTTGTTATTCTCTCAGCTCATTTACAAAATGCTTTGACACAGTATATATCTTGTAAAGGAGTTGTTAAACATGCAAATACTATAAAAGACAATATAGTCCCACTTTCCAACACCCCAAGGGTGGCCCAGTTAGTGCAGTGGACATATACTGTGTAGATATTTCAGCCCTGTTCTTCAGACTGCTTGGTTAATTTTGCTTGTCATTTTTTAGTTCCCAGGAAGCTCTTGGAATTGGTAAATTGCATGTTTATTACTTTAAAAAAATAGGTAAAAGGAAGATGTAATTGGAAGGGTTTTTTGTTTGTTTTCTTTTTTGGCTTTGATTTTGAGTAACAAATCTAATTTTCAACATGTAAACTTATCATTATATATTGTGTATGGGTTCATGAGTTTAAGTTTTAAAATTATAATTTTGCACAGCACAAGCTTTCAGTTACAAAGAATGTTTAACTATATTTTTTAGGCATTCCTTTGTTTTGATGTTATCACAAAATCTCATTTCTCTGCTGTTTCCCGTTGCAGTATGGTAAACTACTTCATTTTGGTGATTACTTTTTCTTTCTTGTAACTGATTACAAGCCAAATTATAAAATGCTGGAAGCATCCAGGCTTAAACCAGTTTTCAACTTTGAAGCATGAAAAGCCTGTAGTAAGGATTTAATGAATTTCCTGTTCTTTTCTTTATATTCTATACTAGAAGTTGAGGCCTATAGCAGTTCTTGTTTGTCAGGTGAATTTAATACCGGGCTTGAGATTAAGACATAAGATTTCTAACTGAGATTCATTTATCAACCCCAAGTATTGCTGTGGAGCTTCTCAGACCTAAAATGTAAAAACAAAACAAAAACAAGACAGAGCAACAACAAAAAACTAGTAGCATATTACTCTTGTAAATGTGAAAAAGAGACTATAATTATTTCACTAATAAAAAAGAGATGCAACATATAAATGGATGACTGTATTGACGTTTTCATGTTTTTTCTTTAGATATAATCAAAGTGACAATCGTGCATCAACAGGCAATAGCATCATTACAAAGAAGTTTTTTGGGTTTTTTTGTTTTGTTTTTTTTGTTTGTTTTTTTTGTGTGTTTGTTTGTTTTTTAACTTGGGCTATTGTGGACACCATAACATAGTGGTTAAGAAGAATCTTAGGAGTCAGACCATCTGGGTTCACATCCCAGGTTTTCCATGTGTAATCTCTGTGATCTTGAGCTAATTATCTTCTCTAAATCTTAGATTCATATTTGTAAAATAGGAGATATGAGAAATTATTAATAGCAATCATTACACTGATCTCACAGAGTTGCTGCTAAATTTAAAAGGGCTCATGTACTAAAGCATTTACCAAATGATTTGCACTAAATTTTAGTTAAAAAAAAAGTATTGGAAGATCTGTAGATTGCAAAATGGCTGTTTTTCTTCTCCATACCCTACCTTTCCCATGTAACTTTACATTTCCACTCTGTGGCCCTATGACTGGTTTTGGCCAATTGATGCTGGCTAGTGTGATATATTAAAATACTTGAGAAGCCTTGTGCAATTGGGTTCTCTCCCTCTTGTGTTTCTGACTTCATCAAATGAACATACCTGGACTAGTCTGATGAAGGAAAAGAAAGACAAAGAGCAGAGCTAAATTGCTCCAGTTGATGTCATTGTAGATAACTGTTAGCAGCTTTCACACATGTGAATAAACTGGGTCAAGATCAGCAGAGCTACCTATTCAACACCCACCAATAAGTACTCTTTGTTGTAGTCCACCACTGAATGTTTTGAGTTTCGTTTTTCTGTTTGTTTATTTTGTTTTGTTTTCTTTTTGGACATCCCTCTTCTGGGATACAGGTTTATCATATTTGTCATTATATTAGGATCTAAACCAAATATCTCCTTAACAAAAGAATAAGTTTTAGCTATGAAGGTAATACTCTTGTTGATTGCTTAGACTGTGTTCACATATTTCTTCCACGGAATTCAGTCTGAATTTAACTATTGAGAGTGCATGATAAACTGCTTATACTTATGTTTGCAGTTAGCACACTCATAAGGATGTAAGCATATAAAATTGCATTATATTATATAGCACAATAATAGGTTAGTGTGCCTTCAACTATAATTCCATTTTCTCAAAAAATATAAATAGATCTCTATAAAGAAGGGAGTAGTTTGGAGTTTACAAATCATTTGTATTTCTATTGTTTCATTATTTTTGAATTTTTGTACCAGCATGAATGCCAACCAATTCAATATAATCCAAATTGTAAATAATACACCAGAAAATTTATTAGCAAATATGTAAACACCAAGATGATTTTTTTTTTTTATTTTTTTTTTATTTTTGCAATGAAGTTTTACTCTGTCACCCAGGCTGGAGTGCAATGGCGCCATCGCTGCTCACTGCAACCCCCTGCCTCCTAGGTTCAAGTGATTCTCCTGCCTTAGTCCCTCAAGTAGCTGGGATTGCAGGTGTGCACCATCAGTAGAGACGGGGTTTCACCATGTTGGCCAGGCTGGTCTTGAACTCCTGACCTCAAGTGATCCATCCGCTTTGGCCTCTCACAGTTCTGGGATTACAATTGTGAGCCACTGCGCCCAGCCAAGATGAACACTGATTATAAAATATTATCATTCACTACATCCCCAAGGGATGATTTAAAATATTTGTAGTTTTTTTTTTTTTTTTAATAAATAACTCTTTATGAAAAAGGAAGAAAAACACAAATGAATACTAAGATCAGCTTTTGGATGGCTGAATAAGAAGTTATTGTAGAATATGCAACAAGAGTGGGTGGGTATATGGATCTGGAGCTAAGGAGAGATAATTGACTTAATAATGCAGCTATAATGTTTAATATGGATCTTAAGGTGAAGGAAATTGTGGAATATAATTAAAAATAATAAAATGTAGAACTCTAAAACACAACAATTCTTAAGAAGCAAGATGAGAAAGAAAAGCCAAGCAATGAAACTGAAGCTTAATAATCCAAGAAGTAGAAGAATGATAGAGACAAAATTGGAAGAGATTGTTAAAACAATTGTTATAACCATAACTTGGCACTCTGTACAGCAAGTTAAGCTAAAATTAGGAATAAGAAGTGACCACTGTGTTTAGTAATTAGGGTAGTGACTTCAGTAAGATCAGGTTTGATGTGAAAAATATGGATTTGTCTGAAAGCAGGATGAAGCAATACACAGGGCAAAAGCAAACGAAGACTATAGTAATCATGCATATAAATAAATGTAGTAACACAGACAAGAGCTAGAGCACAACGGTATTAGGGAAGGATTTTGTTTGTTGGTTTAGCATGAAAGACGGTTAATCGGCTTTCTATGATTTAGAGAACAATTAGCGGAGGGGTATCATTGCAGACAGAGAGAAAAATAGAATTAATTGATAGCAAGATTTTTCCTCAAGAGATGTGATGTGATGAAAGTAGATAATACTCAGGAAAAAGATTTTAATAGGAACCCAAGACAGGATGACAAATCGCTCTACTTCCTTTAGAAAAAGTAAAGAGATAAAATTGTAAAGATGAATAAAGATTGAGAGAGATATAAGCAGTAGGATAATAATTCATAGAAATTAATGTCTAATAGGCAGAATTTATCTAGGGAGCATGACATAAAGTCATCAGGAGAGAGAGAGAGAGAGAGACAAGGAGAGAGGAAAGAGAGAGATAAACAGAATGAAAGAAGAGAGAAGAATGAGGTAGAGATAGGGAAAAAGGAGAGAGAGACTGGAAATAGAATGTAGAGAAAAGTGATAAAGGTCTGGGAACTGGTCTTAGGGGAGGAAGAGTTGCTGAATACCTGTGATGTCTCATTTATGTTTGAAGAATGAATATTTAGGGCAAAATACACAAGCTCATATAAACATGCCATGTTCCTTAATGAAATAGTTATCTTCCCCATTATTAGTATTATTATTTCAACCATGAAAATGAGCATCTGAAAGTTTTTGTTTGATTGTTTTCTAGATATTTTATTATAAGATAATATGAAAGTAGTTTTAGCCATCATGAATGAGTCACAAAACATAATCAGATAAAGAGAAAATAAGCAGCTGTTACATACGCATAATTAAGGATCATATTTATCATAATAAGAAAGATATTTCTGGACAGATTTTTTGAATGTGATATGTATCTATATACATAAATGTATTTTTGAAGGCAATTTGAATCTATGAATAAATATTTTCCCAACTAGAATGATCAAAATTATACTTATAGCGTATAATTTGTTAGGTATTGCAAATCATGGGAATTTGAATTAAAAATGATATGCACAGCATATACTAAAAGACATATATTATAGTTTTTATTTAAGGATAATAAGGAACGATGAAAGTCTGGCTAAGTGCCAAATAAATATTACTTTCCTTCAAGTAATGAGGGGCCAACACAGAATACAAAAACATTTGCTTAAACAAAATAGAAAACATCTTTGTATTTGACAACATAAACTAAACTACCCTAATCATAGCACAAAATGTTTTCATTTTAACGCATACTAACACAATAGTGAAAGCATTCTGAATGACTATGTTTATAAAAATCTATGCATTTTTGAACTTACTGTATAAATGATGCCACAGTTTTCCTCCCATCTAATGTGTTCATTAGTGCAGTTTCCATTTCTTATCCAGAATTATGAAACTTCAACTAATCACAAAAAAGCATAACCATCCATCTAAATGACATTCTTAATTATTTTTGTTTATATAGAGAGATTCTGGGTGGTATGTTGGCTGATCCTATTGCTTTGTAAATGGTAGAATTATTTTATTAATTTGCAGCAAACTATTCAAATGACTTAATTGGTTTCCAAGGAACAGCTTTCTTTAAAGACGTATAGGGAGAAAACAAATTGATGAACAATGAAGGTCCAAGCTTTAAAGTCAATTATTTTATCAAATGCATTATTAAAGCATTCAAATAAAATGCAGTTTTGCTCCAGAGAGAGACATGGAAGAAAAAAATGTCCCTATCATAATCTTTGTTCATATGCGCGTGTTGGGATTCATGAGATAAAGCATTACCCTATGCAAAGAAGAGAAGAAAAATAAATCTTGGTTGAAAAGAAAGAAGTGTTTCCCAAAGCAACAAATACAAAGAAAAGAACAGGCGGAGAAACAGAGTAGGGGTTGGCGGAACATTTGTTAGCAGAGACAATTCTGTAACTCACTTCACTACTCACCGCTTGAGTGTGGTCTGTAAAAGGGACCCTGAAAAGTTTTGTCATGCAGAGTTGTGACGTGGTTACTGAGAATGAGCCAGAGGCTGGGACTTACAAGTACTCAGTGTACTTGTGAGGGAATAAGTATCTCAAGGAACTCACTTCAATAGGCCCAGAGACCAAAGTAGGCAGGGCTTCAGAAGCTACTTTCTTGTGTTCATTTGATGCTTCAGTCAGGCAGCCACTTATTAGGCAGCCGCTGAGTTCAGAACACAGCGATAGAGAATAGCTGTTAATGTGACCATGCGGGGTTTGGCCCCACTGCCACTCATCCCTGTGACCATAACCTCAATCAGAGATACAGCTGCGATCCCCATCGCATGTATGATCATAGGATGACTCCTGGCAAATTGGATGGAAAGGGAAAAAAAAGAAAGGTTTTTCTTTTGCATTCAATTTTCTATGGTTATAGAGACCCAATCATTGTATCTTTTATGATTTGTTGAAAGGATTCAAGGTACAAGGGCTATTGTGGCAGATGTCATACAGTATTCATAAGGCATCATATAGGGAAATAGAGAGAGAGGCCCAACAGTCCAACCAGCTTGCTTGATCTCTCTACCCCCCATCACTTTCGATATGTCGAATGTCTCTGTCCTGGCGTCTCTTCCTCGTGAGAAAACACAAAAGGCAATGAATAACCCATTATCCACATAATAAATTTTAGACTCAGTTTTTGTCTGTGAAAATGAATAGCTATCTTTGGAGCCAATTTTAGAAGTCATAAGTTCCAGGCCCTGTTGTCACTTACTATCTGAACTTGGACAAGTCATTTAACCTCTCTGAGCTCAAGGTGCCACATCTGTGAAATTGAAATAATAATAGCTAACTCACAGGGTGCTGGGGGTCAAATGCTATACTGTAAGTGAGTAGGTTTGGGAAGCTGTAAAGCATAGTACAGTTTAAAGTATTACTAGCCATAGTTTCTCTTATCTGGCACACCAGGTAAGTGAAATTGAAATTATTTCCATATGCTCCTTTTAATGAGTCAAAATGAAGTTTATCCATGGAAAAGATTACCCTTAAGTGCCCAGGACTGTAGATGGATAACTATCTTCATGACTTAAATGGTTCCATCTCAATCTTTAAATAAATAAAATACCCATAGAGAGAGAGAGATTATTGACTACAGTGTCTAACGGGCTTTATTCATTTCGAAGAAGAGAATCTTGTTAGCTGTAAAGCAAGGTGTTAAGGACTAGATAGCAATATCACTTTTTTTCTAACCTAAGTTTCATATTGATATTTGAGGTCAGTTAGGCAGATTCATCTGAGACCTTTGACAATAATTGTTTGCAGCATGGGCAAAAACATTTAACAAGAAAATATTCACAGACATTTCACTCCCACCACCAAGATTCTTCAAACTTTAAAGACAAATCTGTCTTTGCCTGAAGAGATTCTTCTCTCCTACTCTCAATAAAGAATTCTGGCTGGGTGCAATGGCTCACACCTGTAATCTCAGCACATTGGGAGGCCAAGGTGGGTAGATCACGAAGTCAAGAGATCGAAACCATCCTGACCAGTATGGTGAAACCTTGTCTCTACTAAAATCACAAAAATTAGCTGGTTGTGGGGGCACACGCCTGTAGTCCCAGCCAATCGGGAGGCTGCGGCAGGAGAATCGCTTGAACCCAGGAGGCAGAGGTTGCACTGAGCCGATATCATGCCACTGCACTCCAGCACATCATGGAAACAGAGCAAGACTCTGTCTCAAAAAAAAAAAAAAAAAGAATTCTGCCATTGCCAGGTCAATTCCTGGAAGTTTGACATATATAATTGAATCATGAGGGGAGAGAGTGAAAGGTGGGGGGAAAGAGAGAGAGGGATGAAGAAGTAAGAGGAAGAGAAGATCAAAAGAGAGGAGAGGTGAGAAGAGAAGGAGAATTGGAAAGGCAGCAATGGGTAACCTCTATCTCAAGATTAGCTTGTTGGAAAAATAAATAATAGACATAAAGGAAAGGGAAAAGGGCTAGAAGACATATTAAAAATTACTCAGCTTCTACAATAATTTGAATTGGTTGCTGAGGATGAGGAGAAACAAAAAGTTAGAGATAAGTAACTGTCACCAATTTATGCTATATTGAAAGAGTAAGAAATAGGAATAGAGGATCTATGGTATATAAGGCTGTACCTTGTGGAGCAGAGGTTCAATTTAAATTGCATCTATTCATTTATATATCCTGGGCTATACAGCACAAAGATATTATATAATCCCAAATATATTTAGTTGATATTTTAATCTTTTCAATAAGGCCATTTAAACTCTTACAACAGAAAATCTATCTGAGGATATTCCTTAACTATTTAAATTAGTTGAAATCAGTCAAATTTATACTTCAAAGCAAATATGCCTCATATAGGCATGTTTCACAGGAATTTACATTCTTATATGCTTTGCTTCCTCACTATGGTGATCTCATACTGAAACAACAACAGCAACACAAAAAAACAAGAAACCAAAATTAACAGACAGGAAAAGTATGTTCTATTTTATCTAAAATATATTTACCAAAAATGGGCTATTTCATTTAAAATATCTGTTTTTTATTATTTTATTATATACTGTTAATTAATCTCTCTCTGTAAAGATCAATGTCTTGTTACATTGCACTAAAAAATTAGCTTGTTAGTCTGGGAAAGTGACAACACTTTGAGATTTTTGTTTCAAACGTAATAATATCCAACATTTATTTAGCACTTACTATACGTCAAGTACCATCCATCCAATATTTTGAAATCATTTTGTTGATCACTAATGGTCTCTTATTTAATTGAAACTATGGTTTAGCCACAGGGTATTGGTAAAGACAAAAACATTTTTAAGCTGAAAAGTAAAGTACTGTGTTATAGTTAAGAATGGTCCTCAGACATAATTGCTTCTCTTTATTTTCCAAGTAATTTGAAAGATATTTCATTAGTCATACTGTAAGTGCAGCCAATAGAATTATTTTTTAGCTCTGAAAAAAGTGTGTCTGAAATGCCGATATTTTGTTGATGCTGCCACTAATTTAAAACCCAGTATTTAATTAAATCTGAGAAAAAAATCTGTTGTTTATTCACTGCTAGGCACCACAGGTAAAAATGACCAATAATAGCAATACTGTTGGAAAAGTGTGTTTCTGATTATGATGACTCATGTTTCTTGGGAGAGTAAGTGGATGGATCATAGAGAGGTAAAGAACAGATGGCATTTTCTAGTCAATATTAGATGCTTTACACCTTGGTGGAAAATGAATGAGTATTATTTTATTGTAAATATACCATGCCTGGAGAAATTAAAAATCGACTGAGAACTATATTTTCATGCTAGAACCCTGTGTAGGCTATCTCTCTATAAGATAAAAGAGTATCATACAGGCAGTTTGGCCTAAGAAACTAAAAATATTGATCCTCTCAAAACTTTGATACTAGGGAAGTTTAGAAGGCAAATTTAACCTTAACTCAAATAAACTTTCTTTTGGAAGAGTGACTTGATTTTTATTGACTTATAACTTACTCACTTTCATTGCTTCTAAACAGTTTCCATCTCAACAGGTTATTAATACTGCCAACACTGTTTTACTTGAAAGGAAACTGGTGTGAAAATGTTGTAAAGTGAACACTATGCAGTTAACTGTCACAGAAAGTTACTATAGGTGAAAGAAGTTATTTGGAATACTGTTCTCCTATTTTCTGGGGCATACAGGACTTTATTGTTCTGCTAGTATTAAACATTTCTTTCCATTCTTCCTCACAAGAAGGCTTTTTTGGTTTATGTGGTCAGAAGGAAATGACCTGACTATTGCAACAAATGTGGACTAGAACTAGTAAAAGTGGAAAGCATGGTTCGTATTAAGAACAAAACACTATAAATTCCATTCATGTGTGTTATCTAAAACAAAGAATTCTATAAGCTGCAAAAATCAGGATCTGAGTATAAAAGTATGACTTAGTAATATGAGGAGCCTTTGAACTGGATTTCCTTTATCACTGGTTTGAATACTTGCCCTTTGAACCCACTTTTGAGATCTCTGATGGTATGTGAATGACTGTACAACACTTCATGACAGAAATGTGCTTTTTCTAGGGGAATTGATGCTCTAACTTTTTCCTTATTTTATACTGTTCGGATGTTTTCAATAGAATTACTTAATGGCTATTGTATGAAAAGATAACTTTAAAATGCTTTGGTTGGCATTAAATTTGCAGTAAGCTTTAATTAGGAAATTATATCAAGAATGTGTGGGTGAGAAGGCATTTTCTCCCTCTGGTTTTGAACTTACGTTCTTCGCATCCCTAGGGAAATCAAGCTTATCTGTTTGTTCCTTTGTTTCTAAGATGTTGAATCTCACTTTCTTTTTCTTTTTTTTTTTTTAGTACATATATGTGCAGTTTATTTATTTATTTTACTTTAAGTTCTGGGATACATGTGCAGAATGAGCAGGCTTGTTACACAGGTATACATGTGCCATGGAGGTTTGTTGCAGATATTGACCCATCCTCTAAGTTTCCTCCCCTCAGCCCCCAAGCCCCTAACAGGCACTGATGTATGTTGTTCCCTTCTCTGTGTCTGTGTATTCTTACTGTTCAACTCCCACTTATGAGTGAAAATATGTGGTGTTTGGTTTTCTGGTCCTGTGTTAATTTGCTGAGAATGATGGTTTCCAGCTTCATCCATGTCCCTGCAAAGGACATGATCTCATTCACTTTTATGGCTGCATAGTATTCCATAGTGTGTCATTGATGGACATTTGGGTTGGTTCCACGATTTTGCTATTGTAAATAGTGCTATAATAAACACACGTGTGCATGTGTCTTTATAGTGGAATGATTTACATCCCTTTGGGTATATACCTGGTAATGGAATTGCTGGTCAAATGGTATTTCTGGTTCTAGATCCTTGGGGAATCACCACACTGTCTTCCACAATGGTTGAACTAATTTACACTCCCACCAACGTATAAAAGTGTTCCTATTTCTCCACAGCCTCACCAGCATCTGTTTTTTCCTGACTTCAACTGGTACCAAAACAGACATATAGACCAATGGAACAGAAAAGAGACCATAAAAATAACACCACACATCTACAACCGTCTGATCTTTGATAAATCTGACAAAAACAAGCAATGGGGAAAGGATCTCCTATTCAATCAGTGGTGCTGGGAAAACTGGCTAGCCATATGCAGAAAACAGAAACTGAACTCCTTCCTTTTACCACAGACAAAAATTAACTCACGATGGATTAAAGACTTAAATGTAAAACCCAAAACCATAAAAACCCTGGAAGAAAACCTGGGCAATACCATTCAAGATATAAGCATAGGCAAAGACTTCATGATGAAAATGACAAAAGCAATTGCAACAAAAGCCAAAATTTACAAATGGAATCTAATTAAACTAAAGAGATTCTGCACAGCAAAAGAAACTGTATCATCAGAGTAAACAGGCAACCTACAGAATGGAAGAAAATTTTTGCAATCTACCCATCTGACAAAGGTCTAATATCCAGAATCTACAAAGAATGGAAACAAATTTACAAGAAAAAAACAAATGACCCATCCAAAAGTGGGCAAAGGATATGAACTGACACTTCTCAAAAGAAGACATTTACGCAGCCAACAAGCATACGATAAAAAGCTCACCCTCACTGATCATTAGAGAAATGTAAATCAAAACCACAATGAGATACCATCTCACGATAGTCAGAATGGCGGTTACCTTTTTTTTCTCTTTTCTCTGCCTTTAAACCTTCTCACCTCCATAAAGCTCTTCCATTGTTCCCTTCTTATTTCTTGCCTTTTTTCTGATACCGCCTGACACAATATTTTTGCCGTCCGTCACTTAATCTCTATTGTAGTCTGCAATTTGAAAATACATACATAGGCCGGGCGCGGTGGCTCAAGCCTGTAATCCCAGCACTTTGGGAGGCCGAGACGGGCGAATCACGAGGTCAGGACATCGAGACCATCCTGGCTAACACGGTGAAACCCCGTCTCTACTAAAAAATACAAAAATCTAGCCGGGCGAGGTGGCGGGCCCCTGTAGTCCCAGCTACTGGAGAGGCTGAGGCAGGAGAATGGAGTAAACCCGGGAGGCGGAGCTTGCAGTGAGCTGAGATCCGGCCACTGCACTCCCGCCGGGGCGACAGAGCGAGAGTCCGTCTCAAAAAAAAAAAAAAAAAAAAAAGAAAATACATACATAAAGCTCATTAGTATTGCTTTTCCCCATCCAAAAGCCCTCTCTCAATCACTGAAATTTGGAATCTTGAAATTTTGACCAAACTGTTGGTTATGTTCTCTTTCCTTAAAAGGTTTTTCTTTAATTGTGTCTATGACATTAAATTTTTCAGGTTTTACAAATTTCCTTATTCTATCTCTGTTGAAAGCAAATAATTCTCTATATGTTTTTCACAATGTATTCTTGAGAAGGATTCACTGTTATCTCTAGACTTGGCCTTTCTTCTGTGTAATTATTTGCCAGGTTTTAATTACTCACTGGGCATTTATACTTTAGTGTTTTTCTGTCACTTCAAACTGAATGCTCTGGAAAAACACTAACAGGATTTCTTGTCAACCTAGTTCCTCTTTCTCATTTTGCTCTTTCTCTTTTCATCTCAGCATTATCTCTGATGTCTTGCTTATGTCCACATACCAATACTGCCATGTCTTGTCTATACCATTTTTTTAAACTTCCATTTATCTTTTCTCAATGTTCCCATTACCTCAGCTCTAATTCAGTAATTTATCAGTCCGACTTCAAACACATAAGATAAGGTATGTAAAGAAACTCTGTCAAATAACAGCTTTAAAGTGAAATACAAATTACTCTTGCTACTCTTACTGTCACTACTATTTTACTACTACTATCACCACCATAAATTTCTAACTTGTTTCCTTGCTTTAAGTCTTTCTATTTAAATATATTCTACATTTAACCACCTATTAATTTCTTAAAGATTTTCAGAATACAAATCCCAATTTTAAATTTTAATGTCACTCCATTTTTACTAGATTAAAATTTCAAAAATTTATATTTAAGACCCCATAGTAAGACACCAATCTGCTTTCCTTACACATACTTTTCCTGAAAAGATTCCTGTCTATGCATCTTACCTCAAATACACCATCCATGTTCAAATTTGTTATATAATTCTGTTTATGTCATTCTCTATGGCTTTACTCTTCCATGCATGTTTCCAAAATCTCTTACTACCCACATAAAGTCCTACCTTTTTGGTACTTACTGTCTAAAGTAAGCAGTTGATACTTACCATATACAACATTGTATTATTGTTTCCCATGAGTATGTTTAAAATATCACCTTGATTTTAAGCTCCTTGAAACAAATAAAGATTTTAAAAATTATTTTATGTCCTTGGGCAGTTGGCTTTCTAAACATATTATTTCACATTTAATTAATGAATTACTTTTAAGTATAAGTTCTCTACTTTGTGGTATAATAGAAAAAAAATGTCATGGCATTTACACATTCATTTAAAAACTATAAAGCACTTATTCTTTTAAAATTTATTCTATTAACAGATAGTGCAAGAAAATTACTACCAAAATTATTTTATCTTACATGGTAGAAATATTATTCTGCAAATGAATTTCCTTTCTATAATTAGAAAAGTTTCATGAGAAGGAGGTGAAATGCAATCCATGGTTTGCCGAAAGAATGAAATAATCAGAATTTTTAAAACTTGTCATGATTTTTTTACTTACCTGGACTAACAGATAGAAAGGGACTAAAATAATTTAAGCCAACTGACCATGACACGTGAGTTAATTACTATTGGAGGTTTGTATAATCTTGTAATGCTAGTCAGCACTCTTGCAAAGGCATGACATTGACTAGGCAGGGGGAAGTGGGTGGAAGAGGGCAAATCCATTTCCATTATTAGAGAAATAGCTTAAAACACTGACTCCAATGAGGGAGGCTCACTAATATCATTTGAGGATATGAGGGACAAAATAATAATTTTTGTTATTGAGATTATTTATAACAAAATCATGCAATTCTTGAAAGCACCACCTTTCCTCAGAAACACAATCTGTACAACATTGTGGGAAACATCCTAATTCATTTCTAGTACTTTCCTCAAAATAAGATTTAACAGTGGCTACATTTTTGCTTTAAATGAGAAGTTGACGCTAATTAATCATATATGTGCTATACTATTACCAATGGTCAATTTATATTAACTTTTTAAATTCCTTCAATAATCCTATAAAGTAGAATTATTATTAACTCTAATAAAAATTAATGGATTGAATTTTGTATCATTTTCCTAACTGATAGCACCTTTAAATAAAACATTTCAGATGCTCTTCATATTTGCTGTTATAATTTCTATCCTGAAAAGTCACTGCAGAATACAACACAACCAAACAGAAACAAAACAAAACAAAACCTTGTCCCTGAAAGGAGGAATGCAAAAGATTCTTGTAAATAATTCAGCCTTGAATGAATCAAGTCTTTCTGGTGTTTGGCAGGGTATAGAAAACATTCATCTTTGGAAATAAGAAGAGGGCAGACAGTCTCAAGGGTAGATTGAACATGGAATCTTTTGCAACTCAGCACTACAAAGTTCCCCTGTAGAGAACATATGTGTCATGGAAGAAACAAGCTGTTTACATTTTCCACATTTTAGAATTTTTCTACTTTCCTATTTTCCCAAATTGAAAGCTATAGATGTATAAAAACATACAAAAAAAATGTATATAGAGGTGAAAAGCTGGAAGTGGGGAAATTAAAATGTCTAGAAAGGATTGCACTTTTTAAAATTTGAAGTAATAGATACAATAATCTTCTGGCTTGTGAATTTTTCTTTAAAATTATACAAATGTGAAAAAACTGTATTGCAAGGAATGATAGATTCTTATTTCCTGGTGATTATTGATCTGAACACACTATATGTACTGGTAAATTTTTAGACAAATAAAGGACATATACTACCCTTTCATATGTAGCATTAGTTTGTTTTCATACAATTTTAGTTTGAAAACAATAAAATAATAGCCTTTGAGTTTCCTAATATCCTGTGTACCCTAAGATTGCAAAATATTGTAATAAATATAATTTTCAAGTATACAAAAGGGCATACTAGAAGAATATCAAGTATACTTTTATTGCAGGGCTGAACCATCAAATATGTTAGCCACTAACTACCTGTGGCTATATAGAGTAATATTTTAATAAAATTAAAAATAAACATTCTATTACTTAATTGCACTACCCATATTTAAGTGCTCAATAGTCATAAGTGGCTAATGGCTACTGCAATGGATAGCACAGATATTTGACATTTTCATCATTACAGAAAGTTACTATTAGACAGCGATATTCCAGAATTATGTTCTTACAATTGTAAAACTTACATTTTATTGTAATGCAAAGTTATTTTCATGAGTGAATACTCAATATTTACATATCATATGCAAATAAAATCAATGAAAATATTTGTTTAAAATATAATAAATCAATTTATCAGAACATTCATCATAAGCTAATTATTTAATCTTAATTTTAAAAGATATTGTTTATATCAATACAAAGTCTTACTTTTCTGTATCTTGATATCTTAAATTTATAAATCTAATTCCTTCTGTTCATGCAGTACCACAAAACACATAAACATTATTTAATATTATGTTCAGTATTTAAAATATAATTACTCAGTTTTATACTACAGACCCAGAATAAATATTTTTGTAATATATTGCTTTCAAGTAATTGAAAGTATCTTGCCTAAACTTCTGAATTAATCTTAGGTAGCCAAGAATTGGATTTCTAAAATCTTCAGTTGTTAAAGTTCATTGGTTTCTGAATTATTGAAGCACACTAAGTTTAAATTGAACTTAAAATTGGAAAAGTGCACTTATCCCTCACTTCTGGCTTAAAAATAACCAAGGGGATTTTGCTCAAACTTATGAGTCATTGAAATCCAGGAATTTTTACAAATGTTGAAGATTAGCTTAACTCTAATATTAACAACCTTGCATGAATCCTTGTAAATTAGAACTAACCCTAAAATGAAACAATTTTTAGAGATAGGTGTAGTCACTTTAATGAACAAGAAATTAGACGCTCTATAGTCCTCCACATTTTAATCCATAGCTGAATAGTTCGAGTGGACTGAATTCTGAATTAATCAAGTACTGCCACAAGTCAATCTCCATCTTGTTATTGAAAGAAATATACATATATACATGTAGAGGTACATGTATAGATAGTAATAAAATACTGAATGGGATTGGTCCTGTTTTTAAAGATAGTAGGTAAGAAATGCCTTTACATGTTAAAGAAGATAGCACCTAAATATCAGACTCTCGTTTTCCTCCAGAATGCCCCAAAAGACACTAGAAAACAATTTTGTGTCTCTCAACCTCAGTGCTCCCTACAAGCCCATACAGGATAATATTGGAAAATAGAGGGGAATAATTAAGATAGTGGAGTTTCACAGGCCTATGAGAGAAAGCTTTGGGATTTCTCCTCTTCACTCAGTGGAGTGAGCTGGCATGCCTGACCCCTCAAGCTAAATGAATGGGTATTGAGAATGGTGTTTTCTAAAGGAAGTAATTTGTATCTTACCTGCTTCTCAATAGAAGTTTGTTGAGCTATAGGGACTGGTGAGCTTATGGCAGTGCACCCAAGTGGAGTTCTGTGAGATTTCTTGGAAGAAACTGTCATGTGCTACCTGAAATTTGGAGAGCATATGAATAGGCTGTTGCTTGTCTGTCAACTGTATAATTCTGAATAGGTGTGAGGCTGGCAGCTACAGCTCACAATATTAGGTTTTGAGGAATGAGGGCAGAAGAAGAGCTAGCTAAACTTCCATTGTTTCTCATGACAAGGATGTGTTGGTTTCCCCTGTATCAGTTGGGTAGAAGAAGACAGGTGGTTCTAAGCCATCTTGAATGGTATTGTGTCAAAGAACGTGGACTATTGGGATAAGAGATTCAGTCAGGAAGCTTTATTTTATTTTATTATCTTATTTTATTTATTTTATTTGAGATAGAGTCTCACTCTGTCACCCAGGCTGGAGTGCAGTGGCACGATCTCAGCTCACTGCAACCTCTGCCTCCCAGGTTCAAGCGATTCTCCTGTCCCAGCCCCTTAAGTAGCTGGGATTACAGGCACACGCCACCACGTCCAGCTAATTTTTTGTATTTTTAGTAGAGACGGTTTCACCATGTTAGCCAGGCTGGTCTTGAACTCCTGACCTCAGGTGATCCACCTTGGCCTCCCAAAGTGCTGGGATTATAGGCCTCAGCCACCGCATCTGGCCAGAAATTTTTTCTTGAGTAGGTACTCAAGGAGAAAGCAGGAGCTGATGGGATTGGATTGTAAACGTTCATGGCTTAATCAGGAAAGCATGAACTACAAAATTTCTTGGCCTTTCTAAAAGAGTTCCACAACTGTACCTTGTGAAAAATATAAAATGTGAAAACTTGTTCTACAGAGTACCAATCATAAACATCCTTTGAATCGCTACCCCCACCAACTCCCCACCAATTTCTTGTTACACTTTAAGTTCTGAGATACATGTGCAGAACATACAGGTTTGTTACATAGGTATACACGGGCCATAGTAGTTGGCTGCACCAATCAACCCAACATCTACATTGGGTATTTCTCCTAATGCTATGCCTCCCTGAGACCCCCACCCATCGACAGGCCCTGGTGTGTGATGTTCGCCTCCCTGTGTCCATGTGTTCTCATTGTTCAGCTCCCACTTATGAGTGAGAGCATGTGGTGTTTGGTTTTCTGTTCCTGTGTTTGTTTGCTGAGAATGATGGTTTCCAGCTTCATCCATGTCCTTGCAAGGGACGTTAACTCATCATTTTTTATGGCTGCATAGTATTCCATGGTGTATATGTGCCACATTTTCTTTATACATTCTATCATTGAAGCGCATTTGGGTTGGTTGCAAGTCTTTGCTATTGTGAACAGTGCTGCAATTGACATATGTGTGCATGTGTCTTTATATAGAAAGATTTATAATCCTTTGGGTATATATCCAGAAATGGGATTTCTGGACCAAATGGTATTTCTGGTTCTAGATCTTTGAGGAGTCACTGCACTGTCTTCCACAATGGTTGAACTAATTTCCACTTTTATCAACAGTGTAAAAGTATTCCTAGTTCTGGCCGGGCGCAGTGGCTCAGGCCTGTAATCCCAGCACTTTCAAAGGCTGAGGTGGGCAGATCATGAGGTCAGGAGAGCGAGACCATCCTGGCTAACACGGTGAAACCCCACCTCTACTACAAATACAAAAAAATTAGCCGGGTGAGGTGGTGGGCACCTGCAGTCCCAGCTACTCAGGAGGCTAAGGCAGGAGAATGGCGTGAACCCCAGAAGGTGGAAGTTGCAGTGAGCCGAGATCGCACCACTGCATTCCAGCCTGGGCAGCAAAGCGAGACTCTGTCTCAAAAAAAAAAAAAAAAAGTATTCCTATTTCTCCTCATCCTCTCCACCATGTTGTTTCCTGACTTTTTAGTGATCGCCATTCTAACTGGCATGAGATGGTATCTCGTTGTGGTTTTGACTTGTATTTCTCTAATGACCAGGATGATGAGCTTTTTTTCATGTTTATTGGCCTCATAAATGTCTTCCTTTGAGAAATGTCTGTTCATATCCTTTGCCCACTTTGTTATGGGGTTGTTTTTTGGTTATAAATTTGTTTATGTTCTTTTTAGATTCTAGATATTAGCCCTTTGTCAGATGGATAGATTGCAAAATTTTTCTCCCATTTTGTATGTTGCCTGGTCACTCTGATGATAGTTTCTTTTCCTGTGCAGAAACTCTTTAGTTTAATTAGATCCCATATGTCAATTTTGGCTTTTGTTGCCATTGGCTTTGGTGTTTTAGTCATGAAGTCTTTGCCCATGCCTATATACTGAATAGTTTGCTTAGGTTTTCTTCTAGGGTTTTTATGGTTTTAGGTCTTATGTTTAAGTCTTTAATCCATCTTGAGTTACTTTTTGCATAAGGTGTAAGGAAGGGGTCCAGTTTCTGTTTTTGTATATGGCTAGCCAGTTTTCCCAACACCATTTATTAAATAGGGAATCCTTTCCCCATTTCTTGTTTTTTGTTTTGTTTTGTTTTGTTTTGTTTGTTTGTTTATTTTTTCAGGTTTGTCAAGGATCAGACAGTTGTAGACATGTGGAGTTATTTCTGAAGTCTCTGCTCTGTTCCATTGGTCTATATATCTGTCTTGTTACCATTACCATGCTGTTTTGGTTACTGTAGGCTTGTAGCATATTTTGAAGTCAGGTAGCCTGATGCCTCCAGATTTATTTTTTTTCGTTAGGATTGCCTTGGCTATACAGGCTCTTTTTTTGTTTGATATGAAATTTAAAGTAGTTTTTTCTAATTCTGTGAAGAAAGTCAAAGGTAGCTTGATGGGGATAGCATTGAATCAATTACTTTGGGCAGTATAGCCGTTTTCACAATATTGATTCTTTCTAGCCATGAGCATGGAGTGGTTTTCCATTTGTTTTTGTCCTGTCTTATTTCCTTGAGCGGTGGTTTGTAGTTCTCCTTGAAGAGGTCCTTCATATCTTTTTTAAGTTGTATTCCTAGGTATTTAATTCTGTTCATAGCAATTGTGAATGGGAGTTCACTCATGATTTGGCTCTCTGTCTGTTACTGGTTTATAGAAATGCTTGCTGTTTTTACACATTGATTTTGTATACTGAGACTTTGCTGAAGTTGCTCATCAGCTTATGGAGATTCTGGGCTGAGATGATGGGGTTTTGTAAATATACTATCATGTCATCTGCAAACAGAGACAATTTGGCTTCCTCCATTCCAATTTGAATACCCTTTATTTCTTTCTCCTGCCTGATTGCCCTGGCCAGAACTTCCAATACTATGTTGAATAGGTGTAGTGAGAGATGGCATCCTTGTCTTGTATTGGTTTTCAAAGGGAATGCTTCCAGTTTTTGCCCATTTGGTATGATATTGACTGTGGGTTTGTCATAAATAGCTATTATTATTTTGATATATATTCCATCAGTACCTATATTATTGAGAGATTTTTGGCATGAAGGGTGTTGAATTTTATCGAAGGCCTTTTCTGCATCTATTGAGATAATCATGGTTTTTGTCATTGGTTCTGTTTATGTGATGAATTATGTTTATTGATTTGCTTATGTTGAACCAGCCTTGAATCTCAGGGATGAAGTCAACTTGATTGTGGTGTATAAGCTTTTTGATGTGCTGCTGGATTCACTTTGCCAGTGTTTTATTGAGGATTTTTGAATCGATGTTCATCAGGGATATTGGCCTGAAGTTTTGTACGTGTGTGTGTCTCTGCCAGGTTTTGGTATCAGGATGATGCTAGCCTCATAAAATGAATTAGGGAGGAGTCCCTCTTTTCCTATTGTTTGGAATAGTTTCAGAAGAAATGGTACCAGCTCCTCTTTGTACCTCTGGTAGAATTTGTCTGTGAATCCATCTGGTCTTGGGCTTTTGTGGTTGGTAGGCTATTAATTACTGCCTCAATTTCAGAACTTGTTATTGGTCTATTCAGGGAATTGACTTCTTCCTGATTTAGTCTTGGGAGGGTGTATGTGTTCAGGAATTTATTCATTTCATCTAGATTTTCTAGTTTATTTGCATAGAGGTGTTTATAGTATTCTCTGATGGTAGTTTGTATTTCTGTGGGATCAGTGGTGATATCTCCTGTATCATCTTTTATTATTGCTATTTGAATCTTCTCTTTTTTTCGTTATTAGTCTGGCTAGTGGTCTATGAATTTTGTTAATATTTTCAGAAAACCAGCTCCTGGATGCATTGATTTTTTTTTTTTTTTTTTTTTTAAGGGCTTTTCATGTCTCTGTCTCCTTCAGTTCTGCTCTGATTTTGGTTATTTCCTGCCTTCTGCTAGCTTTTGAATTTGTTTGCTCTTGCTTCTCTAGTTCTTTTACTTGTGATATTAGAGTGCTAATTTTAGATCTTTCCCGCTTTCTCCTGTGGGCATTTAGTGCTATGAATTTCCCTGTAAATGCTGGTTTAGCTGTGTCCCAGAGATTCTGGTACATTGTGTCTTTGTTTTCATTGGTTTCAAAGAACTTATTTATTTCTGTCTTAATTTTGTTATTTACCCAGTAGTCATTCAGGAGCAGGTTGTTCAGTTTCCATGTAGTTATGCAGTTTTGAGTGAGTTTCTTAATCCTGAGTTCTAATTTGATTGCACTGTGGTCTGAGAGACTGTTTGTTATGATTTCCATTCTTTTGCATTTGCTGAGGAGTGTTTTACTTCCAATTATGTGGTCAATTTTAGAATAAGTGTGATGTGGTTCTGAGAAGAATATATATTCTATTGATTTGGGGTGGAGAGTTCCATAAATGTCTATTAGGTCTGCTTGGTGCAGAACTGAGTTCAAGTCCTAAATATGCTTGTTAATTTTCTGTCTCATTGATCTGTCATATATTAACAGTTGAGTGTTAAAATCTCCCATGATTATTGTGTGGTAGCCTAAGTCTCTTTGTAGGTCTCTAAAAACTTGCTTTATGAATCTGGGTGCTCCTGTATTAGTTGTGTATATATTTAGGATAGTTAGTTCTTCTTGTTGCATTGATCCCTTTACCATTATGTAATGGCCTTCTTTGATTATTTTAGTCTTTGTTGGTTTAAAGTCTGTTTTATCACAGACTAGTATTGCAACCCCTGTTTCTTTCTTTCTTTTTTCTTTTTCTTTTTTTTTTTTTTTGCTTTCTATTTGCTTAGTAAATATTCCTCCATCTGTTTATTTTGAGCATATGTGTGTCTTTGCATGTGAGATGGGTCTCCTGAATACAGCGCACTGATAGTTCCTCACTCTTTATCCAATTTTCAAGTCTGTGTCTTTTAATTGGGGCATTTAGCCAGTTTACATTTAAGTTTAATACTGTTATGTGTGAATTTGATCCTTTCATTATGATGCTAGCTGGTTATTTTGCCTGTTAATTGATACAGTTTCTTCATAGTGTCGATGGTCTTTACAATTTGGTATGTTTTTGCAGTGGCTGGTACTGGTTTTTCCTTTCCATATTTACTGCTTCCTTCAGGAGTTCTTGTAAGGCAGGCCTGGTGGTGACAAAATCTCTCAGCCTTTGCCTATCTGTAAGGATTTTGTTTCTCCTTTGCTTACGACGCTTAGATTGGAGGGATATTAAATTTTGTGTTGAAAATTCTTTTCTTTAAGAATGCTGAATATTGACCCCCACTCTCTTCTGGCTTATACAGTTTCTGGAGAGAGATCTACTGTTAGTCTGATGGGCTTCCCTTTTTGGGTAACCTAACCTTTCTCTCTTGCTGCCCTTAACATTTTTTCCTTTATTTCAATCTTGGTGAATCTGATAATTACTTGTCTTGGTGTTTCTCTTCTCTGTATTTTCTGAATTTGAATGTTGGCCTGTTTTGCTAGGTTGGGGAAGTTCTCCTGGATAGTATCCTGAAGAGTGTTTTCAATCTTGGTTACATTCTCTCCATCACTTTTAGGTACACCGATCAGACGTAGATTTGGTCTTTTCATATAGTCCCATATTTCTTGGAGGGTTTGTTCTTTCCTTTTCATTCTTTTTTCTCTAATCTTGTCCTCACGCTTTATTTCATTAAGTTTAATATCTGATATGCTTTCTTCCACTTGATCAATTCAGCTACTGATACTCGTGTATGCTTCACGAAGTTCTCATGCTGTGTTCAGTTCCATCAGGTAATTTATGTTCTTCTCTAAACTGGTTATTCGAATTAGCAATTCCTCTAACCCTTTTTCCAAGGTTCTTAGCTTCCTTGCATTGGGTTAGAACATGCTCCTTTAGCTCAGAGGAGTTTATTATTTCCCACCTTCTGAAGCCTATTTCTGTCAATTTGTCAAACTCATTCTCCATCCAGTTTTATTCCCTTGCTAGCGAGGAGCTGTGATCCTTTGGAGAAGAATATTACACCCTCCTCCCCCCTTTTTTAATGCTTCTTCTCATGGCTCTTGATTCTATCCAAAAAGGATTAGAAATAGCAGAAAATGGACCATGGCTTCTTATGTACAAAATATTCCTAAGCCATGAATAACACACTAGTTAGGGGGAGGAGGTGGGCTGGGAATTTTCAATTATGTTATAAGAAAATTTTAATATGAACATGGCAAGCTGTGTTAATTCCTGAAGATTACTAGAAAGCTGTGAGAATTTTCTGAGATGTCATAGGTCAGAGAAGAGTGCAAATCAAGCATGTTGGAAAGCAGGAGTTGCAGAAGAATAAAGATGTTTGCTCCTTGTGCCCCCAACAAATTTAGGCCTTTCAATAAATTTGTTGCATATATATAATTGAAATTCTTTTCTAGAAGGTCATCTCAAAAATGAGTGTCATTGGTTAAAATGGTGAGTGAATGAGAGAAGATGTATGCTACTGGTAATTCATCACTGATACAAAAAGGAAGATACACTGAAAACCCATAGGATGAAAGCATGAGTAGTTATCTCAGATTTTTCAAGTACATTCAAACAGTTTTTGTTCAACCTTTCCAATTTTTCTTTGATAGAGAAGAAAGAAGTTGAAGTTGAAGAGTTATATTTTCTCACAGTTATCTGTATATACTAATATTATACCATTTCACTTAAAAATATAACTATTTCCCCTTTGTTTTTGGTTTTGTCTTTACTGCGAACATAAGTTAAAGTTTCTTTCTTATTTGTTTCCTTAAGTATTTTTTTCCCTCAGATGTTAACTTGTTGTAGGATATATTTTCCTTTCACTTTGTCTTACAAATTTTGTTACTTTTTGGCTTGCCTTTCAGTGTAAACCTTTTCTTCTATAATTTGTACATGATCTAAAAATCTAAGCTTATAAAAAATGTATATGTACCTGAATGTTTCTAAACGTCTACACCTATTTTTCAGTTCCTTGTAATCATGAATAATTATTTCAACATATCAGTTTAAAAGTTGTTTTGATGCAATTGCCTCTTTGGCAATATGTTTTTATATAATTCAGCTATTATTTAAGTTTTTTCATAACAAGTTTTACTAAACTATAGAACACAATCAATACCTAGAGATCCTTTTTATTTTATATTTACAAGTTAGTATAATTGAGTAAATCTCTTCCAAATTTTTAGTCAATTTCCCTTCACTAAGTTCTTTAATACTAGTTAAAATGCAAATTCCTGCATTTTCTTTTTGCAGAATGTGACTTCCATAAAGAAAGTAAAACAAAAGTTGAAGTTCTTCATTTTTATGTTTTGTTTTTTTGTCAGATTTCCAACCTCTAATCATAAAGGCTTATTCTCTGTATGATTTGGCAGTCTTCCATATTTTTAAAGATTTTCAGATAACATTTCACAGGTCTTTTTGTTATCCAAATGTTTATGCTCATTCTTCCATCTTTTGGTTTGTACATAGTCCTATGGGAAAAATTACATCTTCATGAAAAAATAATTATACTAATTTGCACTTTCCCTCAGAACATTGCTATATTAGAATTCTCTTTCTTAAATTTTAGGTAGTAAATAGATTTTTAAAATAATTTTATTGCTGTTGCTCATGTAATTATTCATTGAATTATATTGACAGAATGTCACTTATACAATGTAGTTTTTGGAATAAGTTATGCTTTTATTTGGGGCCAAGTGCATGCTTAGTTTTAATGAGTGAATGAAGAATGGATTTATACATTTATATTCTCGCCACTAAACAAAATATACTTGTTCGCATTGTGTAATTATTGCTGTGATAGTTACTTTATGTGTCAACTTGACTGGGTTGAAGGATCCTCAGATAGGTGGTAAAACATGATTTCTGGCTGTATCTGTGAGAGTTTCTGGAAGAGGCTAGCATTTGAATCCTTAGACTTAGTAAAGAAAATTGTCCCCACCAATGTGAGGGGGCCTTAGCCAATCCATTGAGAACAAATCCACTGAATACAACAAAAAGGCAGAGAAATGGTTGATTTCCTTCTCTGCGAGGCTGGGACATCTATGTTCTCCTGCCCTTAGAATCAGAGTTCCTGGTTCATATAGAACTCTGACTAATCACAGTCTTTTTTTAATAGAATTGCATTACAAACTCTCATTACAATCATTTTTTTTAACACATTCTACTTATACTTCTGGGACTCTTTAGTTGTAGACAATATGAACTTTACAACTTCACATCTTACTACTTGTTTCTCAAAACAAGTGAATTCTCTCATACAACCATAATGTAATTCAATTATATAATATACAACACATATTTAAGTGTATCGGATTACCTACTAATGTCCTTCATAGTAGTTTATTCTAGTCAACATCTGATAGATATAGCTCCCTGCATTCAGTTTTCATATCCAATTTACTTTTGCATTCAAAATATTTGTGGGATTCTAATGTATCAATTCAAGTAGTCTAGTTCATTTATTTCTATTGGTTCATTTATGAAATACACACATACATATAAAATTTGTGTGTGTCTATATATAATGTATATATACAGAGAGAATGTATATATAGAGAATATATAGCGAGAATACATATAAACAGAATATATATACAGATAATGTATATATGTGCATATATACAATGTATAGATAAATTATTTCATATTATATTTCATATACATATATAGTTTATCTATACATTCTCTTTGTGTTGACATTTAGGCAGTTTCCCACTTTTTCATCATTATAAATCATACTACTATAATCATAATTACAAATGTCTTTTTTTTTTTTAATGGAGTCTTGCTGTGTCTCCCAGGCTGGAGGGCAGTGGGGCGATCTGGGTTCACTTCAGGCTCCGCCTCCTGGGTTCACGCCGTTCTCCTGCCTCAGCCTCCGGTGTAGCTGGGACTACAGGCCCCCGCCACCACACCCACCTAATATATATATATATATTTTGTATTTTTAGTAGAGATGGGTTTTCACCGTGTTAGCCACGATGGTCTTGATCTCCTGACCTTGTGATCTGCCCGCCTCGGCCTCCCAAAGTGCTGCAATTACAGGCATGAGCCATCGCGCCCGGCCACAAATGTCTTTTTTATTGAAGTGGGCATATTTTATTTTGTGCGTATAGCTAGAAAAGTAATTGTTGTCTATGGTGATAGACACATGTACATTTGCAATAGATACTATTAAATTATTCTTCAAATCAGTTCTACCAATTTAGATATCCACCAACAATGAAATAAGTGCCATTGTAACTCATACCTGACAGTGGTTGGTAATTTTAAACTTAAACTTTGGGCAATCTGAGTGACATAGTCTACTATGCCATATTGTGGTTTGATTTTATGTTTTCATTATTATCTATGAGGTTGAGCTTGAATTGAATAGATTATTAGCCATTTCTGTTGCATATTCGGTGTCTTGCAGCTTCATGTTTTTTGTAGATTTTTGTTTTGAGTTGCCATTTACCTATCGATTTGCAGAACATTTACATACTTAAGATTGTGAATCTCCTTCATTCATATGTGTTGCAAAATCTTTGTTCAGTGAGTGGTTTTATATATGTAAATATACATATGTGTGCGTGTATACATATATATATGGATGTTAAGTTATTCCCGTGCTATTTGGTAAAAAGAGTATCTTTGTTCTTATTGTATTGCTTTTGTTCCTTTGTCAAAGATCAGTTGAATATATTCATGTGGGTCTTTTTCTGGGCTATCTATTCTGTTCCATTGATTTTTTGTTATTGTTTATTCTTTCACCAATACCACACTATCTTGATTACTGTAGCTCTATGGTAAGTTTTGAAGTTTGGTGGTATCCGTGCTCCAATGCCCTTTTTCTTAAATATTGAGTTGTACATTCCCAGGCAAATGAATAATTATATCCCGTATTCATTTCTACATTCATATCTTTCAATCAAGCTAAAAGAAAGGAAAAGTGTTTAACTTTTTAGAAAAAAATAGCTAAAATTATCTTGGAGACAAGTCGTTGGGAAATACATTTTGAGTAACTTTGAATGCCTGCAGTTCAACAAAAAATGACTATGATGGATCCACCACGAAACATAGAGAATAATGCATTTTTCTTTCTGCTCACCAAATAATTAATTTAGTTGCCTCTAGAGTAAATCAACATATTCAGGCAAGGACAAATAATTGAGAGATTCAAAAAGAAATTTTAAAAATGAGAACAAATATCATCAAGTTACATTAATGGTTTCTGTTCATAACCAATTCTTTCTCTGTGAATATACCATCAATTTTCCCCATTCTCTAAGATTGTTACACTGGCATACAAATATGTGAGATATTGGTTTTAGTTTTGCATTCCTAAAACCTAAATTTAAGAGGAAACAATACTGAAACATTACTTTTAAATCTGGAAAACGTTTTTTTTCTTGCTTTTATTAAGAGTATGCATGATATATATGAATCAAGCAGCTTGTGTATAGCATAAAATTAAATAACAAAGACACCAACAGAATTTGGTCATTGTTTTTTGAAAGACACTATTCTAAGTTTGTAATACACTCTAAAGGTAGAAACTATTCTATTTAAAATAATTTTTGTGAGATTCAAAGCATATTATGTGTTTATTTCCCATTTTTTCACTATGTATCTTGAGAAAAGGAAATATTCATAGTTCATCTGTGATTATAACTGTAAGACATCAAAAAAAATTCCTGAATTTTGAATTTCATCATGTATGCAAGAAGGGTAAGTAGGTCACTTATTTGTTTCAAAACAGCAATTTCACAGTTGGCATATGAGCGGTAAATCATAGCACTTGTTTACTTATTTAATTTCAAACCTAAAATAGATATGGTTGATCATTTGAACATGTGATTTAGAGAACCAAATTGTTTCTAGGACACACATGGAGAAAAAACATTGCACTTATATTAAAAGGAATACTGGAAAGAACAGCAGTTTTCAAGAAAAGGATGCATACTCTCTAAACATCATTTGGGTATTAGAAATTATTATTCATTCAATGAACAGATATGTATTAAGTGCATACCAGTTTCTAGACAATGCTCTATGAACTTGGAATATATCAGAAAATAATAATAAAAAAAGAACTGTTCTCCTAAAGCTCAAATTATAGTCAAGTGAGACAAATAATAAAGCATAAACATAACAAATGGGTAAATTTTATAGTAAGTGAGAAGGTGGTACATGGCATGAGGATCAGTGGAGGAGAACAGACTAAGAATGAAGTTACACAGGGGAAAAGTTTTAAGTTCAAATAAATTATAAATAGGACCTCAGATTAATTGAACTTCATAGAAAGACGTCATTTAAATAAAGAAAGTGAAGGCATTCTCTAAATTCAGGCAGAGGCCCTAAGCGACAAGCAAACCTGGAGTAATTAGGAATAGCAAGGAGACCATGTAGCTAAAATGGAGGAAGCATAGGGGAGATTATGGTCAGAAAAGGAACAGGGGCAATTTCAATTGTAGACAATTGTAAGGATTCTGGACTCTGATGATATGGAGAGCCAGTGGAACACCTTGATCTCTGGAGTGAATGACAGGACAAGTTTTAAAAACACTATTCTGGTAGTTGTGTTGAAAGTACACAGTACGCAGACAAGGGTGGAGGTTGGGCAACCCATTAATGGTGGCAGTGGAGTCCTGAATTCAGCTCACTAGGAACTTGACTACATGTTGGTAACTTGAAGTGGACCATGGAAGGGATATTCACACCCAGGAAATCAGCAAATACTCCAACTCAGATCTTCTAATTAATTAATTTAATCATGATACACTATCATTTAACATACATGAAAATGTTTTGGGGTTTTTGTTTATTCTTTCATTTAAATTATTTAGCATAGGGTTACATTTGGCATACTACATTAGCCATCAATGTTCGTTTCTATTGCTCTTTGCAATTGTCTATATTTATGAGTGAATGAATGAGTGAATCAGTTTTAAATAGTGCTTTCAGGTTGGATGAAGCAGTCTAGGTTGTTTATACAATAATTAATTAACTCCCACACTTTCTTTTAAATGGAGCTTCAATTTTACTAAGCTAGTCGTAGGCATCTTGCTTCTTTTTTTTTTAAATATTGATTTAGGATTGGGCACAAGACAGAAGTATGATGAATTAGTCCAAGATCAAATTAAATCTGTTATATATGGTGAGATCTAATTAGATCCATTATCTATAGTATTCTCACAAACTGAGATGCACATAACCATTTCTTTCTCTGCGAATGAGAGATGGACTTAGATTTTATTGGATGTTGCCATGTTTGGACATGATAATTGGAAATGTGATTGTTACTTTGCACTGTTGCAGAGAGCTGTCCTGAGGACCATGCTTCCATGGTAAAAATATCAGATTGAAAAAATGGGAAGAATCTGGAACCCTGATAATGCCTCTAGGCAACTAAACTAACCAATCAAGAAAACTTCCTCCCTTTTTCTTGCTCCTTATGTGAAATGATTTAAAAAATTCCTATGACTCAAGTAAGTTTGAGTCAATGTCCTATTATTTGCTATTGATGGCATCCTAACTGCAAAGAAGACAAAAAATTCAAAAGATGCTTCTCTTATTTTTAAATATGTCATTCAAATATTAACGCTGTCGCTATCATTGGCAATCCTCTCATTTACAGTTGGGTTTAATCCAAGATGTAGAATAATTTGATATTAATTATTTGTAGATGATTGCACATACAAATATTTGAACCTAGTAGATTAACACTATAATCCTTTTTTTTTTTTTTTTTTTTTTTTTTTTTTTTGAGACAGGGTTTCATCCGCCAACACAGCTCACTGTAGCCTTGACTTCCCAGACTCAAGCGATCCTCCCCGCTTAGCCCCTGCAAGTAGCTGGAACTGCAGGCACATGCCACTACGCCCCGCTAATTTTTGTATTTTTCATAGAGACAGGGTTTTGCCATGTTCCTAGGCTGGAACACTATAATCCATTTTAATGCAACAATTAACTTGGTAATATAGTGCCTACTGTTGCCTATCAGTAACCATCAAAATCCAGATTCAATTGATATTTATGTAGGGTATTTTTGAATCATATTATAGTATTATTTTGGTTTATCCTGTGAGTTTGGTGTTTTCATTCCAATTTACAGATTACAAAAGTGAGGCTCAAAGGGATAATGTAATGTGTAATTCACTATTGACATTTGTGCCAACTACATTAGTAGAATATGAGAGCTTAATGTGTTGTTCTACTGATCCTTAATTTGATATTCAGTTATATTCTTGTGTAAATATTTTTGTGTGTATTCATCTACAATACAGTAAGTATACGATTTCATACACACACACAAACACTTACACAGATACTTACAGGCTTCTAAAGTTTGATATCACTGAGCACATCAATAAATATTTGTGAATTGTTTAAATACATAAAGTAAGAGGCTTGTTGGTGTATTCATGTTGATTTGTCAAAATGCTGTAAAAGTATCAGATTTGGCTTTCAGTTTTTTATGTTTGATATCATACTTTTAAAATGTATAGGACAGAACATTTTAAAGCATTAAAAATCACTATCAAGGTAATAAACCATGATAACTGGTTTTAAGATAATTTTAAATGTGGAACATAAAACAAATTGTACTGTATGATTGTATAATGAAAATTGTATTTATGGACAGGCAGTACTGAAAGTTAATTAACTACAAAATTATTTGTCTTAGAGACTTAGAGTGTTTTTCTGTATTTTCTTCAGTATTTCTTTTACCTTTTAATGCTATCACTTATTCTAAAACTACAAATATGGCCTTAATTTTTTGTTGTAGATAATTCCCAAGTAGAATTGGTTTTACACTTCTATAAAAACAGGGCACTAAAATTCAGTAATCTGTCTTCCCTTTTACGAAAAAAAAAAAAATTAAATCTGAAGTGCTAGTTTGGTGGTATCTGTATACTCAATGTTGAATGTAGTTTTTGGACTTCAACGGGAAATTTTGAACACTATAACAGTCAAATTGAATAATTCAGACATCCAGGTCCCAAATCCTGCTGTAGTTCTCTATGCCCTTTAGATGATCTGTATAATCACTTTAATTCTCCACTGAGTGTCTTTATTTACACATCAACATATTGATCAAATACTCTGGAAAAATAGATTTTCTGAAAGTATGATTGTTTATATTTCATAAATCCTTTGAGATTACATTTATCCAGAGTCAAAACCTATATCTGAAACTACACAGTGCCAAACTGTACAAATTAGACCCAAAGCAAAGAAAATAGGAGAATAGATAGATATATACTATATTAATTCTCATGTTATCTTTTCACCTCAGCCCCTGGATTTATTTGCCTAATTGTTCCCAAGATAATGGAGTTTGAAAATTCACTTCTACTAATCAGTGTTTGTCAGAGATCAAGAAGCTATGACCTTCTAAACTCTCCCAAGACCCTTTCCTTATTACTGAAACAAACCATTTCGCCATTTCTCCATAGAGGAGGCCAAATGGAATAGATTCCCAAATGGGAATGTGAAACAAGCAAACAAAAAACGAAAACCTTAGTCTAACTTTGAACATCCTCAGAAATGCTCATCTATTGATAGGGCACAGATATATCTGCATCTTTTGTACAATCAACAGTTTTTAAGTTTTTAAAGTATTTTTACTTATGTTTTAATATGCTAATTATGTAGATGATGGAAACTATTTTAACGTAAAACATCAAACATCAATGAGTATTTATGATACTCATTCCAATTTTACAGGTTACAAAAGTGATCCTCAAAGAAGTAACCTAATTCAAATTTACTATTGACATTTGTGCCAAGTCTATTAATATATTATAATACATAATGTGTTACATAGCATGTTACATATATTATAATATGTAAATGTGTTTAATGTGTAACAATGATTCTTAATTTGATATGCAATTATATTGCTGTGTAAATATTTTTGGATATCTAACTACAATACAGGTATGCAAGTACATGTCTATATGCACACAAACACACAAACACACACGCACACACACACACACACACCCCCTTACAGGCTTCCAAAGTTTGATACCATTATGGACATCAGTAAACATTTATAATTACTTAAATATATAAAGTAAGAGGCTTGATGGTATAGTTTGCCTATCTTTGTTAAAACCTGTGAATGAATGTTGCATAGCAGTGTACAGTAGATTTGTCCTCAACAAACCATACACTATTCCAGGGGTGCTTAATATAGGTTATCCTCATATGTATGTAAACAATGAAAAGAGACCTAACTTCAAAAGTATGAAAATGCGTAAAACTCAAGATAGCATGTTACCTTCTAAAATGTGGAAGGAATAGGAGATTCATTGCGGGGATTTTTAAGTGAATAATGAGATAATTTATATAATATGATATGATATACATAAAATATACTATACTATAATATATATAATAGAATGTATTATATTTAGGATCCTTCTTTTAGAATGCATATTGGTGAAGGAAATGTCATAATCCTTACCAATTTTTGTTTTTATTTTCAAAGGATAAATGTGGTAAATATATGAAGGGCATAGTGATTTTTCAATAAGTTGAATTTTTAGGAATATTTTGGCAGTGGAGACTTAGATGTGAGAACAAGCTTTAAATGGCTTCTGATCACATATAATGAAACATAGCATAATTTAAATTTATAAATACATTTAGTTGATAAGCAATATGGAAATAAAAGACTAATACTAGAAGCCTAAGATTATTCTTAATCTTATACTTTGCTAGTTTTTATTTCTTTACAGAATGGTTTACTTGTGACCACAGTATTGTACGTTCTAGTACCTTATTCACAATATATATGTATTTCCATTAGTTTTCTGTGTTGATTCCATGAAGTTTCTGTTTTTGTTCAGGGGATTTCACTTCCATATCAAATATATAAATCATAACTGAGTGGTTGACAATATGCAGGCTTATGTGCCCTACACGATCAGTTAATTATATTAAACAAAATACTTGGGAAAACATTGAAGGATGGTTCAGGTTATTTTAAGTATGAATACATTTTTTCATTTATACCTCTGATCATATATGTAAATACACATATAAATACATATATATGTGTTTATTAATATATTAACTCTTAGAAAGATTATAAAATTATTTATAGGTTGGATAGTGGTTAAAAAACCCTTAGAATAACACTATCAATCGTATATTTTTCTACACATATTAATGAGAGAGATGCAAAATAAAATATATAAGATATTGGAAACCTGAAGCTGAAAAATTGGTCTTACTTCTACCTATGTTATAAAAAGAGTTGGAAACCTTAACATAAACAAATGAATTACATATTGTAGGCAGGAAAAGATCAGCTTTTAATATCTGATATTTGAATTTTTTGCTATACTTTAATTTTGTTCCTTTAAGTTTTTTAAGTTTCAAAATTTTATCAAGTCAGAGAAAATTAAAAATGAAAAAATCACCCATCATTCTACCATTATAGGAATAATTTTGGTTACTTTTTCTACCCAGTCTTTTTCACATTTTTGTATATATTAATAATCACAATATATGTATCTATGTTTCATCTTACACTTTTCATTTGTCATTACACCATAAGGTTGCCTATGTTGCATTGTGGCATAATTATAAGATCAAGTGAGTGAATAGATTTAATAATTATTTATACAATGATTTTATAAATTATTGATTATTTCAAATCACCATGAATATGCCTGATCACATCTGATCTCATTTAATCAAAGCAGATTCTGGCCCCAGAATTTATGAAATTAGAGTATCTGGAAACCCCAAGTTCTACAGGCTTGTCTTAAAATGCAGCATAGCTCAAGGATTAATAATCTAACTCTAGAATCATAAGACATCAGACTTTTTTAACTCTACTTTGTGACTCTGGAATTTGCAACTCTTCTTCTTCTTCTTCTTCTTCTTATTATTATTATTATTATTAAGATAGAGTCTTGCTCTGTTGCTCAGGCTGGAGTATAATGGAACAATCTCAACTCACTACAACCTCCACCTCCTCTGTTCAAGCAATTCTCCCACCTCAGCCTCTTGAGTAGCTGGGATTACAGGTACCCAACATCATGCCTGGCTAATTTTTGTATTTTTGTACAGAGGGGGTTTCACCATGTTGGCCAGGCTGGTCTTGAACTCCTGACCTCAAGAGATCCACTTGCCACGGCCTCCCAAAGTTCTGGGTTTAGAGGCGTAAGCCACTGTGCCTGGCCCGAATCTCTTTAAATCTTGGTACTATGGTATGTAATGTTGAAAAATGACACCGCTATGAGTATTAAATATTACTGTATGTTATGGAATTTGGTTTTCATGTGCAACCTTTAGTCACAGATAGTTGGATCTGTACATTAGTTGCTCCATTACCAGTTTATTATATTGAATGAATAAATTTACCTCCCTGAGCCTCAGTTTTCTCATCTATAAGATCAGAATAATAAAATAACTAACACAGTGGGATTTTGTTTTCATTAAATGATATCCATGTAAAATAGAGAGTCTTACACATGATAAAAGCACAATAGATTTTAGCTGTTGTTGTATTAGTAATTGTAGAAATAGTAGTAGTAGTAGTAAAATTCAGTAAATGTTGGTGCTTTTATCTAGATATTTTCTGGTTTTGCATTTATCAATAATGCATAAAGTAATTTTTATAGTATATAGATTATCCTTTTTTTAATTAGTGTGCTTTGTTGTATAAAGTCTAAAAAGTTGCGTTGCTGGATCAAAAATATGAATAATTTTAGATTCTAGAAAGTATTTCCAAAGTACTTTACTGTATAGCTACACTCGCAGGGGCAGGATAATACAATGTCAATTTTACTGGCCTTTACTCACTAAATTATAATTACAAGACCAAAATGGCAGCTCATTGCTTTTTAAATATTAACTTATTTGATTAATAATGACTTTAAAAATTTTATGTTACCACTTTTTGAGAATTGATTGTCTTCAACTATCCTCATTTTTATCGTTGTGTACTGTATAAGAAATATCTTATCAGAATATTTTAGATTTTATCTTTCCCCCATAGCTGCTGACAGAAGTGATTCTAGTTTGAGTCCAGATCAGGCAATAAAAATGAATTAAATTTAAAAATACATTGGCTACATTTATACTGGAATTATTTTTAATTGCATGCTTTAGTATACCTTTTGCAACCTATTTATATGAAAACATTCATTGATTATGGAAATAATTGCCAAAAACTTTTCTAACAAGTTGTTATAAGTAATCTTATTTTTGTTTATAAGCCTTATAAGGCTTCATTATTCAATACATATATTCATAGACGTGACCTCAAGTCAGTTGATATATTCATGAAATGAGAGTTGAAAAGATATCACAATAGCAACTACACATTTGGAGTAGAAAACGGGTATCACTCAGTATGCTGAATTCTGAATAATGATTTAAGTAAATGCTGTCCTTCAAACTCGGGTGTGAATGGCCTCACTCCCTAAGGAAATCAATATTTACCAATCTTATGCAAGTGCCATCCTTAGGGTACCGCCTGATACCTCCAGGCAGTATTTTTGTCTTCCCTCACTCTGTGCTCTGCTACCACCTTGTTCATAGCTCTTTCACAGCACTTGTCTGGAATTTTTGGCTTACATGTCTGAATCTTCTGTTGGACACCTAGCCCCTGGAGGTCAGGTCCTGTCTCTTTATTTGTGTAGCTTCTGTACCTGGCATGATACCTCATTGGAAAATGAATCAATATTGAATGAACGACTGACCACTGAGATGGCAGATAGACAGAAGATCTAATAGAAGAGCAGCTTGGGTTGGAAGCCTAATAATGTACCTAAGTCTAAAGTAAAACTCTATAAGACATCAGTGATAGAACCACAGCTGTTGATAGTGTTGGTCTAATTCTTTTTGTTTGTTTGTTTATTTTAAATTCACTTCCTTAAGTATATGCATTTATACTTTTCCCCTTTTATTATATATCCTACATGTAAAATCAAATGTAATTGAAAACAAATGACAAACAAAAGCTCTGCTGTGGTCAAACTAAAATAATTATGCTTAATAACTAATGCCATCTTTTTCATGTAATGAGCTGCTTTGACTTGCCCTGAGGCTAAGCTTTTTTGAATCTATAAATGCTCTAAGGTTTAAAGGGTATGACCAGAGGATCTGCTGTATTATCGGAAAGGCTGATAAGGAAATACAGTGTGTCTTTTTATTATAGTCACTGTAAATGTAGGTGAAAACATATTTATTTATAGGTTTTTTTATATTGTTAATGATCTGTTGAAAAGCTAAGAAAAAATAAATAAACTTACAGATGATGGCTCTAATGAAAAATACAACAGAAAATTAAATTCCATTTTCAAAATGACCATTTTTCCTCTGGCCTAAATAAGACATTTTCAAAAGCAGACAGATTCGGGGGCATATAGGTTAAAGCAACACTGAAGGTATAAAGAAACCATAATGTGCTTTTATTACTTGAGTTTTTACAAAGAGTTTTGGGATAACTCAATTGTATTATCACCATTATTGAGTAAAACATGTAGCACTTTACCACAGCAACAGGAACACCTGCTAGCAAAGTTGTTAAACTGTTAAGTTTCCCTATTGCTCAATTCAACTAACAAGCTGCTTTAAACTGCCTCCTAATGCCTGTGTAACATCAGTAATTGTATTCTTCCTGTCCACTCTTGGGGCATATTGTGGAGAGCTATTCATCAATTATCGAGATTCTTTTTTATTCTCCAAGGGAACCAAAAAATTGTAAGCTAGAGGATTTTAACAGCAAAATTTCTAACTGCATTTACCATCTTACACATGATAAATACACATGATGCACTTAAGTGTAAGTACCTCATTACATATATATTTCACATTCCTTTGAGAAATATGTCAGAAATCATAAATCTCAGTGAAAACCCATCTTGAATGTTGTCAATATCATGTTTCCGTCATATAAAATAATCTCTAGCTTTAAAAGCTGATAATGTCTTTAAAATTTCTTGCTAATCAATTAGATTAATATTATACTTTTAAGTATTATTATTATTCATCCAAAGAATATTTTTGCTGATCATCAGTTATATGGAATTAAAAGTCATTGATAATTTTTCATTATGTTTAAAATCTTTGCCATATAGCTTTCCATGTTGACTAGGTATGCACTATAAAGTTGAAATGCAGCATTTGCATACTGAGTAATTCCAAAATGTAAACTGCATTCCTCACTATTAATGTGGTTTAAATGACACCAGTTATCTATGTCTATGATTCATACTGCCGAGATGTTCCTCTTCCCCAGAATGATGTACTGTCACTGTCCTATTCGTTTTGAATGTTGTATTCATAAGGGTTTTGTGACTAGACATCACCGTAAATCAATGTTATTGGACTATATTTTCAAACAAAACATTCACAGAGACAGTCATCTCACATTGCACACTCAGAGTGCAACACTTGCATGAAGGTCAGATAAAGTCGCCATCAACTTATGGATTAGTTTATTGAAGGAGTAAATGAAACCAACAATTTTTGTGATACCTTAATAACAGGTTTAATGTATTCATGCTTCACTCCAGAATTCCTAATAGTCTTGAGAGCTCTGCTAGAATTGTAAAAAACAAAACAAAACAAAACAAAACAAATTAGGGGCATAGACTTGAGATTGTCTTTTCTTAAGAAGCACAAGAACTATTCAAAACACTTGGTTTATATCAAGACTTTAGAAAGTGTTTGAAAATATTAGCAATGCCACAGTTTACTTCAAAATAGGCATGATTAGTTTATGATCATTTACTGCTTACTGGATTGGTATTCATGGTTGATGTACAGAATTAACATTTGTTTGAATAAAATACCTGATCACCTACTACTTTTTGATTTTTTTTAAATGTCTGGCAGTTTCTCTCATTGAAGTAAACATCCATCTTAATTTTCTTTTTACAGGAATTTGGTGTAGTGGAGGTCACAAGTAGTTTGTGGCTACCAAATATTCATATGTAATGTTCTATAAGGTTTTATTTTTCTGTTTCCATTTTCTCTATTCATATGGCTTAAAAGGAAAACCATATGTGTACTATTAATATGTAAAAAAGATATGCCCAAATATTAACCTGTAGCCACGTTACAAAATCCCTTTGTAAGTGTGAATAAACGGGAAAAAAAATGTATTTCCCATAAGAGATTTGCATCATTTTGGAGTCATGAATATTGAATTTAGATTCCCTTGCATCATTTGGGCTTCCTATACATTACCTTAGATGATTCTCTAAAGAGAAGAACAGCATATTTTTGTTAAAGGTGTTTCAATGAAAAAAGTTTTTTCTCTAAACAATTAGTAATATTTTACATAAAGAGTGAGAACCTTCTGAATTCCTGTTATTTCTTCATGTTGACAGCAAATTTACAAGTTCTCAGATAAAGAAATTTAAAGTTAGTATATAACAAACCAACCAAGAATCACAATCAAGAATCACCTTACTATCATTCAGAAAGGGTCTCCTTAATAATAAAATGTGTAACCTGCACAAATTAATAAATGTACAGTCATTTGGCAAGTAAAATAAATGAATTTTATATGGAAAATTGTAATGTGCTACAGGTAGGCTAATTTATCTTAAACTCAGGCCCATAATTTAGACGATGATGACATCCATTCATTTTATATTCCAGTACGGAACTTGGTATGGGGAATGCTACACTTATTCATCATCCAGTACCATAATCTTGCTTCCCAATTATGCTTTTGGGGGGCTCAGTCAAGAGAAGCAGTGGCAACAGACATCAGAGCTTTAATTAAACTGCAAAAACTATGAATGCTCTGATGGAAGTAAGTCTGTGTACCTTGCATTTTAAGGTAAATTTGGCGAAGACATATTAATTATCATTTGCTGGCCATACATTGCTTCTAGTCTTTAGTTAGTTTAAATATTCTCAACAGTTTAATCACTTCCTTTTGGATGCTTCCTGAAGGGGTGTGGTGGGGAGTATGGGGGTGGAACAAACTAAATTGCAAAAACCAAAATGGTCTTGTTCCCTCGGTTAACAGTAAACTTTTTGAAGAGATAAGATGTAATACGTCTATCTGTAGATTTATTTCAACCAGGTTACATGTTTTAAATTTTACTCTTTACAATTATCATAAGGATGCCATTCTTACAGTGTACTTCACATCAGTTCATTGCTATGCAGTACAACCACCTCTGGAAGGTAATGTTCACTTCACAGATGAAGAAAGCAAAGAATAAAGAGACTTGCTCTCTTGCCTAGGGTTACATTATAAGTTAGTGGCAAAATGTGTATTAAAATTCAGGTCTCCAGAGTCCCAGTGTTTTAATTAGCTTAATAATCCATGCTAACTTTCATGATTGCTAGGGCTTAGGTTTTGGTATTCTTTAACATTATTCTCAACACCTATGAAAAATAGCTGCCCTTCATAAGGTTAATGCAAACTATGAGTTACACCAATTATGCAAATCCTAATCTTTGTAACTTATCTACCTCCAGGGTGCTTAGTGCAGTGTGAGCATGTACTTTATTTCTTATTCAGGGCTTTCACCAACTTCTATGAGCACTTTCCTTTTATACTATTAACAACAAAAACAAAACCATTAATTGAATTTACCACATTTAAACTTATAATGAAGGTATAATTATCCTAACTGTATCAATAAAAAAATTAATGTTCAGTGACTTGTCCATGGCTGCACACCTAACAAGAATTAGAATGATAATTTCATTCTGAGACTTGTTTCAAGTATTTCAATACATAATCTTTGTGTGTAAGGTTGATTGTTAAAAGAAACAGTTTGATACTACTAGGAAAATCAAATCAATAAATGGATTAGAAAAATCTATATATTTCATCAAAATTCTTTATATGTAAAATTTTTTTCCTAGGCTCATCTTCATTTAGTTATAATTTATTTTCTACTCTTGATTCATTCCTTCATTCATTTGTTCAAACAGTCATGTGAAAATTATTGAGCTAATTGCTGGGGGCATAAAGCCAAGTAAATGATTTTAAAGTGATGCTATGATGGTCTTTAAAAATGGCTGATAGATGGTACATTAAAGTGAACTGACTTTAGATGGAGTGGTGAGAAAAGACCTCTCCCAGGACATGTTACACTTAAGCTGCATATTAAAGAATGAGCAGGAACTACTACATTGAGAACGGGAAAAGAATATTCCAGTAGGAAAAAAAAAATAGATAAAACCTTCATCATCATTGAGCTTATACTTGGAAGAGGAGACAAACAGCAAAGAAACTAAATAAGTAAAAGGTATAGTATGTGACATAAAGAGACGTGACAAGGCAAGCCAGAAACAAGGAGGCATAGAGGAGTTCATTCCTTTGGATAGGATGTTGCAGAAAATATAACCTGACCAAAATGAGGTGGAAAGCCAAGAGGAACTCTGGGAAAAGATGTCCCAGGCAGAGTAAACACTAGATAGAAAGCCCCTGAGGTAGAAGTGTGCTTGGGGTGATAAAGAACCTATTAAGGAGTTCTAAGTAAGGTTATGTCAGTATCTGATTAGTATTGAGAAAAATAGCTTCTGCTGGATTTGGAGAATGGGAGGAGGAACTCAAGAATGGAATAGGGGAACAATTAAGATGAATTCGTACTCTCCAAAGAACGAGATAATTATGACCTGAACAAGGATGGTAGTATTAGAATGATGTGTGTTTAGTTGAGCTATATTTTGGAGGTAGAATTAACAGAACATACTTTATACTGAGATAAAAGGAGAGAAATTATCAATAACTACTAAATTTTCATTGGTAGGTGGGATGCTTTTGATTGAATTAGAAAAGACATGACATCAAGTGTCAGGGTATAATATTCTAGTTATCCTTATTAAGTTTCAGATGCTTGTAAAATTTTCAGAGGAAATTTCAAGTAAGCAGTGGTCCAATATAGACATTTGTGTTTCATTGACATCCAAGTGATATTTATTGTAATTAAATCAATAGGCTATTTCTCATGTCACTACTCAGCACAAGCTTAGAACTCTTGATACATTGCTATTTATAAATTAAATTTAAATGTGAAATTTTAATGAGTGTTAAACCAATTTATTTAGAAGCAAAGAAATGGTTTTAGTCTTACATAGACAGATTCACAAAAGAGGTGATTTTGTTAGTAGTTAACATTTTTAATTCAAAATAGCAGTATAATAATCAACCACTTTTGAACAGAAATATTACAGACATCAAAAAATCAAAACTAATAATAATCTTTATTATTTAATTCCTATCTGACTTTTACTTGGTAACTACCTTTGTAAGCTTTTCAAGGCATTATAATCTTGAACTCACTGACAAGTGTAATCTGAAGTTCAAGTTCAGTGACAATATAAGAGATTGCTTGAATGACATGAAGATATATTAAAGGTTACACATCAGAACTGCTTCATGGCAGTCTGAGGATGTGACAGTGTACCTGACAAACAAAACACATCCTCAGACTGCCATGACTTCAAATTTTATATATTAAAAAAAAACCTCTTTCCTGGCTTAAAATGAAACATGCAATCTACCCATAACATGTGTGTATAAATATATAGTACGTTTTAACTAGCCTTACTATTATCTCAAATTCATACTGCTAACTTTGCTTCTCTCCTTCTTCCTTCACTATTTCTTATGCATATTATGTATATGCATATGTTTTTTTTATTTTCTGAATCCTTCAAAAATTTGGATAATTGTGTTCAATATCAATTAAAACAGAATAATCTGATAAGAAATAGAAAAATAGAAAAAGCATATTTGCAGCCTTCCCATGCCTATATATTTTGTAAGGCCTATGACTGGCAATGGGTTTGGATCATTAGACTAGATTAATAGTAACGTTCCTAGTCACTTCAAGTGTTTTGTTGCAGGTATAGAGTGCTAATAAAGAAAGAATTTTGAGACTGTTAGATATTGTTACTATTGCCTGGGTTAATTTAAAATCTCTGAATAACCCTTAAATCTGACCAAGCTTCAGACCAATGCAACTTATTATTTAAGGAAAAGAGATGCTTTTTCATGCTGATTAGACAGATTCCGTTTCCAAGTCCACCTCTAGACCAACTGCCGTGGGAAAAATCAGGCCTATTCACTTAGTCCTAAATTATCATCTATCTGGGAACCAGTCTTGACAGCAAACGAGATGAAGTTAACTGACAAACTTGGATTAAGCAGGTACCCACTCTGGATCTGGGGAGGGATCAATCCCACTCAAAACTCACTGACTGCTGAGTGGAGTGAGGAAGCAGAGTAGAACAGATGTTGGAAACTAATCTACGTGACTCCTGCTTGAATCAAGGAACATTCTTAGCCCTATGCCATAGAATAAGAAACTAAGGCACACATCTCATAGTAAGTGGCAAGGTCAGATTTTTAGGCTACATTTTTTGACCTCAGGTCCACTGTTCTTATCCCTATGTTCTGCTCTCTTGTGACATGATAAATAAATTAATCTAACCTTTTAAAGAAAGCAGAGTTAGAAGGATGGAAAAGGAGTGATAATGAGATGAATAGGCTCTTGGCAGAATAATTACATCATCAAAGAGAAAAACACCTAGAAAAATGAATTCTGGGTTGGGTTTTTTTAAGACAATATTTGACTGGTATGTGAATTTACCTAGTTCAGGACCTTCAATCACTCAGGAGACAGTAACTCAATGGTAGATTGCAAAATCTGTGCTAGGAGAGCACTTTTGCAGATTCACTGTCCCACTGTGACTTTTTCCCGAACAGCTCAGACTAAAACAAAGAAAACAAATTCCCATGAAAACCTAACTAAAAGGTCACAGAAAGGAGAGGCAGAACTCATTAATTTTTTTCAGGGCCTGAGGGTTCATTCTTTAAAATCTGTGCCACATATGCACGTGCAGTTTGCATGAAGATTTTCTTTTGTATCAAAGCACACCCTCTCCAGGTTGCAATAACCTAATGCCTGCTTGCCTTTTGGCCCCATGCCCTGGGGTTAGCTGAGGCATCCTTGTAAATTCAGGAACATATTTCTTGTATTTGTGAATTATCCAAGGTAGACTTGCCTCATGTCAGAGCCTACTCCTTAAATAATCTTAAAGTAGTTATTTCCTTTGTGACGTGCACAGAAATGAGTTGAAACAGTAATATCCACATTAATTGTTGAATTTTGTTATTTTCAATGGCCACTTCATTTATTTATTTATTTATTTATTTATTTATTTATTTATTTATTTTGAGACGGAGTCTCGCTCTGTGGCCCAGGCTGGAGTGCAGTGGCCGGATCTCAGCTCACTGCAAGTTCCGCCTCCCGGGTTTACACCATCCTCCTGCCTCAGCCTCCCTAGTAGCTGGGACTACAGGCACCCGCCACCTCACCCGGCTAGTTTTTTGTATTTTTTAGTAGAGACGGGGTTTCACCGTGTTAGCCAGGATGGTCTCGATCTCCTGACCTCGTGATCCGCCCGTCTCGGCCTCCCAAAGTGGCCACTTCATCTAAAACAGAGATATAGAACTGCTATTTTTTCCAGAAAAAATGCAGAAAATATTAATACGACAGATAATAACCTCTGAATCAGGAGTTGATGTAAGACAAAAACGTTTGAAGGTGTACAAAATCAGGCTGAAATCAGTCTTCTTTCTCTCCTATCAAGAAACAAGATGAAGTACAGTAGAGGAAGAGAAGAATTAGAAGCAGGCTTAAGGAACATTCACTACTACTTATGTTCTACTCCTTATTGGAAATCTGCTTAAGTTTGAAAAGGAAAGCAGAAGGAACTTCTGGAAATCTTTTTAGAACATAGAAAGGACCAAGTTGGAGAGAGAGGCAGTTGTTTCCAAATTTTTTCTTTGTAGAAACCATCTTTACAGTTAAAATAAAAGCCAATAAATTTTTGATGCATAGTTACATGCTTATAAAAACCTTTATAAAGTAGGCATTTATTATTATGGTAATTTTTTTGTGTTATAAAATGCATATAGCAACATGAAATTAAAATGCATGAGATAAATAACATTTTTAGGAAATGTTATTCTGTTCTATTTATTAGTGGTGCTAAAAACTTAAATATTTTATCAAAATTGTTTGGTGCTTGCAGGGTGATGAAATCACACATCATCATCATGAAAATCTTCACTTTAAAACTTCATGCTAGAATGACTTGCAGGTTTAGTTCTAAATGGTTCTGTTTATTGAGACATTCTGATTACTGGCTTAATAACTGTTATTACTGGAAAAATCAATTGGTAAAAATTAAGTAAGTCCAAATAGAAGAAATGCATGGTGCCTGCAGATGCAAAATCTTTGAACTCATATTTCAGTCCCACCCACCAATAACGCAAATACTTTGTTGAAATGGGCTAGCAGATTTTGAGCTTCCTTGGTGTTCATCAGTTGATCTTCCACATTAAAAAGTACTGTATTTTCATTTTCATATTTTGTATCAGATACAGCCAAAGCCACTCACAGCAATTTGCTTAGAAGATTTATAATCAGACTAGAGAACTGGAATTCTAAGTTTTTTTTTTTTTTTTTTTTTTTTTTTTTGAGATGGAGTCTCGCTCTGTCGCCCAGGCTGGAGTGCAGTGGCCGGATCTCGGCTCACTGCAAGCTCCGCCTCCCGGATTTACGCCATTCTCCTGTCTCAGCCTCCCAAGTAGCTGGGACTACAGGCATCCGCCACCTCGCCCGGCTAGTTGTTTTTTGTATTTTTTTTAGTAGAGACGGGGTTTCACCACGTTAGCCAGGATGGTCTTGATCTCCTGACCTCGTGATCTGTCCATCTCGGCCTCCCAAAGTGCTGGGATTACATGCTTGAGCCACTGCGCCCAGCCGGAATTGTAAGTTTTTAAAGCATGCTGCTATAAACATTTTTGTAGTTGGCACTATTTGTTTTCAGCAACAAATTTGCCTAAAAATCGACATTATTTGAAAATGTTATTATTGAAAATATTCACCTAATTTCCCCTAATGTTAACATCTTACAAAATTGTGGGATATGCATCAAAAATGAGACATGGACATTGGTACTATGCTATTAACTAAACTACATTTTATATACACATCATGCGTTTTTTCCTCTGTTCCAGGACTCAGTCCACAACACTACATTGAACTTAGTTGTCATGCCACCTGTATTAGTTTATTCTCACACTGCTATTAATAAAGACATACCTGAGACTGGGGAATTTATAAAGGAAAGAAATTTAATTGACTCATAGTTCATCATGGCTGGGAAGGCCTCAGGAAACTTACAATCATGGCAGAAGGGGAAGCAAACATGTCCTCTTTACATGGTGGCAGGAAGGAGAAAAATGAGAGCTGAGTGAAGGGGGAAGCCCCTTATAAAACCATGAGATATCTTGAGAATGTATTCATTATCACTAGAATAGCATGAGAAACTGCCCCCATGATTAAATTACCTCCCACTGGGTCCCTTTCACTACCTATAAGGATTATGGGAATTGCAATTCAAAAAGAGATTTGGGTGAGAACACAGTCAACCCATATCACCCCCCTAGTCTCCTTTGATCTATGATAGTTTCTCAGTTTTTCTTTCATTAACTGATACTGATATTTATGATAGTTTGATCTATGATAGTTTTTCAGTTTTTCTTTTATTAAATAATATTGACAGTTTTGAAGAGGAATAATTATGTATTGTGTACAGTGTTCCTGATTTCAATTTGTCTGATGTTTTCACATGTGTTTTGAGAATGCCATAGAGATTAATTGCCCTTCCCATCACATTACGGTACATAATATTAACATGACTGATCACAGCTGGTTAGCCTTGATTGGTCACTTGGTTAGGATGGTGTTTGAAATATTTTTTCACACAAAGTTATTTTTTTCTTTTCTTTATTTCTGAAAGATAGTCATTAAATGCAATTCACACTTGAAGAGAGAAACATACTCCACTTTGAATATTTAAAAGCCTGGAATGTTACTTCAAGCTTTTGTAAGGGTTTCTCAGAGTTCCTTTGGTTCTCAAGAAACTGTTACAGGTACTTGATAATGAAAGTGTGTCAGCACGTTATCATGGAGGCTTTGTAACGGTTAGGAGAAAATCTTTGTCCTAGGATACACCCTGTGCATTCCTTCCTGGAGATGGGGTAAGTACATAGTTAAAATACCAGTGGATGGGCCATGGCATAGACAGCCAAGTGACAGCCAAAGTTAGACCCACGGGTTCTTCAGATATCTCTCTATTACATTGCAAACGACCTGATAACTTAGAAATTGAAAAAAATAAAAATAAAAAGATCAGGAGAGAAATGAGACAGAGGAAGACGAAGATAATATTTCTATATTCAATCAAATTTCTGAAATGGCATCTGCTCAGAATTTCTTCAGGGAGAAAGAGTCATTGAAGATAGAATTTTAACGCTCTATGAGACTAGGTAGAAAGACTATAATGACTGAGAAATCACTGGATTAGGTCATGAGAACTCAGAATTAAGTAGATAGAATTTTCTATCATGCAATAATAACAGCTCATGTTAGAAATCAAGTTGAATTACATAAAGATTTTAAAAAACAAGATTTTTTAAACATCAGAGTTGTTACTATCAGGTTTGTACTCCTCACACAAATATGGCAGCTTTATCATAGGATACAAACATGATATCTGTTAGAGTAAGGCTGGCTGGATAATAAGGAAATTAGTACAAGATACTAAAACCATGCTTCTAATTAGGCTAAACAAAATGTATTTTCCATTCATTTATGATCTGGGAAGACATGCATGACATTTTGTAAGACACCATGGAGATAAAAGTCAATAAAGGGGAAGAGTATAATTTAGTGTTGATAAGTGTAAGTGCTGGAGTCAGAGAGACCAAGGTTTCAATTCTGGTTTTACTCTTCAGTAACCCCATAACATTGCTGAATTTACTTAAACTCTTTGAACCTCAGTTTACTGGTTTCTTAAACAGAGACAATAATGCCTGCTTTACTGGATTAGTATGAGAACTGAATGAGACCATATATGTGGAACATCAAGCACAATGTGCCACACTTAATGGGTAATCAACAAAGCATAGCTACCTACCACTCTTATTACGTTATTTTGAGTATCTATTTTGATTCCTAAAATGATAAGACATGAAAACCAAATTTCTGGAGTCTAGCCATGGGGAGAGCTGGCTAAGGAGAAACAATAAAAATAAGAGTAAGACCGGGAGCAGTGGCTCACGCTTGTAATCGCAGGACTTTGGGAGGCCGAGGCGGGTGAATCACGAGGTCAGGAGATGGAGACCATCGTGGCTAACACAGTGAAACCCTGTCTCTACTAAAAATACAAAAATTAGCCAGGCGCAGTGGCGGGCTCCTGAAGTCCCAGCTACTCGGGAGGCTGAGGCAGGAGAATGGCGTAAACCCGGGGGGTGGAGCTTGCAGTGAGCTGTGCAGTGAGCCGAGATCATGCCACTGCACTCCAGGCTGGGCGACAGACAGAGACTCCGTGTCAAAAAAAAAAAGTTCATAGAGTATTGAGAAACAGGTCACCTGAGGCATAGAATTTTCATCAGGAAATCATTTCCAAGGAGAAGACCTAAGTTGTGAGAAGAGAACTGAGTGTAGGTTGACTGAGTTGATAGTCTATACAGATATCCAGGCCTGCTCTTCTAAGGAGTAATTCACACTCAAATATAGGCCAGCCCTTTACTTAATAGCTAAGGCAATTAGAATTTATTTTACCTTACATATTTTAACTTATTAAGTCCTAATTAATATTATTTTACAAATGTAATGAGGTATTGCATGCCAAACATACATTCATATATGTGCTTTTAAGATTTTTTAACATTTTATTTCTCATGACAGACCAAGCATAAAAGATCAGCTGAAGTAAATTTTTAAAAGAATGCTTAGCTATTATTTTTCCAATCTTTATTATTATTGTTTCTAGATAAAGAGTTGTCATTGCTACAGAAATGCTGGAAGGTAGTTAATTTCTCTTTATACTGAGAGTTACAGGCTTTTAAATTTGTAGGTCTATTTCAGGTCTTATTTAGCTATTAAGAAATTTACACTATTTTCTTCAGTTTTCTAATGTGCAGAGATGCTGCCATATAAACTGAAAAGGGAAGGATAAGAGAAAAAAAAATTCCTTAAATTTTCATTACAGTTATACTTTCCGCACATGAAAGGACCTCAGAAATACCCCTGCTGTATCAGTATTGCCAGATAGTCAATTTCTCTGCCCAAGCAGGATAAACAGATGTGCTGACATAATAGTACCCAATGTTTCAAGATTCTCAAGGATATTAATAAAAAGCTATTTCTTATGGGAACCTTGGATTTTTTTCCTCAGGAATGATTACAGATCAGGATTTGTTATCTCAAAATATTAAGTTAATTAGTGCTGCATGAATTTTTTAAAATGCAACATTCACATTGGTCCAGATAAATACTGAAATTTGGAGGATGCTTACTTGAACTGTATTGAAACCATGGAAATTCTGTTGTTTGTGAATTTGAGCTGCAAGTCTGTGGGGGAATGATTTATCTGGGAAGATTTGGAGAGCATGATGCTGCTACTTGAAATGAAAATACTACATACATGGCCATTCCCTACTTTTTCATCATTCTCTGGGTCAAGTTAAAAAGAGATTAAAAAACTCAGAAGTGCAGAGACATTGAAAAGGCAAATGTGAGCATTCAAAACTTTCATAAGTGAGGTGCTTTTTGTTTGTTTTAGTTTTATCTAATGTTGCATTGGTCTTTATTTTAGGGAAATGATAGTGAACCAAATACCTTGCTCATCTGTCTAGCCTCTCTCTCTGCCTGCTTTCCATTTTTTAGTCTATTACAAGCATGGAGCCCTCTTGAAAGTCCACAGGAACTCCATGCTTGCATCAGCTCAGGGGGGATCCAGAGCAAGGTGAGAAACAGGCCTGGAGACTGCAATGGCAGATTGAGCAGATTGTGCAGTATCATTTCACATGCTATCGTATCCCCTTATGTCACGTTTTTCTGGTGCCGACAAGAAATCAGCTAAGGGCAGAGTGAGAGAAAGCTGTTTTAGCAAATGGTCTTCTTGCTGGTTTTAACAAAACAGTCACACTAGTGAAGAGCTGCCTCCTCTTGCATTCTGCTTCCACTATCTTGAGTCCATTTCTGAACCCCAGCCAACTCCCAGCTGGTAGTATACTACAATGCTGTCATGTCATCAACCCAGTCAAGATGTTCCAGCGTTTGCTTGTGTGTTTTTTTTAAATTTGCCAACTTGGCTGTTTCCTCACAAATTGCATGGAATAATAATTTTTTAAAGAAAGCTTAGCTTCTATTACCCATGGGTGAACAGGTTTTTGGAGATTGCTGGGTAAACAGAATTCAGGTCAAAAGAAAGTGACAATGAATAGGCACTCATATTTAGATATTCAATGAGTCATATTTGCATACCAAAAGTCCAATATAAGGTAGGTCAGAAAGAGCATCTGGTATCACAAGTAAACTCAAATATGTTGTATTTCTTCACTGTATAGTAACCCCTTACTTTTTGACAGTTTACTTTTTGTATATATGTGTATGTGCATGTATATATGAGTATCTTTTATAAAAGCTCTTTTAACCAAAGATCAAAAGATCATCTGTAAAGTAATTGATAATAAAGTGCCCACAAGAAGAAAATTATTTTCTGCCCATCAATACAAGATGGTTTTTTTGAGAGAAGCTTGGGTTTGGTAAAAGAAAAAACAACCATTTGTGGATATTTTTAATAATTTGAACATATGGTCTGAGCAGAAGCAGAAAAGGCACTTTTTAAACTTGATGTCAGATCACATCATATTATGTTGATTTATACTGTATAATGTGATATGTTGCAGATTTTTAATAAATAGGCTTTCTTCATCATCTCAACCAGGAAAGAGTTTGGGGTGCTAGCTCAGGCATGCTCTTTGGGATTATTGAGTAGTACTCAACTAACACCCTTTCAAGATCCTGACAGGTTTCTTGTATTTTACTTACTTCTTTTATCAGGTAAGGCAGCAAACAAATGTAACAAAAATAAAGTTTTAGTAGAAAAAATATTTATTTATTTATTTTTTTATTTTTTGCATCAACTAGGGAAAATAAAGTTTCTTTATCTAGGTCAGGAGTAGAAATCTGGCAATAGGAAAGAGCGTTTGTTTGTTTGTTTGTTTGTTTTTTATGGAGGAGTTGTTATGAAAGGTGTGAGAAGCTGTGGAATGAAAGGGGAAGGGAAGATAGAAGCATCGCTGTGTTGCAGTCCTGACCTGAATGCCATGTGTACTGAGTGCGTAGTGAGTCAGTGTGTTGATGTATCATATTCTTTCTGAGAATTCTCTCTGAGAGAGAAGCTGCTCAGAATTTTAAAATACCTTTCATCTTTAATATTCAAACTGTTTTTCTAAGAAAAAAATAAACTTTCAAAGTTTATTATTTTCTCAAGGAGAAACAGTAACATAAGAAGATGAAGTCATCAATCTGAGATTTTGCTGGAATCTTCTTGGAAAATTAATATAAAATTACAACTTTCAAATCATTATTCAAACTTTCCCTTTCTCTCTTGTATTTATAGATTATCATTCAAATCATCAGATATCTTTAATTAAATGAGTATCTTTGAAGCACTATATAGTCACATACGTATACCTAGAGAAATAAATTAAAACAAATTAAACAGTGATGCACCATTTACCTAGATGATTACCATGAGACAGTGTAAAAATATGACAAGAGACTGAAGAAAAGCACAAATCACTTGAGAGAATATTAAGTCAGTAATGTACATGAATTATTTGGCTAGGGGATTTTACATGCAAACAAGCAAATTAGAAGGCATAATTGTGGGGCCAGGTTTCTCGGTTACACAATACTTCCAATATCTGGCACAAAAATAAACTGAAAATATTTGTTGAATAAGTGAATTTGTTCATTCTGGAAAGTATTTATTCAATGTCATCTGAATAAAAGTAAAGTAACAGAAGATATTATTATCCTCTTTTAAAAATGCAAGGTGAGAAAGAAAATCTATTACTATTTTTAGTTAGTATATATAGCGCATTTATTCTAGCAGGGCCTCAGCTAATTGCTTTATGTGGGTTATTTAGTGCTATTTTCGTTAATGTCTCTATTTTAGAATTAAGAAAAAATAAAGGGAAGTTTTAGAGTTGGCAAGTAATTCATCTAAAGTCAATAATTAGTAAATGGTGAAACTGAGGCAGTAAGATCTCTGAGTCAATTCACTATATTGCCCAAAAGCTTTCGAGAAGACAGCAAAATTTTTATAGTAGTAAAGTATCAATTGTTTCAGATCCCTTGGATGAATGAAAGTGGAAATCTTTGATGGTATGAATTTCAGGGCTTGAGAGAAATGTGAAAGGATCTACCAGTAAAATAGCTAACTACATTGAATATGGTGTAAGCAAAAACAGTGAAGCATGGGAGGGTCTGAACACCCAAGTTCTGATCTACATTTTGCCAGTAACAAAGAACAAGGTATCATGGTATGACACTATGATGCCAAAGGAATCAACAAAGAAATGACCAAAGTAATTCATCAAAGCAATTGACTTAATGTCAGAACAAAGAACATGTCTCGGGCAAGGAGGAATGAACATCAGTAGCCCAATATTTTGCTAACATTTAACTCATTTCTACCTACATTTCAGGCTAGTTTTTCACTGCAGACCCAACTTATCCTGAGAAAACAAACAGTAAATTAATATATCACTTAGGATTCAGTTTGGCGATGAGACACAGACCAAGGAAGAATGATATTTCTTTTTCACATTAAAGTCCAGAGGAGATAGTCTAGAGCTGGTATGATGACTTTGCTCCACAATGTCCTTTGAATACTTGAGCCCCTCTATCTTATTCTGTTATGTTCCTCATGCACTCCAAAGGTCAATTCATAATACCTGAAGACCAGTCCTTTCCAGCTATCTTGCTTACATTCCAAACAATGGAAAAGAGGAAAAGATGATGAAGAGGAGACAAGTGTACCATCTAGCTGTATTTTAAGGAAGGTAAGCATAAGAAACACAGACAACCTACATGTCAACATGTCAACGGCCAATACTAAGTTACATGGCCTGGTATGTTGGGCAATTATAATTTTTTATGGTAGTCAGCTAAAAATAGGCGATTTCATAAATATCAATATAGAAGAAGGGAAAAGTGGCTGTTGAAAGATTATTAGTAATCTCTGCCAGAGTTAGTATTTATTTGGAAAATTACATTTCCTCTTTTTTTAATTCTCTCTCTCTCTTTTGTTTTTCCAAAATTAACCTAAAGCTGACTTCTTCCAGAGCTACCTCCCATGCATAGGAAACATGGGGAATCAGCTGCTGTTTCCAATATTTGCTGAGGGTCGTGAGAAATATTTGCCTATATGGGCAAGTTTTACCTCAGAAGCACAAAAGACATGCCACAAGTGACCTTTACCATAGAAGTTCATGAAGCCATGTGAAATGACTTCTATATTTTTCTCATAAATTATCTTTTTTGTACTATTCGTTTGTGAGTTCAACGATACACTAAATGACAACAAACCCAGGTTGAGTTGTTATTCTGGAAACATTATTGTATGTGATTTGGCCATTTCTTACTTTTCCTCCAACATATTCAAATACTGTCAACCAGACTCATTCTTCACAGGGCTCTATTTGCATCATACTTATAGTGTAAAATGTTTTCCAATTAATTTATATCCACCCTTCACCACTCTGGCTTCAGTTCTTCTCTATCTTGACAAGAATCCTCTCCCCTGCTTAGAAAGCTAGGAAATTTCACCTTTATTTTCCTTAAGAGAGGGCTATTACTATAGAAGTTTCAGGAAAATGAGTAACTAGAATATTTAGCTGTGGGGTTCAAAAGCATAGAAGGCAGTGATAATTATTAGCAGGAAAAAAATTCTCTGATTATAAAGCATCTGTTTGTTGGAACATCGAATACTTACCTGTGTCCTGGCCTAAGTAGTAGGTACAGACAAATGGTGATTGTTTATATACTATAAAGGTTGTTTAATTCAGGAAAGGGAAGAGAAAGGTTAAAGAGAGGAGCAATAACATTAGTCACTATTATGGGTCCCTGAAAACACACTCAGTACTCCTCCTGGAGTCAAATATACAGTATGCTACCATAAAGATATTTGAGGATCCAAAAGAAAAGGGATATTTTGCATCAATACCTTGTTGTAATCTAGGAAACAAAGACCTTTGAGATTTTTTCCCACTATTTTGGTTGTGAAAGAGTGAAACAGAAAGAGTGGTCACAGCAAGTCTATATAGATAAGCCCTGAGACAGATCTTGGAATATTCCAATAGTTTAGGTGAGCATGCAAAATTCCCCCTTTTTTACTGAGAACATTATAGAATTAGCTGAATGAAAGAACAGTCTAGGAGGGTTTGTAGTTGCACAAGAGGTACCTCTGCTGCTATATGATTTGACTGTGCTAATATAGAACACAAGGAAATACATCAACAGAGCCCAGTGGAGATAAATGTAGGAACACAGGAGACTCTTGCTGCTCACTTCATCACCTAGTAGATTTGGAAATTTGGTGAAGGCACAGAGTGGGAAATTCATGGTTGAGCCTGGAGAAAAAGAATGGCTTAGAAAACATAAGGCATTTCTTAGCCCTGAGGTCCCTGTATCTCTTCTTCCTAAATGACTTGCTTTTATGTAAGCACCGATTCCCAGTATGCAGATACAAACCCCAAACCTGGGGAAAGAGAGAAGGATTACTTTATACTACCAACCTAGAAAGTTTGTTAACATAAAATTTTATTTAAAACATTCAAAAATTATGTAATTGTATATATATATATATATATATATATATATATATATGAGGAGACTTCAAAAGGTTCATGGAAATGCATATTATGAAAAACTATGCATAAGTTTAAATTTTTTTGGTAACAAAATAAACTCATACTAACTTGTTATAACATGTCTAAAGAGGACCTAGTTTGAGGCATTAAGCAGGATAAGACATCAGTTTAAAAAGACTCCCTTTCAGAGCAACATAATTCTTCTAAAATTGAAGCAAGAAAAAACATAAAGTTTATGGGTGGAAGAATGGTGAGATATTTGATGCTTTACAAAAAGTTTATGCAGACAATGCACAAGGTAATCAGCAGTTCACAAAGGAATAACTCATCTTAAGAAGGGATGAATTCAAGCCTATGGTGGCAGGCTTCAATCCACATCAGTCTGTAAGGAAAAAAAATTATCTTGTTTGCGCCCTAATTGAAGAAGACCAACAATTATCAGCAGGAACAATAGTCAACACCATAGACATCTCAATTGGTTCAGCTTACACAATTCTGATGAAAAAATTAAAGTTGAGCAAACTTTGCCACTTGATGGGGTCTAAAACTGTTGCACCCAGATCCGCTGCAGACATGAGCAGAGCTTTCAATGGAAATTCAAAACAAAGTGGGATCAAGATCCTGAAGCATTTCTTCGAAGAATAGTATCAGGAGATGATACATAACTTTACCAGTACAATCTTGATGACAAAGCACAATCAAAGCAATGGCTAAGTGGTGGAAGTGGTCCTGTCAAAGTAAAAGTAGACCAGTCAAGAGCAAATGTCATAGCAACAGTTTGGGGGATGCTCAAGGTATTTTGCTTGCTGGCTTGCTGGAGGGCCAAAAAACACTAACAACTGCTGATTATGAGAGGGTTTTGAGAAAGTTAGCCAAAGCCTTAGCAGAAAAATGCCTGGAAAATCTTCATCAAAGTTTCCTTCATCAAAGAGTCCTCTTCATGATGGCTCTCTTCATCAAAGAGTCCTTCTCTACACAGTAATGCTGCTGCTCATTTGTTTTATTAACCAAGGGCAATTTTGTAACAGTTTCTATGGAAAATCACTAGGGATCCACCTTGTAGTTCTGATTTGGCTCCTTCTGACTTTTTTCTTGTTTTCTAATTCTTAAAAATCTTTAAGGGGGCACCAAGTTTTCTTTAGTTAACAATGTCAAAAGAATTGCATTGGCACGGTTAAATCCCCAGGGCCCCCAGGTTTTTAGTGATGCACTAAATGGCCATCATTCCTTACAAAGATGTCTTGATTTTGATGGATCTTATGTTGGGAAATAAAAGTTACATTTTTATCTTTTAATTCCAATTTTCCAAGAACATTTTGTAGTCTCCACATATGTATGTATGTATATATTTATTGCAATCAGGTTTGTGAAATAAGCAACTATTACCTATTCGTTTTCCTCTCTGTTTATTACCTCTCTCCTAAATCGAGTTGTCATCAACATATCCCCCTGGGAGCATAGGACTACCGCTCATGGAGTTTTCCCAGTGCCTGACTTACACACGTCTCTTCACAGGTTATCAAGAAAAAATAAATAAATGGCATATATCTTTTGACTCTTCTGCTGTGAGTTTCAGACTGCATTTACTGATGTCATTGGCATTACCCAAATCTTTTGCAGTAGAATCTCTTGTTGGCTCAACACATTTGTTTTGACTATAATGGTTGTACTTATCATGCTGAATTATAATGAATGTTAACTTGTTTGCTTTTCTTCTGCAGAAGCTCTTTGGGATGAAGAAGTATGCTTTACTGAATTAATTCCATACCTGATATATACAATATGATTGATTTTTAGTAAAATTAAGTGAATGAATGAATGAATACCTGCTGCATTCTTTTTTACTTTGACTTTTAATAAAATTTTAGAGTAATTACTGTATTTACAAAAAGGAAGACTAAGAAAAGAGAAGCCTTGGCTGAAGTTCAGAAGAAAAGGTGTACAGCTTATAGCAGGCTTACAGGAAAAACTCTTGATATTTGTACTTACTAGCAACAGTAGAGCAAAAAATGAAACAGAAAGTGTTTCTGAATATTTCAGAATTTTGAACTATACATGTTGTTTAAAAATTTAGATTCTCACATTATAATATTTCAAATACTCCATTTAAAATAAAAGTTTGAACATTTGCTTTACTCCATACTCTTTAAGTAGAAGCATTAAAAATGACAGTGCAAGAATTTTTTTCTAGTCAAATTCATAGCCTAAAAGCAGATCGGAAAAGCAAAACAAAATAGCAGACATTTAGCTAACTCATACAACACTTCTTCAAAGAGTAACATATTTTGTTACAATTTTAAAAATTAAGAAAGATCTGTGTAGCAGTTGCTAAAAAGATGTTAAAAATCAGGTTGTTAAAAATGGTCCAAATGGTCTCCAGTGTCTCATCTCTTTGATTTATCCTGGCTTTGTGACTTTTATTTTCAGTTTTATTTATTTATTTATTTTTACCAATGCAATTCTGGGAGAAATGCTCTGGTATTTATGAGACCAAAATTCCAGAAGTTTTCTTTCAGTTTCTGATTTCATACAGGGGAACCATAGCCACTATGTACTGGAGTCCAGGCTATCCTGTCATGGAGAGAAATATTCTAGTAGATAAAAAACCAAGTGGAGAAGAAGGTCCAGTGAAGGCCCAGACACATGAGAGAGCCCAGGCAACACCAGAGAAAAGAGCAACCCACCTGTGCAAACCAGCTCACATCCATTTTGTGCCAGCACAACACAGGTGATGGACATGTGAGTTAAGCCATCTTGAATGCCTGCCTTAGTCACATCAGCCCTGACAAAACCACAGTGGAGTAGAGACAAGCTGAGTCCTATAAGTCTTCTTGTCCCAAATAATTGTGGGCAAGAATGTCTATTATAAGCTATTGATTTGTGCAGTAGTTTGCTATGACACAATAAGTAACCAATATGATACCCCAATGTTTATCATAGTTTTACATAACTTCTAGAAATAGGTATAGGTTCATAATGTACCAATTACTGTATTGGCTATAGCAGTTAACTATAGATGTTCTGTAACTTATTTTGTTATTGTTTTAAATCTAAATAATTGTGAGATTTTGTTTGAAAGCTGGTATTTTGTATATATACAAGTAATAGTGTATCTCTTAATGTTGAGTCAAAAATGTATCTAATCATAAAATTGCTATATGCATAGAACAAAATAATTTAACTTTATTTAAATAACACATATAAACTATATTCTAAAAATGTGTGTATAATAATAATATATCAAATAAAAATATGTAAGTACCATTAGAAAAATAATAACATAGTGGACCATCATTTATATTAATATTAAGGAAGATAGTTGCTACTTAAGTTAGATTTTCTTGGGTACAGATTTTGTTACCTGATTTAAAATGACATGGCCGATTTTCAGTATTGAGCCAAAAATATTTTAAAAGTTGTAAATGTTATATTTAACCACAAAACAAATGTCCCAGCCCAGCTAATTTAGCTCATTGGTATTACTTGTCTCATCAAAAGGAATAAATTAGAAAAATAATTTGAATTGAGGCAAAGAGCTATGTTCAGGTATACATTACCTTTTCTAGAGTCATATGAAGGACTGTGTGATGGATTTTGTCTTTGAAGATTTAAAGATAAACTACCAGAAAAATAGCTCAGGATGAGTCGAGGGAAGAAAATCCAATGAGACTTAGATGTTTTTTATCGTGTTTATTTGATGTTTTATGATATTTGACCATTGATCATTTCATGTTTCAGTTCACTATTTTGGCTTGCTCTTCATGAGTAAAGAGTGAAGTGTTAAATGGTGTTACTCAAGGATTATCACTTAGATTTAATCGACCTTGCTAAACATCACACTATAAATCAGAGGATCTTTCATTTCACCATTCTACCAAAAAAAAAAAAAAAAAAAAAAAATGTGTCAGAGACAATCTCTGATTTTTACTAAGGCAGTTTAAAATCACAAGAAGATATAGAGGTTCTTATGAAAATGTTTTATAAAAGCTTGTTTTAAAATGGTTCATTTTCTATAAAAATGTTTATAGACCTTTAATAGATAGTCTCTAGGGAAACACATTTTTTCTTGAGTCTATTACTTTTTATTCTTTCAGGCAAGTTGGTGTCATTTTCATTCAATGTAAATTTTTGAGGGAGAAGCAATCATAGCTGAAGACTCTGAAACACCATCCAGTTGTTAAAATTAAGCTGATTGTCAGTCTATATTGTTCAGAGAAGAAGACTAAAATTTGCCACTTTGTGAATAATGCAGCAATGATGAATGACACTCAAGTTAGCATACATAGTTATAATGTTCACATAATGATTTTTCTTCTCCATGTTTAACCTTTGTTTTGCCTATCATTTGAGAACAACAAAGTCCAAACAGTCCCCAGACCTAACAAAGACAGAGGACATGATTTTGTGGCAGGAAAAAATAAAGCAAAAGCAATAAATTTTGTCCAATCCATTTTTCTTGTGCTCATATTAATGTCATGCAAATAATGAGGCCAGAATTCTTACTTTCTGAATGCAATATTAAATTAGATTGCATATATCTTAAAATTAAGTCCAACTTAGACAAAAATAAGTAATTGGAACAATAAAAAATGTCATCTTATAAAAACATATGAAGTAGAAATTTATAAACTAAGATCCCATACACATATAAAGAATGGACAGATGTCTGCAAGAGAGTTTTTGTCTGAAAGGTCATTATAGTCTTGATGATACTCAGAAGAGTTTTCTTCATCTACTCCACAGTATTCCATCAAGTTCAGGGTATTGTTTGACTATTTTCTTTTTATCTGTAAAATGGTTTTAAAAAAGTGACAACAGCACATCAGTTTGCATTTAATTTGGAATGAAAGACTATCTATGTTTATGCATTGGATGACTTTGGCAGCATAATTCCAAGGCTACTAGGGTTTGTTTCAGTAATTTATTGCTATGTAAGAAATCATACTTCTCGCCATGCCCAACTCAGTGGTTGAAAACAGCAATTTATTGTCTTTAGGGATTCTGTGGGTTACTGGACTCAATTGAGCAGTTCTTCCACTCTACATGAGGTTTCATGGGGTTGCCATCATCTAGAGCCTCAGGCTGAATTTTTCTGAAACTGCACACTCACATGGCTTGGCAGTTGATGCTGATTCCTGACTGGGAGCTGCTCTGGGGTTGTTGATGGGAGCACTTCATTTTCTTTCACATTGATTTTGTATGTGGCTTGGACTTCTTACAGCACAGGGGCTGTGTGTCAAGAGAGGATAATCCAAGAGTAAGCATTGAGGGGAAAGCTGCAGAAGCTACCAGTCCTGCTAGGATCTCGTATCACTTAATTCCCAGGATGCCACTTCAACCCCATTCTGGTGGTTAAAACAGCACACATGGTCAGCCCAAATCTAAAAAGAGGATAAGTCATTTCATTTCTTGAAGTGAGTAGTGACATCTATGTTCAGAGATGGGAGGAATTGGGGAAACACCTTTGGAGAATAACTACCAAAGATTCATGTACTGAAGTCTAATCCCTCCTCTACCAACTTTTCGCCTCTTCATTTATTTTATCTTTAAAACAGAGAAAAGCTTAATGGAGGTGAAATTGCTGAGCACCTACCACATGCCAGACACAATTGGATGTTGTAATAATGGAGCCTTACCAGACTGTGTCTATAAAAGTGACATATTTTGAACATCTAAATTATTATAGTTATAATTCTCACTATCCTGTATGTCAAAAGTGTGGTGTTCTTAAAATGCACTACATGTTTCCAGGGTTTCCCTGGAAAGCTTCACTGATGCCCCAGAGCAAATCTACACTTGCTCCCATATTGTTATTTTGCCACCACACTCCTGCATTTACCTCAGGTCAGCTCCTAGATGGAGTTTTCTTCCCTGGCCATGGACACTGACAATTCCAGTCCTCCACCTAGTTTTTCACAGCACTACTCACACCAGAAAGTAACACGTATCAAGAATTTATAAAGACGGATACTAAAGTAAGTACAACAGAAAGGTGGCTCAAACCACTACTAGCGGGGATTATTCTTTGGTCCCACACACCAAACAAAACTGTCAAGTCATCACCTGACTATGCATAGGCCTTCACATGCTGGGCTCTGGCTCGTCTCTCAGAAATGAGAATTTACATGATCTCCATGTCTGGAAGAGTGGGTGCAACTTTGCTTTACTCCCAGAGACAAGAGGGAGACTCTTCCTGAACCCCTGACTTCCTAGAATCCAAGTTCCAGCTCATTTTCTGCTCCTTAACGTGCTTTCAGTATGAATGGCAGTGAGAATTCCCATTACTTTAGAGTATAACTTCCATGAATACGATGTGGTCTGGGTCAAGTGATGGGCAATAACTGACAGTGGATTCCCAAACCTGTTCTGTTACATTAAATAACACCTTCTGGGAGGTAGCTCATTCCAATTCCTTTGCTTGCCTTTCAACCGGTAGGACTTAAGAGACAATCAGATCTGAGGATCTATTGTGGGTAAATATGGTCTAGGTAGCTAATGAGAACAAAACAACTGCTTAAATCAAAACTCTCTGTCTCTTTGTTTCTCTTTCTCTGTGTTTCTCACATATCTCCCCTCCACATACAGATATTCTAAATCCACATTCAGGGAAGATTAAACTCAACTCAACTCAACTGAAATAAAATAAATTTGACTTGTATCAGTTTTTTTAAGGCATTCATACTAAAGTACTACAAATGAGGTGGCTTACAACAGCAGAAATCTATCCTCATAATTCTAGAGGTCAGAAGTCAGAAATCAAGAATTAGATCTTTCTGAAGCCTGTGACAGAGACTCTGTTCCACGCCTGTCTTCTAGCATCTGGTGGTTAATGGCAATTCTCGTCATTCCTTGATTTGTGGAGTCAGTTGCGACCTTCACTGACACATTATTTTTCTTCCCTGTGTCCAGATCTCCCTGTTTCTGTAAGGATACCAGTCACTGGAATAGGGCCCACCCTAACTGAGTATGTCCTCACCTTGACTTGACTATATCTGCAAAGACCTTATTTCCAAATGAGGTCACTTTTACAGATTAGGACTTCAGCATATCGATTCCACCCATGACTCACTATTTGCATCTAAAAAAAGCTGTTGCCTTATAGATGAACAGAGGTCATCCTATTAAACAGCCCACTTCATGTTTATTACAAAAGCATCATAATTTGGATTCCTTCAATTGATTCAGGACTTTCCAAGAAAAATTTTAAGTGCTTATCTTATTTGCTTAAAATCTTTATGACTTAAAAGGTTGAATTTTCCAAGTTGTCCCTCCCAGAATAAAATAAATTCTGCCCCAAGACAAATGCCATAAGGCAGAAAATAATTGTCATCTTCAATTTGGCAGGTTTCTAATTTCAACAATCTTAAACTCCAGTCTCTACTGGGCACTTGTTTATGAGGATAAAATAAAGTAATAGAATGGGAAATCCTCAGTGTTCCTGGGAAGAAACAGTGACATACCAATCCATGGCCGTTTTATTATTCTCTTTTCTACATCACTGAATTTATTTTCTCATTAGGAAGCCCTTTCTACCTTCCTCTTTTTTTTTTCTACATTTTTTTCATAAATCAGAGCTCATCTTTTTTATACCCCTTTCACATATATTGTTTTATTACTTCTAAGAGCAAACTTTAAAGGAAGCTAGATATTGGAGCCATTGCTGTACTCTGGAGAAACTACCACCTTCTCCATTCAGAGAGAATGAGTCCTCCTGTGAAGACTCTCCTTGAGGTGAGATGACCTGAATCACTGTCCAGAGCTTTGCAGTGCTAGTGGCTGGACAGGAACCTGAAAGACCACCAGAAGTTCTGAGAGCCAAAGTGGAGAAATCCTTCATCATCAGTGCAAAAGTATGGTAATTCAAACTATTGTCTCTTCCCCATGATTATTTTAAAATATTTAAAAATCAGACTGCTGATACTTGCAGACTGTAATTCTAGCCATGGACATTGCTTGACCTGGGACAGGAATGACGAGTAATTTGAGAGTTATAAGAGTGAATTGTATATTCCATCCTAGAGTGGAAGATTGTGAAATATCAGATCTCAAATTTACTTACTTTTTTTTTTTTTTACTGTGAAATAATTCTAACCTAAAATAACTTTGGAAAACCATAAAGAAAATTCCACTATTAGTTTCTCATTCAATGGCAGTCACTGTTTTTCCATTTTTATGATATCTCTTGAAGTTCACATTTGTAACTTATAAAATATACTCAAAATTTTCACACTTTTGCTTTTTGGTTTGTGTTTTTGTGTCATATTTAGGAAAATATTTTCTTACTTTACAGTCATAAAGATAGTCTCCTATATTTTTTGAAAATGTCACATTTACTTTTTACCTATAAAAATGTATTCATGTCTATGTCTATATCATGGAGAGGGAAGAAGGAATGCTTTTTTTTTTTTAACCCCAAAATTGTAACCTATTTTCTAAGGCCCACATATCAAATGGTCTCAATTTTCCCATTTGACTTTTGTGAAAGGCAAATGTACTGAAATTTTAGATGATTTTATCTAAATCATTGAAATTAGAAGAAAAATAAGGAGCATCTCAAAGGAAAAGAAGTGGGCTTAGGGTTTTAAACAGGCAGGTAAAACAGAGTCATCTGGGAGTCTTAGGTAGCCATGAGGAATGCTGCAGAAGGATCTCTTTTGAGGCTATGCAAGGATATGTTTTGTATTTATGTATCTGCTTAACACAAAAGTGTGGGAAGATTTCAGAAAACAAAATGATGGGATGAGGGAGTTTTTTAACTATTGTATTGGTAATAGAAAGCTTGGGTAAAATTCAGCATTGATACTTTGATCAAATTCCTGAGGTACAGCAAGTTCCTAGAGGCCTAAGTTGTTTCTAGATTATCCATTGTCCTATTCATGGGTGAACAGCACACTTTCATAATTAAAATAACTTTTCAATAATTTTTAACACCTCATGAGGTACAAAAGTCTTGCTCTTCTTCTTCAAAATTATCTTGGCATTTTTTTCTTTGTCAAGATCCAAGAAAGCCAGTTATGGCTTTTTTTTAGTATTACTCAAATTTACAAATTAATTTTAGAAAAGGTGGCAATCATGTCACATTATTACCTTCCATACATAAATTTGATTTTTAAAAGGATTTATTCAAGTTTGTTTTCAAATATTTTGACTACATCCCCAACACAACTTGGTTTTTCTGATTTTTAATGAAATTCCCATAATCAGCTAAATTTCCTCTGAAGATCTGCATATTGAATATTTCTATATAGAATAAAATTGAGATTCTACTATATGCGTAATTTAATATTCTACTCTATTCTCCTAATATTGCAATTTTAAACAGACCAATATTATGCCATTAGGTAGATATGTAATAATTATTTATTTCCATTATATTGGGAATGTTGGTTGTGTTTAATCCTTGGTTATTATAAATAATGTGTTTTCAGAATATCTGTATAATAAATCTTGCTAACTCTGCTTAATGCCTTAGGACAAGTGTTGGCAAACTAAGACCTACTGCGTGTTTTTGTAAATAATATTCTATCAGAACACAGCCATGTTCATTTGTTTGTGTTTTGTCTATGGCAACTTTGATGCTATAAGAGCAGAATTGAACAGTTGGACACAGACTGTATGACCTGCAAAACCTAGAGTATTACTATGTGGCCTCTTATAGAAAAAGATTCTCCTACCTTAGGGTAAAGTCCTAGACATGAAATTTCTTGGTGTAGGTGTATGCATAATTTTATAATGTGCAATATACTATAAATTTTATTTCTGAAATTCTGAAGTTTGTGGCAATATTGTATGAGTACCTGCCTCAACACACAATTACCAGGATTAAATTTAACCTTTAAACTTTCAGAAAATACTGCTCTCCTACTAGATTTTTCAAAAATTATGATACAAACTACATGCTCACATGTTGAAAAATAAGCTGATATTTCCTTTCTCCAAGAGATATTTTGATATTTTAAAATCACAATACTGACTTGTAGTTGGCCCTCCATAAGTATGTGTTCCTAGAGCATTCCAGTGAACTCACTGCAATGTCATGTGATGCTTGAAGTATTTGACAGCAACCAAGGGGATAATTATTCAAGAGAAAACTGAGGTTATTTGAGTGTCACCCTTCTAGTGTGTGCACATGCAAATCACCTGGAATATTGCACTAAACACTGGAATGTTTGTCTCTTTTCTGCCTCCAAGAAGACTTTTATCCTTCACCATTAGTTTTGCCATGCTAAATCACCAGAACAAAAATTCTAGACCTGTGTGTTTTTTCCAGTTTGTATTTTATTTTCTGTAGACAAGAGTAAGATATATTTATGTATCTTTCTGTGTCTGCCTTATTAAATGCTCCATCTGCAAGATTTATATCTGTATACTTATACACAGAATAATTTTATCGACATTTGAAAGACCTAAATATTGGGAAGCTTTATTTTTCTTTCAACTGATATAATACCTCTATTATACTTTAATGAAAGTATATCTTATATAACAAAATTGTTGAGAAAAATGATGTCTGTATAATAACTTGCAACACATTACAATCAGTATGTTCTTTACAGCAGAAACTGCATCAGAGAGACAAGCAGGTTTCCACTCTTTGTCTTCCCACTTCATCTTACAGTGATGTTTAAATTTATAATTTACTTGTTCTTTCTTACTGTCAAATATTATTTAAAGAATGAGAAATGAATTCTTAAAGAGTTAAATGTCTTTATTACCATTTTAAAGTGTCCTGATTACTGATTAGTTTGTGTTAGGTGTAAGCATGAAGGGCTATCAAGAGAAGATTAATGTCCATTGGTATTTGACCTCTTGCTTTTTTTCATGATATCTGATAAATTCATTCCACAACTTACTTAAACTTTGACCATGATGTTATTCATAAATGGGATACTCAGATTGTAGGGTTTTAATGAAAAGATGACATTATTAAAGAAAAGTGGTGTGTTTCTCTGAGTCTAGGAGGCGATGAAACAATTGGGATTTGAGTATATTGAGAATTTTATACCTGAATTGATACCAAGGTTTCTATATGACACCAAGTAACTTCCAGGTGACATTATCCCTTTCCACCACGCGCTCCCATCCTGGAGTAGAAGACAAGGAAACTTATTCATTGTGTTTGTGTTGTCTTTGCTAAAGACACCGTGCTAAGTGATGTTCCTTTGTGAAAGGTGGAAAATGGCTCAAGGCCAGCCATGGTCCTGAGTTGAGAAGAAGCATTCTGCCTCAGTGATTAACAAGGGGGTTTGGGTTTTGATTTCACTGAACAGTAAACCCTGATGATCTCTCCCATTGGCGTATTTCAAATTGTAAGTGGGAATCGCTATGTCAGAATTGCACCCTCACCTGCTATTACTTTATTCAAGTTCTTTTAGTCCTGTGAAAAGAGGATTTCTGGAGTTTAGTCTCATTGATTTCCATTTTTTACGAATGTCCAAGATATTTTATGCATACAGAGAATTATTAGTAAAAAAGTGTTTTTCCACATTTTCCTTTACTGTAGAATTTGGGCTTTTGAATTTATTTTGAAAAAGTGTGAGATCCTTGTACATATTCCATTTTTCATATTATGTAAAATAAGAATTTGTAATATACTTAATGTACAGAATATGTGCAGAATATACTTAATATAGAGTGTCATTGAGTGGAAAATATTGTGGCTATCAATTTGAATGCCAGAGTTTTGAATTTTCATTCAGTTTTCTAAGACTAATTCCTCAGCTGTAAAACATTGAAATTTAAGTCAAGGACCACGTCTAAAACATCTTTTTATTCCAAGGTTTCAATATAGTGTCTTTTATCATTTATCACCCTGCGCAGAGGTAGTCATGCTTCCTCTCCACATGTATGAACTAACAGATACACACAGGCACAATTGCCTCACCTGGAAGAAATAAAAGGACTACAGTGCCCTTCTACTCATAATCCTGGAGAATGATGGAATAAGGTATAATCACAGGATGAACCTCACTAGTTTGATCTTTGTAAATTTCTAAGAAACTTGACTTAGTAAGATATTATCTTCTTTGCCCTGGGATTCCTATGAGACCAGTTGTTTCTTATCCTTCATTCTCGAGGCAAATTAGTCATAAAGAGATTTTTTCTGGTCTGGAGTGAGGAGCTTTCCATTTTACTTACTACTAATCAGTAATACATAGAATAACTGATAGGTGAAAACACTGTGATAGAAGAGACTCTGAAGAGTCAACTATTTCACCTGTTGTGATGGAAAATGGTCAAAAACTGGCTCTCTGGGGGATAAAAAGCCCTGATTTTTAGCTTTGGCTGATTTCTGTGGTCTAAATACACCTGGCATGACTGATTTATAATTAACCTTGAACATGGAGTTGGGAATTAATGAGCACCAGTCACTCTCACCAGCAGGCACAAGCCTCCGAAGCAGAAAAATATATTAATAGCTCAACACAGATGACCTGCAGGAAGGAATATTACCTACATCTTGACTTTTCAGGTTACTATGGTGTTTTGCAATATTCCTTTTATTGTTACCAAAACATCAGCGGTTTGGTCTAGGCCTTGCTGTTTGCTGCACAGAAAGCCAATCACTGAGAAGACAAGTATTTCCAAGGAAGAGGGCTTTAATTTGGTGCTACAAGCGAGGAGATGGGAGGTCAGACTCAGTTTTATCTCCCGGACTGACTAAAGGTAGGTGTTTATATAGCAGGGAAGAAATATAATAATGTGTAAGAAAACAAGCACTAGAGAGGGCAAGGAGGCATCTGGTGGCAATTTGGTGAGTTTCAGTTCTTTGATACCTTTTTTGAGAGGCCTGAAGCTCCTTTCCTGAGGAAGGAACTCAGATGAAACAAATACAAGTTTCAAGTTTTAACAGCAGAAGGGTCAATTTTTATGTTTATCTGAAAGAACAGTCTATGGGAATATTGAGGAGGTTTCATTATTTAGGAGAAAGTTCCTCTATTTTTTTTTTTTTTTTTTTTTATTCAGACACGGTCTCACTCTGTCACCCTGGCTGAGTACAGTGACATGAACTTGGCTCACTGCAGCCTCAACCTCCTGGGCTCAAGTGATCCTCCTGCCTCAGCCTCCCAAGTAGCTGGGACTAGAGGCACAGGCCACCATGCCCAACTAAAAGAGTTCCTCTAGTAATTAGCATCCATTGTCAGAAATACAATTTCCCTAGTGAGTGACTTTACTAAATTTGTTCAGATCTTTGTAGCTACACTCATTAGTGATAGTCAGTGGACCACTAGTTAAGAGCAAAAAAAAAAAAAAAGTTCTGATTTAAATCTTTCAATTAGGTGGAAGTTCCCTTCTTCTACCTTCTCTTTCCTTCTTTGTCCTCTGCTATTCTCCCCTTTGTTCCCTCTCCTCATTATTTATTTCCCTCATTCACTTTTCCCCTGCCTGTCTTCCTCATGTGCTTCTCTATCATTTCTTTCCTTTCATTCTTTCACATGCATATATTAAACTCCAGACATAGTCTTTTGCATAGAATTGGATTATAATACATTTGGAAATAAATGTGTATATAAATCAATGATGATTATGTTAGAAAAAAGTGATTTGTCTCTGGTTGGCTGACACAATATTTGCTGCAAGTTCAACCAAACCATGGCTTTCATATGGGGTGACTTGCCAAAGTAGGCAGTCTAATTTCATGTCTTAATGTGGTCCTTCAATTTCACCTATGGAGCAGACCAAATTGATGGTATTTTAGAAAAATGTGTTTATTCTACCTTTCTAAACCCTTAGAAAATTCATTGTGCCATGTATTTTTTAAACATTTTATTGTTTAAACTATTTCCCTTCACGATTCTGTAGGTAAGAATTTTAAACGTTATCATGCATGGCATTTTTGTTGATACTTTGCTAATCTCACTATTCTTTTTATTTGTATGTCTTGAGTGCTTTTGTTCCTGTCTTTTAATAAGAAAGTTTAAAAGAGGAAGTAAGATTCTTAGGACACCTGAGGAAATTGATATGAAAGGTCATACTAGTTTTACCAAACAGATACATTAAAGCTTTATTTCGAGCATAGGCCAACTGCTATTCTGACACTTTAAGGCAAAAAGCAAATAGTTACTGTGATGTTGTTTTACTTTTGTTCTTGTTTTTAACTTAAAAAGTTGTATTTACTGAGAAAGACTCAGAATGTCAACAAAATAACTGCAACTTTTTTCCTGCAATTATGGAGTGATATTTGGTTAACAGCATAGTTATTTAATGTAAGTAGCATCAGAAACAACTGAAGATGAAAAACTACAATCCCCATACCAATATAAAACTAATTTGTGTTGTGTGCCAACAAGAACCTACTTTAAATTTCCATGCCAATGTACTAGGCAAGGCCAGTGGCTACTGAAAGCACCATCAGAATGAGGCTATCTAAAAACACCTTTGGTAGTGTGTTAACTATACAAAAAAAGACATTGTATAGTTAAAAACAAATCTTATACAGCCTTACATTTCAATGTCTTCTTTAAAATGAGTGAGTTCCGTACAGGGGGTTTAAATGCTTTATACACCAGAAAAAATGACTTTAGAACCAACTTATTCATCATCATGGTCATCTTCTTCTTCATCTTGTTCCTCCTCCTGCTACTCTTCTTCTTCATCTTCCTTCTTTTTCTTGCTTTTTCAGCCTTGACAATTCCCTTTTTTTTTGCTACAGCAGGCTTTCCTTTAGTTCTATATGCAACAATTTCTTTTTTGGTATTTTTCCTTCAGATTTGCAGCCTCTTTTTTCATAAGGCTACTTGTCATCTGCAGCAATTATTCCACATGTTCCCCAGTATCTTTGAAATATCATCAATGGATAGGCCAGAATGTTCTCCTTTGATTTTTGAAAACTACTCAGAATAGAACCAAAAAAGTCAGAAGGAGGCCTCTGGGGTGGATTGGGATCCTTGAACTTCATTTTGTTTCTCCTTTAGGAGGGATACAGGTTTTCATGTCTCTACATAACAAGCCCTGTCTGCTTTTGCTGTGTCTTTAAATTTTCCCTTCTCTTCAACACACATGATCTTCCACCTCTCTGAGCACTTCTTAGAAAACTGTGAGAAGGTGACAGAAGTATCTGGATACCGTTTATTGTGCTCCCCCTGACAAGTTTGCACAAAAAATACATATGGTGATATTTTGCCTCTCGGCTTCACAGGATCTCCATGGCCCATGTTTAGTTATTTTTCCTCAGTGAGGCAGAGCGTTGCCCAGTGCCCCTGCTGCTCTCACTTGCCCTGGCACTATCTCTATGGAGCTCAATGTACTTCAATCTGTGATGGTGTTTTGATGGGTAAATGTGGCAAGGCTAAACTACAGTAAATGTGGCAAGGCTAAACTACAGTCCCCTTTGTAGGATGTTTCTGGGATGACTGATTCTAGGATGTTATGATATGCTACTAGAGATCATCTTTTGTGAGAGCTGGAGAATGGAAGGGTGGCCATTTTGAAGCATGTGCACACCTTCTCATGGCTATTCAAACACTAAACTAGATGCTACAGTGAAGAGATTTTGCAGAAGTAATTAAAGTCTTTAATCAGCTGACTTTAAGTTAATCAAAAGGGAGATTATCCTAGGTGATTCTGATTTAGTTAGAAAAATTTTAAAAGAGAGCTCAGGCCTTCCCTGACATCAGTGTTTCCAATGAGAAGTTGAGTTAGCAGGTCCTCTCCGTTTCATTCTGTATCTTCCTTCCTGACTGCCCGTGGACTACAATGTTCACATCATGCCCATGGGATTTCAGCCTAATTTCCCTTCCTGACTGACTGCCCTACAGATGTTGGATCTCCTTAGCCAGCCCCTACAACTGCATAAGCCAATTTCTCGAAACACATTTTTCCATATTTTCCTACTTACTTTGTTTCTATGGTTGAATGCCAACTAAAACATGGCCTAAAAACCGTATCCCTAAACTGGAGATTCTTTCAGAGATGGCTATTAAAATAATTGCATTTTATCTAGCATCTATTTGTGAATTGTTATTTTAAAGTTTAAATAATAATAAATCAATTTATGGAATAAATAAGAATTGTTTATTTTGTACAAAATATTATGTCAGAATGCAGGTAAAGCATGATTAATTTTAACACATTTTCAGGTGATATTATACGTAGTTCAGAAGAAGGAAAATGAAACTGGAAAATTATATTTTTATATTAAAAATTTAGTAAATGTGTTGAGTAAACAGTATAGTCAGAGAAAAATTCCCATAACATTAATGCTTTGAAGTTCTTTGGATCAGAATTGTTGAAAGATCTAATATATAACACAGTAAGTGTAATGTAATACTTTCTCATCATTTTTGCTATACGTAATCGCTTGCTACTCAGCTAAGGTATGTTTTTCATAAAAAGAGAATTTAGGCTAATGACATAGTTATCCTGATTATCCCCTAAAGAATTCACCAGATATAATAAAAAGATAGGTCTGAATTAGAAAATTGGAGGAAAAATTTGTTTCTGGCTTTATATAGAGAGGACCCATTGTTCAAGGAGTAAGGAACAGATATATGAGATCAAATCGCTATTTTTAAAATAATACCTTGTCTCTATATTAGGCAAATGAGCTAAGTTCAATTTAATAGTACAATCTATTTGATATTTTTACAATCCTCACGTAAGATCTGTGTGTACAATTGTCCATTGATAGACCAGGAACTCCTGGGGTTTCTAATAACCAGCATTGAAGTCAAGTATACAATCTAGATTCTATTGTTGCTAGCAGAGAACAATTGCTGTTGTTAGCAGAGAGCAATTTTTTAAATATTAACTGAGCACCTACTATGACCAGACATTATTTTAAGTACTGTGGGGTTAGAAGTACTTAAATAATAAACATGAAAAACATTGTTTCTCAGTTTAAGCAAAGTAAAATCTAAAAGTCTTTAGTTCTCATTACAAGTCCAGAAAATTTTAATTTCTGTATAATTATTTAATTGCTTCTTTTATTTCTATGCAATCTATAAAGTAATAAAGTGATGCAAATAGCACAAATAAACTTATATTTTAGCAAATAAATAAACATTAATTTAGATAATAGAAGAGATGATTATGAATTGTATAAGTATTTATATAATTCTCATTACTATATGGGATAACATGATAATAGCAATGTCTCTAGTGTTTGCTAATGTCCTCATGTTAGTTAACACTTGGCTATAGAGATGTAATTTTTTTTTTTTTTTTTTTTTTTTTTGTAGAAACTCTGTCACTTAGGCTGAAGTGCAGTGGTACCATCATAGTTCACTGCAGCCTTGAGCTCCTGGGACCAGGCAATCTTCCTGCCACAGCCTCCCAAGTAGTATGGCTGGCTAATTTTATTTTTTATTTTTATTTTTTTGTAGAGACAAGGTCTGACTATGTTGCCCACGTTGGTCCTGGCCTCAAGGGATCCTGCTGCCTCAGCGTCCCAAAATGCTGGGATTACAGGTATAAGCTACAACGCTCAGCCTAGAAATGTAATTCTTGATCTATCAGGAAATTTAATTTATTATTTGTACTTTATTTTTTCATTTTATAATTGCTTAACTAAATTGTAGCTTCTCACATTACTTTATGGAATCGCTAGTTTCAAAGACTCCTGACCCATAGTTGCCTAAAACTTGAGGATAGCACTTATAAATGTCCTCTGGTTGTCACCTTTTACAGAAGCTCTCTAGTAAGAGCAGGCACTTATTATGGAACTCAGAATTTCACCTTTGAAGGCATTTTGCTGGATTCAGAAGTCTCATTTTCTAGCATTTTCTCTCAAGTGAATAATTTGTGATATTGCAGATACTTGACATAATGGTTCTTAGGCCCAGAATTCTCTTGCCTGGGGTTTGTTCAGCTGGCTCTCATTCAGTATGCATTTTATGTGAATCTATTTCTAACGATTCTGCTTTTACTGTTTAACTAGACCAGGGGTTGGCACTATGGCCCATGGGTGATATCCAGCTCACCTCCTGGTTTTATAAATAAAGTTTTATTGGAAAACAGCCATTCTCATTCATTTATATATTTTCTCTGGCTGCTTTTGCACCACAGCATGCAAAGTTGAGTAGTTGTGACAGAAACCATATGGCTTGTGAGTTACGCAGAATCTGAAAACGGTCTCCCATGATTTCCTGCCCTAATTCCCAGGACTGTGAATATTGAGGCTGTCTGGCCTGCATTGCAGCCCAACTTCTCCCTCAGCCCAATCTTGATTCTTTCTCTCTGGTCCACAGGGCTTTGATTCAAAGCACACTCCCTTAGTCTGCTTCCTGTAAGACACAACCTGCATCACAGAGGCTGATCATCAAAGTCACTTATTTTTAAGGGTCTAGGCTGGACTCCCCTCCAAACTCTGTTATACTCGCCACTTGTTAGAAACTGATCCTTAACCATTCATGGCAATATGGTAATTTTCTTCTGGATTTTTTTTCCATCAGTGACCTTCTTCCTTGGGTTGATTTTTTTTTTTTTTTTTTTTAACTTATGAAGGATTCAGTCTTAAAATTAAGACTTAAAATGCCTAAATCCTGTACAATTGAGATACGAGTCAGGAGTTCCTTAAGGAAATGTCCCTGAAGCTTGAACTCCATCTTAAATCTTTCTTTGCTTATCAGTACTAGAAACTAGGGTTTAAAAGGAACCAAATTAGCTCTCGCATGTTTCACCTTTTAATAATTTGTCTAGAGTAGTTTTCTTGAAAAGGTTCTGATTTGGAGTCAGAAAGCATTGGTTTGGGTCTACAATCAGATGGACCTTGTTTGAACTCAGATCCTACCATACTAGCTGCATGGTTTTGAATAGGTTACATAACTTCATTGAATCTGAAACTTTCAGCTGTGAAGTAGAGATATGAACATCTACCTCCATTATCTTCCTCTGTGTATTATATGGAGAAAAATAATGTACAAAAGCATATAGATACTGCCTAGCACACTATAAGTCCTCAATAAAAATACAGTAATGTGCTGCATGGTGACATGTTGGTCAACCACGCACCATATTTATGAAGTGTTCCCATAAGATTACAATGGAGCTGAAAAATTCCTATCACCTAGTGATGTTCTCATTTCCAACAGAAATGGTAGTTTGAATCAATTCTACTTTATTATTCTCATGCAAAATTTGAACTATGTTTGCACAAACTCTCTTTACCTGGCATTTAATTGATTTCAACTAAAAATTGATATGATGATTTTAGACATTGCTATTAATTCCACCAAACTGAAAACAATTTGGTAAATTTACTCTCTGGTGAACACAAATCAAAATAGTTGCTGTATTACAATTAATTCCAAAATGAAGCTGCTATGAAATTTATTTTATTATTATGATTGCATGGCATAAGTTGACATAACAATTACATACAGTTATAGAGACAACAAAACTCCTTAGCACAGCTAGAGGTCTGCTCCTTGCAGCTGTTCTGAAATGAACAGGGAGGGACAAAGGGCAGCATGAATGACTTTTAATGATTTCTTTTCAATTCACATCTATTTATACTGAAATTTTATATTAGAGTCTCACTATAGTAGATAAAAAATTTACCCACTTCGATGAACATAGCATTTATTTCATCAAAGATTTAAAAAATATTGTTTGAGTGATCAACTCTCCATTGACATTTTGAGCCTACAGAATTTTTCTTTATTTTTCTTGTGCACAATCATATCAACTGCCTTCACTAAACTAATCCAGCATATACGTATTATCACACAACATTGTTAATGCCATCACTTTTAGGTACCCCAAAGTACCTGTGAGAGTTTATACAGATACTTATAAGATTTCCATGAAATGTTTAATGGATAAATTTAGGAATTACGTAAGTAGCCTAAATCATACTTGTATGAATTTTACATATTGAATTTGGAATAAACATTCTATTATGATGTAGAAGAAATGTGTACAATAAATATTTTATGGCGAGTCATAAAGTCTGTTATTTGTACTTCTGTAATACAATAGACTTGTTTCACAATAATTTTTATGAAGATATATCTCTCTCTTTGTTTAAAATGCAGAGGTTCTTTTTAATGCATCAATTTTATACAACAATCATGCATATCTGATATGTATCCATAATGGCCCTTTATAAAATCAGCATTTAAACTCTTACCTAATGCAGAGAAATTTGATTTGCTGGAATATCTACCTTGATTGCAGCAGGAAAATGTTTACAGAGGTTTTGCAGCATTAAAATTGTATTAAATTTTTTTTGTATTTAACTGTGGGGAGAATGCAGAAAACAAAGATAAATGATTGACTAACATTTGAAGGCTCTATATTTATAAACATATGACATACTGAAAAAATGGGGATGTCATTAATCTACTCTATTCATGTGTAAGTATTAACTTTCTGTGTTTCTTATGATACATAAAATAAATTATTATAATAGTAGAGAAGGTGTGTTGCATCAATACTAACTCTAAACAAATAGTGAGCTCTGTGGACCAGAGAAGTTTGTCATTGGCACGCCATAGATCAATATTAAGTATGGAAACAATAAAGAAACTGCAGTGCTCTTTCTTTATAATCATTTTCCATTTTGTCTTTTGTGCTTTGTTGAATTAAACTGGACTAAAAGCTCCAAATGAATTGAAAAGGATTGTTTGAAATGAATGATTGATACATTAGCCCAGAATATTTGCATAGATAAGCAATTTAATATTAAGGTGACATTTTTAATTTTTTTGGACACTGTTGACTATGTTCCTTCTTAAAGTTTTGTATTTTGTTTTTGCGCGTGTTTGTTTCTTTCGTTGGTTTCTGCCACATTATCCTTTTCTAGTTCTTCTGTCAATTTGTAAACCACAAACCACTCCTTATTTTTATTTCTCACAAAAACCTCTCGATCCACTCATTCCTTATAGTGTTCCTTGTGTTTTCACTCTTCTACTTTTGCATACTTACCTTGGGGAATTTTATCCATTTGCATGGATTCAGCTATGAGTGCTTTGCAGGTGAATCTGAAGTCTATAATTCCAGATAACATTTGTTTCAAAATCCAGACTAATGATACACAGTGCTTCTAAAAATTTGTTTTGATACGCCAAAATAATCTGAAAATCTGTTCTGATCTTTTGCTGTTTCCTTAAACAATATCTCTATAAGAGGAGAAAAGGCTAAATCATCCATTGTAGCCCTATAGTTCTTCAGCTAGATGCAAAGAGAGGTGGAAGAAGAAAAAAGATGCAAAGAATTTTGGGGATATGAGAAGCAACCACACATCCAGCAAGAAGAGTGTCTAGATGTGTTCCAGGCAAAGTAGTGAAGTTACCCGGTTCCTGCAAGAATTTTCCCAAAACAATCCTAGGTAAAGCTAATTCCCTGGGCTTGGCATTCCCTTGTTGGACTGGCAGAAACAGATAAACAACGCCTAAAACATGGGATAGTAAAGCATCATGTAGATTACAAATGCCCATTATAAGGCCTTGGAAAATTTTCCCATTTTATTTTTCTTTGTGCTACCATAACACTATATTGGTAGAAGCTGAGAAAAAGAAATACCCTTAGGTTGGCAGCAGCAAGTGAGGCAACAGAAATCAATAGGTAGAATTGAAACAGGAGAGTTCCCTGATCCCTCTCACAGGATATGCAACAGGTGTGTGGCTCATCTGCTAGGTAGGGGGAGCCCACAGATGGGCAGGTGCAGGAGCTGGGGAGAGTGCTTTTGGGCTCAGGTACCATGGTAGTTCTTAGGGGTGGGTACCTGCGACTTCCAAAGCCCCAGTGGGCATCTTACAGTACTCTTTTAGCTCTACCTTCCATAGACGGCTTAAGTGTTAGACAGCTTAGTGCCCTCTTGGTCTGGTGTCCAGGAAGAATCAGGTCACATATAGACTTGAAGGATGGTGAATGTGGATGTTTTATTGAATGTTGGAGGTGGCTCTCAGTGAGATGGATGTGGAGGTAGAAAGGAGATGGAGTGGGAAGATGATGTTCTCCTGGAGTTTGACCCTCCTGCAGCCAATCTCCTCTCCGACTGTCCCCAGCCAAACTCCTCTTGAAGTTCAGATGCTCCTTCTTTTCTCTCTTTCTCTGCTGCTCTGCCACTCTGCTGCTCTTCCTTTTGTCTCATCTGCTCACCTGCTTGTGGTGCCTGGAAGTTTGGGGTCTATATGGATACAGGATAAGGGGATGTGACAGGCCAAAAGCCAACATTTGGGTGCAGAAACGGGTATTCCTGTTCCCATTTAGGGCTGCGGGTTTCCAGGCTTGAGGGTGGGGCCTTTGCTGGGGAACTGCCCTTTTTTACCCCAGTATATCCTTGTCTCCTGTCTGTATCCAAATGCTTCCAGTACATGGCAAAGAATTTTTTAATTTCAGCACTAACAGTGATATCAAAAATACACACTTATCTCGCACTGAAAACTTTATTATTATGCTGAAACCAGAACAGATTGGGGAAAGTAAAGAACTATGGCAACCCAGACTATACTGTTGAAGACCTAAGTCAAAATAGCTTGTTTTTGTAAATTACCTATACCACCTCTGTAGTTGTTCTGAAGACTATTAGAGAGTGGCAATGCTATGTACCTATTCAGGTGAGAAAAACTGAAATCATCCTAAGTTCCTTTTAAACTCTCTTTCTCCATGTTCTTTTCATTACCAACACCTATTTATCTTACCTGTAAAATATTTGTGGACCTACTCTTACTCTAATTCCCTCTACTACTCTAGTGGCTCAGAGACTCAACACTACTACCCTGGATTTTTACAACAGCTTGAGTTTCTGGACTTTGAGGTTATCCACTTCCACTTCATCCATCCACATTTCTGTCAGTAATCTTTCTAAAATATAAATTGGATTATTTCAATACTGTCTAATGGTTTCTAATGTTTTAGCATAAACTTCAATTGTTTAGTATAAGACTCTTTATGCTATGCCCTGTGACTAGTCTTCCAATTCAATTTCTATTAATTGCTGCCCTTTCAAAACATAACATGATATAGGTCTCTTTTTTCTGGACTAACTACCTTTGTCTATACCCTGCATATTATTATATTTGTATTTCAATAATTTGCTCACCCACCATCTCCAGAAAGAGGTCTTTATTTAACCTTCCTCTCTTTCCTTGTCCTTTGAGGCAGAACTAAAGATTTTCCTTTCTGTGCTTTATGTGTTCCAAAATAATTAACAAGAAAAACCTCAAAAAGTAAGGGCAGAAAACACTGTAACAAAATGTAAAAACCAGACTACAAACTGGGGAAAAATAATTGCAGCATAAACGACGCCCAATAATAACCTTGATATATAAAGACCAATTTAAAAAGTGGACTAAAAAATGAGAAGTCAGTTTATAAAACAAGAAATATAAACAGCCATGCACATAAGAAAACTTGTAAACATATTAATAATATAAAATACTGCATGTTGAAATATCCAAATATGACTTTTTAGCCAATCGAAATGTCCATCTAAAAAGGTTTTATAAATAAATATTGGGAACAGTGGTACAATTACATGCTGTTTTTTCATAGGTAGATTTGTACATTATTACCAAAGGAGGTGTGGCAGTATGTAACAAAATATTAAAATGCATTCAGATCCTGAAATCTGGCATTTGCATTCCCAGAAATTTGTTCTACTAAAATAGTAAGAATGAACATTTTTATTCTGCAATTTCTTGTACAAATAAAATTGAGAACACTTTAATAGTCATAGACTAAGAAAATTATTAAAAATTAAAAAATGAACATATTATATGCTATTATGTGTCACTAAAATCACTTCTATGAGTTTTGACACAAAGACATTGCAAATACTTGTTAGAGAATGATGGTTACTTAAAACAAGACTATATTTGAGGTACCACACCAATTTTATCAATGCATATATGAAGACTTACTTCATTAACATCTGGATACCCATTTAACTTTGTTAATATTAATATTTCCAAATGTTGGATTTCAGGAATCTTGAGTTATTAAGTTCTTTTCCGCAAAATAATTCAAAAAATTATGAAGAGCAATTATGTGTCAAATTATTGGCCCCAGACTTTCCATAGAAAAACCCAGGCTGGCACAGTGGCTCACTCCTGTAATCCCTGCACTTTGGGAGGCTGATGTGGGCGGATGACCTGAAGTCAGGAGTTTGAGAGCAGTCTGGTCAACATGGTGAAACCCCATCTCTACTAAAAATACAAACATTAGCCTGGCATGGTGGTGGACACCTATAATTCCAGCTACTCGGGAGGCTACGGCAGGAGAATTGCTTGAAGCTGGGGCGCCAAGATTGCAGTGAGCTAAGATCACACGACTGCACTCCAGCCTGGGCAGCAGAGCAAGACTCCATCAAAAAAGAAAGAGAGAGAGAGAGAGAGAGAGAGAGAGAGAAAAGGAAGGAAGGAAGGAAGGAAGGAAGGAAGGAAGGAAGGAAGGAAGGAAGGAAGGAAGGAAGGAAGGAAGGAAGGGGAAGGAAGGAAGGAAGGAAGGAAGGAAGGAAGGAAGGAAGGAAGGAAGGAAGGAGGGAGGGAGGGAGGGAGGGAGGGAGGGAGGGAGGGAGGGAGGGAGGAGGAAGAAAGAAAGAAAGAAAGAAAAAGAAAGAAAGAAAGAAAAGAAAGAAAGAAAGAAGAAAGAAAGAAAGAAGGAAAGAAAAAGGAAGGAAGGAAGGAAGGAAGGAAGGAAGGAAGGAAGGAAGGAAGGAAGGAAGGAAGGAAGGAAGGAAGGAAGGAGAAGGAAGGAAGGAAGGAAGGAAGGAAGGAAGGAAGGAAGGAAGGAAGGAAGGAAGGAAGGAAGGGAGACAGAGTCTCTGATCTTTGACACTTTATTCAAGTTTCAAACAATGTCTTCCACAGTATGACCACTTACATCACTAGTGTACTCAAATATCTGATGTTCCAGTGTTAATCAAAGAGTCAGTCACATTATAGCTGCATTGAGCCTGGTTATTTAAGCCCCCAAAAAGTGTTTACACATACAGCTATTTCAATTCATACACAGCTCCATTTTTCCAGGGCACACGTATACCTATGACCAGGTTGCCTAAAATAGCATGGATTCTAATATTGTTGCTGTGCTGTACTTGGAGCTATTTTTCTTTTCCAAATTTATTGTCTTATTTTGCTCTGTCTGCCATAATAAAATACCACAGACTAGGTGGCTTAAACAACTCAAATATATTTCTCACAGTTCTAGAGGTGGGGAAGTCCAAGATCAAGGGTACATCTTCTATGATTCCTGGTAAGACAACTCCCTTTCACTGTGTCCTCACGTGGCTAAAATAACTCTGGTGTTTTGTTTTGTTTTGTTTCTTTTATTATAAAAGCACCAGCCTTATCAGATGAATGTCCCACTCTTATGGTCTTATTAATTGCTTAATTATTTTCTAAAGGTCCTGTTTCCAAATACAGTCACATGGGGTTTGGTTAAGACTTCAACATATGAATTTTAGGGACATGCATTTTAGTTTGTAACACTCATCATCATTTATTCATGCATTTATAAAAATTAATTGAGTACATAGAATCAGAGGACACCAGAAACAGATCAAAATTGGAATCAGAAAAGCTTCCAGCCTAAAAAGAATATACCCTTTTAAATGACAGAAAAGTCTATCAACCAATCATTGATAGAGCATAATAAAGGCTATAATAGAATTACACACAATGTGCTTTGAAAGGCAACAAGTAATTTTTTTTTTTTTAACTGAAAAGTGTTATTTCATGTAGAATTTGAGGACAAATAATAGAATAAGAGATGAATATTGGGAAAATGGTCATGGGAAACAAGAAAAACATAGATTGGCTTAGTGTAGTAAAACAATTGACATATTTAGAGATTTCTGTGTAGCTTATCATGTTGAGAGCAAAACACTGTTCACAATGGAGAGTAGCACGACAGAAGCAAAAAGGATTTGTGATACCTAATATTATGAAGTGCAGTGTATGGCTTGTTGAAATATTAGACATTTCCACATAGGCATAAAAATAATCACTAAAAGTTTCTTTTCTTTAATACGACTAGTCACATTTGTATTTTAGACAGATCACTAAAGAATCAATGGGGACAATAACCTGGTCAGAAAGAACTGGAGAATGGGAGCTCCATTAGCAATTTATTGTAATCCTTTGGTTAGGAAACTAAGAGATCTTAAATGAAGGTCACGGCAGTAGTCAGGGAGAGAAGGTGCTAGCTTTTGGTACCTATATCTAATAATAGATTTGGCACAGTTACTAACTGGCTACTAGATCCTAGACTGGGCAAATGACCTACTGGTGATGTCATCTTTTTATGAGAAAGATAAGGAACCACAGGCATGTGTGAAAAAGAAAAAAAGAAGAGTTTGATATATTTCATTGTTGGGGGGAGTCATCAAAGCAATTATTTTTACTAAAGAGTTGGTGATGCTGGTCTGTAGTCCTTGAGAAGTTGAAGCTGGAGATTTAGAAACGGGAGTCTTTAAGTGTAAGTCATAGTTTAAGTGCCATGTTTTTAACCATAAGTTAATTAAGCCAAGAATATTAATATCCATGGGAAAAGATTATTGTAGGACATGAGCTTAGAAAACTGTGGATTGGATAAAGGTATATAGTGTGTGAAAGAATGAAGAATTCTGAGCTCCGAGAAAAAATGAAATTGTTAATGCTGTATACTTTCCAGTACTTAGCCTGCTATCTTTAAAGCTAAATAAGGGCATTATCTTCCAGATCTCCAACAATCATTACTTTCAAAATCCTTGTTAGAAAGGTTGTTGTTCTAGCAACCTTTACTTTTGTGAGAATCTTCCAAAATTTTGTGCATATTTTTTATTTTGTCCCTAAATTTTTGCAATCTATTTTTCCTGTGCTCCTTCTTTTATTTACTCAGTAAATATCTAATGAATATCTATGCAGATACTTTTCTTGGGTCTGGATATATAAAATTTAAATATATAGCCTCCAAACTTTTGCAGTCTAACTGGAAAGAAGCAGTCAAATGCATGAGAAAATGTAAAGAATTACGAAATTCTTCCTCAGCCTTTATTCCAAAATGATAATAGTCACTGTGACTTCATCTTCTTCTGGCCCAGGCCAGATGACAAAGGACAGCCATGAGGAGTCAAAAAACCTCTCAATCTAAAAAGAAAATGATTTCTCTACTTATCACATAGGAAATTCTGTTCTAATGACTGAGGCTAAGTACACACTTTTTCAAATGGCTGATTTCTTCACAGAACACAAATTGAATTTCACTTCCTTATATGACAGAAGTGATAGTTTCAGTGAAAAAAAATACATATTGTGTTTTTTAAATAATTTAGTCAGTGCCATATTGCCCTTCATATATTTCACTTGTTAATTTTGAATGCAGATTAAAATTCCTTCTTTTTAACCTTAAAGAGAATCTTTTACTGATGATTTCCAACTGAAAATCAATTCCAAACTAATAATCTAAATATATCCACTAGAAAGTTCAATTGCATTAATGATTAAATCAATTTATGTTTCTCTCCACAAGATTTTTATTATTTTTTAACATAGAGTCTTTTGTCTTAACCTTGTCAAGTCCTTAGCATACCAATTTTATTTTATTGAAATGTTTGATTTTTCAAAGAACAGATATCAATTCCCAGATTTTTAGGTCAAGCAAAGTATGCATTATGTTTAATGCCTTTGGGTGAAGTGAGATACACTCTCTTCAAGTGATCATCTTGGTAAACAGTTTCAAGAATGCTTTCATGGAATTTTAGTAGCAACAATTTATGGGTTGTTGAGTGATCCATACCTTAAATTAATTTAGTAATATAGCCAGGTTAAATAATATAACAGACAAGACTACTGAAGCACCAAAATTACCACAAAGCAATCTTACTAACAGATTTCATGAGAAAGTTTGCAAAGTATATTATTTGACATACTTATATTTGTTAACTCACCACATCACTGAAGATTAGCATTATTTAGAATTCACAGCTTCCTACCACACCTGGTGTCTGGCCTCATCTCTAGTAGTTACACCAAACTGCATGCCTTCAATACTCAACTTCCTTTCCTCTACCTGGAGAAGACAAAAATCATATCAATGATCTTAATGAAAACTCACTTCCTTGCATACATATACCCTGTCATTTGGGCAGAGATTTTCTTCTCTGGCACTTGTTGCACCACAGAAAAATAAAAAGTTGAAAGAACCCAGAGAGACAACTCGAGGTGCAGTGCAGGCATCAAGGATTTCCAGAATGCACCTCTCATTTGGCAAGAAGCACAATGCCTCCTTCTTCTGGTCAGAAACGGGGTGTAGAAGAGTGAGGAAGAAATCACTTTCACTGTGAAGTTGGCTATGGTGGGGATCAAAATTCAAATTTTTTGTGTCCTTATAAACACATTAATGTTTTCTGCTTAAAGTATGTTTATTTGTAAATTCTCAAGGATGGCGTCTGCCTTCAGGGGATTCAGGGAAAGGAGATTCAATCTCATTCCAGTGAGAGCCTCAGGAACGCTACACTCCCTGCCTATAAGGGTAATGGGAAAGGAGGCAAGAGGGCTAAAAGAAGGTGCACTTGGGATCGGGGATGTTGAGGAATCTGAACTGGAAATGACCCTTCTTAGTCTTTTCATTCAAAACCTCATTTTTACAAAGAGGGTCGTATGATTATATTCTCACCCAGAACACATGCAGAAGTTGACATTTACTTTTTTTCAAATTTAATGTTGCTATATTTGTCAACATTTTCATGCCTATCAAAATCTTTCAAAATTATGACTCTGTCATTCAGCTTATTCGGTTATTTATTCTAGCCTTTGTACCAAGTTGGTGGTCAGTGCATAGAGTGTCTTCATCTAAATGTTGATTGTGTTAATTGAATATAGCCCAGTTGTATGACTCTAGAAAACTTCACTTCAATTGGTACACATTGTATTATCTGGCATGATCTTTGTGTGTGGTCCATCAATAACAAATGACAGAATATAAAGTTGTGTTACAAATCCACACAACTGTATTATTGTTTATTGCATGCTGTTCCATCTGACCCACATGAATATCATTCGTTAATTCATTAATTGAACATGTAACACAAGTTGTCACTGTCTAGGTAAAATCCAGGTGTCAAAGCTACAAATCTGTTCAGAAACCCGAAAGAAAATGTTTATATGGGATCATTTCATGAGCAGTTTTAAAAAATAAATTTATGTTGTTTGTACCTTATCTTTAGTATGTCACTTAATAACATATGAAATTCTTATAATATCTAGTGAAAAACATTGGATACATTATATTTTTAACTTAAGATATATTATATTTTGATATTCTAAGATTCTGATGTGTGTGATTTTTAAATCTCATTTTCATTCTTGGTATATTTCCTTCTTATAAGCTATTATTCATTAAACATAATATGCCATTAGATATGAAATAAATGAGTTTGAAATCAATTTACATCTATCTATTTTGGGGGTAGTTCTTTTATTTCAGTTGCTTGGGAATTTTATAGAATAATTTTTCCTAAGGCCACCCTGTGATGTTATTCGTCATATTGCTATTAAAAGGCTAACAATGACATATCAATTTATGGTTACCAAAATAAGTACGATTCATAACAAATGCACTTTTTCTTTATTCTTTATGAGGTTGGAAGAAAAAAGACTGTGTAAAAGTCAGCACTGCACAGTATATACCTATTTCATGGAAAGATCTATGCTAATATACATATGCATGTATTTAGTGCCCAATTTACCAGCGAAAAATATAATTAGTTAGTAGAGGAATTACCTATCAATGGAAACAAACAATGGAAACAATGGCTCCCAGAAACAAATTCTAAGGTTGTCACTTACATCTGGACATGCACTTTTTAAATATATTTTTCGTAGAGAGAAGTTCGCACTATGTTACCAGGCTGGTCTCAAACTCCGAGGCCAATCCTCCCACCTCTGCTCCTTAAAGTGCTGAGGTTACAGGTGTAAGCCACTGTGCCTGGCCTGGAAATGCACTTTTAATTCTTTGGACATGCAGTAAGAAAAATAACAATTTTTAAAAAAGAGAAAAATAATCAAGGAGGTAAAGAATAAGATATGTGTAAGAAGAAAGAGCAAGAGAAATTAAGACTAGCATTTGGACTTAAAATCTAGTAGAAACAATGAAAATGTAACCATATAATTGTGTCATCAGTTGTAATAGAGGATCTTTATCACTGACTTTTGGGATTCCACAGGAGAGAATGATCAGTCATGTCTGAGTGGATCAGGAAAGCATTCACAGGTAAGAACATTTTTGCAATAGGCTTTGAACATAGGCAGAAGTTCAACAGGCAATTAAGAAGCAGTATGGGCTTTATAAATAGAAGAAAATATAGTCAACAATGTTAAGGCAGGCATGAGATAGAGCAGTAAGTTTTGGAAATTGTAAACATGTTATAAGACTGGACCATACCATAACCTTCAGAAAAGCAGTGACGCTAATGCAGTGAGTGATGCACGACCCACAGTGTGAAAGTCATGGAAACCATGTCAAGATCATACATTTCATTCTAGATACAGAGAAAGGGCCCTGAAGGATTTTAATATAGAGAAATCAACGTCATACAGCAGTCCCCACTTATCCTTGGTCTCGCTTTCCACAGTTTCAGTTGCTTTCAACCATGTTCCAAAAATATTAAATGGACAATTCCAGAAATAAACAATTTTCTAAGTTTTTAATTGGAGGCCATTCTGAATAGTGTTCCTAACTCTCGCACTGTTCCACTCTGTCACTAGACATGAATCATTCTTTTGTCCAGTATCTCCACATTGTCTATGTTCCCGATCTTTAATCAATCTGTAGCCTTTTTGGTTATCAAGCCCATTGCTTCAGTATCACAGTGCTTGTGTTTACATCACTCATACTTTACTGAATAATGGACCCCAAAGGGCAAGAGTAATGATGCTGAGAATAGAGAGCCACCAAAGAGAAGCCATAACTTACTTCCTTTAAAAGAAAAGGTGAACGTTCTTAACGTAACAAGAGGAGAACAAACGAAACAAAAACAAAAACAAAAACCAAAACAAAACAAAACAAAAAAGCATAGACAGAGTTTGCTAAGATTTCTAGTAAGAATCAATAAGATTCAATCTTCTATCTATGAAATTGTGAAAAACGTAAAATAAATTTGTGCTACTTTTGCTGTTGCACTTCATACTGCAAAAGTTGTGGCCAAAGTTCATGAAAAGTGCTTAGTTAGGTTGGAAAATGCATTAAATTTGTGGGTAGAAGACATGAATAGAAATGTGTTTCAATAGACAGCAAGTGGGTTAGGTACTATTCACCCCTTCAGGCATCCACTGGGGTCCTGGAACATGTCTCTCACACATAATGAGGGACTACTGTATTTACATATTTGCATTTACAATGTCACATTCACATTACTTTATATTATTTTTTCCACTCCAACTTCCCCATATAATGGTCTAGAGGATTAAAAAAATAATAAAGATATTTAATACTTTCCAACAGTATACCAAGACAACTTATTCTTACCCAATGTGAGGATTCTTAATGCTGAAGAGATGTGTGGATTAAATTTGAGTTTAAGAAAATCTTGATTTAAAAAGTTAAATAAGGCTGGGTATGATGGCTCATGCCTGTAATCCCAGCACTTTGGGAGGCCAAGGCATGCAGGTCACTTGAGGTCAAGAGTTCAAGAACAGCCTGGCCAACATGGCGAAACCCTGTCTCTACTAAAAATACAAAAAAATTAGCCAGTTGTGGTGTCTCATACCTGTAATTGCTGCTACTTGGAAGGCTGAGGTAGGAGAATCGCTTGAACCCGGGAGGTGGAGAGTGCCGTGAGCCAAGATGACGCCATTACACTCCAACCTGGACAATAGACGCGACTCAGTTTAAAAAAAAAAAAAAAAAAAAAAGATTAAAAAGGACTGCTACTAGTTACTTATGTTTCCCAACTACGTTACAGAAGTGTTATAACCTAATGAATTACTAGGCTACTATGCTCTCATTCTGAGGATAGGTCCTTAACGCTAAAAGCTGAGTTGGTGTTTCTATTGCCAGGATCTTTAAAAAAAAATTTAAAAAGATTTCCTATCATTATATCCTAAGGCACCTTCCCACCAGTGCAGCTGCCACAGCGTTTTTCCTCAGCATCTCGCCTTGTTTTGCTGCTCCCTGTCACAGTGGTTTCATACCTGAGGCCAATTTGTACTTCTCTCCTGTAGTTAAACCAGCTGTTTTATAATAACATTGTTGGTTTCTCTGAATGAATAGTACAGAGAGCAGTCTTTTACAATATCTTAACATTTGTAAGGCATAAGCACTAAAGGATCTGAGAAAATCTATAACATGAGAGAATATAAGAAGTTTCCCTATTTTTGAAATGCTTTGTTAACATGGAAATGCATTAATAAGAAATAATGGTAGTCACTCACCTATTACTTAGTGATTCTGAAAGCGTTTTGGTATTTACAGTTAGGTTAAAACAGGAATGTTGACCCATCAAAGTCGTATATCTCTTTAAATCCCAGAAAATGTTGGCAGGCAAAGAGAGAAAAGGAAGTGGTAAAAGTCAAACTTTAGCTGCTTAAATAAAAAGGTTACTGTTTTTATAATCAGCATAATAGGAGTAAAGATACATTCAAATGGCATTTGTATTTTTAAACTATATTTCATTATATTTATATTGAATATAAGAAATATATTCATTTATATTTCTTCATTAATAAAACCCATGTTTGTAAATTACACCTCCTAACTAGATATAAAATCCTAAACACTTCTACACTATCATGCTTTTTAGAAGGATTAACATCTTGGACAAAAAATGACAAATATTACACTGGTTTTTCATGTGTCTCTCAAAAAACTAGGAATGATAATATTTTCATTCTAGATCTCAAAAATATTTTGTATCATATATTTTCTCCAACATAAAAGTTGATATGGTATTTTATTATAATATTTAATAAAGTTAGCATACTTAATTAGAAACCCTTTACAGATAAATCACTGGGGTTATTTTATCCCCATCTCTGTTGACTAAATATCAAAATAAAATATACTCCACTTGAGTTCATGAAATGGTACAGTAAGCCCTTTGCTATTATGACTGATGAATTAAATTACTTTTCAGATTCTGCTCATCTACTAGCATGTGTTTCAGATGTTAAACATGATAAGCAGTCCCGAGTGTTTATAACATTCGTGTTTTAGAAAGACACCATTATTAAATTTTAGAGAGAAAATTCAAAACAGAATGATTTTAATGTTTATTTCATATTTATTATTTTTATGTTTAGTATTTTTTTTTCAATTTTCATTTTAGATTCAGAGGACACATGCACAGTTTGTTACTTGGATATATTGCGTTATGCTGAAATTGAGATTGCATCAACCAGGTACTGAACATAGTACCCAACAGATAGCTTTTCAGCCCTTCCCACCTCCATCCCTCCAGTCCACTCTAGTAGCTCCCAGTTACTACTGTTGTCATATTTATTATTTATGAGTAGCTAATGTTTAGTACCCACTTATAACACATGATATTTAGTATTTAGTCTTCGGTTCCTGTGTTAATTCACTTAGGATAATGGTCCTCCAGCTGCTTCCATGTTGCTGCAAAGAACGTGATTTTATTCTTTGCTATGCCTTTGTAGTATTCCATGGTGTACATGTACCACATTTCCTTGATCCAGTCCACCAGTGAGGGGCACCTAGGTTGACTCTATATCTTTATTATTGTGAACAGTGCTGCAATGAACATGAAAAGTATATATGTGTTTTTGGTAGAACAATTCATTTTCTTTCAGTTATATACCCAGTAATGGGATTGCTGGGTTGAATAGTAGTTCTGTTCTAAGTTCTTTGAGAAATCTCCAAACTCTTTTCCACAGTGGCTGAACTAGTTTGCATTCCCACCAACAGTGTATGAGTGCTTCCTTTTCTTGGCAGCCTTGCCAGCATCTGTTATTTTGTGACTTTTTAATAATAGCCATTCTGACTAGTATGAAATAGTATCTTATTGAAGTTTGGTTTTGCATTTCTCTGACAATTAGTGATGTGGAATATTTTTTAAAATATATTTGTTGGCTGTTTGTATGTGTTACTTTGAGAAGCATATGTTCATGTCTTTTGCCCATTTTTTTAATGCTTGTTGGGTTAAGTTCCGTACAGATTCTGGATATGAGACCTTTGTTGATGTGTTGTTTGCAAATATTTTCTCCTATTTTGTAGGCTGTTTATTGTATTAATAGTTATTTTGCTGTGTAGAAACTCTTTAGTTTAATTAAGTCCCATTTGTCAGTTTTTTTATTGTGGCAATTGCTTTTGAGAATTTAGTAATAAATTCTTTCCCAAGATTGATGTCCAGATGGTGTTCCTTAGGTATCCTTCTACAGTTCTTACCATTGGAAGTCTTACATTTATATCTTTAATCTATCTTTAGTTAATTTTTGTATATGGTGACATGTAGGGGTCTATTTTCATTCTTCTGCATATGGCTAGCCAACTATTCCAGCACCATTTATTGAACAGGGAGTCCTTTTCCCATTGCTTATTTTTGTCAACTTAGTTGAAGATCAGATGGCTGTAGGTATGTGACTTTATTCCTAGGCTCTCCATTTTGTTCCATTGGTCTATGTGTCTGGTTTTTAATTTTTTTAATTTTGTACCCGTATCATGCTATTTTGGTTACTGTAGCTTTATAGTATAGTTTGAAGTCAGGTAATGTGATGCCTCTGGCTTTGTTCTTTTTTACTCAGCATTTCCATGGCTCTTCAGGCTATTTTTGGTTCCATATAAATTTTAAAATAGCTTTATTCTAATTATGAAAAATAACATTGGTAGTCTGATGGAAATAGCATTGAATCTATGGAATACTTTGGGTGGTATGGTCATTTTTTTCAACATTGATTCTTTCTATCCACTGAACATAAAGTATTTTTCTATTTACTTGTGTAACCTCTTATTTATTTTAGTAGGTTTTCTAGCTTGTGGGCATAGAGGTATTCATAATAGTGTCTCAGGATCTTTTCTATTTCTGTGGGATTGGTTGTATTGCCAACTTTGTTGTTTCTGATTTTGCTCACTTGGATCTACTCTCTCTCTCTCTTTTCTTTAATCTAGCTAGTGTTCTATGGATCTTGTTTATTTTTTCAGAGAACTATGTTTGGTTTTGCTGATTCATTGCATGAATTTTTGTATCTCAGTTTTATTCTGCTATGCTCTGATTTTAGTTATTTTTTCCTTCTGCTAGCTTTGATATTAGTTTTTTCTTGTTTCTGTAGTACTCTAGCTGTGATGTTAGATCATTAATTTGAGAACTTTCTAATTTTTTGAAGTATATGTTTAGCACTATAAACTTTCCTCTTAACACAGCTCTTGTTGCATCCCACGAATTTTGATAAGTTGTGTTTCTGTTTCCATTATTTCAAAGAATTTTTAAAAAATTTCTTAATTTTATTGTTTACCTAAAAGTCATTCAGGTTGTTTAATTTGCATGTAATAGTGAGATTTTGAGAGATCTTTTTGGTGTTTATTTCCATTTTTATTCCACTGTGGTTTAAGAGTATGGTTGGTTTCCAGCTGCATCCATGTCCCTACAAAGGACGCAAACTCATCCTTTTTTATGGCTGCATAGTATTCCATGGTGTATATGTGCCACATTTTCTTAATCCAGTCTGTCACAGATGGACATTTGGGTTGATTCCAAGTCTCTGCTATTGTGAATAGTGCTGCAATAAACATACGTGTGCATGTGTCTTTGTAGTAGAATAATTTGTAATCCTTTGGGTATATACCCAGTAGTGGGATGGCTGGGTCATATGGTACATCTAGTTCTAGATCCTTGAGGAATTGCCATACTGTATTCCATAATGGTTGAACTATCACAAGAAGAGAAAACCAAACACCGCATGTTCTCACTCATAGGTGGGAACTGAACAATGAGATCACTTGGACTCGGGAAGGGGAACATCACACACTGGGGCCTATCATGGGGAGGGGGGAGGGGGGAGGGATTGCATCGGGGAGTTATACATGATATAAATGAGGAATTGATGGGTGCTGATGAGTTGATGGGTGCAGCACACCAACATGGCACAAATACACATATGTAACAAACCTGCACATTATGCACATGTACTGTAGAACTTAAAGTATAATAAAAATAAAAAAAATTAAAAAAAAGAAAGTATGACCTAATATTAATAAACTAAGGGAAATTTAGCAAAAAAAAAAAAAAAAAAGAGTATGGTTGGTATAATTTTGATTTTTTAAAGTTTATTGAGATTTGCTCTATGGCCAAGCATGTGGTCAAGCTTAGGATATATTCTGTGTGCAAATGAGAAGAATGTATATTCTGTGGTTTTTGAGTGAAATATTCTGTGGATGTCTATTAGATCCCATTGGTCAAGTGTCGAGTTTACACCCAGAATTTCTTTGTTAGTTTTCTACCTCAATAATCTGTCCTGAATGTTGTCACTGGGGAGTTGAAGTACCCCACTATTATTTTGTGGTTGTTTACATCTTTTTATAGGTCTAGAAGTATAATTTTTTATGACTCTGGGTGCTTTAATGATGGTACATATATATTCAGGGTAGTTAAATCTTCTTGTACTGTATCTTGTATCATTAAGTCATACTTTTCTTTGTCCTTTTTTACTTTTGTTGGTTTAAGTTCTGTTTGATCTAAGAACCACTTCTGCCTTTGTGTTTGTTTGTTTTCCATTTGCATAGCAGATCTTTCCCCAACTTTACTTTGTTATTACATGTGACAAGGATCTCTTAAAGCAGAGGGATACATTGTTCTTTTAATCCAACTTGCCACTCTGTGCCCTTTAAGTGAGGCATTTAGACCATTTACATTCAAGGTTAATATTGACATTTGAGATTTTTATTTTATGAAATTGTTAGCTGGTTGCTTTGTAGTTTCTATTGTGTCATTGCTTTCTAAGGTCTGTGGGCTATGTACTTAAGTGTGTTTTGTGTGTGTGTGTGTGGTAGCAGGTATTGTAATTCTGTTTCTATGTATAGAACTCCCTTGAGGATCTCTTATAAGACTGGTCCAGTGGTAACAGATTATCTTACTGCTTGCTTGTCTGGAAAATATTTTATTTCTCCTTTGCTTATGAAGTTTAGCTTGGTGGGAGTGAAATTCTTGGTAAGAATTTATTTTTTTAAAGAATGTTGAAAATAGGCCTCCAGTCTCTCCTGGTTTCGAATGTTTCTGCTGAGAAGTCCATTGTTAACCTGATGTGTCCTGACCTTTTCCTTTAGCTGCCTTTAAGATTTTTTTTTTCTTTAGTGCTGACCTTGAACAGTCTTGTATCTATATACCTTGGTGATGTTGATGTTCAATTCGTATAGTTTCTCACAGGTGTTCTTTGGATTTATCTTATCTGGATGTCTTCTTCTCTACCAAGATTAGAAATATTTTCTTGAATTTTCCCTCAAATATATTTTCCAGGTTGTTTAATTTTTTCCTTCTCTCTTAGGAATGCCATTAATTCATGTTTGTTTGCTTTACATAATTCTATATTTCTTGAAGAATTTGTTTTTTAAAATCTTTTTTAAATTTTTATCTGACTGGGTTTGTTCAAAAGACTGGTTTTCACACTCTGAACTTTTTTCTGATTGGTCCAGTCTATTGATAAAGCTTTTAATTGTATTTTGAAACTCCTTAAGTGGGTTACTTAATTCTAGAAATTTTGATTTCTTTCTTTGTAAGATATTTATTTTCCTTCATTTCCTGGATTGCTTTAGAAGTTTCTTTGTGTTAAATTTTAATCTTGTCTTGGATCTTGGAGCTTCTTTGCAATCCATGGTTTGAATTCTTTATCTGTCATTTCTAAGCTTCTATTTTGGTTTGGAACCATTGCTGGAAAGTTAGTATAATCCTATGGTGGTGTCGCTACATCCAGATTTTTCATGGTTCCAATATTCTTGCACTCATTTCTTCTTCTCTGTAGATGCTGGTACTCCTATTTATTATTATTATTTGTGTGTGGGTAGAATTTTTTCTTTTTCTTTCTTTCCTTTTTTTTTTTCTTCTTTCTCTTTTCTCTATGCCTAGAGGGTGTGACTGTAGAAAATTCTGGGTAAGGTCTTCAGGTCTTTTTGCTTCTTTTTGCCCTTCTCTTGGCAGATTTTATATTGGGCTGTGCAGTTCAACCTACAAGACAGTAAATGATAAAATAGAGTTGAGCTGACTGTGTTTGACGTGGCTTGATGCTTATTTACTGGAAAAAGCTTTATGTTGCCTCAGGCAATGGGCTGATTCATGAAATGCAAAGTGGTCTGAGCTTCCTGTTCAGACCTGGGTGTGGAGTGGAGAGGGTCCCACTGTACCATGATTTATGTCCTTGAAGGGTGGGGCAGCTAAAGCTGCTGCTGATCCAAGCAAGTGCGTGCTCTCAATGCCTAGATTTCTGCCTGGGGGTAGAGTGGAGAGGCCCCGATATACCATGATTTTAGGGGAGCAGGCTGTGACACCCAGCAATGGCACAGTGCAAACTGGTTCTAGTTCACCAAGCCAGCCCTGGCTGCAAGTCTTACTGCCCAGGAGAAATGCAGCTGTGGCAACTCTCCTCCTACCCTAGGCCTACAACAAGGGAGAGCACAATTCCAGTGCCTACTATTGAGATGCTTTCACAGTACTGGCTGTTGAGGTCCTTATAGTGCTTCAGCCTCTGACCCAGTACTAAAATATCTGCATGGCAACATTAAAATGCCTACATGACCAATTCAGTTGTTAAAGAATGACTGGCTGGCTTTGTATGAGTCTGGATTAAAAATGGTGTCCTGTGGTCAGTCCCAGTTTTGGGAAAATGTTGCAGCATTTCCCACTGTCTTTTCCTCACAGTGTCTCCAAGCCTCTCCCCAAATTAGCTTCCGTGTTTGGCCTGGGTTGCTCAGATACCCAGTGGAAAGGTGAGCCTCAGAGTGCTCTCTGCCTCTGTCACATACTGGGGTTTCACTCACTTTTATCAGCTGGACACTGTCACGGGGGCTGTTTGCAGGCATTCTCCTCACAATTCTGATGGATTTCCATTTTTATTCTTGAATTAAAGCTCACAAAGATTATCTTTATGCACAATATTCCAAGTGACTGAGGCACACTAAAAGCTTCTAATCCATCTTATTGGGGAAAAATAATATTTAAAATGTATTGTCTTCTCTTGGTACATTGTGTCATGAAGAACTCATATAGCTGATATTTTCCTTGTAGTAAGTTTCATGGAAAAACTTTATCAAATTTCTTCAAGTCATTTGTGAGACCAGTCAAATCTGTCACATGAGTAGGTAGGAGGGTCAGTAGGCACCATAAGCTTCCTTTCTCTAGAGTTAATAGAATTTTCATCTGGAAGAAGAAACCCTCCCCACCCTACCCTGCGAACAAATCCTCATTTAGATTCTACAATAACTTGTGTATATTTGCATATGTCCATATTAACACATCCCTTTCCATATCTTTTAAAAGTTTTACCTTTTTAAACAAATAAATGTACACTAGTTTAATGACTTCACCATTATAATGTTTCTTAAACTTCTGAATACTTGAGAATTATCTAAAAAGCTTGTTAAGAGATTATTGGGCTCCAACCTTAGAGTTTCTGATTCACTAAACCTGGGATAAGGCCTGATAATTTGCATTTCAGACAAGTTCCATGATAAAGTTCATGTTTCTGATACAAGGGCCATACTTTAAGAATAACTTTTTTAAATATTAAAAAGAAAATTGTATTAATTTGACCACAAAATTACTGGCTTTCTCTTTACACTGAAGGATATTTTCCCCCTTGTTTCTCTCTCTCTCTCTCTCTCTCTCTCTCTCTCTCTCTCTCTCTCTCTCTCTCTGTGTGTGTGTGTGTGTGTGTGTGTGTCTCCTAATTTTTTTACTTAATGGCAGACATCATGAGTATAGGCAAAAGAGACAGAGGCAAGTATGACTAAGTCTGGAAATGGGCTTGTTTCTTCTGTCAAGCTGTCAACATTCAGGTTTGAGTTTATCTAGTTGGGAGATAATCTAGTTTGGGCTTGTCGTTACTATAGTTACCTTTAGAGCACCACAGCCTTCAGTCACACATCTGTAATAACTCCTTGTGCTGGGGCCGTCAGTCACACATCTGTAATAACCCCTTGTGCTGGGGCCTTCAGTCACACGTCTGTAATGACTCCTTGTGCTGGGGCCTGGAATTCCAGGGATGTTTTTCTCAATCTTCATGGTCCACTCTCAACTTTCAGCTCTTCTATATGCCCATGCCATCCACAGAGGCCATCTCTGTCCTTTCAATTTTCCCGGCAGTAGACTGCTGTTGTTTATTATTGGATGTTTGATAGATGAGTGGTAGGGATTGAGAGGGTGGAGCTTTCTGTTTTCCTGGTCCAGGGACAAATTTAGTCAGAACTTGTGTACCTGGGCCTGAAGGGTGGGACTTTCTCTGCATTCTCAAACCTCCTCCTCATGCCAGCCAATCTCTGTCTTGGCGTTGTGGCATATTTGTGCAGAGAGGGTTTGCTGCCACATCCCTCACCAGTGATACAATACTGCAACAGTGTCAGTATGGGATTTTCAGTCCAGGATTGTCTTTTGCAGGTGTGTATGCTTATGTGTGAGATGTAGATAGATAGATAGAGAGAGAGAGAGAGAGAGAGAGAGGGTGTTGGGCATAGTTACCTAACCTTCCATTCTTGGGAATGGCATTCCCTTCATTGTTAATCTTTTATTATAGGGCTTTTATTTTATTTTATTTTTTTTTAAGTTCACTGGAGATATTGGCTTCTTTTTTATTGCACAGTACTTAATAAATACTGGATTGTATAGCATCACTCTGTTTATTTTCTATTCTCCAGAGCTTCTAGAACATCCCCACAAAACACTTGTGCCTGATTTTTAAAAATTATTTTAAACGACGTGATAACCTAATGTAGGAAGTTTGCAATGTTAATTTTCTTAATTTTTATTGGTCTATTCCACTTTCCAATTTTTTCTTTCTAATTTTGGCAATGTTGTACATCTTCCTAGAAAACTGTTTCTTTTAGTTTTTATATTTCTTTTTGCTTTTTCATATTATTTTATGAATTTTGCATTTGTAATATGTGTACTGATTTACTCTATTTTTTCTTTGATTGTTTGAATCTTCTTCTATCTTTATCAGTTTGTGAGACAATTGTTTGTCTTATTAGTCTGTTCAAGGAATCACTTGTTAGTCATCTCAATTTTTAATTTTTACCCCCTCTTTCATTGATATCTGCTCTTATCTTTTCTATTTTTATCCACCTTGGTCTTGAGTAACCATCACCAAGGTTATTTTTGTCTTTTGACATCTATATTCTTGATATAAGTGTTTCCTTAATGAATTTTAAGCTTTTTTTTTTACTAAATGCAAAAAATATTTTTAGCATGGGTTATATTATGTATTTCATAATTTTGAGCTATAAATACCCCCATTGTTACAAGTCTTCATGTATCATAATGTACTGCATATAATTCTTATTTTAAGTGTTATTAAAAATTATATTTAAAAATTTTCCAGATATTGAGAAGTTTTGAGTCATTCTTCATTATTGATTTCTAATTTTATTACAATCTGGTAAGAAAATATAGTGTTTTGTGCTATTGATTAGGAGAATATGTTAGCTTTTCTTGCTGACCTGGTACATATTTAATTTTTGTGATTTTTTGTTTGCTCAAGAGCAAATTTTATTTTTGTTCAATTGTTTTATAATTTGCATTATCATTAGATCAAGCAAATCAATCACATTATTGAATTTCCTATATCCTTATTATTTTTCTCTTAATTGTATCAATTTTTGAAAAGAATATTTTAAAATGAGTACAATTTTTTTTTTTTTTTTTTTTTTTTTTTTGACAGGGTCTTGCTCTGTCAACCAGGCTAGAGTGCAGTGGCGTGAATAGAGCTCACTGGAGCCTTGACATACCAGGCTCAAGAGATCCTCTTACCTCAGTCACCCAAGTATCTGGGACTACAGGTGCATGCCACTACCCTGGCTAATTTTTGTATTTTTTACAGAGAGAAGGTTTCACCATGCTGCCCAGGCTGGTCTCAAACTCCTAAGCTCAAGTAATCTGCCCACCTAGGCCGCCAAAAGTTCTGGATTTACAGGCACCCAGCCAAAATAAATATAATTTTTGATTTCTGAACTACTCTTTAGTTTTCTTAGTTGTTGTTTTATGTATTTTGAGCCCATACTATTGAGTTCATATATGTTTATGGTCACTATATTTTGTTTTTCATCAGTCCGTTTTTCCAGTATATAACATCTAAATTTCCCTTATGATGGTTTATAACTTAAATTTTAATTTGATTGATAGACAGTTAGTGACCACTGTTATTTTTTAAATTTTATTGATAAAGTTCTTATCATTCTTTCATTTTAATATTTCTTCATTCTTTTCCTTTATATATGCCTACTAAAGATGATATATTGCTACTACTTCTTTATAATTCAATTTGGATGTTTTTCTTTTCTCTGACATGCTCAACATATTTACATTTATTATAACAGTTACATTGAGAATTATTTCAGCTATCTCGTTTTACAGTGTTTATTTACAATGCATTTTTTAATCCTTTTATGTCTTTCATTCTGTGGACAGAATACTCTCCTGGATTTAAAGCCCAATATTCTGTTTCTTCTCTGCTGTGGGTTATCATTACTTATTAAGAGCCATAAGCATGCTTTCCTTTTCTTACTGTGTGAAGTTTTTGCCTATGTATGTATTCCATCTGAACAAGAAAAGAATGTTGGCCTACCGTCATCTACCTCTGATCTCTTCTCCTTCCCCTGGCTACAGTGATATCATCTGGAATTCTAGGTTTGAATTGTTTGACTGCACTTCCTTGTTTGTTGCTTTTTTTTAAGAAAATAGTAAACCTCATTGTGCTCTTTCTTCACTGTTATTTCCCATATCAGTGTTTTTTATTTCTGACTGCTTTATTTATTGCTTTTTATTACTATAATGCAAATTGTCTCCGTTTCTTCCCCCCTCCTTTTTTTTTCAAAAACAGACCTGATATATTTTCTCAGTTGTTGCCTCCGATTTTTTATTTCTTTTAACTACATGATGATTTTCCTGGATGTAAAATTAAAGTTACTTACTGCTAATTCAGAGCCTTGATAGAGGAAAAAGATACTGCATAATTCTGCACTTTGTTAGGAAAATGTAAGGGCCAGCAAAGAAACTAAAATTTAAGAGGAACTTTGGTATCCTATAAGATAGCTGCCATCGGTTGCTAATTTTTCCTCTCTAAAGAAATCCTGCAATGCCACAGAAGTTAAAATATTATGATTCTCCAAAATATGGTGAATAATTTATTAAAATTCTGAAGAGAACTTGGGAAGACAGCAGTCTTTGAGTTAATGGAAACAGCAGCAAGAGAAGCAGCCTAGAGCAGATGTTCAGGGGTAGGTTATAGGAGAGGCTCTTTTCAGTTCAGTCCACCCCTTCCCCACACACATCCTTCCACCCACCTTCGATGTGCTTGGCAGAGCATTACACAACCAGCTAGAAGGAAGTGAGTAACCCAGTCATGAATGCAGGTGGCTGACAGGTAGGGCTCTACTTGTTTTCTCCTCTCAGTTTTTTCAATCTAGGGCCAAGCAATTATTATAAGAATGTTTCCTGCACCTATTCTTCCTATCAGCCTGGTTTACATCTTTTTGCAAATAAACTGCTTTGTTTTCTTTTGAAGATTTTTCTCCTTATCACTGAAGTTTGAAAGTTTTGCTATGACATGTCTAAGTATGTATTTTTTTATTCATTTTACCCAGAATTTGATGTTTGATTTATATATGAGGCTCATTGTTCTTTGGTTGAAGTAAATTCTTAACTATGACTGTTTTTTTTTTAAACTGCAGTAATAGCACTTAACATGCAATCTACCCTCTTAATGAAATTTTAAGTGTACATTATTTTTTATTATAGACACAATCTTATATAGCAGATTGCTAGAGCTCATCCATCTTCCTTGACTGAAACTCATGCCTGTTTATTAGTAACTCCTCATTCTGCCCCCACCCCCAAGTCCTTAACACCTGCCATTTAACTCTGATTCTATGAATTTGATAATTTTAGGTACCTTATACAAATAGAATCATGAAATATTTATCTTTCTATGACTGGTTTATTTTACTTAGTATGCCATCCTCAAGGGTTCCTCCTCTTGTTGCATATTGCAAAACTTTCATCTTTTTAAAGGCTGAATAGTACTTCATTACATGCATATATCACATTTTCTTTATCCATTCATCTGTTAGACCTTTAATTAGTTTCACATCTTGGTTCTTGTAAATAATTTGGCAATAAACATAGGAGCATGAATATCTCTTCCAGATTTTTATTTTAATTCCTTTAAATTGTGGGATTACTGGATTATATCGGAGTTCTATTTTACGTTTTTCGATGACTCCCACACTATTTTTCATAATAGTTGCACCATTTTGCATTCTCACCAACAGTGTGCAGGTATTCCATTTTCTCCATATTTTTGCCAACACTTGTTCTCCCTGTTTTTTAATTTTGATAGTAGCCATCTTGACCTGTGTGAAGTAATATCTCATTTTGGTTTTGATTTGCATTTTCCTGATGATTGGTGTTACACTTTTTAAAAGATATAGACCATGATTTCTTCAAATATTCCTTTCTATACAGTTGTCCTACTTTCTGGTTCTGGAACTCTAATCAGATATATATATGCTAATTCTGTCCCCATTTATCAGTCAGTTATCTGATGGAGCTACAAAACTCTTCTTGTATGATCAAAGACATTAGTTTGTCTATGTGATTTATATTTTTCATGGATATATATCTCCTGGGGCGATTTCCAAATTGGACTTTTTTGATCTCTAGATGTGTTGTGTTGGCTAACTATCTTCTTGTTTCTACTTATCTCTGCCTCCACAGATAATTCATTTTTCTTCTCTCCTATACTCTATCTCTTATTTATTGGATCTTGTTGGATCTTTCTCTCTTCATTTTATGGACATACCCTCCAACGGCATCCTCATGAAAAGTGGATCAAATGACTGGAAATGTATAATTTTATACTCACCTTTGCTTGATAGTTTCACTAAGACTTCCAAGTTGGAAAATATTTTTCATTAGAGTTTAAAATATCACTCCATTGCCTTGAATTTCCAGTGCTGCTATTTAGAAGTGTCACAACATCTCAGTTAATGCTTTCCTTATATGTGCACTTCACTCTGTCCTTTTCAAAACTTTTAGGATCTTTCATTTATTAATGATGTTCGGAAAACTCATAATGATGTGCTTCGTTTATCTTTTTTCATTCATTGTGTTAATGGCCCTGTCAATAGGAAAATTCTTATTTACCACTGCTAGTGTTTTTTTTTTTTCTACTTCTGATCCAGTGAGATATTTGTTTTATTTTGATTGTTGTTTTGTCATTTTAATATTTTTAGAAATAATTTAACACTACTATGTTTTAGAATGAAAGGTGATGGTTTAGTCCAGAAAGTTATTGCACCATGACAGCCATACATCATTCTAATTGGTTTCCATTTGTTCATTAGGCTCTTTTCTTCAGTTTTCCATAGTGATGCTTCTAATAGTTGAATGTGATTGTGTAACTCCTGTACTTGAATTACTTTAGAAGTTTAGGAGTTTGCAAGCTCCAAGTACCTTAACACAGAAGGCAAAACCCAAATACCTTAACATAGAAGACAAGACCTGTTATGATCTAGCCCTGCTTAGCTCCTTCTTAACATGTAATTCAATTTTTCCCATTGACATACTCAACTGTTCACCACACCTGAATTTATTATGTTATTTCACAAATGACTGCCTTCCCACATGCTGCTCCCCACGAATGTAATTCACTTCTAGATTATGTCCAGTGAATTCCTGCTCGTCAAGTAGGATTTAACTTGAGCATTGTTTCTTCTAGACAGTGTGATTTGACTCTTCAATGTAAGCTAAACAATTTTTCTAATAACTTAGTTGTGCTTCTATTATGTTTTCTGAGGACTCTAACTGGGCTTATTTGGCTTTTTGGCCAAACTACAACCTCACTGAAATTAGAGACTATGCGTTGCACATTGTTGTGTACTTAATAGTACCTACAACATAGTAGATTATTACATTTAATACTTTCTTTTTAAAAACAAGAAGAAAAAAGAATAAATTGAGAATTTGCAAAATAATGAATACCAACTTACAAACACATTTATTTGATACAGGGTCCAAATTTAAAAAGTTGCTAATGAGGCTATAAAATTGTGAAAAAACAATTGAGATAAATTGCAAGAATAATTTCATCCTATCATCTTGCTTTAAAGGTTGTGTCACAGAATAAAGAAAAACATGGGCTATCACCACCACCAAAAGCTTATATGTATACCCATTACTAGAATGAAAACACAATATTTTTCAAATCCCAGAGAGATTACAATTTAAATAGCTTCTGGAAGTTGTGTTCCATTAAAATCAATTGCCTATCTAGAATAGGAATATGATAGAAAGCATAAGAACTTCTAATGAAGTATATTGGAAATAAAGAAATATCTATATTGTATTTTTCAGTAAAAAGAATGTTGAACTCTTGTTCTATGTACATAATAACACATTTTGTTTCACTTAAAGAATAGTGTTTAATTTTTTCACTTGATATAATTTCATGATTTTATTACTATTTATTCATTATGGTACCGCATTTTCTTTTGACTTATATATAATGACATTCTCTCATACAGATTTTAACTGCTTAGGAAGAAAAATGTAGACAGAATCTCTTGTTTTCTTTTTGGCTCAAGTTCAATCTTCTTTTCTCCTGACAAATACACTCAGATTTTGTCTGGTGACCTACTCCTCCTTCGCTGAGTACTCTCATAAATAGGCACAATGGACACTAACACAAATTAAATGAGATCACTTGGACTCGGGAAGGGGAACGTCACGCACTGGGGCCTATCATGGGGAGGGGGGAGGGGGGAGGAGGGAGGGATTGCATTGGGGAGTTATACATGATATAAATGATGAATTGATAAAAAAAATAAAATAAAATAAAAATTAAAAAAAAAAAAAAAAAACAAAAACAAAAACAAAAACAATAAGTTTTTTTGCCAAAAACTTATAAGGAAAATCAATAGAGGGAAATACATGCTTCTTCATATTCTCATTAGCCTAAAGGGAATTGTGCCTAGATTCGAACTGGTTGAATTACATACAACATTGAAGGCATTATAGTAGAAAAAGATCTTAATTCTGAAATAACTTACATATTTTAGGTACAGAGTGTCATGGAATATCTATACAGCTGTGTAAAAGTGGAGATGCCCTGTGTGGAAATAACGACCTTGTTAGAAACAGGAAGCCCTCCAGAATTCAGCCTCTGGTATTGGCCGATTCTTCCAAGTACTTCAATCAGAATTGATCAGTCTGCTCCAAGCCTGCTTCTTATTAAGTTACTGCAAGCAAATGAAGGAAACAAGTCTCAAGGCTATTGCATTTGTCTCTCTTAAGACACGATATTCATGGGTTTGGCAAACAAATTGTACTTTTCTAATCTTAAGCATAAACCAAGCAAGACTGTGTAAACTTATAAAAACTACTAACTACTCAGTATGTGCCGGTCATAAATTGGATCTAAAAGCTAAGAGTACAACAAGAAACAAGACAGACAAAAGCCCTGTCATTATGAAGCTTTCATTCTTCTCAAGCACAGCCACAGGGATATTAATTAATGCATGACTAAAGGAATAATAAGTAAACCATTAAAATTTGCTTTGTGCATAATTAAAATTAGATAATATAATAAATGTTAGTGGGTAACTACATGGTTAGGTGATATGCCAAAGACTGCTAATAATCACCAATATTTATCTTCCCCTCTTTATACTGGGGAAACCACTAAGCCTTATTCCCAGCATCTCTTGACATTACTGTGACTGTATGACTGAAATCTGGCAATAGAATGTGCGGAATAGTGATAAAAGTCACCTCAGACATGGTCCATAAAGGATTATTTGCAATTCTCCATAGATTTTCTCTTTTCCGAAAGTGGTAGAGGCCAGCTACACAGACTTCAAGGGAGATCTTCAGGCCCTATGAGATAGTGAAGTCACTGCATTGAAGAAACCCCTGAATAACTGCATGAAGCAGGGCAACTCCTCCCACTATACACACACACAGAGTGAAACTGAATTGTTATGTAGGTAGAACATAAGCCTCTGTGTGTGTGTGTTTGTGTGTGTGTGTGTGTGTGTGTTTCTGTGTGTGTGTACCCACTAAGCCTTTGGACTTTTGGCTGATAGCTATATAAAGATATGAATTTAAGAGAATGGTCAAAAGAATCAGCCATTTATGTAAAAATCATGGAGATAAGTCTACCATGAGGCTATGTAGTTCAACTAGATAGTAGAGAAGAGAGGTAGGGCTGATGAGAAGAAAGCCAGTTTAAAATAAGTTCAAAAAGGTAGCAGGATTAGATCACAGGCCAAAGGAGAATAAAAATATGATTTTAAATAAGGTGAAAGATCATTTGAGAATTTGAAATAAGTACATGACACTACAAAAATACTTCTAAAATACCTTTTTTTCCTATTGTGAAGAGAAGAGAATTGTTAAGATATGAAATGAAAAAGCTACTTAGCTTAGTCCATGTGAGAGAAGTGGTTTAGTCTGGGTGGCCCTCATAGAGACTGAAAAAAAGTGGATAGATTTTGTGTAAGTTTTAGAGATACAACCAATAGGATTTGCTGGTGAATTAAATGGATGTCATGATGGAGAAAGAAGCATCAAGGGCTCTGAGATTTTTGGCTTTGCCAACTGGATATATAGTGATGTGTTTTACTGAGGACGAAAAAACTGAAGAAAGACCAGGATGGAAATGGGGTGGCTTAAATGTTCTGTTTTCCACATGGTAAATTTTAGACGGTTATTGGTGATGCATGTAAAGATGTCAAGCGGAAGCATGTAGAGTGCTTAGGGAAAGCAGGGCTACAGAGAGAAACATGGGATTTGCTGACATAAGTAGTAATTGATGAGAGAGAAATGAATGAGGTCATATGTGGAGAGTGCTCAGACAGTGAAGAGGTGACTTAGACAAAGGCCAGGAGGCACTTTAATTCTTAGAAGTCAAGCAAATGAGCTTGGGAAGTAGTAGCCTGTCAGTTAGGATGAAAATAAAGGACATTTATCCTGACAGGTAAGAGGAGACCTGTTTTTAGAGAGGGGGTATGGTCAACAAGGGTAAACACTGCTCAGAGGCCAGGGAAGGCAAAACTAGAGAAGTGACCATCAAATCTGACAACAATAGAGACTTGATATTCTTGACAAAAGTAGTTTCTGCAGTGTAGGATCCTGAAATAATGCAGTAAATGAAGGAGAGGATGCTATGTGAGGAAGTGGAAACACCAATGATTAACCACTGTGTTTAAGAAGGATAGAGAATGTGAGGTACTGGAGAATGATGGGCAAGAAATTATTTTTTCATAAGGCAGATATTCTAAGTATGATAGAGGTGATATTCCCTTCATCTTGCATACTGAAGGGAAGGAGTACAAAAGTAGAAATTAGAAAAATACCCTGGAAAGTACAAAATTGTCAGAGTTCAGTCATGGAGAAGGTGAGAGAAGGTGATACTAGAGTCTCAATGGGGAGTTGACTTTTGATGGCAACAGGACACTTGGCCCAGTGTAATAGGAGAGAAGAAAGAGTTTGATCTTTCTTCTCTGGTTTGATCAAATAGGAATGACTTGGAGAAATATTTCCATTGTTTCTACTTCCCAGTTTCAGGAAGCTGTTCTGATTCCTTGCTTTATAATAAAGCCTGGTTCCTCAGCACTTACTTTGATTTTGTGAATTATTTCACATTCCATCAATAAATTTCCTTTTACTGTACCTGACTGGAATAATTTTATTTGTCTTAGTAAGAATAATCCTATTTAATAACATAGGTAGCAGGATGTAAAGATATATCTTCATGAAAATTTGGGAAACATTAAGTAGATAGAGTCCTCTATCCTAAAATGCCTTCCCAAGCTTTCTGGTATAGTGCTTAAGAATCCAGTAATGGAGAGTTTCACAATGGCTTTAAAGATGGTATTTTATTTTATTTTATTTTATTTTATTTTATTTTATTTTATTTTATTGAGACAGAGTCTCGCTCTGTCACCCAGGCTGGAATGCTGTGGCATGATCTCGGCTCACTGCAACTTCTGCTTCCTGGTTTCAAGCAATTCTCATGCCTCAGCCTCCTAAGTAGCTGGGATTTACAGGCGCCCACCACCACACAGAGCTAATTTTGTGTGTGTGTGTATTTTTAGTAGAAACAGGGTTTCACTGTGTTGGCCAGGCTGGTCCGAACTCCTGACCTCAAGTGATCTGCCCACCTCGGCCTTCCAAAGTGCTGGGATTACAGGCGTGAGCCACCACACCCAGCGTGTATAGTTTTTTTATTTGGTTCTACAGGGCTCATTTTTGATGCATGGATTCAGTGTCAGGTAGATAGATAATGAAGCAATGAAGTGGTTATTTCTTCTGTCTCTCCATTTAAATAAGTGAAAATTAGTTACTAGACTTTATGTGGTCTCTACTAACAAAGATAAATGCTATTTTCCATAAAAAATTTCTATAAAAAAAAGCAATCATCATTGAGGTTTCAAAGCAGAAAAAATTCGGGGAGGTGGGTTTATCTAGGTACTAGTTTTCCTGCTACTTTAGCTATGAAACTGATTCTACAAATGAAAACATTCAAAAATATATTCTGTAAAATTAAAAATAGAGCAGTTTTGTTGAATTAAGAATGGATACATCTATAAGATGTATGCTCACCCATAGCCCGCATAATCTATGGCTCTCCTATAGAATAGAGTCTGGGAATCCATGGATCTATGTGACAAAATTCTTTATGTATTGATTTAACAAATGTGAACATGGTAATATACGAGTGAATATTTTATATGTGTAATCTATGAGTAGGTTCCTTGATTATTTCTAACATAAATCACAATTGAAAATGCTTAATGGTTGTACTTTTAATTTTACAACTATAGCTATATTTCGAATGATTGGAATACATGTTTAAAACCTAATACCCATTAATTCAAAAAATTATATGGATCATTACATGCTAATCGTGTGTTTTTTAAAATTTTATCGTTTGCATTTTCTCTTCCTGATGATACAGAGTAACACTGTGCAAAGTAATGTGAGGGTAATACAGTGGTATCCCTTAACTCCATGAGGGATAACGTTGGTTCAAGGCAGCATTAGCTGGCTGTCTTTTCTCTGTGAGTGTTCAGTGTGTGTGCTCTAAACCATATGCTCATTCAGAGAGTTAATTTCTCAGAAAGATAAGGGCGTTATTCAGTCACAAATGTATTCCAACATATCAAATTATTTTTTCCTGCAATTTATGCTGAAAGTATTTGAATTCTAAGAGAAACCTTTATGTGGACAAGATCATTGTATTAGTCCATCTCATGCTGCTAATAATGACATACCCAAGACTGGGTAATTGCACCCTCTGAAGGAATTAAAAGATATTCAATTGACTCAGAGTTCAGCATGGCTGGGGAGGCCTCAGGAAACTTACAATCATGGTGTAAGGGGAAGCAAATATGTCCTTTTTCACATGATGGCAGCAAGGAAGAGTGCCGAGCACAAGAGGGAAAAATGCCCCTTATAAAAACCATCAGATCCAGTGATGAGAACAACATGCAGATAACCGCCCGCATTATTGAGTTACCTCCCACTAGGTCCCTCCCATGATATATGGGGATTATGGGAGCTACAATTCAAGATGAGATTTGGGTGGGGAAACAGCCAAATCACATCAACCATTTTTACATAGTTATATTTGAAAGAGACCATGGAAGCTGGAGGGGTTAAAAACTACATTCTTAAAAAAATAATTAGCTCTGGCATTTATTTAAAAAAGAGCTAAATCAACATGCCCACTCTTATACTCAGAACCATTCATCAGAGAACAGATGGTCCTCTAAAAGTGAAACTAAACAGTTCTTGAAACATGACAATCCATTTATCTTAATGTGAACATCCTCTAGCAGATATCAAAAAACAACCAAGGCAGATTTATTACTTTTGGAGAGTATTATACATGCACTTGAAATCCAAGAAAAACTGTTCACATTTAATAATCTGATTCATATTGTTAAATGGCACAGGAAAATGTATAGTAAAACAATGCTTAAATATTGTGATTATATTCAAAACTACATTAGTAGAACATGTAACATTTATCATCAATATTTCTTTAAGCTTTCTGTTCTGTAGTGTGGTAAAATTCTCTGAAATTCTCTTCTGAATATATCTGCCTAGATATTTAAAATCTGGATATCTTTTGTTGGGCTGCATACTTTTACATTAAATTGAATAATAAATGTGTATATATTCTATTTTATCTTTTTAATGTATGCATTCATGTTTTTTATTTACTCAGCAAGCAGTTATTGGGCAACTACTTTAAATGGTACCAGAAAATGAAAATAAAGAGATAAATCTATGATTTCTAGTTCTGCCCTTAAGGAACTTACAGGGTAAGGAGAAGAATCAGGCATGTGAACATATACAGTCATATACCGCATAATGATGATTCAGTCAACAATGGACCATACATACAATGGTGGTCCAAGAATATCATAATACTGTATTTTTCCTGTATCTTTTCTATGTTTAGATACACACATACTTACCATTACTTTATTAATACAATTGCCTACAGTATTCAGTTCAGTAACATGCTATACAGGTTTGTATCCTGGCAGCAACAGGCTACACCATGAAGTCTGGATGAGTAATAGTCTATACCCTCTAGGTCTGTGTAAGTATACTCTGTTGTTTGCACACTAACAAAACCTCCTAATGAGCCATTTCTCAGAATCTATTCCTGTCATCAGGTGATACATGGTTGTAATTACAATAAAGTAAAATAAGAGTTTAAAAAGTATAGTGGACAAATGTTAAAAATATTAACTAATGTTTTCTTGTTTCTTGTTTATTCTCAATTCTTCCTTGATACCTCAGCCTCCCAAGTGGAGGGATTAGAGCGTGACCCATTGTGCCCCAGACTAGTTTTTTGTTTGTTTGTTTGTTTTTGAGACAAGTTCATGCTCTATCATCCAGGCTGGAGTATAGTAGAGCAATCAAAGCTTACTGCAGCGTTGACATCCTGGGCTCAAGAGATTCTTCCACCTCAGCCTCCTGAGTAGCTGGGACCACAGCAGACGCATGCACAACACCATGCGTGCCTGGCTAGGTTATTTATTTATTTATTTATTTATTTATTTATCTATTTATGACTTCCAGCCTCAAGCAATTCACTTGTCTTTGCCTCCCAAAGTGTTGGGATTATAGGTGGAAGCCACCAAGCCCGGCCCATAGACATTTTTTGATGCAAAAAAAAAAATGTAGATTGCTGGATAGAGAAGACTGACTGAGGAATGCAGGAGGAAAATCTCCGCACAAGGTCATTCTTTTAAGAAACACATTACAATAGGATGAAGGAAATCGGTCAGGGTGATGGGAAAAATTATAGAAAGAGGCAAATCTTCTTGGAAGGCAGGGAGGTTTTACAAAAGCTTTGGAAAAAGATTTGGCTGAAGGCAGCCAGATTCTCTTATCCAGTGCCTGAAAGCTTAGATTAGATAACAAGAGGATATAAAGAAACTGATCTAAATAAGCTAGTTTACTTAGGCCTCAGAACTTAGTCTTTAATCATCCATGCACAGGACTGCTCTCTCCATGGGGCAACCCACAAGTGTGTTGACTCAAGGCCTTTGTCATTAAATCTGTTCTAAATAAATCCCAACAGAGCCAGCTTGTCAGGGCCATGGCTGCTTATTCTTTACAACACCCTTCTTGGGTTCTGTGAGCAACCCAGTGCCCTAGCCTGTTCTTTCACTGGATACCTGTGTCTGAGTGCATTTTTTCATCCAGCGTTCAGCCAAGGTCTGCAGGTCAGACCCAGCAATAGGAAACTTGGGAACTTTTAGTTAAATTTTAAGCTTACTGAGATTTTGCAGAAATATTGGTTATGTTATGGATCTCTATCAGATGATCCCTGTGTACAACTAGTCTTTTTTGTTGTCGTTTTTTGTTTTTGTTTTTGTTTTTGTTTTTGAGTCAGAGTCTCACCCTGTTGCCCAGGCTGAGTGCAGTGGTGTGATCTCAGCCCACAGCAACCTCCGCCTTGCAGGTTCAAGCTATTCTCCTGCCTCGGCCCTCTGAGTAGCTGAGATTACAGGTGCTCACCACCCATCAGTCTAATTTTTTTTTTTATTTTTAGTAGAGATAGGGGTTCACCATGTTGTCCAGGCTGGTCTCAAACTCTTGCCCTCAAGTGATCCACTCGCCTTGGCCTCCCAAAGGGCTAGGATTACTAGACTTTTTTTTTTTTTTTTTAATGGAAAAATCCCCTAATGTTTGACATTTGGTCAATATACTTTTAAAGAATACATGAGTCAAGGACAAGTCATAAGGGAGATTAGAAAATAAACCAATTGAAAGTAAAACACAATAGTCTATTGAAAATGAAAATAAAAACACCAGTCTAAGATAAAATGTTAGAGATACAGATATCTGGCAAAGTACTTGTATGTGTCATTCTTTTTTTAGTGCTAGTAGTCATTTTTTTCTTTAGAGGCAGAATCTTGCTTAGTCACTCAGGCTGGAGTGCAGTGGTGCAATCACATCAGCCTTGAACTGGCCTCATGTGATGCCTCAGCATTTATAAGTAATCCTACCTACTTCCATTTACTCTTCACCAGCTGCCAGTCATCTTTCTAAAAATAAATCTAGCTAGATCACCATTCTTCTAACAAAACTTCAACACTTTTTGTTGCAATAGCATTAAAACTAACAACTCTTTTTATCTTGCACATTATATCTCCACTTCCTGAAATGATCTTTTTCCTTCTTGACCTTGCAAGGTCCAATTAATCATTGAGGAGTCAGGAAAAACTCACTTTCTCTAGGATATCTTTTCTTATAACCCTGAGGGAATGACCATAGTTGTTCTATCATTAGGTTTCAATGACATGATTTTAGCAGAAATTGTTCATGTTCCCCCATATCCATTGTTCCCTTCTTCCATTTGACAATAAAACTCTCCAACATTAGCCTGGTAACAAGATGAAACCCCATCTCTACAAAAACGAAACAAAAAATTAGCCGGGTAGCCAGGCGTGGTGGTGTGTGCCTGTAGTCCTAGCTACTCGGGAGGCTGAGGCACGAGAATTGCTTGAGCCTGGGAGGCAGAGGTAGCAGTGAGCTGAGATCATGCCACTGCACTCCAGATTGGGTGACAGAGGGAGACTCTGTGACAAAACAACAACAACAAAAACCCAACTCCCAAACATTTACCACATAGCTACCAAGATAGAGGTTGGTCAACCTCCCTTTGAGGTGAGGTGAAGTGAGGCAGCTTCTGTCCAATGCAATACAAATAGAAGTTTTGTGAGCAATTTCTTGATCATATTCTTAAAGGGCAGATACTTCACTTCCACGTTCTCTTTTCCTTTTCTGTAGTTTAAAAGATGGAAAAACACCCTAGAAAATGCAGAGCAACAAGAGAGATGGAATCTAGGTTGCAGGTTAACTTTATGGAGTGGAATTTCCCTATGCTCAATGGATTGTATAGCAGCTACAACTTTTGTGTGAAAGAAAAATAAACCTTCTATTTTTTGTAGTGTTATTATACAAATAATAGAGTTACCTGTATAATAGTACGAAAGAATAGTGTTATTGTGTTATTTGGTTCCTACAAAGCAGCTGGGCCAATGTCCTAACTAATAATATGTTTATAATCCCTTTGCAGGCCCAATTAGAGTTAACCCTTCAATGACACAGGTTTGAACTGCATATATCAATTTATACTTGAATTTTCTTCCACCTCTGAAATCCCTAAGACAGTAAGACCAACCCCTCTGCTTCTTCTTCCTCCAGAGCCTACTCAGTGTGGAGATGATGAGGTTGAAGATCTTTATGATGATCTATTTACACTTAATATTAGTAAATACATTTTCTCTTCCTTGTAATTATCTTAATTTTTTTTCTTTTCTTTAGTTTATTGTAATAATATAGTGTGTAAAACATATAATATACAAAATATGTGTTAATCTGCCAGATGCTGTGACTCAGTCCGGTAATCCCAGCACTTTGGGAGGGCTAGACCAGAGAATCACTTGAGCCGAAGAGTTAAAGGTTGCAGGGAGCTGTGATCACACTACTGCACTCCATCCTGGGCAACAGAGTGAGACCCTGTCTCAAAAACGTATAATATAATAAAATGATAACAAACAAACAACACTCCAAATAGAAGTTGAGTGTTTATGTTATCAGTAAAGCTACTGGTCAACATTAGGACATTGTCAGTTATGTTTTGAGGGAGTCAAAAATTATGTGTGAATTTTCAATTGCTCAGGAGTTGGTGCCACTAATCCCTACATTGTTCAAGGGTCAACTGTACATCATCGTACATATTAGTCTATAGACTGCCTTTGGTTGTTTAAGAAAAGTAAAAAAAAGAAGAGAGAATGGTTTGAAGAATAAAGAGGTATTTCATAGAAATCACAAAAATCTAACAGCAGGAAAGGAAAATCTGACCAGAAAGCAAAATTATTATTGCTTGAGGTATAATCACTTTTTCTATATGTCTTACTCTGCAACCTCTGAATTCAACTTCATTCTTCTACATAGTAATTAAATGACTTTTCCTTCTTCACACACAATGGGAGAAGTGTCTCCCCCATACCTCTCCAGAATATATCACTTAAATATAAGCAAAATACTAATGGAATTAGATCCTTTAAGTTCTAATTCCACATTTATTAAAAGAGAATCTCAGTGGTTGAACTTGAGTAAAATCTTCAACCTCAATCTAATCATAAATCCAGACAGCAGACATTATTTTTTCTCAGGGGAAAAAAAAGTGATTGTGGGTGTACATTCATACTGAGAGATGTCTGCTGCAGAAATCATTTGATATTAAAGGCCTTGTCAAGGTTTTATTCATTTTGTTATCCTCCAAGCCTAATGCAGTACCTGATAAAATAAATGTTTGCTGAATGGAGAGTAAATGAATGGGTATGATTCTGATAGAGCAGGCTAATGTACAGCAGCCAGAAGTAGATTTCATCATTTTGGGTATAGTCACAAAATCTCCTTGCCTATAGACAAGAAGTTAAACTCAAATAGGGCAAAACTCAAAGAAGGTATTTTCCAGAATCAGATTTATCAGCAGCAGTTCTCAAGAGGCAACCTATAAAACACAGAGGGAATTACCCTGGGAGTAATATCATCATCCCATGCAAATCACAGCTCTGTGCGTGCACTTATATTATTTTATTTTATTTCAGAAAAATAATCTAAAAATGATTATCTGCTGTTCTCTTTTTATCGGTGAAAAGATCTTGACTATTTCGACAAAAAATACAAAATGAAATATTTAACTGAGTGCATGAATGTGACATTAATACATGATGAGCTCTATTTTGATTCCTCAGTTTTGCTTCTTCACATTCTTTGGTAGATGGGATAAAGATCTGAATTATCTGAAGTAGAAAACATAATCACCTGGCTAGAAAGAAAAGATAAAGGATTCATTCCAAGATAAAGACATCCAATCTCACTCCTCACATGTCAGAAAAATCATGTCATGGATGTGTATAACATATCTAGCATAGCAGAGAATGATAGACTTGGGAGATGGGAAGACATAGGTTATATCAGAACAATCCTGAACAGTGCAAGATAACAAAGTGACACATCTATTGCAGTGTGTTTACACCTTCATTTCCAGTGGGGATAATGATCAGAAAGTTAATCCTTCAGACATTTTGAGATTATTCCATTCTCACAGAAAAATCATGGTAGTATCCTGTATTTCAATTCTGGCACATAGTTTGAACAGTAAACTTACTGAGAACAAATAAGGTGACATTATTCATTAACATCCCTGACCATTTTTTAAACCTTTTATTTTAAATAATATCAAAATTAGATTATAGTTATAATAACTGTACAAAGAACTTCTATTTACCCTCCAGTGATAATCCTTAAATGTTAAGATTCTACCGTATTTGCTCTATACTACCTCTCCTCTATTTTTGAGCTATTTCTAAGTCGACAAACTGACACCTTATCACTCCAAAATATGCTAGTGTTTGTCAAAAATACACACACATACACACACATAGCACACTCTCTTACATAACAATAATTCAACCATGAACTCTAAAAAACTATCCTTAATCTATCATTACCATCAAATCTTCAGATTTTATTTAGATTTCACCACTCATTCCAGTTACATACTTTATAACAAAAAGATCCAGTTCACAATCACACATTTCATTTACTTGACAAACTTTTTATCACTTTTCAATATAGAAGAGTTCCTTGGTCTTTCCTCAACTTTCAGGCCTTTGGCACTTGTGAAGATTGGAACACAGTTTGGGTTTGTCTGATGTTCTCCCAAGATTAGATTTAGGTATGCACATTTTGCAGAAATAACCCCAGGAAGAATGTTATGTTCTTCTGTGTGTGTTGTATCAGGGTACCCATAGTATCTATTTTTCTTATTTCTTGTAATGGTAGCTTAGACCTCTTGGTTAACGATGCTGGTGTCCGACAAGCTTTCTTTTTGGCCACTTTGTAATAGATGAGTATGTTTTGTAGCATTCCTTAAGACCATGTAATTGCCCTGCTGCTTCTCAAATTTCACCCTATGGTTTTTGCATCCATTGATAATTCTTGTCTGAGATTATTTTTACCCTTACTCTTTTTGAACAAATCAAAATCAATTATTTGACATTTATTTCCAAAAACCATTTATCAATAATATATTATGTGCCAACCACTAGGCAAAATTCTAAGGATATTCTACAAATCAGGAAACAGCCCCTGTTAAGTATTATGGGAATAGGAGATATATTACAGGAACTACACTTTAAACAAATGTACGACATTCTACACAAGTGAATGTCTGGAAGGAGACAGTAGGAAGATCAGCGAAAAAGTTACTAACTTCTTTTCCTGGAGAGATTCAGGACGACAGAACAGGTCACAGCTTCGAAGTAAATCCAAGAGGTCATGCTCCTGAAGTGGAACACAAAGGGGAATAATCCTTGTGGAGAAACCCAAAGAGACTGTTCTAGAACACCTGCTACATTTGTGCAGCTGTTGCCTTTGTAGTTCCTAGCCATAGCTAGATTGATATAGCACAATTCAGCACAGATATCTGGTGAGGGGGATCTCAGTTCCTGCTCACTATGAGTTTTAAATTTATTGGCAAAGACAGACATTGAAACAAGTTAAAATTGGAACTCTGAGAAGTGCTCCAGAGAGTCACATGGTATATGCCCTCCTGAGACAGTGGTATTTGAATGGAAATCTGATGAAAATGAAAATGACCTCAATAATATTTCCCTCATCACATATCTTTTGTAAGAAATGTGAGCTTGTTGCTCTTTCATCAAGTCACAGAGCCTAATTCTTCTCCCTTTGAGTTTCTGCAGACTTCAGTGACTCATTTACAGTAAAATGAGGCATAATTGATGCTGTATGACTTCCAAGGCTAGGCCAATATAAGCCTTGAAACTTCTGTCTTGATCTCTTGAAAGGTTTACGTTCTAGATGTTTCCTTTTCGATCATAACCCATCACATGGAGTTGTTCTGGTTGACAATGCCAATTCACCCCAGGCTTCTTGTCATCCCTGCTTATGTAAGTGAAGAAACCATTTTGAACTTGGATCATCCAGTCCTAGTTATTTTAGCTTCTAACGATTCAAATACCCCCTGTCTCTTGAATCACCTCTTCTTCCTCACCAGTTGAGTCCTCCAAGTTGTGGAGTTAGACGTCTTCAGGTAAAGAAACACTATTCCCATGTGGCCCTAGCTGAATTTCTGACTCATAGGATTTGGGAGCGTCACAAAATCGTAAAATTGCTGTTGTATAGTACTAAGTTTTGAGGTGTTTTGTTATGCAGCCATAGTAACTGGAATAATCAGTTGTGAGATGATTTCACTAGCCCAGTTTAAAACATACTTTATCTTCTACCTGATTGACATTAAATGTAGAAATGAAAAGAAACAGAGATTCCTGAGAGATACTTATAGGTTAAAAATATAAAAATCTAACTTAGTGACGGTTTAATGGGTGATGGGTGGCAAAGCAGAAGAAAATATCGAGGTTCCAAATTTGTCCAACTGAATGGATGGTAGTGCCTTTCAATGAGGTAGTGCCTATCACATTTGTTTCTTCTTCCCATTCTGGGCACATGGAAAACTGCCATCCAATTTCTTAATAGTTAGATGCCACTATGTGCCTAGTTCTGACCAATGAGTTGTGAGTGATGAATAATTATGAGTAAGGTAATGAAAAGTCTCTGCATGTCTTTCTGATTTGTTTCTTCTCCTTCGGTACTGAGAATGACAGCTGTCCTGGAGAGTCACTCACTGTAAAGGGGACTTTGTGTAAACAAGACATTAGCTTTTATGCATTAAGTAACTGAATTTATAGGAGTGTTTGTCATCATAGATTAGTCTTGTTTGTCCTGACAGACCATATGGAAAATGCAAAAGGAGGAGTTTGTTGACATAGAAAGTTGTATAAAACCATGTTTTTTGTTTCCATTTTTTTAATTAGGTGCACATTGCCTCAGTTGTGAGGTCACTCATGAATTTTTTAAGAACTTTTTTCACATGCTTGTTTCAAAATTTTCATTTAAATATGACATAATAGAGTCAAAATATATCCAAGGCAGTATTCTAGGTGACATGGGGTATGAGGTAGATATAGATATACAGATGTTAGCCTGAAAAAGCATAAAACTTTGTAGAAATTATTATACATAAATATAATTATGATAGAAAAAATAAGTTCTATAAAACTGTTCAAATATAATGGTATGTTTGCACAAGGAAGCCTAGAGCCTCAAAAGATGAGAGTGTCTGTAATATCATATAAAAAATAAGACATCAAGTCTGGAACAATAGAGAAATATTTGGATATGAAGAGGCCCTTTCATGCAGGGTTATGGTGTGAACATGGTACGTGCTGCATACAGTATATATTGGTAACAAGAAGTAATGCAGTTGGATTGGAGCTCAAATATATAAGGTGAAGTAGAGAATAAGAGAGAAAATTTGGTTGAGTATCAGATTACAAAGGATTTAAAGATCAAAAACATAGATTGAGATTTTATTTTGTTATACAAGGAGGAACACTGTAGGTATATTTGAGTAAAGGAATTATTATATAAGAAGGAGACTGAAAAAACTATATTCTATATTGCCTATTCTAGCAATATTCAAAGGAAGAGGCATTCAGGACCTGAAGAAGATAGAAGCAGTGTGAATGAAGAACAAACAACATAGGCAAAAATTATAGATGACATTTAACTAGATGATAATATTAATCATTATTATCAACATTTATAACCCCCTTGCTATCTGTTATCGAGCAGAGTTATAGGTTTCTTTTCTTTCTCTCTCTATCTGTTGGTCTATCATCTAGCTTTTTGCCTACCTGTCTATATTAAACAGGGTTCTCCATAGAGACAGAATCACTGGGAGACAGATAGAAGGGAATTTATTAGAGCAATTGTTTCATGTAGTTATGGAGGTAGAAAATTCCCACAATAGGCCATCTACAAGCTGGAGAACCAGCAAAGCTGGTAACATGGCTCAGTCTATTTATATTTATATTTTTATCTATCTATCTATTTATCTATCTATCGATATATATATACATATATATATATATGTATTTTTGCAACAAAAGCTACATTCAAAGCATGACTCAGCCTTAATCCTAAAGTTTCGCAACCAGAAAAGCTTATAAAGTCACTCTCCATCGGAAGCCAAATTCCTGAGGGTCCAGTGGGGCAGTGGTGTAAGTCCCAGAATCCAAAGGTCAGAGAATCTGTAGTTCTGATTTCCAAGGGCAGGAGAAGAAGAATGTCACAGCTCCGGAAGACAGACAGACAGAAACTTCACTACTCTACCTTTTTGTTCTATCTGGACCTCAGGCCATTCTATGGTTCAAACTCACACTGGGTGAAGGCAGCTCTTCTGTACTCAGTCAACTGTCAGTCATACCCATAGATAATATTTTACTCACTCTCTAATCATCCTTTAACCCAGTAAAGCTGAGGCCTAACATTAACCATCACACTGTCTATGTAAATTTACTTAATCCTTTCAATGACCTTAGAAGGTGAGTTTTATGTAGCGCAAGAAATATAAAATGATAGATAGTTAACTTGAAGGTTGAACTTGAGTGAATGGGAGAACTGTGAATTATAAACAGAAAGAGAGGGCAAAATGAAAGCAATCTGTAAGAAATGCATGCTTCATTTAGTTGTTGACATATTTAGTTAGAAGATCAACCTGAAATACAGATATCAGTAATATATATAAATTCCTAATTGAAATGACAATCCCAAATTTTCACTTTCAGTAGATACAAAGTTGCTTAAAAATTATTCAATTAGGTTTATAAATCAGAAAATTTTTGCTACACCACAGTTCATCCCAAAACACTATATTAAAGCAACAAGGCTTTGTCATTTTTCATTATTCTGTGAGTTGGTTGATTGAACAGTTATTTTTTCTTTTGTTTTTTTCCCAGATGTGGTCTCATTATATTGTCCAGACTGGTCTCAAACTCCTGTGCTCAAATGATCCTCTAACCTCAGCCTCCTGTGTAGCTGGGATTACAGGCAGAGGCCACTGCATCCACTTGGTTCAGTGCTGTAAAATGGTCCTCGTATTAGTCCGTTCTTACACTGCTATAAAGAACTACCCAAGATTGGGTGACTTATGAAGAAAAGAGGTTTAATTGACTCACAGCTCCACATAGCTAGGGAGACCACAGGAAACTTACAATTATGGCAGAAGGTGAAGAGGAAACAAGACACCTTCCTCACAAGGTGGCAGGAGGGAGAATGAAAGCAGGAAGAATTACCACATACTTATAAAACCATCAGATCTCATAAGAACTCACTCACTACCACTGAGAGCAGTGTGGGGAAACCACTCCCATGATTCAGTTACCTCCACCTGGTATCTCTCGACACGTGGGGATTATGGGGATTATAATTCAAGATGAGATTTTGGGTGGGGACACAGCAAAATCATATCAGCTCTATTCACTTGTCTGCATAAGATATGTATGTTAGGCCATTCTTGCATTGCTATAAACAAATATCTGAGTAATTTACCAAATATCTGGGTAACTTATAAAGCAAAGAGATTTAATTGGCTCACAGTTCTGCAGGCTGTACAGGAAGCATAACAGAGGCATCTGCTTCTGGGGAGGCCTCTTGAAGCTTCCAGTCATGGCGGAAGGCACAATGAGCGCTTGCAGGTCAGATGGCAAAAGCAGTAGCAAAAGGGTGTGTGGGAGGTGCCACACACTTTTAAACAGCCGGATCTCTCAAGAATCCATTCACCAGTGCAAGGACAGCACCGAGAGAATGGCGCTAAACCATTGATGGGAAATCGGCCCCCATGACTCAATCATCTCCTATGAGGCCCCGCTGCCAATACTGGAGATTATAATTCAACATGAGATTTGGTCAGGGACAAACATCCAAACTATATTAATATGATTGCAATGTTTGGGACCTCTTGGATGGCTAGGACAGCTGGAATAGCTAGCTGGTTTCTCTGTCCATATGGTTTGCAACTCTTCAGAAGGCTGACCTGGGCTTGTTCACCTGGAGGCAGAAGGGTTTCCAACAAAAAAAAGTTGTTGAACCCTAAAACAAAAGCGCTTTTTAAGACTCTGCATTGTCTACATACACTGTTGCCCCAGTGGTCAAAGCAAGGGAGAAACAGCCTCCACATCTTAATGGGAGAGTCACCAAAGTCATATTGCAATGGAGCACACATATCATGAAGCATGAAAAGGTGGTGGTTACTACTGCACTATACCACAGTTGATGCTAATGCTTCCAACATTAAGAATACACATTTATAATCTTATATTTTAGTATGTAAGTATAGCAAATTGGGGTAATAATATGCATGGATCTTAGAGGCAATAATATGTATGGATCTTGAAGAGCAAGTATTTTCCCTCAATCCATTGTTTTCTTCTGTCATCTGATTAGGCTGTCATTTTTACCTGTAGAAGAAAAGTAAAAGAGACGAGAATGTTCCCAACAAGTCCACTCCCCACTCCTCACACACACCTGTTCTATGTTATGGTAATATGATTAATAGGTCTAAAGGATTGGAGTAAGTGGGGTACCTTGTTATTTTCTCTTTTCACATTATAGAATAGATTCTTGTGAGAGCAATGACATAGTTGTTTATCTTAATTTCCATCTCATGAAAGCTAAGTTAATGTACATTATCACTGAAAAATCACTAGATTACTGACTGTGCCCATTATACTGCAGAATAGTAATTTAATCATTCTATGCAGTAATTCACATTTGTTCATTGACCTAGAGGGCTAGATATTGTTTTGGAACTTCTTTTATTTTTAAATGTTGCCAAATTGTTTACTTAAAAACATTTGTCATTAAAAAATGGGTCTAGTTTGGTATTTCCATTGTTTTTATCTTCAGAATGAGATATAAAATCTGTCTATCTTGATATAAGAAGCAGTCTGGTATAATAGGAAAGGTCATAGAGTCAATTGAGTTAAACTCTAATCCCACTTTTATTATTTACTACCTCTATGACCTAAGACAAATCAGTTAAAATCTATAGGTCTTAGTTTGTATTTTTTAAAAGTAAGGTAAAATCAAATATTAAAAAGAGGTAAAATAAAACTAGTAATTGGGTTGGTCGCAATGACTCATGCTTGTAATCTCAGCACTTTGGGAGGTCAAGGTGGGCAGATTACTTGAGGTCAGGAGTTCAAGACCAGCCTGGCTAACATGGTGAAACTCCATATCTACAAAGATATGAAAATCAGCCTGGCATGATTGTGGGTACCTGTAATCACAACTACTTGGGAGGCTGAGGTGGGAGAATGGCTTGAATCCAGGAGGCAGTTGTTGTAGTGAGCTGAGATTGCGCCATTGCATTCCAGCCTGGGGGACAGAGAGAGACTCTGTCTCAAAAAAAAAAAAAAAAAATACACACACACACACACATATTTTATATATTGTATATAATATATGTATTTTGCATATATATGTATATATAATATATATGTAATATATATATAATATTTTACATATTATATATAATATATTATATATTTATATTTTACATATATAAAATAACTCCCCTTTCTATACCATAAAAGTACAAAAGATATATCATTTCAAAACTTTAAAGCAGCATGTTAATGTAAAGCATTATCTCTGTTAGGGCTATCTGATCTTGTACATAATAGTAACAAAAATATTGACTTATTTCTGCTGTTACCCATTATTATTAAAATAGTAGAAAATGATAAACAATTTTGAATTAGACTAGAATGTATGATTTAATATACTTTATAGGCCAAACATTTTTGCACTGGATCAACAAATCCTCCAGTGTTTTATTATTATGATTTTTTTAAAGACAGGGTCTCACGCTGCCACCCAGGCTAAGGTGCAGTGGCACAATCATAGCTCACTGCAGCCTGGCACACCCCTGTGTCAAACAATCCCCTTGCCTCAGTTTCCTGAGTAGCTAAAATTATAGATGTGCACCACCATACTGAGCTACAATGTTTTAATGGAGTAAATATTTTTGAATGGCACAAATATCATAGAATTTTAAAATGTAAACCCCTAAGTATGAGCATGAAGAATAGGAATCACAGGAAGTCAAAACATTGTGAAGGTAACTCTAAAGTCAAGATGAAGTAGCTATTTATACCTTAAGAACTTTTAATATATTTCATTCCAATAAATTTCATGTGAAATGTTTACATGCCAAATTTCAATGAGTAGGAAAAAATCTAATAATATTGTAATGTATTTTGTAGTATTTTTGTAAAATAATGTAATTAAAAGATTTAGGCTTCAAAATCATGCTTTATTTCCTCAACATTCCTAAACAATCCAATTTTCAAACTTGTTAATAATGTTCTTCAACTACTGTTCAATAAAATTGTGAACTATATTTCTAAGTCTGTAATTAAAAGCTCCCATGTGACATCCGTTTAAGAAATGGAATGCAGGGCTTTATACAGCCCTATGATGGAGGAAGCAGACACAAAGAACAAGAAATTATCCTACATTATGTGTGAAGTTCTATGGGGACATATTTAAATAAACAATTTCCTTGGGATTGAAAAGTTAATCATATCTAACCAGTGAGAAGAAAAAAGGGTATTCTAAGCAAAGGGAATGGAATGAATAGAGACATATGGGGACAAAATTAGGTAGAAATGTGAAATTCTGTCTTAGTCAAAACATTCCATAAACTTGGCATTTTTTTTCTCTAGTCAGCATCCGTAGCCCATTGCCCCATAGTTCATTTTGAAAACTTCACCATTTCTAAAACTATGATCTGGTCATTTCAATCTTCTGCATATATGTCTTTGACACCTTCACAAAGTCAAAAGAAAAAAGCTCAACTCTATCTTTTGCCTTAGCCTCTGAATTCTTCACAAATCATCCTTCGTTTACCTTTCTGACCTTCCCTGTAGTCAGATTTAGAATAAGATATGAAAATTTTTGATAAAACATGACCTAGACAGCAGCATTTTGTTTCAACCCCTTGCCTTTTCAGAGTCCTTAACTTTTTCTAGAGCACGATTTCATGGCTATATATTGCAACTACCAGCAACACCTTAGCCTGACTTTGGTCCTAAGTACTTAACTTTATCCACAGATTCCAGTTTTCATTCCTAACCACTAACTTTATTCTTAGATCCTTTATCCCTTGAGCAAAAAGGTCCATACTGTAGGCACATTATGTTACCTTACAATACTGCATGACAAACTGTGACTAAATCAGTGTCTTAAAGCAACACACATTTCTTATCTCCTGGTTTTGTAAGACATGAGTCTGAGCACAGCTTAACTATGTCCTCAGTAAGGCTACAAAGGAAGTTTTGGCCAAAAGCAGGTACTCATCTGGAGATTCAACTGGGGAAGGGTCTATTTCCAAGTTTCTCAAATTATTTGCAGAATTTATTTTCTTGTAGTTGTAGGATTCATAGTAGTTTTCTTTCTCATAGCTAGTGAAGGAGAGAGACCTTGAAAGCCAGAATGCTAGCAAGATAGAGTCTCTTACAATATTATATAATTAGAAGAATAATATCCCACAACCTTTGCCATATTTATTAGTTAGAAGCAACTCATAAGAACTATACATACTCATGGGAAGGGAAAAATGGATATGACCATTTATCAGGAGGCAGGCAACATGGGGGAAACTACATATTTATCTACATAACCACCATACATATGCAACTGGATTTCTATCATGTAAAAATGGTTCACACACTTCCTAACTGTCACCCTCCATTCACACTAGGTGTCTCAAAGTCTTAGTGCAATATTTAGGTTTAATTATTTAAGATATATAAAATATAACAAATGTATAACTACTACTAATTTATAATATTAATTAATTGTAGTAAAATTATTCAATTTAATGAAAATTCAGTACACCTTATTTAACTATAATTTTGGTTTTCAGTGTTTACTATATCCTCTGCGTGTGTGTGTGTGTGTGTGTGTGTGTGTGTGTGTGTGTTTAGAAAGTAAGAATATAAAAGGAAAAATGAGAGAAAGAGAGAGACAGAGAGGGAAGGACAGAGAAATTGAGGATGATTGGTGACTAGAAAAAAACTCAAATGTTGTCTATTCCAAACTTTTTTATTTTACAGGCAAAGAAAGGGAATATTTGATGGGTGAAGGGATATCATTCCCAGTGAGTTAACAAGAGAACTGAAATGAGAATCTGGAATTCCCAACTCCCTTTTTTGGTATTTATTTCCACTCTCCACAATATTTTTCTCAGTGTATTGTAAAGCAGTATAGAAGAGCAAAGAATAGCATCTCAATGCCTAGCTCAAAGTCTGGAATGTAACAAGTGCTCAATAAATATTTTCTAAATAAATGCATGGAAAGAAAGGCAGAAGGAAGAAAGGGAGAAAGGAAGGAAAAATTGATTCTACAAAATAGGTCCTCCTATTTATGTACTTAGCAAACATTTATTTTACTAAAATGTAAGAATATATGATTTCATTATAATCCTCTAAAAATATGTATAGTCTCCATAATTGAAATAAATATACACACATATATATACCACATATATAGTGTATATATACTACATATATATGTATACTACTACTACATATGTAGTATATATACACTATATATGTGGTATATATACTATATAATTATATATACTATATAACTGTACTATATAACTATACTATATCTTTATATAGATAGTTAAAAATAATTAGTTAAAAAAGATAGTTAAAAGTATAGTTAAAAATAATTTAAAAAGGTAGTTAAAAATAATTATTTTTAAGAGCACATCTTACCCCATAGAAAGAAAATGACAAACTACACAAGAAAATCAATATGGCACTCAACACAGATTTGCAGTTTATTCTTCCAACATTGTCCACAAAAAATTTAAGTGGTGCTAAGTAAGTTATTCTCAAGTGACTTCAGAAGCAAAAGCAATTCTACTCAGAAAGAAATATATTTTAAGCAATGCTAACAAGAATTTTAAGATTCCATAAACTGAAAAATAATTAATTTCAGAATAATAAAAATGTGCAAAATATGATGCTAGATTATATGAAGTACAACAACATCTACAAATATTGTGACCATGATGTTAGGTTGTATTATATATTGAAAATTAGAAAGCAGAGTTTTAAGGTAATCAGCTTACCCAATACCACACAATGCTTTCATGTTAGAGGAAGAATTTAAACCTCAGTCTAACTACAAACCATTTGCCTTCAGAACATGCAAACTGGATTCACTGCATGTTATGCAATTTACAGGTCATATACTATAATCTTACTATACCACAGAAAAAACACTGATCAAAATCAGATACAAAAATAAAAAGATCTTGCTTAGTTAAATAGTGATTATATTAGTCCTATTTTACACCGCTACAAAGAAATACCCAAGACTGAGTATTTATAAAATAAAGAGGATCAATTGACTCACAGTTCTGCATGGCCGAGATGGTCTCAGGAAACTTACAATCATGGTGGAAGGGAAAGAAGCACATCTTACATGGTGGAAAGTGAAAAAGAGAGGAGTGAAGGGGGAAGAGCCCCTTATAAAACCATCAGATCTTGTGAGAACTCACTATCATGAGAACAGCATGGGGCAATGGGCTCCATGATCCAATCACCTCCCACCAGGTCTCTTCCTAGACATGTGGGGATTATGGGCATTACAATTCAAGATGAGATTTGGGTGAAGACACAGCCAAACCATGTCAGTGATTCAACTAAAATGTGTTTGCTTTATCAACAGTACCATGACACTTTTCATGCTAGACACTTTACATGCTAGAGTGATTGCAGATTATCTTATGAAGGCTACCTCTTTGCTCCTCATATACACAGTCCAGGTAAGTACATCATTGCCATCCAGGACTTTCAAAGACTGTGGCATTCTTTTGTGCCCACAGTTAATAAAATCATAAACTATCTTTCAGTCTTGATAGGATAAAGTACAAATATTTTGAAAAATGAACTCTACCTGACTCCAGAAATAATATTTCCTTAATATCTTCTTGAAATAATTATTTCCCTGGAACAAATTGGTAGGATAAAAGTATAAGAGTATGTCACCTACTCAAATCTGTTGAATCCCATGCCTGAGATGTGATTATTAAATACTGCCTACATCCTTTGGATCTTTGTCTGGGGTGATTACAGCAAGTCCATGTGGCTGAACTTCTATCCTTTTTACATCTTCTTGATTATTGCTTTGACCTTGTTGTCAGGCTGCTATCAGTGCTGTCACAAAAAAAGTAATGTTACGCTTATTCTTATTGTATGTTGATAAGCGTACATATTATATGTTAATAAGCTTAATTCTTATTATACTTTAATAAGCATAACATTTGGGAATTCAAAAAGCACCCTAGTTCTTCCTCCCATGACCACAGTTCATAAAGTTGTAACGTAATGATACAATTTGTATCTATTACTATATAGGCAAAATCTGAAGGATCAGGAAGAAGCTTCTGTGGTGAAATCATAATTGTTATTCTAAGCCTGGGGGTTAAATGTAGTCCGTCCTATTATATTCCAACTATAATAATGGTGTCCGATAGCTTAAGAATAACCACTTGCATTCTCCAATGAATTCAGTGCTTCAGGATAGAAAATGATGTTGCTTTGGTATTCCTTAACCTATTTCTTACTGATAAGTCTCATAACAATACAATTTACTCTCAATTTCCTTGTTTCAGGAAGGTAGGCACATTGTTTCACAATCTGGGCCCATCATTCTTCAGACTATGCTATGTATGTCAACTCATAGGAGATTATGTATGGTTATCTCTATCCCATTGTAGGTTGTCTATATTTTGTTTAATAGAAAAATAGGCCAGTCAAAGTGGTCATGCCTGTAATTCCAGCACTTTGACAGGTCAAGGTGGATGGATCACCTGAGGTCAGGAGTTCGAGACCAGCCCGAGCAACATGGTGAGACACTGTCTCTCCTAAAAATACAAAAATTAGCCAGGTGTGATGGCACATGTGTGTATTCCAAGCTACTTGGGAGGCTAAGGCAGGAGAATCACTTGAACCTGGGAGGCAGAGGTTGCAGTGAGCCAAGATGGTACCATTGAACTTCAGCCTGGATGACAAGAATGAAACTCCATCTCAAAAAACAAAACAAAACAAAACAAAAAAACAAAAAGGAAAAACAGAAAAGGCAGAAACATTAGTAGCACTTGACCAAAATGGAATTCAAAACATTGCATAACTTCCTTCCTGGGCCAATTGACTCTCAGTCTTGTGATCAAGTGCTTGGTTTCATGGTTCTCAAGGTGACTCTCCTTTGACTTGGAATCATCTTTTTAAGCTCACACCAAGTGTTGGTTGATTTGTTTTCATGCTGTTGGATTCCCTACCAAATGAGAAACCTCTGAAGACTTTTTCCAAGAAGAGGGTCATTAAAGTTGAGACACTGGTTGAGACAACATTGTATATTAATAGGGAAAATAAAGTGGAATTTAGAATATCTGTCATTATTATTAGCTAATGGTATAAACTTGGTAAAGTTAATCAATATATTGGCATAATTTTTGTCATCAATAAAAGATGGAGTAAATCCAGAAGGTGTCCAGTGTCCTTTTGAGAAACAGGACTAGGTGGATTTCCTAGGCTGACTAAGAATTCCTAGGCCTAGCTGGGAAAGGTGACCACACCTACCTTTAAACGCAGGGCTTGTAACTCGCTCACACCCAACCAATCAGGTAGTAAAGAGGGCTCACTAAAATACAAATTTGGCTAAAGTAATAGGTAAAGAAATAGTCAAATCATATGTCACCTGAGAGCACAGGGGGAGGGACAATGTGATCAGGTTATAAATCCAGGCATTTGAGCAGGGAGCGGTAACCCCCTTTGGGTGCCCTTCCATTTTATGGGAGCTCTGTTTTCACTCTACTAAATCTTGCAACTGCACACTCTTCTGGTCCATGTTTGTTACGGCTTGAGCTGAGCTTTCGCTCGCTGTCCACTACTGCTGTGCGCTGCTGTCCCAGACCCGCCGTTGACTTACACCCTCCAGATCTGGCAGGATGTCTGCTGTACTCCTGATCCAGTGAGGTGCCCATTGCTGCTCCCGATCAGGCTAAAGGCTCACCATTGTTCCTGCTGGCTAAGTGCCTGAGTTTGTCCTAATTGAGCTGAACACTAGTCACTGGGTTCCACAGTTATCTTCTATGACCCACGGCTTCTAATAAAGCTATAACACTCACTGCATGGCCCAAGGTTCCATTCCTTGGAATCCGTGAGGCCAAGAACCCCAGGTCAGAGAACAAATGGCTTGCTGCCATCTTGGGAGCTCTAAGAACATAGACCTGCCCATAACATCTGGTGGCCGATATGGGGATTCTCCAAAGTGGTGAGTAATATCAGACAATTTTCACTTGCTATTCTGTCCTATCCTTCCTTAGAATTGGAGGAAAATACCCGGGCACCTGTTGGCCAGTTAAAAACAATTAGTGTGGCCACGGGACTTAAGACTCAGGTATGAGGCCTCCAGGGAAAGGGCTTTCTAACAACCCCCAACCCTTCTGGGTTGGGAGCGTTGGTCTACCTGGAATCAGCTTCTGCTTTCACAATTTTCCTGGGGGAAGCAGAAGTCATGCTAGAGGTAGAAAGCTGTCCACTCAAACTCCTGGCATTGGCTGGTCAAGATCATGGTAGAGCCAGAAGTCTCTACTCCACAGTTGCCCATGTGTACACCCCTACCTCTTCTTCTGACTCATACCTCTGGGTCCTGACCATGACTTTCTTGAAAGTATAGCCCCAAAATTCTCCTTACCTCTGAATCTACTTCCTCGGATCCCTGCTCCTGGGTACTAATGGTTTCATTTCGTCTAGCAAGTTGTATCTCCAAAGGGATCTAAGGAAGCTCTAGGCTGTGTCCTTAGGCATCTAGGCTACGACCCAGGGAGTCTTGTCCCTGGTGTCCCTCCCAGTTTAGGCATACAGCTCTCCACATTGGCAGTTATGTGGGACCTGTTCCCTACCACCCTTGCAAGGGCCTTAGAACTGATAACCCAGTACTTTAACAACTGAAACTGGGTCTACAACAACATAATAGATCAGGATAAAAACAAATTGAGTAAATTAAAGGGAGGCACATATTCGTATTGTGGCAAATGGGGGCAATGAACAAACGTCCTTCCACTGTGTTTCCAAAATCCATCTACAAAGACAGAGAGAGAGAGAGAGAGGAGGGAGAGAGAGAGAGAGACACAGAGAGGAGACAGAGAGACAGACAGAGGGGAGAGAGAGAGAGAGAGAGAGAGAGAGATAAAGAGAGGAGAGAGTGAGAGACAGAGAGGAGAAAGAGAGAGACAGAGTGGAGAGAGAGAGAGAGGAAAGAGGAGAAGAGAGATAGGGGGGAGAGAGGCAGAGAGACCAAGAGGGAGTCAAAGAAAGAAAGAAAGAGACATACAAGTACTTAAAGAAAAAACAGTGTACCTTATTCCTTTAAAAGCCAGGGTAAATTTAAAAACTATAATTGATAATTGCAGGTCTTCTCTGTGACCCTGTAACACTCCAATACTACCTTTCTGTCAGTGTAAACAAGGGCATAACCTGAAAATAGAGACCACTAACAACCCTTAGCCTTCCTATCAAAAATTCTTAACCCGGTAACCTGCGGATGGCCCAAATACATTCAATCTGCAGCAGCAACTGCTTTGTTAACAGAAGAAAGTAGAAAAATAACCTTTAGAGGAAACCTCATTGTGAGCACACCTCACCAGTTCAGAACTATCCTAAGTCAAAAAAGCAAAAATGTAGCTTACTAACTCAAAAATCTTAAAATATGGTGCTATTCTGTTAGAAAAAGGTGATTTAACATTAACCACTGAAATACCCTTAACCCAGCAGATTTCCTAACAGAGAATTTAAATCTTAATTACCATACAAAGGTCCGCCCAGACCTAGGAGGAACTCCCTTCAGGACAGGACTATAGATGGCTCCTCCTGGGTGATTGAGAAAAAAAACACAATGGGTATTCAGTAATTGACAGGGAAACTCTTGTGGAAGCAGAGTTAGGAGAATTGCCTAATAATTGGTCTGCCTAAACGTGGGAGCTGCTTGCATTCAGCCAAGCCTTAAAGTACTTATAGAATCAAAAAAACTCTATCTCAATCCTGACTTAAAAAGTTACCTATACCCTCCCTGAAACGAATTTGCATAAGAACTATTGTTTATGGGAATGCATCTTGATGGGGCAGCTGGGTTGTTATGAAATACTCAGGAACCCAGCCCAGCTCTAGGACTCACACCTGAGCACAAAGGCCATGCTGGGCATGCTGGTAAAGGACCACTAGAATCCAGCAGCCTGGACCCCTTTCTTTGTAGTCAAGAAAGGCAGGAAAAGGGGTGCAGGACTGCTACATCGGTGAGCATAACTAATTCGATAAGCAGAGGTCCATGAGTGGTTACACACCCTGGAAAGGAATAAGCATTAGGACCATAGAGGACGCTCTAGGATTAATGCACATCGGAAAATGACTGGGGTCCTGGCATCCCTATGTTCTTTTTTCAGATGGGAAACATTCTCCCCAAGGCAAAAATGTCCCTAAGATGTATTATGGAGAATTCGGCCCAGTCAGAGTGCATGTACCTTTTTCCCTTTCAGACTTGAAGCAAATTAAAATAGACCTAGGTAAATTATCAGATAACCCTGATGGCTATACTGATGTTTTACAAGGGTTAGGACACTCCTTTGATCTGACATGGAGAGATATAATGTTACTGCTGGATCAGATACTAATCCCAAATGAGAGAAGTGCCGCCATAACTGCAGCCCGAGAGTTTGGCGATCTGTGGTATCTCAGTCAGGTCAATGATAGGATGACAACAGAGGAAAGAGAACAATTCCCCACAGACCATCAGGCAGTTCCCAGTGTAGACCCTCATGGGGACACAGAATCAGAACATGGAGATTGGTGCCACAGACATTTACTAACTTGCATGCTAGAAGGAGGGAGGAAAACTAAGAAGAAAGCCTATAAATTATTCAATGATGTCCACTATAACACAAAGAAAATCCTACTGCCTTTCTGGAGAGAATAAGGGAGGCACTGAGGAAGTGTACTTCTCTGTCACCTGACTCTATTGAAGGCCAACTAATCTTAAAGGGTAAGTTTATCATTCAGTCAGCTACAGACATTAGAGAAAAACTTCCAAAGTCTGCCTTTGTCCCGGAGCAAAACTTAGAAACCCTATTGAACTTGGCAACCTCGGTTTTTTATAATAGAGATCAGGAGGAGCAGGTGGAATGGGACAAACCAGATAAGAAAAAGGCCATCACTTTAGTCATGGCCCTCAGGTAATTGCACTGTGGAGGCTCTGGAACAGGGAAAGGCTGGGCAAAATTGAATGCCTAATAGGGGTTGCTTCCAGTGCGGTCTACAATGACACTTTAAAAGAGATTGTTCAAATAGAAATAAGCTGCCCCCTCGTCTGTGCCCCTTATGTCAAGGAAATCACTGGAAGGCGCACTGCCCCAGGGGATGAAGGTTCTCTGAGTCAGAAGTCACTAACCAGATGATGCAGCAGCAGGACTGAGGGTGCCCAGGGCAAATGCCAGCCCATGCCATCACCCTCACAGAGCCCCGGGTATGCTTGACCATTGAGGGCCAGGAGGTTAACTGCCTCCTGGACACTGGTGCGGCCTTCTCAGTCTTGCTCTCCTGTCCTGGACAGCTGTGCTCCAGATCTGTCACTATCCGAGGGGCCCTAGGACAGCCAGTCACCAGATACTTCTCCCAGCCACTACGTTGTGACGGGGAAATTTACTCTTTGCACATGCCTTTCTAATTATGCCTGAAAGCCCCACTCCCTTGTTAGGGAGAGACATTCTAGCAAAAGCAGGGGCTATTATACACCTGAACATAGGAGAAGGAACACATGTTTGTCATCCCCTACTTGAAGAAGGAATTAATCCTGAAGTCTGGGCAGCAGAAGGACAATATGGATGAGCAAAGAATGCCCTTCCCGTTCAAGTTAAACTAAAGGATTCCACCTCCTTTCCCTACCAAAGGCAGTACCCCCTTAGACCCAAGGCCCAACAAGGCCTCCAAAAGACTGTTAAGGACCAAAAAGCCCAAGGTCTAGTAAACCCATGAAATAGCCCCTGCAATTCTCCAATTTTAGGAGTACAGAAGCCTAACAGACAATGGAGGTTAGTGCAAAATCTCAGGCTTATCAATGGGGCCATTGTCCGTCTACACCCAGCTGTGCCTAACCCTTGTAGCCTGCTTTTCCAAATACCAGAGGAAGCAGAGTGGTTTACAGTCCTGGACCTTAAGGATGCCTTTTTCTGCATCCCTGTATCTTTAACCTCCTTGTTAAGTTTGTCTCTTCCAGAACTCTTCCAGAATCGAAGCTGTAAAATTACAAATCATTCTTCAAATGGAGCCCCAGATGCAGTCCATGACTAAGATCTACCATGGACCCCTGGACTGGCCTGCTAGTCCATGCTCCTATGTTGATGACATCGAAGTCGCCCCTCCTGAGGAAATCTCAACTGCATGACCCCTACTACACCCCAATTCAGCAAGAAGCAGTTAAGAGCAGCCATCTGCCAACCTCCCCAACAGCACTTGGGTTTTCCTGTTGAGGGGGGGGCATTGAGAGATAGGACTAGGTGGATTTCCTAGGCTGACTAAGAATTCCTAGGCCTAGCTGAGAAAGGTAACCACACCTACCTTTAAACACGGGGCTTGTAACTCAGCTCATACCCAACCAATCAGGTAGTAAAGAGGGCTCACTAAAATACAAATTTGGCTAAAGTAGTAGGTAAAGAAATAGTCAAATCATATGTCACCTGAGAGCACAGGGGGAGGGACAATGTGATCAGGATATAAATCCAGGCATTTGAGCAGGGAGCGGTAACCCCCTTTGGGTGCCCTTCCATTTTATGGGAGCTCTGTTTTCACTCTACTAAATCTTGCAACTGCACACTCTTCTGGTCCATGTTTGTTACGGCTTGAGCTGAGCTTTCGCTCGCTGTCCACTACTGCTGTGCGCTGCTGTCCCAGACCCGCCGTTGACTTACACCCTCCAGATCTGGCAGGATGTCTGCTGTACTCCTGATCCAGTGAGGTGCCCATTGCTGCTCCCGATCAGGCTAAAGGCTCGCCATTGTTCCTGCATGGCTAAGTGCCTGAGTTTGTCCTAATTGAGCTGAACACTAGCTGCTGTGTTCCATGGTTCTCTTCCATGATCTGCAGCTTCTAATAAAGCTATAACACTCACTGCATGGCCCAAGGTTCCATTCCTTGCAATCCATGAAGCCAAGAACCCCAGGTCAGAGAACAAAAGGTTTGCTGCCATCTTGGGAGTGGCCCGCCCCCATCTTGGGAGCTCTAAGAACAAAGACCCACCTGCAACACTTTCTAATGTTTACAATTTTTAAGTTCTGTTCATATTCACAATCTTAACTCTAGAGTGAGTGACTCCTAGTTAGTTCTGAGAATTGCAAGAAGAAATAAACAGTAACTTTTGCTGAATGAATTGTTAAATAAGTATGTATCATAGACATCAGAGAAAATACGTCCATTCTTTCCTTTTTCCCCAGTGGAAACATGATGACAAAACTGATTTCCTTTGATAGCTACACTTGCGATATCCTTCCTGACGTGCTTTGGTTCTGTGTCCCCACCCAAAACTCATGCTGAATTGTAATTCCCAGTGTTCGAGCAGGGGACTGTTGGGAGGTGATTAATCACAGGGGCAGACTTCCTCCTTGCTGTTCTCATGACACAGTTCTCATGAGATCTGGTTGTTTGAAAGTGTGTAGCACATTTCTCTCTCTGTCTCTCTCTCTTTCTGTCTCTTATTTCTCTGTCTCTCTCTCTCTCTCCTGCTCTGCCATGTGAGGATGGCACTTGCTTCCCTTTCACCTTCCACCGTGACTGCAAGTTTCCTGAGGCCTCCCTAGAAGCAGAAGCCTATATAGACCACAGAACCATGAACTGATTAAACCTCTTTTCTCTATAAATTACCCAGTTTTAGTTTTCTTTATTGCAGTGTAAGAAGCAACTACAGAAAATTGGTACCAGAGAAGTGGGGCATTGGTATAAAGATATCTGAAAATGTGGAAGCAGCTTTGGAACTCAGTAATGGGTAGAAGTTGGAACAGTTTGGAGGGCTCAGAAGAAGACATGAAGATGAGGGAAGGTTTGGAACTTCCTAGAGACTTGTTGAATGGTTTTGACCAAAGTGCTGACAGTGATATGGACAGAGATGGCCAGGCTGATGGAATCTCAGATAGAGATGAGAAACTTCTTAGGAACTAGACTAAAGGTCACTTTTGCTATGCTTTATTAAAGAGACTGGTGGCAATGCGCTCCTGTCCTAAGGATCTGTGGACCTTTGAACTTGAGAGAGATAAGTTGGGTATCTGACGGAAGAAATCTCTAAGCAGCAAAACATTCAAGAGGTGCTCTGTTTGCTTCTAACTGTGTACTCTCAAATGCATGAGTGAAGAGATTATCTGAAACTAGAACTTAGATTTAAAAGGGAGACAGAGCATAAAAGTTTGGAAAATTTGCAGCTTGACAATGTGATAGAAAAGAAAAACCCATTTTCTGGGAAGGAATTCCAGCCTGCTATAGAAATTTGTGTAAATAAAGAGGAGCCAAATGTTAATAGTCTTGACAATAGGGAAAATGCCTCCAGGCATGTCAGAGACCTTTACAGCAGTCCCTCCCATCACAGACCTGAAGGCCTAGAAGGGAAAAATAGTTCTGTGGGCCAAGTCCAGAGCCTCACTGCTCTGTGCAGGCTTGGGACACTGTTTCCTGTGTCTCAGCCACTCCAGCTCCAGTCGTGGCTGGATATATATCTCAGCCCATTGCTCTAGAGTGTGCAAACTGAAAACCTTGGTGGCTTCCATGTGGTGTTTAGCCTGCTGGTGCACAGAGGGCAAGAGTTGAGGCTAGGAAGCCTCCACTTGGATTTCAGAGGATGTATGGAAACACCTGGATGTCCAGGTGGAAGTCTGCTGCAGAGGCAGAGACCTCATGAAGAACCTTAGAGCTGTGCAAAAGGAAATTGTGGGGTTGAAGTCCTCACACAAAATCCCTACTGCAGTACTGCCTAGTGGAGCTGTGAGAAGAAGATCACCATCCTTTAGACCCCAGAATAGTAGACCCAGCAACAGCTTGCACCATGAGCCTGCAAAAGCCACAGACACTCAATGCCAACCTGTGAAAGCAGCCATGGGGACTGTACCCTGCAAAGCCACAGGGGCAGAGCTGCCTAAGGCCTTGGTAGCCCACCCCTTGCATCAGCGTGGCCTGAATGTGAGACATGGAGTCAAAGGGGATCATTTAGGAGCTTTAAGATTTAATGACTGCTCTGCTGAGCCTCAGACTGGCATGCGACCTGTAGTCCCTTTGTTTTGGCCAATTTCTCCCTTTTGGAATGGGAGCATTTATCCGATGCCAGTACTCCCATTGTATCTTGGAAGTAACTAGAGTGTTTTTCATTTCACAGACTCATAGGCAAAAGGGACTCGCCTTGCCTCAGATGAGACTTTGGACTTGGACTTTTGAGTTAATGCTGGAATGAGTTAAGATGTTGAGAGACTGTTGCGAAGGCATGCTTGTGTTTTGAAGTGTGAGAAGGACTGGAGATTTGGGAAGGACCAGAGGTGAAATGATATGATTTGGCTCTGTGTTCACACCCAAATCTCATGTTGAATTGTAATTCCCAGTGTTGGAGGAGGGGCCTATTGGGAGACAATTGAATCATAAGGGCAGACTTTCCCCTTGCTGGTCTTATGATAGAATTCTCATGAGATCTGGTTGTTTGAAAGTGTGTAGTACCTCCCCCTTCTCTCTCCCTCTCTTGCTCCACTATGTGAGGATGGCACTTGCTTCCCCTTCCCCTTCCACCCTGATTGTAAGTTTCCTGAGGCCTCCCAGAAGTGGAAGCCTGTGCAGCCCACAGAACTGTGAGCTGAACAAACTTCTTTTCTTTATAAAGTACCCAATTTTAGGTATTTCTTTACAGTAGTGCAAGAACAGACTAATGCACTTCCCTATTGACAGTCGTACTTACTATATAACTCTATATTTTTGTCTGGAAAAATTGAAATAATGTCTTCAAGACACAATGAATATCATGATAGTTATCACATTCAAGTATTGTCAGAATGATTTCTACATACTACATGGTACATAATTGTTTGCTTTTTTAGATAAATATATGTTGGTGTATTTGGTGAGTGCTTATATATTCCATATCTTAAGACCAGAACCTGGACTTTAATAATGAGTTACTATGTGAAAATTCATATATGCCATGTTATTCAATTTGGAGCTAATGCATATCTGAGTACATTCAAAATATTCTATTTTAAGTGTCAGTGAATTTAGCAATTAGAATGTTTAAATTTCCAGGTTTCTGCTGGAGTTTTGAATAGCTGTGCTCCAGAATGAGCAGTATCTATATAATTGCTACTATTTAATTGAAAAATGATAATGCAGTACAAATAGTCCTATTTTTAAAGCTAATGTCAAAACCTTCAGTATATTTAGGTCAAAATTGAGAAAACAGTATGGATCATATGATTTATTTTATAGACTAGCTACAGCTTTAAATTAATTTCTAGATAATTTTCTTCACAGTACCAAGATATTTTCTTCATGTGAACAAGAGTCAGTTAGCAGGATGTTCATTAACATTTGTTTATTTTTTGAAAAAAATAAACAAAGGTTTGCTAAAATAGTTCAAAAAATATTTTTACTGAATGCTATTAGGAATTTTAAACAACTAATTACTGCTTGTATGCAAGTTTAGTGAAACCTAGTAAATATCAGATCTATGGATCTGCCTATTAAACAAATACTCTTGCTTTATATCAGTCTTACATATTCTATGTTTACGTAGAAACATGTTTAAATAAACAGGTAATAAAAGGATAACTGTTAAATAAGTAATTCCCTTTAGTACTAAGTAATGAAATACAATAATTATGTCCACCTTTAATCTGCACTTATACCTTGTTTCAATTCTTGAGAAGTTAATTTTTAAGTGCATATATTCTAAATAAATATGTGGGATGTTTGTGGAGTTAAATTATCTTTGAATGATTGCTTTCCAAAGTTGGTTATGTATAGTATAACTAAGGAAATACTTATTCAAATGTCATAAAATAAATTTTTGAACACTTAGGAAGATTTTGTTCAAATACAGAAATTCAAAATGAGGAAGACATACAAATGTGTAAGAATTTACAGTGATTATAAAATCTTATCTCAGCTACTAAAGATATCTTGACTAGCTGGATTCCATTGATCTACCATAAAGCTTTGTCAACTAAAGCTTTTTTTTAAATTGATTCTCCATTTTGTCTTCTCATTTTCTCAACAGTGCACAGTAGGAATCACTGTCTATAGACAGAAAAGAGGATCTGGCTGTAGGCATACAAATAAAACAAAGAGGCCCCCATTAAAGAAAAAAAAACCTGCTATTCCTATTTGATCTTAAAATTATTGATATTGTCAATCAGTTACAGACACCGAGTTCCATTTAAATCTACAATAAGTATAATGTTGCAGTTGTATTGCTGATCATTTTAAAAGTTAAAGAAATCTACAAGATAATGTGATGTAATGTTAATATCATTTTGACAGTCTATGGTATATCGGTACAAATTCTATTTCAAAAATGTAAAATCAGTCAAGAATCCCTTGGAATCAGAAAAATCAGGACATCTGTCTAGAGCTTAGCTCCATGTGGTTAAGAGAGTGAAGGTTCAACATGGGTGTCTATCTGGTCTCCTTTGTTTTCTTTAGTTTAAAGGGAGAATATTAGTAATGAAGAAGACAGAAGAAAGGAAACATAAGGTACTGGACTGAGCTGCAAGTTGAAAATGGTTTGCAGGAATGCTCAGTGTTGGTTAAAGTGAAGAGAAACACAACTGGCATATTTCTGGAAACATGTAGCTTTCACTTAACACGTAAAACTGGCAGATTCCAAATCATAATGTTGATCCTCACCACTTTTTGCTTCACCCTTCCACCATTAGATTAAATGTGGACAATTTCTGGTGCATTTGTAACAATTCAACAGCATTTCACCTTCACTTATATCCAAGCCTTTTAGCTCATTAGAAAAGCTGACCCTCTACTTACAAGGCTAACTTATTTCACTTCGCTAGTCTTTCCTTCATACAGTGGGAGAGAGTTGCTATTTCTTTTCTAATAGGGTCAGTAGCATTTTGGAACTTATTTTCACTTAAAATACAAAGGGCTATGCACTGAGTAAGCAGAGAAACATATGCTAATCCCATACAGGCAGAACATACACAAGGTCTTAAGTTGATGCCCTTCCATGGTTTTCATTGCAGTTTGAATCCGCAATCCTGAGCCTGATTAACCTCAGGACATGCATGGTTATTGCAACTAACCTTACATCAGGTCTCTGAAAGTTTCATCAAAAAGGACCAAATTACTTATTCAAGGTGTTCCTATCATTCTCTTTGAATTTCTTAATCCCCAAATGGATTTCATATATAAATCTCTTATTTAATTTTGGTAAAGGTAATGCAGATCTCATGAGTGTTAAAAGAGATAGATTTGGGAATCAGTAGTACTCCATAGAGCATGTTTAAATCTATATTTTTAGTTACTGAAATTGTGAACAATTGCCAGAATCATCATTATAAATATATGGCTAGTGTAAAGGATAGATAGTCTCAAAATCAAATCTATAGCCTTTGAAAACAATATTTGTAATATCCTTAATTATTTTCACAAAATAACACTTCAAAATAGTTTATATTTGGGGATTTTTTTCTATTAGAAGACATTGTTTATGCAGATATGATGCAAAACCAGTTCATGAGTTAAGTTATGTATGTTTTCCATTGGTTGGTGAAAAAAAAATTAAAAGTTAAACTAACTGTATTTTATTAACTGCAGCTATAATCTAACTCAAAAGACAAAAAAAAAAAAAAAAAAAATCAGAGAAGCTTAACAAGCTTGGTTTCATAGTACCAGGTAGAAAAAAAAAAAAAAGTGGTTGTTGATCTGGTCTCCTTGACCAGATGAGCAGTTCTTATTTATTAGTTTCTTTAAGTTTTATGCAGAAAATTATGTACAAAAGAAATCAACAAACTAAATTTTTGTTAGAGCTTAATTTTTATATATAATTTGTATTTGCATAAGAATTTCTAGCTTACAAATAGTTCTTACATATGCCATTTTAGTTAATACTTACAAGGCTGTGATTTACCATAGAAAATATTATTCCTATTTTATGTATGAGAAGGAAAATGAGGCTTAGGAAAATTGTGATTTAAACAAGGCAGTTATACAACTGCAAAGTGGAAAATCCCATCTTTTTACTCCTACTCAGGGGTTATTCCCACAAAACCAGAATGTTTTTCTGTTTATAATATAACCACAAGTAACAAAAATTAAATGCTTTGATTTTAATAGCTATAAAATTTGCTATGCGGAAGAAACAAAGAAACACATTTTGAAGTGCTCTAGAAGAAATAAACAGATTTCTAAAATGCTATTAAAAAAAGTAATAGTACATCCTGCCTTCATAGCTTTGGGATATCAGGAATATTAGCATTAACATGGTAAAAACATGTAACCTAGGAAAGAGGGAAAGGCCAGGAAGAGGACTGGACGATCCAAAAGAAGGTGGATCAATCAAAATAGAAATTGATAGCGAGAAAATCCTTGGAGAGAACAGAGCTACATAAAGCAGAGAAAACTGGAGCTAAGCAAACAAAAAAGGAAAGAAAGAGGATATAAAAATAACAGACAAAATATATGTGAAGGACATTCTGAACTGAAAATGAAAGAACTCAAATATAAAAAAATGATTAAATGCATGTGGGTATTAACACTGTCACTCTAAAATGTCCACTAATAAAAACGAGGAAGGATTATTTATTTGATATTCTCTTACAATGAGAAAAGCTGAAAATTTGGTTCTAAGAAATTTACCACAGACCAAGAATAGACATTTCTCTTTCTGGAATCTTGAGAAAAATGGAAGCCAAAAAGAAAGATGCACCATGAAGGGCAACATTGAAAGAGAGGCAGGAGCCTGCAAAAATAGTATCAATAAGGCTAACCCACAGAGTAAGCCGAGGCTTTTGGAAAGCACTAAAGACAATTTAAATATAATTTCTAAGAAAGACTGAGCAAGGGATAGGTCTGATTCCTGGGCCAGATGGTGTAATATCAGCAGATGACATTGGAAGGACTAAACTCCTATTTTGCTTCTGTTTTCTCAATCAAGAGAAAAAATGATCTTCAAACTCCAAAGGGTAGGACAAACAAGGAAATCAAATCCCTAGATAAGTGAGGAGATAGTAAGAGAGCACTTAGCTACTTAAATGAGCTCACATTACCAGCTCCAGATTAATTACATCCCCAAGGACTGAAATAACTTGTAGTTGGACTCTGACTCATCTCATGAATTCTCTGGCTCTTCTCTACCTCCACTGCTATTCTCCAGCCCAGACACTCATCATCTTTCTGCTAGATTATTTTAACGACCTTATATCCAGTCTGCTTGGATACAGCCTTTCTTCACTGAGATCAAATCATCACAGTCTCTAAAATGAACTTTCCAGAAACACACACATAATCTTGTGCCTCTCTTACCTAAGCATACCCCTGTATGTCTCCAGTTTCTACAAATACACTTTTTAGAATATTATATTAGGCAGGACTTCCCCATTGTAACCCCAGCTTGCCAGTCCGAGGTTATCTCTCATCCTTTGATCACTCATTCCATAACCAAGCTAGACTACTGTTCAGTAGTCTAGGTCAGTAGTACTGGTTATGCTCACAGCTGCTTCCTTATCTTGGTACATGCTCTCTCTTCTACCTAAAATATCCTTTCTGGCTTCCCTGATCCCTTTGGATTCATCAAGACCCAGGTTAATGGTAAGTCCCTTTTTTAGTTTGCTCTAGGTCTCAAAGTAGAATAAATTCTATACCTTTCTGTCTTCCTTAGGAGATAGCTTTCTTCTCAAAGTGATTGAGTAAGATTTCTTGATATTCGAATCTTACAGGTCTGATGTTAAATATTTGTTGAGTTAAATGTAATTGTTATTATGCAACTCAGTGTTTCCACAATTGCTTGGAAAATCATGAGAAAGAAGAAATCATTAATATCTTTGATTCCTAAAATTATACTTAGTATTTTTAAGTAGCAAATTGTTATTATAAAACTTTAAATATTACGTAAGTTCAAGTGGTATAAATTAATATCTTTGTTCTTCTCTCTCTTCATCATGTGACCATCCCTGTAACTAGGGGTAACCATCTATGTCTGTGTATGTGTGTGTGTGTCTAAGTTGACACATAAACACATGTAAATCTACTTCACTGTTTAAAAAGTTACATAACATTCCTTAGAGATGAACACAACATGTTTTATTATCACATGGGAAGAGAGAGAGAAAAGGGAAGAGATTATTACTCACATACTGTTGTCCTTTTCCACTGGGGCAACTTATCAATGAGTTTATACTTAGGAGTGAGAATGCCATAGGAAAACTAAGTCTGTTTTTTTTAGTCAACCTAAGTTCTCTTGAAGCTATTATAGTGTAAGCATCTTTCTGTACTGAGAGTAATTCTATTTTTTAAGAGATTTTCAGATATGCTTTTCACTAACTTTAGAACCTAAGTTCCATGAAATATGCAGCTCCAGTATATGAAAACTCCTAAAATGAGTACTATATAAATATATGTATTTATGCATTTTTGTTTTTTATTTTTGCAAGATGAATTTCTAGAAATCAGATTGCTGAGTCAAAAGACATATGCATTTAAAAATTTTATACTTGTAAAGAACTAGAACTGATTTGATCATGTTATTCATATATTTTTGATTAATGAATGGATGTCCACCTAGAAAATCATCTCTCTAAATTTTGCTTCAGCCTCATATTAGCTCTCATTTTCTTAGACCTTGTATTGAAAATATCAAAATATACTTGTGAAATAAATGTATTATAAAAGAGTGAAGATGACACTAATGCTCTAATAAAACAAGATAAAAACAACTTGATACGTTTGAATAATAAAACCAATTAAGAATAAAACAGGAATCAATGAAAGTATGCAGAGAGTCACAAACAATTCAGTGGAAAAATGCTCAGAAGTTTCAACTGACTAAATTTCTGCCCAGTCAATCAACATGTAATACATTTTTAGGTTATGTTTATATAGTATCTAGAATGTGAATAGTACAAATTTCATTACTTCTCAGAAAGCAAACTTCATCTGGCTGGGCTTGGTGGCTCACACCTGTAATCCCAGCACTTTGGGAGGCTGACACAGGTGGATCATTTGAGTCCAAGAATTCGAGAGCAGTCTGGACAATATGGTGAAACCTCATCTCTACCAAAAATACAAAAAGTTAGCTGGTTGTGGTGGCACACACCTGTGGTCTCAGCTACTTGGGAGGCTGAGGTAGGAGGATCCCTTGATCCTGGAGGCAGAGGTTCCAGTGAGCCATGATTGCATCACTGCACTTCAGCCTGGGTGACAGAGTGAGACCCTATCCAAAAAAAAAAAAAAAAAAAAGACAGAAAGAAAGGGAGGAAGGAAGGAAGGAAGGAAGGAAGGAAGGAAGAAAGAAAAGAGAAGAGAAGAGAAGAGAAGAGAAGAGAAGAGAAGAGAAGAGAAGAGAAGAGAAGAGAAGAGAAGAGAAAAGAAAAGAAGGAAGGAAGGAAGGAAGGAAGGAAGGGAAAGAAGAAAGAAAGAAAGAAAGAAAGAAAGAAAGAAAGAAAGAAAGAAAGAAAGAAAGAAAGAAAGAAAGAAAGAAAGAAAGAAAGAAAGAAAGAAAGAAAGAAAGAAAGAAAGAAAGAAAGAAAGAAAGAAAGAAAAAGAAAAGAAGACTTCACCTGGAATATTGCCTCTCCCTCCCCACACCACATTTTAGGATGGACATTTTCAAACTGAAACCTGCTCAAAAGAATGATGATCAATAATAAGAAAGGTCTCAAAATCATATCAAAAGAGAAATAGTTAAAATAATTGTGTAATTGTCTCCTTCAATAGAAAGAGAAAATGATCACAAATAATGCAGAGGTTTTTGAGTGTTTGAAAATCTGTCTTTAAGGAGAAAACCATCGTAGTTTGTGAAGCTTCAGAGTCGTGGATAGAAATGTCAGAGCAACCAATTTTAACACTAATACAGAAAAAAATTTAGCATTTAGAAATTTCCTAAAATGGAAAAAAAGAAAATGAAGGTATTCATGTAAAGTAGTGAGTTGTTTTACTCTCTAGCAAGGCTAAATGTCTCCACCAGTGTTTTAGTTGGGGCTTCTATGCTCAGTATTACTTTGGGCTTGATGTCTTTTAGTAGCCCTTTCATCCAAGATTTTGATAAAACTGAACACAACCATCACAATAGCTGATGTTATAGAGAGTTTATAACGTGCCTGTCATGTGTTCTTTAAATCTACCATATGAATATTTTATTTAATTCTAACAATAATCCTGTGTGGTACGTAAGATTATTATTATCCCTAAGGCTTAGAAATATCACTGATTTGTGTCCCTAGTTTTGCAACCAATAAGTGGCTGCCCCAGGACTGAACTCAGGTTGCCTGGCTCTGTGTCACTGCTTTTCAGCCTCATGATATACCACTCCTCACAGGTGGAACACACATTTTGTCATGTGGTGAGTCACTTTTTAACAGGTTCAGATGAGTGAATGCTAGTGATTGCATATTGTCCTTTTTTTTTTTCTTCCGAGACAAAGTTTCACTCTGTTGCCCAGGCTGTAGTATAGTGGCACCATCTCATCTCACTGCAATCTCTACCACCTGGCTTCAAGTGATTCTCCTGCCTCAGCCTCTTGAGTAGTTGGGATTACAGGCACATGCCATCATACCTGGCTAATTTTTTGTATTTTTAGTAGGGATGGGGTTTTACCATGTTGGCCAGGCTGGTCTCGAACTCCTGACCTCAAGTTATCTGCCCTCTTTAGCCTCCCAAATTGCTGAGATTACAGGCATGAGCCACTGTACCTGGCTGCATGTTGTCCTTTAATAAGCCCCAGTGCCATTATTGTTCTACTATGTTTATTAAATGTCTGCATTGTATCAGGTGTTCTAAGAATAAAAGCTGCGGATTCTGTTTTGTTAGAGACCCTAACCATCTCTTCAACCCTTATATTTTTGCTCTGAAAAGTTAACTTCCCAGGTTAATGATATTCTTTTTGTCTCTAACTGGCACACAGTAGTAATTCAGGAAATATTCAAGGACGAGCTAGCTGCATGCTCATTTGTACTTTGGAGTACAGGCTATGACGACAGCAGTGGTTTGGAATTGTTCTCTGCCAATCGTAATTCATGTGGCTTTGAGTTAGATCTTAACTTATCGAGGTATAATTTTATTTACCTGTAAAACAGAATAATAATAGTCACAACATTTGGGACCCAAAATGTAGATTAAATGATACAGAGCTATAGTGAAGATTACATGAGGAAACACATAGAAGGTTCTTAGCACAGTAACTGACACATGGTAAATGCTCAATGAGTGTTAACCATTATTGTGATGATGGAGATGATGACATCTGTCAGTATAATGCCTTACATTTGAGATCCATGGAAAACAGAATGCACGTGAGCACCCACGCATACTGCAAATCTTGATAATAATAAACATTATTGTGCATATGTTTCTACAAAGCAGTTAACATAAGTTCCATATTGCAATAACTTCTAAAATGGTCTATTACCAAAAAGTATAGTTCTCGGTACCAAGCAAAGTTCCATAAATCATTAAAAATTCTCATCCCCACTGAGTCTCTCTGTGACACCTCCAGCAGCTCAGCAGTCATTCACGGGCCCAGCAGCTTGAAGGTCGGAGATGCAGCGTCTCCAGGTGCCAGGGTCACTTCCGCATTTAACCCCTAGTCCAGTCAGTTTAAGACGACGCAGATTTGCTCTCTCCTTTGAGACAGGACCCAGCAGGTCTTTTAAGATGGTTATCCCCAGGGAACAGAAACTTACTCCAGCACAAGCTAACCAACCACGTCAAATAAGGGCAGACGAAAGACAGTCCCCTGTGTCCCACATGTGAATGTTCTGGAAGTAATGAGAAAGCCTTGAGTATGTTATGACAAATAAGAGGAAAATAACACAAAAGAGGGCAGTGAGGATGGTTTTGCAGACAGATGGGCCACTGTGGTTGGTTGTCAGAATCTTGAGCAGTTTCTTAAACCTTATGGCCAGAGTAGCAAACAGTTTCAGGGAAAGGAAAATGGCTTTGGGAAGGTCATCTTCTCAGGCAGATATTTAGGATTTATGTGATGCTTGTGTTCCCCCATTTACACACAGCGAAGCGATAAAGCTGAAAGCCTAATCTTCATTCCTTCATATAAACATCTCGGGCATTTAAGAAAAAGAGAAATAGATTAAGATTTAAAACCTATTGTACTCCTTTCTACATGCCATTTTCAATTTGTTTATTGTAGTCTTGAATATCTTTTATAATTAAACTTTTTATTTGGACATATAGGAATTAGAACAATTTTTAAATTGTGGCTCTTGTTTTATTTTAACTCTCCTTTTCAATCTATGAATTAATTTAAAGTGAACCTGCAAAGATGCAACCTAACAAGATATGTGCCATCCCTTTCTTTCCATCTAAAAGGATTTTTCTAAATTATGTTTTCATGAGAAATGTTAGGAAGCACTTGGATATATGGATGTATTTGTTTTCCTCTTATACACACACATATATATTTATATATAATATATTATATGTTTATATATGTATATAAATATACATTTAATATATTATTTTAATATTATATAAATATATCACATACATTTATATGAGCCCAGTAGAAATCATTTATGAAAAGATGTAGTCCATGATATTCACACTCTCTCACTGGTAAGGATACTTGACATAGATCACATATATCAAGTATCGATGTAGGATGGATGTATCTATTTTATACATCCTCTTCTTCTACAAAGAAGGAATGTATAAGATATCCCAGGTACTACCACTTCACATAAACTCAATGATTAAATCATTGACTTACATATGCTGACATTATGGGGCAGAAATACATCTATTTACAAAGATTAAAATGTACAGAAAACATCAGATAGAAGTGGGAAGTTTGCAAAATGGAAAGTTACAGAATAGAGTTCAGCTCTTTTGGATTGCAATAGAATTTAATTCTTGGCGGAACAAAAGGACCTTTGAATCTTTGATAACTTTAAAACCTTCCAAAATAGAAGGTGGAACTTTTCAATCAACTTCTACATATACATTTTAAAAGCCCTGATATCTTAGTACTTGCACATTTTTCTTCTGGCTGTCTTTCATTTTAACTTTGATGAAATAGAAGTATAAAATAGTAGTTACCACAATGTATTAGTTTCAATGCTGTGCTGATGGGTAATTGTAGAAAACACAGAGAAATGTACTCCACCTCTAGGATAAGATAATACTCCCATAGCCTGCTTTCATTTCCACAAAGATTTACTGCTCTCCCACCAGTTATGTGCCTGTTCCTTTGCTAGCTAATGTGTGATGACTGAAGCATTCTTTGCTTTCAAGGATGGAGCTTGTGTTCTATGAAGAGAGAAAACAAGTACACAAATAATGGTGCACAAGGCAGAATCTAGTAGGTACCAAAGAGAAGTACATTATGAGAGTAGGATCAAACCTATAAAATCAGTCTGTCTAACCTACCTCATTTTACAGACGAGGAAATGAGGCCAAGAGTAAAAGTGTCTAGTTTCAGTTCACACCACCAGTATGGAAAGTCCTTTTAATATCAAATCAGAGTTTCTTTCAATTTAAACTACATTACCATTTTTGAGGAAATTAAATAACTTTAGTTTTTCTTAGGCTTTGCCATGTTATACTTTAAGGCAAGAGTATAAAAATAATGTATACCAAAACTCATTCTAGACACTGTAAAATATGTGGGATGAATTAAAATTTGGCTTAGCAAAGTAAACGTAATGTTACAACTTTCAAACCCCATTATTCTTATGTTTGATGCATGTTACAAAGTGGTTGTGAAAATCAAAATTGTTAGTGGAGAAAAGCAGCAAACCCCTATAGATAGGTCATACCAAGAACACTACTTTTGTTGTTCATAGCTGTCTGAAATTTAACTTGGATTCCTGAAAGTAAAGGTTGCCAATTTCTTTAAATCTTTGTGGACTTTCATATGAATGTAGTTTTACACTCAGTGAATGTAGATTGGAATACATATAAAATAACAAAATGCTACTATGAATTCTGGAGCACTTTTAAATTATAAAATACAGAAGAATCTATGGACATCTGATAAAAAGGTAGTACGTGTGTTTACTCTGCCATATATATTCCTTCAAAAATGCAGACTTTACTTGAAGGTGATATTAACCCCAATCATTTATTCATTCATCATTGATTCATTCCTTCAGGGAAAACTGATCTCATTGTAGTTACAAGACAAAGTATTAATAAGGCATGTGTTTTAAGTTATTTTTCTTTAAAATATGTGTTTAAAGTTATTTTTCTAGTATACAAATAGTTTCATTTCTCCGTATTTTTTCAACTGGATTGCCTTGTGACTAGAGGAATAGAGTGTCTGTGGAATTTTCTGTGGAACAAAGCAAAGATAGAAAACATACTTGTTTCGCAGGATAACATCACTTTTCTTGTGTATTTCACAGAAGGTGCTAAAAATCACGTATATCAAGTATCCTTACCAGTGAGAGACCGTGAATACCATGGACTACAAGATCTGCTCACTACTGACCTCTACCGGGATCAAAATATCCTGAAACTCATTTTTAAATAAGCGGGTATATAGCTCTAAGGGAAAGGACAGAAGCTGAACCGTCTGCAGAACACTAATGGGTACTCATCTTTAATTCAGATTGGCAAGACATGTAGATCCCTTTAATGGCAAGAGATTTGAACTCTACCATGTGTCATGTTTACTTGGCAGAGATCATTTATAGGTTGGCATGGAATACATTTACCCCAGTTACAAAATCCTAGTAACATCTGTTGATATGAAGTGTTCATTTATTTCTGATTTCCCAGTGCTTCTAGTAGATCTACATGCATTTTGAACTTACTAAATTTTGAAGAAATGAGCAGCCTCATAGGCATTCCATAGTTATTCGTTCAGTGATCTTTTTGTCTTTGCTGGGACTTTGGTTCCCTGGTGACAACAACAAACCAATAGAAATGGGGACAAGGCCAATCTGTGCCCATGAAAACTCACATTTTTTTTTTTTTAAAAGATTACAATCAGGTTTTTTTCTGTGATAACTGAGGTATATATTTACCATAATTTAAACAGACAGTATTGCAATTGTCTGTTTGCTTTGACTTTCAATCAGATCATTTCTGGTTGGTTGTCTGAACATGGCCGGTCATGTTCCCTTTCTAAAATAAGTATAGTTGAAAAACAGTTCACTGATTCCAAACCATGCCTTTCACATTTGCAATTGGACTTGGATATCCAGGAAGATCTTTTTGGACTGTAGCAGATTATGGCTGCCCTCTAGTGACAAGACACTCCTGCTGTTTCAGCTTAGGTAAAATAGGGCATGTTTAAAACAGAGTCCTATTTTCTACTCAATCAGTGGGGTGAAAGAAATCTTGACAGAGATAATACAATAGATACATTGTTAATTATGCTGAAAATTAGTCTTATTCTAGGAAATGTAGACATATATGAAATGCATAAATGCAGATACGTATTCCTCAATCATAGCACTTTGGCTAACGTGCGTTTCTATAGAAGTCAACCATTTTCAAATTCAACTGTTATCAGTTAAATAATTCTATATTATTTCAATAATCATTGAACAAAGGTTAGGCTTTAAAATGCAGAAAAGCTAATTATCTTATCTTACAGCACTGTTAACTATTGAATCTTCATCCTATCTTCCTAACCTTTGTCCATCATATTTTTTTTTCCAGCAAAGAGAACATAGTCTGTTCATTTGACATGTAATTTGTATTTCCAACTAGCTTCAGACCAATTGCTTTTTTTTTTTCTCTAATTGCTAAAATGTCCAAAGTTGTATTTCGATGATCACACAGGCTTGGGTGCATCAGGCCTCATTTAAAATTCAACCAGCAAGATGGTAACTGCTCCAATCAATAATAGTGAAGCATAGTAATCCAGACCACAACTGTAAGTTGGCTTTCTTATTTCATATCACCTACAAGGTACAGATTGGCAATGTTTGATTTGATTAATTTCAAATTAAAGAAAAAACATAGAAGAGAAAGAAAAGAAACAATGCTCTTTGGGCTGCTGCTGATAGAGTTGAATCAAAATAAATCTCGTTGCCAACCAGACTAGAGAAAAATCGCCTCTTTGAAGGTTGACAGAAGAGCAAATCATTTTTCATTCACCACCTCATTTTTTTCCCCATCTCCAAACCATAAGACATTTTCTACAATGGATAGGTGTTGCTTTTCCTATAAAAAGTAAGTTTTCACTGCAAGTGTGAAAACCTAAAAATCATCTAACCATGGAGGGAAAAATTCTTTCTGGCCTGTATAAAATGATAAATTCTCCCTTTTTTAAAATACAATGAAGTATTTGACCCATATCACATACTGATGTGTGTGTAAATACACACACACACACACACACACACACATACACACACACTCCACACACATTCAGGATAGAAATGCACTAGGAAAAATTGTTGACTCTCAATTGCTGAAGTATCTAATGAAAAATATAGACATTAAAAGTTTGACTAGATAATCTACTCTGACTTTCCACATGGTCAGTCAGCCAAGTGGTCTACTGGATGATCTAAAATTAGTAGAGTAAATCCAATCGAGGGACTAATTCTAATTTGGGTATATGTTTTAAAACTTTGTAAGACGACAATTTGCTTTCTATTTGTCATCATTTCCTTTGTAGGAAAATATACTGTTTCTTCTGTACATTAAAACCAACAATGAAAGCCTTTTGGGAAACCAAATCCAAATTCCCTGGGCTTTGTGGCTATGCTAAAATGGCTAAAATCAACTGGCAGCAATACCAATATCTGTTTTTTGTTCATTCCTATAATTCCTAGAAGAAAATACTCATTTCATTACGGTTTAGTAAATATTTGTGGAGCTCTGATTCTGCATCAGATATATATATTTTTTTCTAGAGTTGAAAATACAGAGATTAGGTTTTTGCTCTCAGTGACATAAAAACACTTGCATATTGATATATTCAATCATAAGTATACATGTAATATAAAAACACAGTGTCAAATAGAGACTAATTCCCAGACAAGTTCTACTAGAAGTGATGACTTGATGGTGGCCAAGCCAACATTTTGAAGGATAAATAAGAAGTTTCTAATAAGATTAGAAAAAGTCACCCCATTTGGACAAAATGACGATTTAAAAAATTAATTATATCAATCCTGAAAGATGCTCTAGTATTCAAAATCTGTTGTAGTTTAATAAATACTTACATCAATAATCAGTTCTTAAAAACTAACTGATTTTTTAAACTCTTACTTTGTGCCACACCTAGATACTGGTGAAGAAAACTAAACAAAACATGATGCATGCCATAAACTGTTTAACTATTTATAAAACATGCAACTCCACCAAAATTGTAGTTAAGAAGTACATAAAGACAGAGAGAAAAGAGGAAAAGGCAAAAATAAAGGAATGATGCCAACACATTTTTGGAAGAGATAAGGCAAATGCAAAAGTGATAATACTGCAGAGTATAGAAAGTTACAATATAAATGCCTAAGGGAATAGATGACCAGGAAAAGCATGGCAGTTCACCCTTGTGAAATTCTGCCAGCCTCAAGGTTTGTAAGTACAGGTCATAGGAAAGGTGAGGGTGAAGTTCACACTAACAGCAGGGCATATGTTAGGAGTTTGTAAAGAGAAGAAATGGACCACACCAAGGTCCTGCCCTCAAGTCACACAACTGATACCCTATACAAAGTAGGGGCAAGGTTGAGGTCTGGGTTAAAAAATAAATAAAATGGAAATGAAATCTACATGCTGAACTATGAGATGCTAAACCACTTCCCTTCCATGCTTTCGGAGTATTGAAAAGCGTTACTTCTCCTCTCAGGCAGAAGATTCAAAGATTTTTCTCTAGAATACCTAAATAGTCCCAGAGAAAAGACTTCATATACAGACACTTTAGAGAGCTAAATAATTTTTTTTAAGTCAATTCAACTGATCATTCCGCAGTGAAACTCACAAGTCAATAAACCTCATATCCATACTCACAGAGCAATCAGCCTTTTAGTGTGTTTTTTTTTTTTTTTTTTAGTCTTAAGCATGAATAAAAGAGTCAAGCACAACTCGACACTTTTTCAGAAAGCCTTTGATAAGGAAAAAAAGTAATAGGAATAATCTCTCCTCAAAGGAAACTCACAAGAAAGATACCAGGCCAGGAAGAGAAGCCAATAACCATACCTTTAATATACCACAAAGATGAGAGAAAATATATTGCCTATAAAGCAAGAAAAGGAGGACATGAAATAGAATCATTTAGAAAATATAAAGGAGCTCTTGAAAATCAAAATTTTTATTAACAAAATAACAATTCAATATAAAGTTTATCAAGGTAGGAAATCTCCTAAATGGTAGAGCATAAAGATAAAGAAATAGAAACTAGAACGGGAAAAACATGAACATTAAGGTCATTCTAAGAAGATCAACCCCCTCTTAATAGTAAGTATAGAAAGAAAAGCAGGGGTTATTTGAGTGGATATATTATCAAATAAATAATACAAAAACATTTCTCAGAGCTAAGTATAGCAGTTTTAACACTACAAACAGTATTAATGGTCTAGCATAATACATTGAAAATGAACACACAAACACACACACACACACACACACCCCAAATATATATACAGAAAAAAAGTCACATACAAGGCAAGGAAATCAAAATGGTTACTATGAGAAAAGTGAGGCGATTTCATCAAAATCTGAAGGAATGAGATTTTTGACCTAGAATTCTCACTGCAACCAGATGAGCAATAACACTGCACAATAAATGCATTTGCAGATATGATTAAGCTCAAAGTCTTAATTTCTCATGATATCTTTCTTAGGAAATTGATTTATGATATTCTTACCTTAAGGGAGACAAGAAACCAAAACAGGAGTTCGCTGAAATTATTGGATGGAGAAAACAGAGAAACGAATAGAAAAATACCTAGGAAGCCCCAGGAAACAGATAGGAAATAGCCTACAAAGTCTGTGAAAAATGGAGGACAAGAAGAGAAAGTTCTTTAGGAGAAAACTTAATTGAAGTTCTAATTTATTAAAGTAAATTTAATTAAATTCTTCATGATATTGAGGAATTGCTAATACTTGTTGAAAAATTGTGCCTTAGCTCTTGAAAACAGCAATAGGTACATAAAAATTTAATAAAATGAGTAATATATTACTGAACAAAAATGGAATATTGAATATTGAACACACACATCTATGTTTGCTTCCTTTCTATAGCCCACTCTAAGTCAGTAAGTCTGTATATACAAAAACAAGGAACATGGAAACAACAATAAAAAAGTTAGAATAGGGAAAATGATGGTGAGGTAATAAATAGCATATTAACTCTAAGAAAACTGAGTTCTACTCTAGAAGGCAAAACCTGAGACTCACACCACAGAATTTCCCAAGGGCTCTAGATTTGGGAAAAAAAATGAGTACTTTTGAATATAGGATAAAAAGAAATATGAAATTAGAATTGTTTGAAAGATCGATTAAGAAGCAATAAGAATCTCAGATCCTTTGCCCTTTTGCAGATTTGTGGGATTGTCTTATTCCAACACCAAAAAAGAATAAGTTTGTTCTTTGGAGTTGGTAAAGTAATTAGGGATTTATAGCTATTGGCCCCATTCAAAAGTGGGTAGATTTAAAGGGATTAGATAAACTCACTGGGCTTCCAGCATGCGGAGAGCCAAGAGATTACCCTCCACACAGAGATTGGAGGATCTTTTTCTAGGGAATCTGACCTTTCCAAGAGGTAAGTCTTCTGGAGGTTTTCCTACAGTGAGGTTAATAGTTGACAAGATCCATGCACAGAATTAGTTTCCAATCAACTTTTTCTTAATAGGATAGTGACTAAAGAGTACAAATGGAAGTTCTGAGATGCTGGTAGTATTCCCTTTCTTGAGTTAGTAGCTGGTTACAGAAGTGTGTTTCATTTGTGAAATTTTGTAAGGCTGAATACTTGTATAGTATTCCTCAATAAAAATTAAAAATGAGTTAAAATCTACTAAAAAAAGCAAGCAATAATAAAAACATCAAAATACCCCAATAATTACTAGCAATAGCACAGCACTCTGGGTCACATTTTCTTTTAAATTATTTCTTTCTGTCAGAAATTATCTTGGGTAAAAAATAGGTATAATGTCAGTGGAGAGAAAAACTGAAGCCCAGAAAGTTGGAGAAAATTTCTCTTAAATTTGCACAACAGCACAATAGTATTAATATAACCAAAACTAGTGTTGTGACTGTAGCCCACATATTCTTCTAGAAGCTGCAACTGCAGTTCTGTACTAAGTTCCAATTTTTTTTCTACTGATAAAGAGTGTTAAAACACATTTTCCTAAATTTCTTTAACCAGTGTCAACTGTATGTGTTTGAACTTGACCCTACTGAAATCTTAATTTTGTTTGTCTATATGCAAATTACCTTCTGATTCTAAAACCTTAGATTTCAGATTCACATAGGAATACTTGAGAGAACAACTAGCCCTTTACCTGGTGCCAATTGCTAAACTTAGATGAAAGTTTTGCAGTTTAGAAATTGTAAGTACAGTGTTTGTCACATTGACTAAGATTTATTAAATCATCTTAAAAGGAATGAGGAAGTGTATAACTTTCCATGCTTTCCTTGCAAAGAAAAGTAGCTGAATTTTAGCATTTCCATATGAAGTTGAAGACAAATATCTCTGTGTACTGACAACATGTGGATTAATTCATATGCACTGTAAAAGAAAGTTATCTACAGGAAATAATGCATGTTTGTTCTAACAGTTGATTTCTTTACTGTAGTAAATTTGAAGAAGTTTTTACTCCAACAGGATTCTTAGATGTGTGCTTTAGACCCGAGACACCCTTATTACTGTCCCGTGCCCTGCTCTTTTTTGGATACGAATCCAGCCTCAGTGATTTTTCACTGAGCCCTCCTGCTGTAAGCCTGGCGAAACTCCAAGACTTTCTTGCTCAAAGGGCTTTCCTGCTGTGTGCCATTAAATATGGAAATGTTCCTATTTTGTGGATTCTGCTAAAATTAGATGCCTCTGAGCTCAAAACATCTAAGAGAATATGCAGGTCTTGCCGAAAGAGCCAAAGATAGTACCGTGTACAAGCTGCTGATTAGAGGCAGCTGAGGGAGGGAAAATACAGTCTCTCTGCCTCCATTCTTGCTTCTCTGCTGTTGATTCTCTAGACAGCAACATTTTATTGTGTGAATCAAACTTTGTCACTCCTCTGATAAAAACCTGTCTTGGGTTTCCCAAATTTTCATCATATAAAATCTAAATGCACCAGGTACCGTGGCTCATGCCTGTAATCTCAGCACTTTGGGGGGCCGAGGTGGGTGGATCACCTGAGGTTGGGAGTTTGAGATCAGCCTGACCAACATGGAGAAATCCCATCTCTACAAAAGCTACAAAATTAGCCAGGTGTGGTGGCTCATGCCTACAATCCTAGCTACTTGGGAGGCTGAGGCAGGAGAATCTCTTGAACCCGTGAGGCAGGGGCTGTGGTGAGCCAAGATCATGCCATTGCACTCTAGACTGAGCAACAAGAGTGAAACTCTGTCTCAAAAAAATAAAATAAAGATAAAAATAAATAAATAAAAATAAAAAGTCTAAATGCCTTCATGACAGTACACTAGAGGTATATACAAGGTAGACCACTGTATCCTGTGTAGCCTGGTTCCAAGTTGTCAATTTTCTTCTCAGAAGCCACACTGTTTATTAATCATATGAAGCACCTGGGCAAGTATCCAATCTCTATGCCTTGGTACTGTAATATTGGTTGCTTATAGATAAGTTGTGTCCCACCAGGAGTCAGGATAATATGACCAATCTAACATACATTTCACTGCAGATTGCAGAAATATGGGTAAAACTTATTTATCCTGTGTCTAAAATTCTATAAGGAAATAGCTCCAACAGACATAAATGAATTCTTCAGACTCAAGAGGTAGGGGTGCCTGATAGGCTGGGATTTTGAGAAACTAAGGAAAAAGAGATTTCTTAATCTCATATTTCAGAATTTCCCAAATTTGTTAACGTACGTAAACCATTCTATCAAACTGTGAAGCTTCTGATACATTAAAAGTATGTCTGGCTTCTCAGCCCAGGAGATCAAGAGTCTCAGAGCAGTTTTCCTACATTCCTGAGTCTACCACTTCAGTACCAATCATTATGTAAATTCCCACTGGAGAGAATTTGAAATGTAACTTCCAGAAAAATTTGAAATGGACTAAAGCAATATATAAATCAAATAAATTTTAATCAAAGGCCACTCTGTATCTAAGGCTGCAACCCAACTTTCTGTTCTATATTCCAACTCAAATTATGTCCAGTCCCATTGTCCCATATAACTCTTTAAAGGTTTCACAATGACATCAACTGTGTACATTTACAATAACAAAATAATGAAAAACAGAGATGACTCCAACCTATTATATAACCCTCATCTTGTTATCAAATACCCAGGGATAAATTAATATTCCAAAAATATAAAATCAAACTTTGTGAATTCAAAAGAGCTAAAATTTAAAATAAAATTCTCAATTATCTTGATCTTGTAAGTTAAAAGTTCAAGAAAGGGAAGTCTAATCCCCCCCCCCCCAAAAAAAAATCCAAAATTTCAGTACTGGGGTTTTCAGCTAGGAAGTTGAATAGAAGAGTCAAGCTAGGCTATATTGTATATATTCCTTTAGTATTGCTGAAGCCGCTTATCTAAACTCTCTGACATTGCTAATCCAGAGTTTTACACTGAAAATTAAAAGGATGCATAGTGTCATCACAGCAGTAGCCCATATCCAAAAAGTTTTACAAGCCCATCCATTATCCCTAGAAATTTTGGCACAAGCAAAATTCTGGCTATATAATGTAGAACTTAGTTACTAAACATCATAATAGAAAGAATAGCAGAGTGAAAAAAGTTTTGTTAAAAAAAAAAAAAAGTCCTTCCAGGTGTTATCCTTATCAGGTTTAATGATGAGTTTAATCCATATCAAGGTTCCATACACTATCATATGTATATCTAAACATACTTGTTAAAAATACCACCCCCATCAAAAGGTATATTTTAGTACACTAAGTCAATAACAAACACATGTTCTTTCCTCTCCAAGTGGCATATGTGAGACCTGGCTTACTTTTGCTCAACATTTAAATATTTAAAATGTCTTTCTTTCCCATCCATTATCCATATTTGCTTCAATTACAGAAGAACCCTCAGTAAATTTTGAACTAAAATTACTGTTAATTTGTCTCAAGTATGTATTCTCACTAGTCAGAAAAGAACTGTCCCTACATTGCCATGCCCTCCATGAATTTGATAAAACCATTGGAAAATCATTTTTTCTGCTGAGAAACATTTGATCTGATCCTGGAGGTATTTTATTATAGTTCTACAAAGCATCCTTGTAAGGCCTTAAATATTTTCTTCTTTAATGTAAATTTTCATAGGCATTGTCTTAGTCTCTTTTGGCTGTGATAACAAAATACCATAAACTAGAGAGCTTATAAACAGCAGGAATTCGTTTCTCACAATTTTAGAGTCAGAGAAGTCCAAGATCAAGGAGCCAGCAGATTTCTAGGTTCATAGATGATAACTTCTAGCTGTGTTGTCACATGGTGGAAAGCTAGTTAACAGTCTGTGGTCATTTAGAAGAGCACTCATCTCACTTATGGGGGCTCTGACATCATGACTTAATCACCTCCCAAAGGGACCACCTCCTAGTATCATCACCTTTAGGGTTAGGATTTTAACATCTGAAGAGGGACATGATCATTCAGACCATAGCAGGCATGCTGTGTACAATAAATATAAAACACTGAAAAGTCATCAAATTTATGTCTCGACTATTTCATGCTGACCTTCCCTGTACCTCCTCTTTGATCTGCTTAGACACTCAAAAGATGTTTCCTGTGTTGCTATTGGAAAATTACAGGGAATTCTACATCAGAAGCTTTGAAAGTCTTCATCTAAATGTAACCCAGGTTCTGGCTTCCTCTGGTGGAGTCATTCAAATCTGCTATCTTAGATTTGCTTTCTTCTGTCAAATGTCATTGGGCTTTAGTCACTTTCTGATCTGGAAAGAACTTAAATAACACTCCCTTTTCTAATATCCTTTTTAAAAAGTTTTAGTTCAGTGCTTTATCTTTGTAATACATCAGATCTGAAGAAAAAGGGAAAAAAAGAATGGATCCCCCATATCTTCAGTTTTGTCTCCAAAGTTTGCTTACTAAATACGACACTCCTCCTCTGTGAAGAAGTAGTTGAGAGGACAGCTATAGGTCAGATTACCCTAATGGATACCATTGGTTATAGGACAAAAGGAAAAGAGAAATTACTTTGTAGCAAATGAAATAAAAGTAAAGTTACAATTATAAATTCCTCAAAAAGTAAATAACAGCAGCAACAACAAAACTATATGAGAAATTTAAGATTTAAATATGAAGAAATCTTTAAAAATCAAAACTAGAACTTGAAAAATTCAAAAACATTAAGAATATAGTAGAAAAAGCAAAAGTTTATTCTAATAGTAAGAAAAAGGAAAAGTCATTTGAAATATTAAAACAAATGAACAGAAATCAATGCATGAGGCCAGACTTCTGGGTAGCTGAGAACAATGGCAGCAACAAGCCAAGCAGCTCAAAGAATGTTCTCCCTATCCACAAAAAAGAAATAAAAAGGGAGACACAAATTCTGTAAAACATTATGCCCTTTTCATGTTTGAAGACAGAGAATGTCAAAACAGCAAAATAAATGTGAGGAAAAAGAATAAAATTACTAAATTCCAATCTCTTGTATGTCTCTTATATGCCTGCCTCACACTTAGCCAGTCTCAGTGCATTGTAATGACCAAAGGTAGACTGAAAAAAAAAAAATGCAGGAAAGACGGATAACAATGTCTGACAAAGGAGTCTAAGTAGGATTTGAACAACTACACTAAATCTGAAAATGTTAGAAAAGTGTTTAAGCAGTTCAGAGCTCATACTACAAGAAATAACTTTTAAATAGAAAGTAAAGGATCTTGGGTGAAGGGCTAGATACAAATAGAGATGCTCATAAAAATGCAGATAGCTTCTGGGGAAACAAAACAGGAAGAAGTGTAATTTGGCAATTGGTTAGTGATGGCAAAAAGTAGAAAAGGGGAGCAAATTTAATGTCCTGCTATGCTAAAGAGATTCATAAAATCGGAGGACTAACCTCTTCCTCCACATGAAAACAAACAAAATCTTTTCAATTATTTGGATTTTGCTATACTGAAAGAAGAGGTTTTTCTTACACTGAGAATATTATTAAATTGTTCTAATGCCATAAAAATGAACAGAAACAAAATAAAATACTTACTAAGCTTTTGAAAAAAAATTTACACTTATCAATGGAGGAAAATACACCTTTTCCTCTAAAAAAACCCAAAAAAACAGAGTTGTATGAATCAACATTTCAAATGTAATTATACATACTCCAATAAGCATTTAGGGTATGGAACAACCTCTTTTGACTCACAAACTTTAAAAATAGAACTATGTATAAAAAGAGGCAGAAGTGATAAAGAGAGTGGATTGAACTCTGGAAAGAAATGGAAGAACCTGGAAAACAGGCCATAAATTAAAAATAAATGTCAAGACTAGGCATTGTGGCTCACACCTATAATCCCAACATTTTGGGAGCCTGCGGTGGGAGGATCGCTTGAGCCCAAGAGTTCAAGACCAGCCTGAGCAACATAGCAAGAGCCTACCTCTACAGAAGTATTTTAAAATTAGCCAGGTGTGGTGGTGCGTGCCTGTGGTCCCAGCTCTTGGGAGGCTCAGGTAGGACGATCTCTTGAGCCCAGGAGGTCGAGGCTGCAGTGAGCTGTGATTGCACCACTGCACTCCATCTGGGTGATAGAGTGAGACTCTGAAAAAAAAAAAAAAAGAAAAGATTTCAAAAACAAATACCAAATAGAATGTAATGAAACATTTAAAAATTGCATGAAAACAATCCAGAAATAAAAATAATTTTAAAAGATGATTAAGAAAAATAAAAGAAATATTAAAAAGACCTAAGAGCAGGCAGTAGAAATGGAAGACAGGAGAGAAGGAATTCTGTTACTATGATTGGGGTTCCTGAAAAAGGTAGAAAGTCAGTAAAATGCAGCTAATATAATCTTAGAATACAAATACAACAAAATAAATATAAGATATAACAAAGTAAACATAATTATAAGATATAACAAGATAAGACCGCGGGTGTGGTGGCTCATGCCTGTAATCCCAGCACTTTGGGAGGACAAGGCGGGCAGATCACCTGAGGTCGGGAGTTTGAGACTAGCCTGACCAACATGGAAAAACTCCGTCTCTACTAAAAATACAAAATTAGCTGGGCCTGGTGTCGTGTATGCCTGTAATCCCAGCTACTTGGGAGGCTGAAGCAGGAGAATCTCTTGAACTGGGAGGTGGAGGTTTCTGTGAGCCGAGATCAAGCCATTGCACTCCAGCCTGGGCAACAAGAGTGAAACTCTGTCTCAAACACACACACACACACACACACACACACACACACACACGATATGACAAGATAATTATATGATATATAAAATTTGGTATTAAATATATCTGTCACATGAATAAAAATAAATGAGCTTAGCTTACCTAGTCAAGAAAAAAAGATTTCCATTTAGGCCCACAAAAGAAGACTCAGTAATATGCTGTACATAAAAAAATACACTTAAAACAAAGTAAGTCAGAAAGGTATGGGAAAAAAATGTGCCGGGAAAACGCAAATAGAAAGAGAAAAGAAATTATGATCCTGATATCAGACACGCAAAAGTTAACCTGAAAACCACTAAATATGACAGCAAATAGCACTTTAGTTTTCAACTCTATACTAGAGATATTAATCAAAGTGATTAAATAAATCAATTATCAGAGTAACAATGGGTAAGATATACTATCTGTTTGCATATATGATAGTATATCTGATAGTACAGATAAGCAATAATAAAATTAACTGGAACAATAAATGACTTTAGAAAAGTAATGAGTATAAAATTAATAGAAAAATCAATAACCTTCACATATAAAAACAATAAGCAGCTAGGTGACAGTATACTAGCAGAAACTTCATTTACAAATAGCAAAAGATTAAATATTAATAATAAAGTTAACATAAAATCACAATATCTATTCAAAAAATTTTAAATAAACCCTCTTGAAACTAAAAAAAAAGTAGACTTGATGAAAATATATCCTGTATTTTTGAAGAGGATGACCCAACATTAAAAAGATATCAGCTTTCACTAAATTATCAGTGATCACAAAAAATATCATCTAATATTTTATGGAGTTAAAGAATTTGATACTAAAGTACATATGGAAATTCAAGCATATTAGAATACCATAGTAAACACTGACAAATAAAAGCTATAAAAGGACAATAGCTCTATAACATATTAAAACATACCCCTGTAATTAAAGGTGTGCCACAGGGCATGAAGACACAAATAGATTATTTAAATGAAATAGAAAGTCCAAAAATAGATCTCAAAACATTAAAAAATTTAATGTGTGACAAAAGTGGTATCCCCAATCTCTGAGGTAAAGATGGATTTTTTAATAAATGATACTAGTACAACTGAATATTTGTTTTGAAAAGACAAAATTAGACTTATTTCCCCTGCCATACACAAAATAAACTGCAAGTGGATTTTTTAAAAGTGCAACCATATAAATACTGGAAGAAAACATGCATGGATTCCCCTTTAACCCTGAAGTAGGGAAAGACTTTCTAAAAATAACTGAAAATACAAAGGAAAAAGAGAAACAACATAGATGCCATACGTGAAAGACTGATACAGTTGACTACCAAAAACCAAATAGTTGTGAAATCTCCATTAAAAAAGTTGAAAAATTGGGAGACACTATTTTCAAGATATATTGCAGATACAAAGCTTTCATATATAAATACCTTTTTTAAATTAAATGACAAAAATATAAACACCCAATAGAAAAATTAGAAAAAAGACACACACAAACATGAAAACATTAAAATGCACCTCAAACATGAAAAAGTTTTCAAACCTACTTATAATTAGAGAAAAACAAATTAAAGCAATACTGTGATACCACTTTTTTTTGCCAATTACACTGGTAAAATTCCCAAAGTGGAGTAAGACCTTGTATTGGGGATGCTGTGGAGAAATAGTCCTCACACATTGCTGATGGGAATACAAACTGGTATAAATATTAGGAAACGTTAGCAGTACTTTACATAACTACATTTGTACTTACCTTTTGACCCAGCAATATTTGCTGGGTCAAATATTTGCTTTTAGGAGAAACATGCAATAATACAAAGCTATGTATGCACAGGTTTTTTATCGCCACACTATTTCAATTGAAAAATACTGCAAACAGCCTAAATGTCCATATATTTGTAAGTGGCTGATAAGTTTTGATGCATCCAAAATAGGAGTACTATACTACTGTAAAAAATGAGAAAAATATCTGTTACTGATTTGTTAGATACGCAGAATATAAGTTAAATTAGAGGTTTTTAACCTTTTTATTATTGTATCTTGAAAATCCTTTTAGATATTTTTCCTAATTGTCCGTTTATTAAATGTTATTGTCATAGATATGCTGTCTATTGTTTACATACTGTGTGTATATACAAAGAGTAAGATTTTTTAAAAGATTTTTTATCTTCCAAGAACCAATTTTTGCCCCCTTGTGGGCAATATCACTGCTGCTGGGAATGCAGGCATTAAATGAAAAAGCAAAACAAAACAAAATCAATAGTATGCTAGTATTATTATAAAAAAGAAGAGAACGTAAGAAATATACATATCCCTGCTCCCTTGTGCAACAGGAGTACAGGAAGAGTCAGCTAAAAACTGAAGAAATTAATTACTGACAAGGGTTGGATGAAGAAGGAGTAGAAAGAAGACGTCTGCTGTCACCTTGATCTTGAACTTCCCAGCCATCAGAACTGTGAGCAACAAACTTCTATTGTTTAGAAATTACCCAGTCTGCGGTATTTTTGTTATAGCACCCAAATGAACTAAGACAGAAACTGGTATTGAGAAGTGGAGTACCACTGTAACAAACACCTAAAAGTGTAGAAACACCTTTGAAATTGGGTAATGAGCAGAGGCTGAAATAGTCTGGGGGTTGTTAGAAAAAGTGTATATTACCATGAATTGACCATTAAGGGAAATTCTAGGGAGGGCTAGAAAGAGAGCTGTAGAGAAAACCTCAGCCTTCTTAGAGATTATCTACATGGTCATGAACAGAATGTTGGTTGAAATAAAGATGGTAAAGGCAATTCTGATGAGGTCAGGATAGAAATAAGGAACATGTTTTTGGAAACTGGAAGAAAACCAACCCTTGTTATAAAGTGACAAAGAACTTGGCTGAATTGTGTTTATGTCCTAGCGCTTTGCGGAAGGAGGAGTTTATGAGTGATGAAATAGGATATTTGAAGGAAAAAAAACCTAAGCAAAGTGTTGAGGATACAACATGTCCTCTTTTGACTGCTTAGAGTAAAATGTGAGAGAAACTAACTAAAGATGGAATTTATAGTTACAAGGGAAACAGAACTTAAAGCTTTGGAAAACTCTGAGCTTGTTAAAAATGAGAAAACCTGTTCGGGAGAGGACACCAAGAGTGTGGCCAAGTAAACTTTTGATAAGGAGATTAGTATGGATGAAAGGAAGCCAGGTGCCAAGTAAGCATGGAGATAACAAAAGAATGATCTGAAAACACTTCAGAGATCACCAGGGCTGCCCTGTCTATCACAGACCCAGAATGCCAGGGTTTTGGAGACCTCCAAAATACTTTGGAGAAGTATTTCAAGTCTCTGCTCCTTTCATTCCAGTGTAGCTGTTCTTGGCTGCCTCAACTGTGGCTTAAGTATTCCAAGTTCTACTCAGGTAGCCCCTCTGAAAACATCAGATGGTAAATCACAATTGAATCTGAATAGCACCATCTTTAAGTGTGCACAAGATGTGTGAACTGTGGGGGCACGGTACTTTCGTCTAGATTTCAAAGGATGCCCCGTGGAGCTTCAGAGAGTAGACAGAGAACTACTACAGGGGCAGGGTCATTGCAGAGAGCTTCTCCTAGGACAATGTCTAACAGAACCATGGAGATGGGGTCTACCCCACAACCCTAGACTGGTAGAACCACTGATGGGTAACTCAAGCCTCGGAGAGCAACAGGCATGTAACTCTAACCCTTGTTATAAAGTGACAAAGAACTTGGCTGAATTATGCTTGCGTCCTAGCGTTTTGTGGAAGGAGGAGTTTATGAGTGATGAAATAGGATATTTGAAGGAAAAATACTGTAGCTGCAGCTTGGGCCATACTCAGAAAAGTCATGGGGGCCGGGCTGCATAGATACAGGGCCCAACCCTGATCCACTTGTGTCTGAAAGATAGAACACGGGCTCAGAGGAGATGATTCTCCAGCTTTGAGATTTAGTATTGTTTGCCCTATCATGTTTTTAACTTACCTGGGACTAGTTAGCCCTTTTTTCCTTACTATTTCTCACTTTTGGAATGACCATATGTATCCTATGCCTGTTCCACCATTCATTGTATTTTGAGAGCACATATCTTATCTGATTTACAGATTTGCAGCTGGGGAACAATTTGTCTTAGGATGAATCACACCTTGAATCTCATTCTTGTCTGATTTACAAGATATTTAGATAAGATTCCGGACTTGAGCCTTCTGAGTTGATGCTGAAATGAGTCAAAAGTTTTGAGGTTAATGGGATGGAATGGATGTATTTTTCATTTGAGAAGGACATGAATGTTGGTGGGTTGGGACAGAATGCTACAGTCTGAATGTTTGTGCCCTATCCCCCGCCACCAAATTCATATGCTGAAACTTAATCCCGATTGTGATAATATTAAAAGCTGGGGTCTTTGGGATGTGATTAGGTCATGATAACTCTGCCCTCATGAATGGAATTAGATTCCTTATAAAAGAGGCCTGGGGAAGATTATTCACCCCTTCTGCCATAGGAAGATGCAGCCACAAGCCACTATCTTTGAAGAAAAGAACAAACTCTTACCAGACATTGAATCTGCTGGTGATTTAAACTTGGACTTCACAGACTCCAGGACTGTCAGAAATAAACTTCTGTTGTTTATAAATTGACTAGTCTAAGGGATTTTGTTTGAGCAGCTGGAATAGACTCAGACAAGCAGCAATTAGAACTGATTATATGAGCAAGGAAGGATATGTCTTTCGAAGTGTGCCTTTTTGTATAGTTTTGACATTTAGAACAATTGTAATGGTTCTCATACCACAATCAGTAGATAAATAAAATCCACCAGAATGCAGGGAAAACCAAAGTAGAAGATAAATGGCTACAAATAAGCTTAACTGTATTTAACTATATTACAGAGAAAACAAAACAAAAATCTATAACCACACTCAAGGGAATAGGGAATAAAAGTTACAACCTAAGCAGCTTTGGAAAACAGCATTTTGATAGGTTACCTATAGTAGCTGCTACTATCAGGCTAAAAGAGAAAAAAAAAATTGATGGATTACCTATAGTAGCAGCTACTGTAAGGCTAAAAGGCAAACACTGTCTTCTGGTTAATAAGTCTGTTTCTTATCGGGACACATATTAGCAATGTTGCACATAAATTATCTGTATACTTGGACTGAAAAAATAATTAAATATAGATAATGACAGGCTGATTTTTTCAGAGGAATTTGTTGCAAATAAGCAAAAGATGACTCCTAGAATGAACCAAATTGATTGAAATTGGATATATTGGTATTAGTTTATGGTTTTTGAAGATGATACATAGGTAGATAGATGATAGATAGATAGATAGATAGATAGATAGATAGATAGATAGATAGATAAGAAAAATAAATACACACGCATATGCCTAACTTGTTAGTATAAATACATGCATTTCCTACTCTACGGAGATGCTGGGAGGGCCTGGAGACATGATGGCCTAGCAGCAATGAGCACCTAGTGCTCAAATCTTGGTTACTAGATGTCATCCTCTAATAAAGTGAATCTTAGTTCCTTGTAAAGGAAAACGATCCCAGTTATAGGGTAGGGGAAATATAAGATGTACCTGGAACATCTTGTTGGGCAAAATATAAAGTGCTTAAGCGAAATCAAGTAAACAAGACATAAATCTCACTGAAAAACAGATAGTAATGGGCAAAGATGAGAAAACTTGAGCAACCAATTAAGTAATGATAGCATTACATAATAAGTTACAGAATAAAATAAGCATTCTTGAGTCCATACTAACACAAAAAATAGATTAATATATAATTAAGTGGGGGGGGGAGAGACAGCTTCCTCATACAGACAATTTCAATAAAGAAATGTAGAAGGAATGAGACAGCTATGAAACTACCATTACGCAAACACCGTATTATTAACTATTACAGCAAGATTCGCTGATGTATGCCATAATCAATGGTTAACAATTAAAGAAGATATTAAATATTTGCATAGCCTTAAAGGATTTCCTACAAAATATTTACCAATTACAAAGAAAAAACAGTAACTCTACAGTGCTGAAACTTATCAAACACCACCTTAAACAAGTGATTAAGGTTAAAATCACTGAAATAAAAGCACATTGACCTTACATACCCCTGAGTGAGAGTCAGTGAGGACACACATGAGTTCTGAGTTATTCTTGTTAAGAATGCATAACCACAACCTACTCGCAAGAAAACACCAGACACTCAAATTGCTAGATATTCTGACCAGTACTCTTCAAAAGTTTTGAAGTCATGGAAGACAAAGAAATACTAAGGAGTTGCCTGAGAGGATAAGTGCATGACAAATAAATGAAATGTGGGGTCCTAGGTTAGAACCTGAGAAAGAAGAAGAACATTCAGGGGAAAGCTGGTGAAATTCAAATAAGGTCTATAATTTAGTGAATAGTATTGTGACAATGTTAATTTGCATTGTGATTATGTAAATTGTTAACATTAGGAGAGCTAAATGAACAATGCATGTGAGCTCTCAGTACTGGTTTTTCAACATTTCTCAGTCTGAAATTATTTTAAAATTAAAACAAGTTAAAAAGAGTGCAAGAAAAGCATGATCCAAATATGAAGCGAATTAAATTGGCATGGTTTTGAGCAATTAGTGAAGTGTAGAGAATCCATTTGAACGTTCCCATTTGAGTAGCACAGGGATTAAGGCATTAGAAATTTAGAGAGCTTGGTATATTCATATCAAAATACTTACCCCTGCAATGAATCACAATTACATAGTTGTAATAATGTAAATTATATTGATGCATTTTTAGCATTTGGAATCAACCTATAAGACAAAGCACTGAAAGTATGATTGTCCTTATAAAAGTTAATATAAATATTCCCATTCTTGAAAATATGCAAGTAAAACTACAACTATCAGAAATTATGAGATATAAATAGGGAGGAGAAGTGAAGGGAAGTGTGAAGTACTAATAACATCATTCAAAAGTGAGAAGCTATGAAAATTTCTCTATGGTTTGTGAGCCAGTTAAAATAAGTAAAGCTTGCAATAGAATGATATTTCTATTTTGGGAATAGGGGATGTGGAGTCAGGCAAATGAATTAAGTCTTCATTTAGTATGATCGAAAGTTAAGAGAAAATATCTAATGTTTATAAATCAAAAAGCACATTTAAAGATTATAACCATCAGTCACATTATAAGTAGTGATGATTATATTAACAAGTAAATTTCTCTTGGGAACAGGACTAGAAGTGAGCAGTCATGAACTTTGTGTATTTTGTATATATGTGTTTTTTAACGTTTCAAATTATATGACATATTATACTATGTTTTAAATATTATAAAATAATACAATAATCATAACTTCTAATATAGTTAATGTTCTTCAACTGCACAATCATCCTTATTCAGTTTTGCATCACATACAATTTCGCTTATCTTTCAGGGCTATGCTCAAAGATTAGTTTTATCTATCCCAAAATTTACGGAGTGATATTCATGTGCTCATAATTATTTTTCTTCTTATTATAGATAGGTTTACTATTTTGCTCCTCTGTACTCCAATAATACTTTGTTTATAATTCCAGTAAGCAACTAATCTTACTGGAATTATAAACAATTTATCTTATAACGATATTATTTATTTATCTTATAACGATTATAAGTTATTTATCTTATAACAATTTCTCTTGTCAGAGTAAGAGTACCTCAAGAGCAGGTGTTTTGTGTCTTACCTATGTTTGTACTTCTAACACTTAGAGTGACTGAATATATTTTTCATATGTAAATATTTATAGAAACTAACAATGGCATTTATGCTTCTGAAAGCATAAAAGAGCATCCTCATCTATAACAGAAGGGAGTCAAATACTGAAAAAAAAAAAATAAGGTCTTGGTTCCATTATTTCTGTGTTTATATCCTTCCTTCATTCCTTCTTCCATGTCAGAATAGAAAATAATTTGGAACAGGCTAGCCAAGACTCAATACCTATTTTTCTTCTTAACCTGGTTATATTCCATGATGAATACTTGTTTAATGGTGGCAGAGGGGGAAAAAAAAAAACACTAGATCATCCATTATAGGTACTGTTACTAGTTAGATTATGTCCCCACAAAAGATGCTGAAGTTCTAATCCCAATACCTGTGAGTGTGACTTCCTTTGAAAATAGGGTCTTTGCAGGTGATCAAGTTAAGATAAAGCCATTAAAGTGGTCCTAATATAACATGACTAATATCTTTATATAAATAAAAATTTTGGACAGAGAGATAGACTTGCGCACGGGGAAAATGCCATGTTAAATTTAAAAATATGCTGCCACAAGCCAAGAAATTTCCAGAAGCTGGGAGAGAGATCTGGAACAGATCTTTTCCTAGCATTTCCAAAGGAAGCTTGGCCCTGCCAACACCTTCATCTCAGATTTCTAGCTTCCAGATTTGCGAGACAGTAAGTTTCTGCTGTTTAAGCTATTCAGTTTGTGGTACTTTGTTATAGCCGCCCTAGTAAAGTAAGGGAGGCATAAAATGGGCATTATTGAAAAATTTTTCAGGGAGAGGATTAGAAAGATGAGGCATATTTTCTCTCCTGTTCTCTTATCTTCCCTTGAAGAGGATGACAATGATGAGAGTACAGTTGGATGCATGGGGTTCCTCAGGAGAGAGATCCCATGCCTGCTACTCTCACTTGTTATAGGGTATGGGGAGTCTGGTAAAACAGGCTGGTGTATGTAATCTGAGCTTGAGTGCCACCTCTCTGGAGAATTTATTTGGGAAGCCCAACTTTAAGCACCCCACAATTTCTCTAATAATTTAGGGAAACATTACAATCAGGCGGAATGACCTCCTCCTAGAGGGAAAAGCACTTTTTCTTCTTGTTCATTTTCTGCAACTCATGGAAGAACGTTCCAAATCATTAGACAACAGTTCTTGGTTTGCCCTACCATTGTAATTTTTTTTTTTTTTTTTGGCAAGCTCACATTGATTGGATGTACACTATATATTAGGCATTATGACTCTTCTAAGTGTGTGTACGTGTGTGTGTGTTCTTTTTTTTTTACAATGGTTCTTATGATGGATTCATTTATCTTGAAATGACAGGCAACCACAAGTGCGTTCCTCAATCTACTATACATATCAAGCAATTCAATGTTTTCTTGTAATGTCATGCCTTTTCCCTGCTTCTTGGGAGTACTCCCAGCATCACTAGTGGCGCTTCATATGGTTCCCCTGGTGTTATTCAAAGTTTATAGTATTGCACTAAATGCAATGAAAAATATGCAAGAACTAGGCAAAACATACAAGAACCACGTGAGAGATCACTTTTTACTGTAATATACAACTTGCTGGAGAGACAAACTACTCACATGGAGGTGATTAGCAAAAGGCCCTTTCAATTAGAACCTTGCAAAACTTGATCTTACTACAATAGCAAGAGAAGGTGGCCACTACATTATTATAGTAGCACAGTAGGTGCTTTCTGTTTGCTTACATTTCTGCCCACTGTGTATGGCACCGTGTATGGTCTTTAAATGTTTATGTCCTCTAATTTTAATACATTTTAACTTCGTATAATAGATGTGTGTATATTTTACCGTAGTAAATAATAAAATACACTAGCATCTTCCTATCTTTTATGTGTTCAGGACATATCTAACTTTTTCTTAAGTATTTTGACTTTTCTAGGCTGTGATATAATAAATCATCATTGTTTAAGCCACCCCAGTTTGTAGTACTTTGTTACAGCAGCCCTAGGAAATTAATGCAAATATGCATACATGAATGAACAGTTGGCATTCAAGGAACTTACCATCTATGATGGGGAAATAGACTTATAAACAGATCTTACAGAACAGTGGAGGACAATAATGTTTCCTCAGTCAGAGATGCTTCCAGTTAAGATCTGAGAGATGAAAACTCCATCAACCTTCCCTTTTCCCATACCTCTTTCAAGATTTCATTGCACTTTTCTTTGAAATATGTTGAGCATTCAATTCAATTGCCACATTTGAGAAATATTACCTGGTAATATCTTCTCTCTCATTCTGAGTAAAATGCCTCTTTTACATATTCCTAGAGAACCACATGCTTCCTGTACAGTAACAATTATAATAATACATTTTATCTCTTCAAAATACACATACTGAAGTTGTTATCATATTAGAGAGTGACTCAATGGAAAAGAGGGCCAGTATCTTATAATAGCATCCATGTTCCAAGCTCTTAAAAGGATGGTTTAATATATTTTGGTTGAATGAATAAAAGCATGAATATCATCTAAGTATTTATAAAAATATTACCTTTATGGAGCACAAATCCTTTTGTTTTCAAGCAGCTTTATAGCTTCCAAAAATGTCTACAACTGTCATAGAAATCCAGTTTGAACTTAACAGAGAATGAGGAAATATATGAGTTAATTTTCCTGCTACCGCTCTGTGTACTTTCCTGGGTAGATAGTGTAGGATTGAGAATAGCATTCCACTTGTTTGAATGATAGATTAATTGATCGATTATTGTGACAAATGGCAAATGCTAGCTGCCAAATTATAACTTCAAACAACTTCTGTCATTCAAAATTCAATTGAAATATGTTCCTAGGACAATCTAATCCTAGGGAAATATAAGAAAAAAATTATCTAAAGTGCCACTGTGTTCTGTGCATATTTCTATTTAGGAATAATAAAAAGAAGCTTCCAGGTCTAGCAAGATCTCACAAGGAAGTTTCCATTACCACTAAGATAGCAATGGCAATGCTCTGGTCAGCGAATACACCTGTTTCCCTTGCAGAGAACAAAGGAAGAAAGGAGTGCAATGTTATTATCACTGCTCTGCATGGAGGTGGGTATCTGGAAATCAGAGTCCATACACAACTTCATTCTCAACTGCTGCTTCTGCTGTTTGAGCATAAAGAACATAGACGCTTGGCGTCTGTATAGTCATAATTTTACATTTATTCCACTTATCACCAGGGGATCTAGTCTATACTCAAATAGTAAAACATACTGTGCAGAATTGGGAAACTATGTAGAGCTTGGAAAACTATGCAGAGCTAGATATTTTTAATTTTTTGGTCTATGACAACCCAAAGTATTTTGAATGCAAAAATGGACTAGCAGGCAGACAACCTGGGTTTCTGTTCTGGCTTTGCCTCTTGGTATTTAATTGTATAGAATAAATCTATACATCATGTAACTACTATAGATATTTTAAAATTATCTTCCTAGCATTTCATTAAAATTGTCTTCCTAGCATTTTGTTCATTCCATCTAACCTCTCCATTCTTTCTCATATTAAGTGAACATAATTTCTACTTAAGCTCTTAAAAAGATCTAGGTTTCTAACTAACCTGTCTCTCTCTTCATCCATCTATCTATCTGTCTGTCTATCTATCTATCTATCTATCTATCTATCTATCTATCTATCTATCGATCTATCGATCTATCAATCAATCATATAATATACATATTTATCATAATATTACCTTTTTGGTGCCATATATGTGTGTGTGTGTATATACACACGCACGCACACACACATATATATATAGAGAGAGAGAGAGAGAGAATAGCACGTGTGTTTGTGTATATGTGTATAAATGGATATGTCTATGTATGTTTCTCTTCATAGTACTACCTTAATATCTTGTGAGAAGTAAGGGTTAAATATTTGAAGAGTAACTATGTCTTTTAAAAGTGTTCTATAATCTGTTTAAACCATATACATTTCAAAAAAAAAAGTAAATTTTATTTTTTTAAAAAAGAAACATTAAGGAAAATATTCTGTTAACATCAAACTGAAATGAGATTCTTAGAAGAATTATAAGAGACCTAATTTGAGGTTAATTAGTTCACAGAAGGTAGAGGAATTCATAGGAAATTGAATGACGAGTTTGAAGCAGCCATTTTCTTTTCCCAAAGAAAGTCTCCTCTGGCCCTACCCCCTACTCCTAGCCTTTGTGAGGTGTCCCTTAAACAGGTTTATACTTGGTAGTGGGTAATACCTGAACTTTCTTGATATGTGCTCCATAGCAACCTATAGCACTCATCAAACTGTATTCATTCAACCTTAGTATATCATTAATTCTCTGATGCGGGAAATAATATTATATTCACCATGTGGCCCTGGGCTCTGGTACATGCTTATCACTTGATAGGTGTTGAACAAATCAATAATGAAAGAGTGAAATATAAGACCGACTTGAGTGTCTAGTACTGATATCCATGTTTTTCATATGAGAAGAAAAAACCCCAAATGCTTTTCTTCTCTTGTTCCAAGATTTGCATCTACAAATTTTAATAGTCAGCATTATCTGGGTGAGATGTTTGTTGGTTGTGAGCCATTTTACATATTTTAAGATATTCTCATTAGCACATGCTTAAAAAAGGGCAATGTGCAAGAAATTTTATAGTTGGATAAATGCCCCTGAAAATCTAGGTATAGTCTGTATTCAAGAAAGATGATATGCTATTTGAATAAATCTCTCTTCAGAATTTTCTGTAAGTTACCTGGCAGTAATTAGTTTACCAGATATATGCTATTTAGAGTGTTTATGTGACATGACCTCCTACAATTGAAAAAGCCACCCTACCGAGACACTTATCATCACAACAGTCATGTTTTCCTTCTTGCCTAGGTTTTTAAATCTCATCACAAAGACACCACCCTAGGAATCCCACCATAGCTCATGTCTTGTGTTCTGTGCATTGCTCCTCTGACATTCTGAGAAAGATCAATCGATCAATTTTTTCCACCAGGAACTGAGTGGCATGACATCACCATGAAACTTAGCCTTGTTCTAGAAAACCAATTGAGCTTGACCAAAATGAACAGCAATTTATTTTCAACCAGGGAGGCTTAGTCTCTAAAGAGTTTTAAATATTAGATACTACTGCTGATGTTGGGTCCAGGAGTACCTATACAAAACCAAGAAGAGAAGGGTAAAAGAAGATCAATGTGCTCATGTTCAATAAATCACTAGATTAATCTAAGTGGGATTTTGCAGCTGTGAGTGAAAAATAAAAGGAGATCATTACTTGTATTTAAAAGTGCAAAAGCGAAATCAATATTTAAAATCAAGGTTCAGGAGAACTCACTGATGAAAGGGTAGATATATAGAGAATTGAATAAATTTTAGAATTAGAGAAGCTTTTGCCATGTCCTGCCACTTATTATGCCAGTGAACTCCACATTTGTGAACTCAGTCAGAGTGCAGTGTGCAATGCATTTCATTTCATTAGTAATTCATGTAAAAGTAGCTTGCATTGCAGACTGTTTATGAAGAGATCAGTCTCACCAAGACTTTTTTGAGCACTCTTTTTTAACCTATAATATCAATACGATACTAATGAAACCTTCTGTTGCTATGGTTTTTGGTTATATATGTGCAGTTGAAACCACTTTCAGCACATGCAGTTATGTTACTTGGGCTTAATAGCTTCCTCAGTCCAAATGATATTATGTATGAATATTAAATTTTCCAAGAAAATTTTTGAAACAGGCACAATATAATTATATTATAGTGCTTTACAATTTGTATATTTTTGTTAAAAATTTCTGTAAACCAGTATCTCTGAGTAGATGCAAAAGAATATATTCCTAGATAATTATAATACATTAGCTTGCTAAACTTACTTATGTCCCTCTCATATTAAATACACATTTATTTAAAATACGGTATTTCATGTCAACCATGTATATCACAGGTACTTGATAATTTGAATACAGGCAAAAATAGTTAAATAGAATAAGGTAGCAATTGCATCATCAATGCTATGCAGTGATAGAAATAATTAGTGTGATTTTAAATGGTTAAGAAAGTTTGTGAGAATAAAACATGGATTTGAAAAACTTTTTTCAGCATTGGTAGAGGAAAAATTGGTAACACATTTCACAGTGTGGTCATGGTATGAACAAAGATATGTAAGTTGGAACAAACAACATATGTTTCTCTATGAGTGTTTTATAGAATTCCAGAAGCAGCATTTCTCAAAGGCATAGGTGAAATTAAAATCACCAGGGAAGGCTGTTAAAAGATACATCTTTTAATTTCAATTCAGACCTTTCTGGGATACAGTTAAAGAATCACTAGTGATTATCATGCTTGCCATAATTTGAGGGCCACCATATGTGGGCAATCTTTAGTAGACTTGAAATTTGTAAAAACCACTATTAGAACACACCAGTCAATACTGGCACTCCCTTTCCAAACACAAATAAAAATTACATAGAAAAAATCACCCTCTTTCTCTTGGGGAAAGACATTATATCCAAGTGGTTGAAGGCAAAAGTTTTGGAATTCATCTGACCTAATCCGAATTCTAAGGGATGTTTTTTCTTTTTTTTTTTAAAATTCATCCTACTGGATTGCATATTTTGAAGGCGGGGATCATGTCTGTTTCGATTATAGTATTCTCAGCACCTAGCTCAGTAAATTACTGTGGGTATAAACAGAAGATTATGATATTTATTATTAATTAAATCAGATAATGCAAATCTCAGTGAATATATGTAGAAGGCACTCAAAATAATGGTAAATGATTCAATTATAATAAAAAGTCATTCATTCATTCTGTAAGTACATTTACTTCTTTGGACTTTCTGTCTCCAATCTAATTTCTGAGGATAGAAGGATAAATAAGACAAGATCCTTGTTCTCAAATATCTTACTCTTTTATAGAAAGAAAGGCAAATAAATTGAGAATTGAATTAAAATGTAATAGAGAAAAGAACATGAGATAACATGGAAGAAACTTCTCAGCCAGATGGAGTACTGAGATGAAGTGCAGAGCATGGTGAGAGAAGACTTTTCTGAAAACAGGACATGATATCCACATTTGTTTCCTAAGACCGCTGCAGCACCTTGCCATAAACTAGGTGACTTAAAAAAATAGAAATTAATGATCTCAGCTCAGAAAGCCAGAAGTCCATAATCAAGGTGTAGACAGAGCTAGGCTATTCTGAACAATCTAGGGATTGCCTCTTCTGAGGTTTGATTGCCTCCCAGCAATTCTTGGCATTTCTTGGCTTGCAGCTGCATCACTCCAATATCTGCCTCTATCTCCATTGGGACTTCTTCCTTACATGTATCTCTGCATGTCTTTTCCTCTTTCTGTAATGACATCAATCATTGGATTTAGCTCACATCCCTAATCCAGTATGACCTCTTCTTTACTAATTCCAAATATGGTTACATTCTGAGGTTCCCAATGGAGATATATTTTTAGCAGGCTCTATTACTACTATCTATACAGAAATTCTAGACTCAGAACCACTTTTCCATCTTGGGTTCACTATCTATCTTTTGCAGCTCCTGGATGCTATAGTCATGCCAATCAACATTGTCATTCAGATGTCAGTTCTAATGTGAATATTGATAAGCCCTCAACCTTCATGCATCACTGAATTGGGAGAATCACTTTGCCTTCTAGACTCATGGATTCTTCTTTATAGAAGCCAAGATTCTGGTTGTAATTTCTTTCCAGGATAGAAGTCGCCTTGGTTTGGCTTAACAGACAGAGGCCTTGCATAACATCATCTATTCTGCTGGTGTCTCTGCCTCCCCAAAACCAGAAGTAACAAGATTAATGTCAGCCTGCTTTTTTCACTTCTTTCAGTAGCATTTATCATAAAGGGAGCAGGAGGAGGACTTGTTGAAGGTGAATAAAGAAGTATGGTGCCTATTTAAAAATGAGAGAAGGAGGCTGGTGTGCTTCAGTTGCATCTCCTGCTGTCATTCACATTGAGTCCTTGGAATAGAAACAGCTAATATATTTTCTCTTCTATTTCTAGAAAATGATCCAGAAAACATATTCATTTATTTTCCAGGTTCCACAGTAAGTTTTGCGTATACAGATTGTAGGGTCTAGTGAAAGAAATCCCTATGACAAGGATTTCCTCCAAAGTTTTTCCTGGGATTACTGAGTTATTCTGCCACTTTAACCTAAATCATTGAGTGTGCCCTGCTACCCCCTGTATCTTTCTGTAAAAAAACACTGCCTTCCTCGTTGCCTTTATTCTGCAGTTGATGGCATCCTTGTGAGTAAAACAGCCACCTGTTCTGCTGGAGGAAGGTGGCATGAGCAGAGTCAGACTTCATGTACAGGGTATAGCACCTGTGAGCAGAGAACAAACACCTTTGCAGGAGACTTTTTTTCCATCACTTTATCAAATTATTTACAAATTTAATCCAATCCATATTATCTTTAGATGTGCCTTTTTTCCCCCCATTTTTCAGTAACCATGGGCTAAGCAAGCAAAGTAAAAAAAAGAAAAAAAAAGTGAATTGTATTTACTTGTGGAAGAGCTAGTACACAGGCAGTAAATAACTGCTAGTTTATCTGAATATAAAGCAAGATTAAATCAACCAATTTGGTAAAACTGAATTTTAAGTGGAATATTCTTCAAGTGATATACTAAAATTGCTTCTAAGGAGAGCAGCTATGTTTATTTATTTTAAAATGAATATCATCATATTATCATATTTGAATGCATTTTGGATCAGGCACTTGTTGAATATTTAAAGAAACCACTTTAATATAACAGTGCTGAAATTTGATAAGAATATCATTTTTGTTAAATATTATTTACACTTTCTGAAAAATAATTAAATATCAAATGCAGCTATGTAAGCATAGAGCCACTGTTGCCGAACCAGTAACTAGAAGCAAGAGGAATGGCATGGTTTTCTCGCAAAAGAAATGTAGGTGTAAAAAAATCGTTGTCAAGAGGCATAAACTAAACATAAAATACTACTTTTTTGGAAAATCAAGAGTTTTAGATATCTTGCAATATTTCTTAATACTGCATTCAGAAAACATACTCTCTATTACAAGATTTGAGAAAGTCAGAACGTTTGCTTTCTGCAAAGGTGAATACTATATTTCATTTTCATTATGATCATATCTGTGTAGCCATGATCTATGTAGCCATTTCACCTCTTCATTAATTCTCTTTTTAATAACATTACATACACACACACACAGTTTTCAGGAAAAGCAAAATGGTTGAAAGTAAAGATGACAAACTTTCATAACTGACAAGCTAAAGAGCCTATGTGAGATACTACAGCTGCAGTCTTAGCTTCATCTTTGGAAAGGCCTTATAGTGCTTAAGACCAGGTGACCTGGCAGTGAGAGAATAACAAATTAATACATTATAATTGCTAATACATTAATTAATAAATCTAATATTTATTAAATTGGTGACTTCAGTCAGGTTAGTTAGTCTTTCTTTACTTTAGGTTCCTCATCTGCAAATAGGGATTCTAGTGTGTATCTCACAGGGTTGTTGTGGTAATGAAAGAGTAAATATCTATATATCTCCAGCGCTTAGAAGGATGCATGATCATACATACTGAGGGCATGCGAGTTATTATTATTACCTACACATGGAGATATTAAAGTCTCTCAGAATTCTTGAGTTAATTCAATGAGATAATATGCATATAAAACCCGTTATATTTACTGGTACAAATTTCAATTTGTCATTAATTGACTGGACAAACAAGTACACTCTATCTCTTCTGCTCTTTGACCATAAAATGAACAAGTATTTTAACCTCTCAGAGCCTTGCCTTTAAAGTTCCTGTAGTTGCTTTGAGGGTGCACGTGAAATCAATTTAGAGAAACTAAATTTTTATAAATATAATTTTTTCTCATTGTCTACACCAGCAGTTTGTATAGTTACAATTTTTTTTTTGTATTGACACTATAATATTGTGGTATGGATAGAACAGATATTGTCACCATTTTTATGAGAGTAAACCAAAGCATTGAAACCATCAGAAAGTTTTTCAATGTTATTCAAGCGCTTTGTAGCATAGCTGGAAGTTAATGCAAGTTCTCCAAATTGAAGTTCAAGAAATTACACTTTCAGAAAGAAAAGCTCTGTCACTACATTATATTTAAAGCAACACAGCCAAATGAAATTTCTTTCCAGCAGCACACTTTCAGTTATAGAGCCAAAGAATAAGTACTAACAGGACCTATTTTCACCAAACCTGATGGAAAAATGATTTCCAGGATTGCCAAAGTGTTGCTGAAAGCTTTCACTGCCACCTGATTGGCCTAATGGATCCCTGATGATTATAGTCATGCTTTGCTTAATGACTGGGATATGTTCTGAGAAATGTATCTTAGGTGATGTTGTTGTTGTGTGAACATCACAGAGTGTACTTAAACAAACCTAGATCCTATAGCCTACCAAATACCTAGGCTAGATGTTATAGCTTATTGCTCCTTAACTACAAATCTACACAGCATGTTACTGTACTGAGTATTGTAGGTGGTTGTAACACAATAGTAAGTATTTGTGTATCTAAACATATCTAAACATTAAAATGGTACAGTAAAAATAAAGTATAAAAGATAAAAATATGTAGGGTACTTACCATGAATGGAGACGGCAGGAGTGAGAGTTGTCCTGGGTGAGTCAGTGAGTGAGTGAGTGGTGAATGAATACGAAAGCATAGGACATTACTGTATACTGTTAAAGATTTTATCAACACTGGATATTCAGGCTGCACTAAATTCATTTAAATATTTTTCTTCCCTTATAAATTAACCTTAGCTTACTGTAACTTTTACTTTGTAAAATTTTAAATTATTTTAGTTTCTCTACTATTTTTATAACAACTTATAGTTATATAAAAACATCTATCTACTTTTTAAACTTTTATGTTGAAAACTGAAACAAAAATACATATATTAACCTAGCACTACACAGGGTTAGGATCATCAATTTAATTGCCTTCCACTTCCATAGCTTGTCCCACTGAAAGATCTTCAGGGGGAATAACATGTATGGAGCTGTCATCTCCTTTGATAACAACGCCTTCTCGAATACTCGTAAAGGATCTGCCTGAGGCTTTTCTTGAGGAGGTGTTTTTTCAGAAGGGTGGCCAGCTTGCCTTAGTTTTCCTTTTTTAAATCATAGATTTGCATGAATAATGCTTTGCTTTATGACATTACAACAGCTAGGGCATCTGTAGGCCATAAACATTTTTTTAGTTCTACCATCATTGTACAGGACCACCATGGTATATGCAGTCCTTCACTGACCAAAACGTTGTTATGCAGCTCATGACTGTATTTAACTCCTGGTGTAGATAATATTTGCATAAGATTTTAGTGAAATCTTGGTTCAACAGCCATGTTCCCTAATCATTATACCTTTATCTTTGTTTTCTTTCCAGATGTAAAGTGTTCACACTTCCTCACCACCCTTGGCTGTCCACACATGCTGTTTATAGGTAAGCACAGTTGCTTTTAGGGAAAGAGGCAGGTATAAATAAATACATACGTGAATAAGCCTGTTCACTATGTAGTTGCTTCTGTTTTATCCTATTGTATTGGTTAAGAAGTATTGCTTTATATATGCCGTCAGAAGATACTATTAGAGCATAATCCAGACATTTTCAATGTCAGAATCAACTATTCTTGTAACCATAGTTATTTTTTAGTGAACTGAAGCAAAGTGACTACTTGAGGAAGCCGGCTATGTTAATCATTACAGAGAACCAATTGAATTTCACTCTGTAACTAAAAATAATTTTAAAAATCAGTTCTTGCATGTTTATCTTTTTAATTTTAATGTAAGTTCCTAATTAAATTATGTAAGTAAATTTGATAACTGTTAGTAAAATAGCAAAAAAAATTTTAAAAAGCAAAAATGAGTTTTTTATTTTGGTAGAAGCTACTAGCTCTTTGAAAGTTTAAGTTCTAAAGGGGAAACTCCAGGCTTGCATATAATGTTTATTCATCAACTCATTTATACTATTGTTAGGTAATATTCTGAGGGTCCTTACAAAAAGTGGAGAGAAAAATTTTCTAGGGAAGTTACACTTCTGTTTTTCCTTCAGTTGTCCACGATGTATTTCTTAGGCACTTGACTTCAGATTTTAGATGTATTAGGAAGCCTCAGGTTTTAGCTAGTATCCATTTCTTTATGTCCCAAAGCCTTAACTGTCATATTTAAGCCCAGGTTTTGAGGGAGACCAAATTAGTGATCTTTGCCTGAAGTAGCATGGTTTTAAGACAATGATAGAATGTTAGATTTTCCAGAGTTTTATATTTAATTTCATATGATGTATTATAGACATGCTTACAATCTTCAGTGAAGAAGTACAGCTCTATACTGTAGTAATCCCTAAATATTAATTTGGCTATTTTCTCAAGTCTCTAACATATGAATCTTCTGGATAAAGACACTCTGGGTGTGCATCATCAAATCAATAAAGAAAGCAGCTTTTGATGTCCCCCATTGTTCTGTATATTGAGGGCAGATTGTGATAATATGTGACAGTACCTTGGTACACCAGTCATTTCCATAGGTCCATTATAAAATCATAGAAGACCTGGCATTTCATTCTCCTTGATGGTTGTGTTAGTCCATTCTCACACTGCTAATAAAGATATTCCCAAGATGGAGTAATTTATAAGGGAAAGAGGTTTAATGGACTCACAGTTCCACATGGTTGGGAGACCTCAACATCCAAGTGGAAGGTAAAGGAGAAGCAAAAGCACATCTTACATGGCGGCAGAAAAGAGGAACTTCCATTTATAAAATGATCATATCTTGTGAGATTTATACACTACACAAGAACAGTATGGGAGAAACTGCCCCCATGATTCACTTATCTCTAACTGGCCGCTCCCTTGACACATGAGGATTATTACAATTCAAGGTGAGATTTGGGTGAGGACACACCCAAACCATATCGGTTCTCTGTATTGTGCTGCAATTTTTACTACTACAAATCTATAGGATAGTTTACTAACTAAAAGATACAGTTCCAAATGGTGCATCTCTTAAGTGAAATTGTTTGAGTATTTAGAAAACTACTTGTAATTTATTGTTTAAACTTTAGTTCTATGCATGGGGGAACTACCCTTTATCTACTCATCAGTTGATAAACATTTTAGTTGTTTCCTCCTTTTGGTTACTGGGGATAATGCTTCTGTGAACATTCATAAACAAGTTTTTGTGTGCATAGATGTTTTCATTGCTCTTAGGTATGTATATCCACATAAATATTTTATGCTAAACATTTTGAGAAACTGCCTATTTTAGAAACCTTCTGCACTATTTTTCATTATCCCCAGCAATGTATGAGGGTGCTGATTTTTCTCCTTCCTTGCCAAGGCATGCTGCTGTCTGTCTAGTGAGTGTGAATTGGTATCTCATTGTGGTTTCACTTTGTGTTTCCCTAATGATTAATGATGTTGAGAATCTTTTCATGTATTATTGGCCATTTGTATACCTTCTTTGGAAAAATATCTGTTCAAATATTTTTTCCATTTTTTTAATTTGGTGTTTGCCTTTATATTTTTGGGTTGTAAGGGTTCTTTGTACATTCTGGATAAAAGTCCCTTATTAAATAATATGATTCGCAAACATTTTCTTTCATGAAGAGGATTGTCTTTCCCTTTCTTGAAGATATCATTTACAAAATAAAGTTTTCAATTTGATAGAAATTTTTTTCTTTCTTTTGTTGAAATTTTTTTTCTTTTATAGTTTGCACTTTTGGTGTTATGTCTAAGAAATTATCACCTACTTCAAATTTATAAAGATTTACTCCTATGTTTTAGAGTTTTTGCTCTTATATTTGGATCTTGATTAATTTTAAGATAATTTTCATGTATGGTATGAAGAAATGGCCAAGTATCTCGCTCTCTCTTGTTTTCTTTTTTCTTTTGGATATCCAGTTGTCCCAGCATCGTTTGTTGAAAATTATTATGCCCCATTTTATTTTCTTGGTACCATTGTTCAAAATCAATTGACTATAAATGTAAAGGTTTATTTCCTGACTTTAACATTCTACTCCATTGTTAGCTGTCTATACTTGTACCAGCACCCCAGTATTACAGTGTATTGGTTACTGTAGATTTTTCTAATGTTTTGAAATTGAGAAGTGAGAATTCTCTGACTTTGTTCTGTTTCAAGACTGTTTGGCTCTTCTGTGTCCGTTGAATTCTCATACAAATGTTTGGAACAGCTTGGCAATTCCTGAAAAACAAAAAGCCTACTGAGATGTTGATAGGGATTTACTTGAATTTATACATCAACTTGGATAATATTTTATTTAAACAATATTAAGTCTTAATTTATGATGATGGGATGCCTCTCCATTTATTTATATCGTCTTTAATTTTTATTATTTTTTTTATTTCCATAGGTTTTTGGGGAACAGGTGGCTTTGATTACACAAGTAAGTTCTTTAGTGGTGATTTGTATACACTGTAACCAATTTGTAGCCTTTTAGCCTTCATCCCCTTCTTGCCTTTTTCCCCTGTGTCCCCAAAGCCCATTGTGTCATTCTTATGTCTTTAAGGACTCACATAACTTAAGGTAGACGGGTGAAAAAGTCATTCTATGCAAATGGACACCAAAAGCAAGAAGGAGCAGTTGTTCTTACATCAGACAAAACAAACTTTAAAGCAACAGCAGTTAGAAAAGACAAAGAGAGACATTATATAATGATAAAAGGCCTTGTCCAACAGGAAAATATCACAATCCTAAATATATATGCACCTAACACTGGAGCTCCCAAATTTATAAAACAATTACTACCAGACCTAATAAATGGCATAGATAGCAACACAGTAATAGTGGGGAACTCCAATACTCCACTGACAGCACTAGACAGGTCATCAAGAGAAAAAGTTAACAAAGAAACAATGAATTTAAACTACACGCTGGAAGAAACAGACTTAACAGATATTTACAGAACATTCTACCCAACAAGCATAGAAAATACATCTATTCATCAGAGCATGGAACTTTCTCCAAGATATACCATATGATAGGCCACACAACAAGTCTCAATGAATTTAAGAAAATTGAAATTATAGCAAGTACTCTCTCAGACCACAATGAAATAAAACTGGAAGTCAACACCAAAAGGAACCTTCAAAACTATGCAAATACATAGAAATTAAATAACCTGCTCCTGAATGATCATTGGTTCAACAATGGCATCAATATGGAAATTAAAAAATTCTTTGACCTGAATGACAATATTGACACAACCTTTCAAAGCCTCTGGGATACAGTAAAGGAGATGCTAAGAGGAAAGTTCATAGCATTAAATGCCTACATCAAAAGTCTGAAAGAGCACAAATAGACAATCTAAGGTCACACTTCAAGGAACTAGAGAAACAAGAACAAACCAAACCCAAACTCAACAGAAGAAAATAAATACGCAAGATCAGAGCAGAAGGAAATGAAATAGAAATAAAAAAATTACAAAAGATAAATGAAACAAAAAGCTGGTCCTTTGAAAAGATAAATAAAATTGATAGACCATTAGCAACATTAACCAAGAACAGAGAAAATCTTCTTTAATTTTTTAAATGAATGTTTTATTGTTTTCTAGCATTTTACTTGTTTTGCTAAGTTTATTCCTAAATATTTTATTCTTTTATATGATTGTAAATACAATTTTTTTAATATTACTTTCAGATTGTTACTTGTTAATGTATAGAAATTCAATCAATATTTGTATCTACAATTCTGCCAAATTTTATCATTTCTAATGGTTTTCTAGTGGATTATTTATATATGAGATCATATCATTTGCAAATAAAGTTTTACTTATTTATTTCAAATATGGATGCCTTTTCTTTCTTTCTTTTTTTTTTTTGACTATTAGTTCTGATTAGAATCTCCAATAAAGTGTTGAAAAGAAGAGGCAGAAGTAAACATACTTGCCTTGTTGCTGATCTTAGAGGGAAAGTAAGCAACTGAAGGAAACAAAAATATTTCACCCCAAATTACAATTTCATGACATAATTCAAGATGGCTGTTTAGAAGGACTGAAAATACAAGAATAGCTAAAATGTGTCTTTTGTGGGAGGATTTTTAACTGTAGAGAATATCTGTCATTGAAGAAGCTAGACTTTTTTCTAAGAGCTGATTTAGGAAAAATTAACTCACAAGCTGACACCTTTGAAGGTCTGAAAGAAATATTCACCATTTATTCTCACTGTTGGCTGCTACTGTGAGGTTTTATCGCATAACAAGACCACCTTCGCTAGCAAAAGCCTTCTCTTCTCCCTCTACAATAACCTGTTTTGTCATGATCCAAGCACTCATTATTTCTGTAACCTCAAAATGGTATAAAGCTTAGTACTCCATTGTTGAGGTAATCATTCTCTGGTACTTCCACATGCATGTTAATAAATTTGTATGCCGTTTCTCTACTAATCTGCCTTTTGTCAGCTGATTTTTAAAATTGAAAATCGGAAGGTGAAGGGGAAATTTTAACATGATCCATATACAATTTTTCATCTTTAACATGATGTTAGTTGTGATTTTTTAATAGATGCAGTTTTTCAGGTTGAGACAGTTCCCTTGTATTTTTGTTTGTTTAATGTTTTCGTCATGATGGCTTACTCAATTTTGTGAAATTATTATTTTTTCACCCATTGGCAATTGAGATAATTGTGTGATATTTGTTCTTTATTCTATTAATATGGTATATTATATTGATAGATTTTCAGTGTTAAAACAACCTGGATTGCCCTGTGAGAATTTCACATGGTCATAAAGTACAATCCTTTCTCAAATTTCTAGATTCAGCTTGCTAGTTTTATTTCATTTTAGGATTTTTGTGTCAATATTCATAAGAAATATTGCTCTGTAATTTTCTTTCCTTGTTATGTCTTTCTTTGGTTTTGATGTCATGGTAATACTGGCCTCATAGAATTACTTATATTCTCTCCTCTTTTATTTTTTGAAAATTTTGTGAAAAACTGGAATTAATTCATATTTAAAAGGTTAGTAGAATTCAATGGTGAAGGCATCTAGGTCTAGGCTTTACTTTGTGAGTTTCATGGAATATTTCTTAGACGTTCCTACAATAACCTTGACAGTTTTGAGGAATTCTTGTAAGACATTTTGTATAATGCCTCTCAATTTGGGATTTTTCTGATCTTTCTCTCATGCTGAAACTGGGATTAGGCATGTTTTGATGGGAAAGTTTAAGTACCATTTAACCACATTATTTAACCACATTGTTTCAAGGGCGTATACAATCAACATGACATCACTATTGATATTAACCTTGATTAACAGGTTGAAGTAATGTTTGTCAGGTTTCTCTACTGTAAGATAACTCTTTTATTTCTACAGTCCGTACTCTACTCTTTGGGAAAAAAAGGCTCTATGGGTAAACCACATTTAACTCCACCACCTTGATAACATAGTATGTATACAAATTATTTGGAATTCTTCAGTATGAGACATTTATCTTTTTCTCTGTTTATTCAATTGTTTCTTTATTTCAAGGTAGACTTATAGATATTTATTTAATACTTGGTTTATAATCCAATACGGATTTATTTATTTTCTTGCTCAAATTGTTCTAGCTTTGGCCACTCTTTCATTTCATTCTTTGGAAGCTCTTTCATTTCACACTTGTGTTTTGACATACTGTCAACATTGTGGGTTTTATTAATATTATTATCATTGTTATTAAGTATTATTGTAATTAACATTTTAACACTTTCTTACATTCTGGTATTATGAGATGCTCCAGACTTATTTTAAATATTTTCTGTCCCAGTCTTAGAATTAGCCATTTCTACAATAAACCCTGGTTTCTCTTATTGGAGAATAATATTAGAAACCAAAATTGGGACCCTAGATGTGTTTATTGTTTCCAACACGTCATTGATTCTAAGCCTTCTTAACCAATGGAGCAAGGAAATAAGTGAGTGCATACCAATCCATGTATATACATGTATCTATAAATATTTCTATGTGTATTCATCTGTATCTATGTTAAACTAAACATGAGTTTATACGTATGTCTCTGACTCTAATACCACCTTCTTGCCCTCCCATCGCTTTTCTATAAACTCCCACTTTTGTATTTTTTTAAGTATTAATTCAATCTCTTTGCTTGTTATAGGTTCAGATTATTTGTTCTTATATATTATTTATTTATTTTTATTTTTACTTTTTTATTATACTTTAAGATCTAGGGTACATGTGCACAATGTGTAGGTTTGTTACATATGTATACATATGCCATGTTGGTGTGCTGCACCCGTTAACTCGTATATATATATATATTTGTTCATATATATATATTTGTTCATATATATGTATATATACATATACACACACACATGTTTGTTCTTCTTGAATCAGTTTTGGTAGTCTGTGTCCGTCTCAGAATTTATCCATTTTTGTCTATTTTATCTTTGTAAGAGACAGGAAGAAACAAACTGTTTCCTCATACCCATCACTCAACACAGAACACTCGATGAATAAAATGTGTGTAGGTTTTCCCCAACATCAAGCAAGTCTCCAGCAAATCTCAATTGGGTGTCCTATAATTCAGTTCAATTCTGACACTAGCTACCTGGAATTACAGCCAGACCTCATGGAATAAGGGCTCAGTCCTACAATACTGTCCCCTATTTTAGGTGCAAATTGAAAGTAGCAGGCTGTCACTTATATTTCTGACCAACTAACATAAATCAGGTTCCCACTGACCCCCTCCTTAGGTTTAAATCATTTGCTAGCATGGCTTACAAAACTCAGAGAAACATTTACTTATGTACACTAGTTCATTATACGAATGAGGGATACAATAAATGATATAGAAGAACAGCCAGATGAAGAGATACATAGGGTGAGGTTTAGAAGGGTTCTGACTACAGGAGCTTCTCTTCAGGTGGATTTGGGGTGTCCCACCCTCCGGGTACATACATGTGTTCATTCAGTTCAAAAGCTCTCTAAACTCTGTACTTCAGAGATTTTTATGTAGACTTCATCACGTAGGTACAATCAATTATTAACTCAATCTCCAGCCTCTCTTTCCTTTCAAGAGAATGTGATTTGGGCCTGAAAGTTCCAAGCTTACAATCATGGCCTGGTCTTTATGGTGACCAACCCTCATCCAGGAGTCCACCAAGAGAGGCCTCATTAGAACAAAAGACTCTTCTGTCACCTGGTAAATTACAAAGGTCTCAGGAATTCTGTGTTAGGAACTGAAGTAGAAGACAGAGCATTAAAACAAAAGTTTCTCCTTGCCCATATCTGTCCACAAGGATATTAGGGGCTCTGTGTCAGGAATAAAGGGCAGAGCCACATATATATATATGTACAGCCACATATATATATATATATACATACACACACACACACACGTATACACAATACACACACACATATATACACATACACACACATATGTATGTATATGTGTGTGTATACTCTCTATACATACATATTCCACAAACTAATGATTGTTGTCAGTAGTTTGCTCCCCATTTTATTCCTAATTTTAATAGTTTTAGTTCTCTCTCATCAGTCTTAGTTTTTGTGGTATTTTTGTGTGTTCAATTTTTAAAGAACCAACTTTAGTTTGTTGACTTTCTCTTGTTCTTTTCTCCATTGCATTTAATTTCTTACAATAATCTTTCCAATTTTCTTCCTTCTGATTGCTTTGTGGTTAGTTTCTCTTCAAGTTTCTTAGAATGAAAGGTTATATTGTTTATTTGAGATCATTTTTCTTTAGTAATATAAGCATTTATAGTTGTAAATTTTCTCGTAAGTACTGCTTTAGCTGAATACCATACATTTTGGTATGTTAACCACTAATTTTCACTTATCTCAAAAATTTTCTAGTTTTTCCTGTAATCATTTTTAAACCATTAGTCATTTAGGACTATGTTTTTAATTTTTACATATTTATACTTTTCTCAAATTTTATTTTGTTATCAATTTCTAACTTAATTTCCTGTAGTCAGAGAATATATTTTACATGGTTTCTATCCTGTTATACTTATTGAGCTTGATTTATTGGTTAGCATGTGATCTACTCTGAAAAAATATTTTATGTGTACTAGAGAGGAACATGTATTCTGCTGTTGTTGGGACATAAACCCTTTTATCCTTTTAAAATGTCCATCTTTGTCTCTAGTGATTTTTTTTTTTTTTTTGGTTTGTAATCAGTTTTGATTAATTTAATTTATTTATTTTTGAGACAGAGTTTCACTCTTGTCACCTGTAGTCACAGCTACTCAGGAGGCTGAGACTGGAGAAACACTGAACTCAGAAAGTGGAGGTTGCAGTGAACTGAGATTGTGCCACTGCACTGCAACCTGGGTGACAAGTAAAACTCTGTCTAAAAAGTAAAAAACTAAAAATAAAAATAAGATAGCATGTGTTTTGTGTCTCCTATAGGCAAAATATAATTTGATTTTGACTTTTTTGTCATCTGACAATTTCTACCGGTTGATTGAACTTTTTAATCTATTCACATTTGATGTTATTAATCATATACTTGTATTTAAGTGTTTTAACCATTATCTACATAATTAGAGTAATTGAGACTCTTTGTTTTTTAGTGTGAATTTGAAATATTGTGTGGATCCACTGGATTTAATCCTGAAAAACTTCCTATAATATTTCTTTTAAGACAGTATGCTAGCTGTGAATTTTCTGTTTTATGTTTATCTGATAATGTCATATTTTGCCTTCATTTTTGAAAGACAGGATTGCTACTATAACTTTCTTGGTTGACAGTTCTTATTCTCTCACTCTTGCTCTCTCATTCTTTTAATATATTATCCCACTCTTTCGTGGTATCTCATGTCTCTGATAAAGATCAACTCTTAATGTTATTGAGAATTTTCTTGTATATTATGAGTTACTTTCTTTTGCAGATTTCAAGATTTTCTCTTTGTCATTGGCTTTCAACCTTTTGGCTATGATGTATCTGGGTGTGGGACTCTCTGCTTTTATCTTACTTCGAGTTTGTTGAGTTCTTGGACATATAGATTAATATTTTTTAACAGATTTAGAAAGTTTTTAGACTATTTTGGTGAATACTTTTTCTGCTTTTCTCTCCATTTTTTGTTCCCCTTATTACATGTTTGTGGGTGCACGTAAGTATATCTCACACTTCTCTGAGTCTCTGTTCATTTGACTTCATTTCTTAAATTCATTTTTAACTGTATTAGATAATTTTCATACTGCTATCATTTATAAAGATAAAGAGGGGTAATTTATAAAGGAAAGAGGCTTAATTGACTCACTGTTCCACATTGCTGGGAAGACCTCAGGAAACTTACAATCATGGTGGAAGGACAAAGGAGAAGCAATCGCACATCTTACAGGGTTCAGGCAAGAAAGGTGCAAGCAGGGGTAACACCAGATGCTTATAAAACCATCAGATCTCATAAAAATTCACTCATTATCATGATAACAGCATGGTGGCAACCACCTCCCATGATCCAATCACCTCCCTCGAAATATCTCCCTAGACACATGGGGATTACGAGGATTACAAGTCAAGATGAGATTTGGGTGGGGACACAAAGCCTAACCATATCATTAACCATCCAAACAAGCAACAAATTATGTCTTCATTTTTTTCTCTCTGTTCCTTAGATTGCATAATCTCTCTTGATTTGTCTTCACGTTCACTGATATTTTTCCGGTCGCAGCTCAAATCTACTGGTGAGGCTCTCTGGTGCACTTATTATTTTAGTTATTGTACTTTACTCCTCCATAATATCCACTTGAATCTTTTTAAAAAATAATTTCTATATCTTGATTGATACTATCCACTTAAGAGACATTGTTATTACCCCTTCCTTTAAACCTTTAGAATTCTTTAGTTCTTTGAACATATTTATAGTATCTGCTTTTTAAGTTTCTGTTTACTAAATCCACTATTTGAACTACCTTACAGGTAGGTTTTATTGCCTGCTTTTTCTTCTTTGCACAGGTCACACATTCTTGTTTCTTTGCATTTCTCATGAATTTGTGTTGAAACCCAACATTAAGAAAAATGCAGTGTAGCAACCTGAATACTGACACTCTCTTCTTCCTGCCTTGTACAGCCTCTATGTCATTCCATAGATTACAAAACCTTGGGCATACGTTTATATGCACACTTTTCCTGAACACCTACTTTGGTCTGCATCAATTGGTATCACAGCCAACTGTCAGCTTCTACCAGTTTCTAATTGATTGCTATATTGCTATATTGTTTTCACATAAATGCCCTGGAGCCTAAATTGTTCCACATTCCAATCCACTCAAAATAGTGCCCCTTTCCAAGGACAGGGTGTTGCTAGTCTTTGAGGCTGCTCTTACACTTGAGAGCTATTTTGAGCACCTCTTTCCCAGTTAAACTTCTAGCTATTCTAATATTTTGTTACCATAAACCTCAAGTTGTTAAACGAGATTACTCCTCTTAATTTCTCACCAATATCTCTACTGTTTCCAACAACATCCTGACGAATAAACTTAATCACACTCTGTACCAAATAAGGTCAGTGCCCTTAAGCTGAACAATCAAGAGCTTTGTTCTTGTGGCCTGGCCTTCCTCCTAGTCAGTACTTTTGTGCCACTGCACTGCAGCTGGGATTGGGACACCATCTGCTTCTCACAGTTTCATCCCTGTTCTATAAACAAAGCACAGAGTGGGGGCAAAAGCCTCTGATCTTCTCAACTTACCCCTCATGACATGAACCTTCTGTCCTAGAATTGTCCTGGGCCAGAAACTCAGTGTTCTTTTTTAGGTTAAGATGGGGTACATGTGCAGGTTTGTTGCATGAGTAAGTTGTGTGGCACTTGGTTTGGATGTACAAATGATCCTGTCACCAAGGTAGTGAGCATTGTGTCTGATGTTAGTTTTTCAATCCTTACTCCCCTTCCAACCTTCCCTCCCTTTAGCAGTTCTCACTGTATTATTCCCATCTTTGTCTCTGTGTACACTCAATATTTAGTTCCTACTTATAGGCAAATTAACACAGGAACAGAAAGCCTAGCATTCTTGGCCTACTGCACCTGGGGTAGAACTTTTGTCACCCTGAAATATGGAGAATGTGGAGCTTAAATGTCACCGACTTTAATTGTTCTTACTGAGATTTAGTGTATTTTCATCAATAGATGTTTTTCCATTTGCTATAAGCCTTTAGCATAATTTCTAGAGACTTTAGTTTTTGCTTTATTTGTTTGCTTAATTACTTTTCAGTGGTAAATGGCTATTTCACTAGAGAGAAAGTCTGCAAGCACAACCCACCCCACCATCTGTAAGTCCATCTCTCTCTCACTTGGTCTTAAGAGCATTTTTAAATTTAGACACTCTATTAGTCCATTGTCACATTGCTCTAAAGAAATACTTGAGACTGAAGTAATGTATAAAGAAAAGAGGTTTAATTGGCTCATGATTCCTCAGGAGGTATAGGAAGCATGATGCTGGCCACCTGCTTGGCTTCTGGGATGACCTCTGGAAACTTACAGTCATAGCAGAAGGTGAAGAGGAAGCAGACTTATCTTAAGTGGCCAGAGAAGGAGGAAGAGAGAGAAGGGGGGAAGTGCAACACACTTTAAAACAGCCAGATCTTATGAAAACTCACTCACTATTATGAGAACAACACCAAGGAGATGGTGCTAAACCATTCATGAAGGGTCCACCCCCATGATCCAATCACCTCCCATCAGGCCCCATCTTCAACTTTGGGGATTGCAATTGAACATGAGATTTGGGTGGGGACACAGATCCAAACATATCAGATATGGAACAGAATGTGACTGTGTTATTAAAATATTTATGTTTTTATGAATTATAATTCTTTAAGAGTTAGAACTTAATGCATCTAATGAAAATCACCTAGCCCTTTCCCTTGTCAAACAAAAATAGTAACTTCAGGAAAAACTCTTAGTTTAATATATTAATGGAAAAAACATATAATTTTGTAATATTTTAAAATATGCACTTAGTCCATCAAGAACAGATTGTCTGTATTCAAAATTTCCACAAAATATTGTTTTTTGTTTTATGTAGTATACATTTGAAAGCTCTAGAGACATGAAGATTAAAAATAATTATAACATTCTGAATTTCTAAAATAGATAAAAATATTGATAAAATGTAAATGCTCTTCCCACCAATATTGCTATGGCAGATACTATTAGTGTCTTGCCAATTTGCTTCTTCCAACTGTATGATTTCACTGGATAATTCCTGTACCCAGCAGTATGTTCTTACCTTATAAATCTGCTTCTTTTTACTTAAGGAGTTTCTCAAGCTGCAGGTATATCTCTGACCCATGCCCTGGGTAAGACTGGAGGTTTTGTTTGTTGGCTTGTTTGTTTGTTTGTTTTTGAGACAGAGTCTCACTTTGTCTCCCAGGCAGGGTGCAGTGGCTTGATCTCGGCTCACTGCAACCCCTGCCTCCAGGGTTCAAGCAATTATTCTGCCTCAGCCTCCTGAGTAGCTGGGATTACAGGCATACTTTATGCCCAGCTAATTTTTGTATTTTTTGTAGAGATAGGGTTTTACCATGTTGGCCAAGCTGATCTCAAACTCCTGTCCTCAAGTGATCTGCCTTCCTTTACCTCCCAATCCACTAGGATTACAGGTGTGAGCCACCGTGCCTGGCTAGACTGGAGTTTTTTAGGGAGCTTATATTCCCACACATACAACCGGGAGCAATTATCCACCAATGAGCAACAGAAGTTGCTGGATAAATAGTACAATGCCTCGGTGTCTCTGTGAATGAGCCCATCTCATATCTGAACTGATTCTTGCTTGTGGGATGTGCTTCTGGTGTCCACAGCAATAACCCATTCATCAACACATCCTGCATTGACTTTCTTCCCTTCTTGTTTCACTTTTTATTACCTCACCATGCTTCCAAATAAAGTAGTTGCATTAAAATCTTTGTCTCTAGTAATGTTTTTGAAGGGAACAAACTATGTTATTCACCATTTAGAAACTCTGGTAAGTAATCTTCTGAGGTTTATTAAAAAGATGGCAAAAGTGTATTCCATCAGAATCTCAGTATCTCCCATTATTTTAATTTAGCTGGTAACATTTGGTTTTATTTAATTATTAAACTCTGAATTGAAGTCCTTATTTATTGATGTAAAAATCGTGTATAAAAGTCTATGTTGTATCTGTTAACGATATTTATAACCTAGTAAGAAAGTTCTATATTTAACTTAAAATTTATATTACTTTTCTTTCTGTAAGACGTACTTATTTGTTGGAAAGAGTATTTATAGCCTTGGTCATTCATATTAAAAGAGAGCTGAGGGGTCTCTCACTGGCAGGAAAAGAATAAATAAAACAAAACTATACAGCAACCCAGGAAAATCTTGCTGTCTCTTACATTTCTACTATTTTACTTGGAAAAGGAAAAGCATAGTAACTAAAAGTGCACCCATCACAGCATCTAAATATGAGACCCTGCACATAGTAAGTGATCACTAAATCTTTGCTACATGAAGCTTTAAACAATTGCAAAGAAGTCAGGTGAGTTGAAACATGAAAGGAGACAAAGCAATGTCTAAGAGGAAGTCAACTCTAGAATAAGTAATAATTGAGCATTGTTTATTAAAAATTTACCCCATAAAGGAAGTGTAACATAAGCTAAGTTTTAGAGTAGAAATAAAAATTATCAGATAAGATGTGAGAAATCAAGAGGTAATTTGAATTTTTCAGCCGAAAGGCTGAATATAACATGTATGTTGATCTTTACTGGTTCTTTTCCCAAAACACTGACAAAAGGGGACGACAGAGTTGTCTGACCAAGGGAATTGAACAGACAGTTGAGACCTTGATCTGGTTTTAGATGACTCTGAGGGATCTATCTGTTCCATAGACTCCCAAGATCTCATGAGATTATCAAAAGATATCCACAAATAAATTAACTCAATGACTTAATTTTTGGAACATGTTAATATCTGCTAATGATCTTCAGTAATGACATTGTAAGGTGAGATGGTGGTAGAATGTGAATATGAAGATTCATGGTAACTGCAGAGTTGTGACTCTGGAGCGTGGGAAAATTGCTTTGCTCATACATCAAGACATGAGAAACCAAGAGCCCTAAGAAATAAGAAATGAAAAGCTAGTCCATTTGGGGTTGTGAATTTTTTCCTTCATGTTCTTGGTACATTTGTGGAGAGAGGACTTTCTACAAAGCAGATGTAAAGCAGACTGTTTTTCTCATAGCAGATCACAACCTACAAATGCTTCTTAATCCCCTTTCACTTTGAACGATAACCCCCAGCCCCTAAACACTTACATAAAAATAAAGTTAAGAAACACATTTTTTTAAAAGTCCCCTTTAGGCCTTAGGAATATGCACTACCCAGAGCTCAATTTTCTGCAGTAGCATATAATTAAATGGCACTTCCAAGTTTTGAATGACAATATCATATTAAATTCAGAAAGGAAAACTGTCAGCAAAATGTATATTATTCACTTTGTGAATTCAAGGTTCTTGATTTGAATGAACTGCTTTATAAAATGTGGGAAAGAGGGAGGCAGATGAAACAATTGCAAAATCCTGATGAATTATACTGTTTGGAGAATTAAATTTTTAATGTTAACTAGGAAAAACTGGTGAAGCTAATATAGTCTAAAGAACACTATCAAAGATTCACTTCTAGGCAGAATGCCAGACAGTTTGAGCCAGCTTTCCACAGCTCTACCTTCAGGTTTTATTTAAATTGAAATAAAGCCTGTCATCTTAGCTCTAGCTGGCACAATGAAATGCACAGTTTCTTGCTCAATTCCAACATTAGTCCTACAATTGCATCTAGTGATATACATTTGCAAATATATATGCTGCAGCAGTTTTACACAGCTTGCCAAAAGTTATTGTTAAAACTCATTATTCAGCTAAAAGTAAAATAAATGAATAGATGCATAAATGACTAAACAAATAAACAACACCAGTAGCTTCACAGTTGATTTGCCAGAAGCAGCTCTGCTGGGAATGGAAACATCTGGAAATCAAATGGATGTATCATAGAAATCAGGTTGACCTAATTAGGGTCATCTAGACTGATTCCTTTACGTGACGCCATTTTTTTTCTGATATAATCAGAAATCTCTTCTTCAACTCACTTCTTAATGTCTTAGGAGATAGGTGTCCAGAGATCCTTAAGTCAATCAAGTTGATTGACATTTTGGAAACATTTCTCAAACTCAACCACTTCTGTATTTTGCTTAATGATGGACCTTAAATTGAATAGTCATTGCAGTCTTCTAAATACGATTTTTCTGTGTCCACATAAATCTTCCACTTATAAATATTTTCAGCTATTCACATCAAGTACATTTACTTCTATCATATCCCTCTTATTGGATATATTGTTATATTCAATATAATAGAAATAATCTTATTGTTATATAAAACTATCCATTTCCTTGACAATTTAACTTTGATCTCAATGTGTTTTACTAATGCATTTGGAAAATAATTTAGTTTTATTTATAATTTTTAAAATAGTGTTTTAACCATATCATTTTATTAAATAAGGTAAATAGTATTTATTATCTACTCTGTACAAAACATTATACTATCTAACACAGAGAAAGCTGATATAAATGGCAAGCATAGCTGCTACCCTAAGGCCCTTGAAATCTAATAGGGAATAAAAGACTATCATACTTGGAAAGCAAACAGATCAAATTAAGAATGAAGAGGAAACTGGAATTAGTCACATTTTTAGAATAGTATCTTGACATTATGATTTGAACCAAAACCTGAAGAACAAAAAGATTCAGAAATGGGTATAGAATGGTAGAAACTATATTTTGTGGGGTGATATTTTTATATTCAAAGATAGCTGGATAATGAGATGTGGAATAATAATAGAATAAGTCATCTGGGATAAAGGAAAGATTTCAAATTGAAGATCAGTAACAGAAAAACTGGTAAGAAAAAACAAGTTGCTAGATCATGGACAGTTTACAACGTGACCCACTTGTTTATACGAAAAATTTTGAGATATGTTTCTAAACATGAATAGAACAGTGGATTGAGTATAGTAATACACTATATTCACCTTTCTAGTATACCTTCTCTTATAGCACATGTTGAAAAATTAAAACTACATGTCCCAGAATCCCTCACACTTAGTTGTCAAGACACAAATTAATTCCCTTCATATAGATGCACTTGCGCTTGATTTAGAAGATGGAAATTAGAGTGATGTTTTTCCCTGTCTTAGTCAGTTTGAACTGCTATAACAAAGTACTGTAGACTAGGTAGCTTATAAACAACAGAAACTTATTTCTCACAATTCTGTATGCTGGAAGTCCAAGATCAGGTTGCCAGCATGATGGAGTTCTAGTTGGGGTCCTCTACCAGGTTCACAGATGGCCATCTCCTATCTGTGTCCTTACGTAGCAGAAAGGCGAGAGGACCCTCTGACTTCTATTTCATAAAGTCACTAATTCCATTCATTGGAGCTTCACCCTCATAATCTACCTCCTCAAAGTGCCACCTCCTAATACCAACACATTGGGAATTAGAATTTCAACATATGAATTTTGGAGGGACACAAACATTCCGTCCACAGCACCTTGTCTCCTTCCTTTGGCTGTTGCTGCAATGTATAGTCATGGATGCACCAATTATGGATGCTGTATCTCTGCAGCAGCACTCCAAGGTCCAGGTATTAATTTGTGGGCCTAGAAAACAGTGACCACAATGGTTTGGATAGCTCTCTATTTCCTTAATTGTGGCTCTAATAGAGACTCTTGACTTACTTCTTTTTGATTCTAGCAGAAATAGCACTCCTGATGAACAATTTCAGTGGTGTGGTTCTAAGACTTACAGGATCTGGAGACTCAAGGTAGAATTTACTTTTGCAACCATCAAAAAATTTTATGAGCATATAATCTGATGTACCAGTTAACTTTTATACCAATAAATAAAGCAATTTGAGTTTTCTTTACATACTGACTATTTGAGCAACACTAAAAAAGACTTTCATTAATATTCAATATTTATTTTCAGTGGGAACTTCGGAAAGCCATGCTTGAAATCTGTCAACTCAAGACTAGAAAAACTTCTCATAACATTAGTATATCGGTTTTGTATAATTTGTCTTTATTGGAGAGTTTGGCTAAATAAATTATTGATTATCCCTTCAGCTTGAATTATGTGGATTAAATAGCATGCAGTTTTAGTGTGTAGTGTTCTGTTTCAATCATCAATACTATTCCATGCAGTAAAACCTTGACCTTCTAGAATTCTTAAAGAAAAAGAATTCTAGCTGAAAACATTCCTAGATAGACAAGAGCAATATTCACAATTATTTTATATATACATATAACTATAATATATATAACTATTATAACTATTATCGAATTACAGAATAGAGGAGTGAAACCTTAACATTGTTGAAAACAGGAAAAATAAGAAATAACAGAAATACTCTCACAATTCCACTAAATAAATACATCTGCCACTAATTTTTAAGCATATGTATTTTTATTTGCAATAATGGGCATTTATTGTTCATATTGCTTATAACTTACCTTTTTAAGTGAAATGAACAATGATTCATGATATATCATAAATATATAACACTAATAATCACACTTTCTTTGTTGTCTATTATGTCATTTTAAACTTATTTATAATAAATATTACTGTGATATGTCTGGGATGTTTAAATTTAAACTTTTTCACGAAAGTGTTTTTGTAACTATAACCAATATACAACTATCTATAGACAAATAATTGAATGTGATTGAGTATTCCTTGATAACTCAGAAGTAGTCTGTAAATAATAGTTATGTAACGTGCTATTAGATTGAGATGGAGAGATGGTACATGGAATAGAAATCGGTGTCTATTGACTTCAGAGATGACCCTGTGTTTTGTTTTTTTAATGGTTTCTTGAAAGAAAATCTTTAACATTTCTTCACCATTGACCTTAGGGTTTGTTGGTTTCTTATCATCAGTCAAAGTATCTTTAGACTCTGAATACTACCACTGTTAGGGGACCTCTTCTTCTGTCTTTTTCACGCTGCATATTAGCAGGAGTAAGGAAATATCACAGCTCTTTTTCAAAAATGTTTATTAATATTTCATGTTGATATTCAAACTGGGAAACATACTTCAAAGTAAAATAACAGTTTTGTTTTATTCTGTTAAAGCTGAATTAAAATATTTTGCTTGGTCTTGAGCACAAACACTTTCACAAACCTTCCCGAACTCACCCTGTAAATAACTTACTGAAACAGACTACAAGAAAAGATTTAGCTGCATGTAAATTACAGCTTGTTTCACAAACCAATCATGGGCAAATTCAGAGTTAGAGACTTTTCAATGTGAACAATAGGCCTATTGTACTTTTATTGCCTTTATTTCATTTTTAAATTTTTTATCTTGAAATAATTCTAAACTTACATAAAAGGATATAAGAAGAGCATAAAAACTCCTTTATGTCTTTCAGTGGATTCTCCAGTTGCTAACATTTTACCACATTCGCCTTATCATTCTATTTCCATATGTATCTATGTTATTTTTTTCTTTACCATTTGTGAGAAAAATGATTATTTTTCCTAAATACTATAGCATGCAGTTCCTTAAAGCAAGGAATTACTATACATAACCATAATAGAACCATGAAAATCAGAAAATTAAAATGATAGCATACTACCATCTAATACATAGGTTTCATTCAATTGTATTCAGTCATCTCATTTATATTCTTTAAAATTCCAAAAGCAACAGATTATGAAATACAATTTTCAACATTTATTTAGAAGTTTCAATTGTGTCAGATTTGACAGCAAATATGCCCTTAAGTTTGTTCTTGTGTCCTTTTGACATCTGGCATTATGCCTCTCATGTTCTTTGGTCATGTTCTTTCTTCTGGCACAAAAAGATGTTTCAGGCTTAGCTTATAATTTATTTGACCCAGCTCTGGAAGCAGTCATTTCTCCAAGAAGCTCTGGTTTCTTTTATTGGAGGAATGAATTTGAAAACCAAGATACAGATGCCCACATGATCAACACTTATTTACTGAACACCTACCATATATAGGATAGTCAGCTACGTGTTTCAGGGATTGCATAGAACTAACTGTATTCATATGCTTTTTAAAATTAGTATAATTTAACCTTATCTTATTAGAGGACTTCTTTATCATCTGTCCTGTCATCATTGGTTATCTTCTGACCTTTCTCATTGTGTCTGTTTTCACACTCCTTGTAACCTCCTAGTTCTATGATGTCAACCTGACTTGACCAATATTATAATCATGGTGTAGCACTTCCCAGAATATCTGCAAGTGTCATGATACAGAACAGGTTAATGCTATCCACCTGTATGCACTCTTGAATTAGTTCGTGGAGGTAGGTTTGATTAACAATATTTATGATGCCGGGCGCGGTGGCTCAAGCCTGTAATCCCAGCACTTTGGGAGGCCGAGGCGGGCGGATCACGAGGTCAGGAGATCGAGACCATCCTGGCTAACACGGTGAAACCCCATCTCTACTAAAAAAAATATAAAAAACTAGCCGGGCGAGGTGGCGGACGCCTGTAGTCCCAGCTACTCCGGAGGCTGAGGCAGGAGAATGGCGTAAACCCGGGAGGCGGAGCTTGCAGTGAGCTGAGATCCGGCCACTGCACTCCAGCCTGGGCGGCAGAGCGAGCCTCCGTCTCAAACAAACAAACAAACAAAAAACAATATTTATGCATGTGTGTATATACTCACACCATATGCACTAAGAAAAAAATTAAATGATGGCAAAACAGAAGCCCACCTATTCCAACTTTGCCTGCAAAACTCTTGCCTGCTCCTACTAGATATGTCCATTATTAAATTCTTAATAAATTTTGGATAATATTATATATAGTTTTTTTCTTCCCCAATATCCTTCCCCATAGGAAGGATAAACCCCTAAACTATGAAGAGAGAGCTATACTATTTTCTCTCTCACAGATTCTATTCTTACTTCCTCATCTTTCTGACTATTCCCACCAGTTTAAATACCATTGTCTATCTTCCATCCCTCAGAGCAGCATATTCCTTTAATTTGAGCAACGGGTAAGCACAGGTAGTTTGGCAATTTGGAGCCCAATGAATGGAATCTATAAAGCAACACTCCCGCTGTGAAACCACAAACACGTGCACTTTACTACAGTTTATCTCCCATTTGTATGTTTTCTATATGTCTCTGTCATCCCACTTCTCACAATTTATAGCAACTATTTATTTACATATTTATTCACGGGCTTATTTACAGTAGTAGTAATAAAACCAGTTGGGTAGGGATCAGGGAATTGCTTTGTATGTGTTCAAAATGGAAGTTTTTCTTGCTTTACTTTTGTGTTAATTTTTGCCCATGGTACACATGGACTTTATCTTTTATAACTTCAAGCCCAGATCATGACACACTGCCTAGCAGAGCACCTAGTAAGGTCTCAATAGATACAGAAATATTTAGTGACTTAATGAATAGGTCTGAATTAATGTATTAAAGTATTATTAACTGCCTTAGTAAAACAATTATTGTTTTACAAATATAAAACAGTGTTATTAACTACTTTGGTAAAACATTGTTAACATTCTTAAGCATGCTAACCATGTTAACATGCTTAAATATGTTAAGCATACAGCTTAACATGCGGAAATAAGTCAGAGCAAGAACACGCTCCCTAAGGCTCTCCGCTATTAAAAGGGGAAAGAACCAGGTTTGAACCTGATTTCTGTTCAAATGTAAAACTTCTTCTAAAAAGTATTTATGGCTTTAATTAGTGTGTTTTTAGAAAAAAAGAAAATCTCTAGCCCTGTAGACTGGTAGTATGTAGTTAGGTTTTTGTTTTACCAGGTTTGTATTTTTGATGTCTTACTTATTCTCTTGTGTATTATAAGTGATTTAGGATAAATCTTAAAGGGCTGCCATTCCATTGGTGAGACATAGGGAACAGGAAACAAAATTAGATCTAATTTTTTTTTTCTAAAGCTAGACATAGAAGACATTGTCTGATTATTTCAAACCCCAGAGCAATACATTTATAAATTCATTAAAGATATTAAGACATATTTTTTCTCTGGGACCAATTACCTGGTTAATGGAATTTTGCATTTTAACAAGGAGCTATAATTGCAATAATTTTTTTGCGTCAAATTTAGGACATTTTTACTTTCTTTGTATAGTATTGGTTCTATCTTTTCCTATACACAGATTTTCCACTGTTAAAAATGCTATCTTAATGCTGATACTGATCCATAATATTTAAAATCATTATACATATCCTCAAGATATGTGTGAAAGAATAGAATAAGTCATCTCCCTATTCCCATTCTAACCTATGCAATTGAATACATGTAAATTTTCATTTTTTCACACAGACCTAACCTACCTTATTTTAAATTCATTGTAGGAACTTGACTTGCAAGGAAAAAAATTATAGAATATTTTAACATCCTATTGCTGTGGAGATTTATGCAAATTCCTCATGGTAATGTAGACACAACTTTGCCTTCATCAATAATGATGCATATTTTCATGCGAAATATGTGAAATATAGGCTGCACCCCACCATCAATATATGAGACCTCTGCACTGTACTTATTTTATAAAAAGCATTGGCAACATTTCATTGAAAAATACCCTGATGCTAATTTAATGTTTCAAATGACTTAAGGACTTTTAAACACTGGATTCTGATGTGGAAATGAAATCCTTTTATTTTCTCTGTGAAGGTGAGGGAGGGAGGGGAGATAGCTTGGAAGGGTTGGAAATCAAAGAAGGTTTTAATAAACATACAAGCTATTAAGAATCTTATTCAAATTAAGGAGTCAGCAATGGCAGGTATAACAAGGTTTCAAAAGTCCTATATTTAAAATACAGAGTAGTACTAGCATGCTTTGACTATTCCTTTTCCACTCTAAATTAAAGTTATGATTTTGAACACTAGGGAATGTTAGTGAATGAAATAATCAACTGCAAAATGGGAAATCACTTGTTCTGCAAATCTTTCCTCAAGTGATTTTTGGAATAGAATGTATGCAGTAGAATTTTTCCTTTTCTCCAACTGGGGAAAGTAAAGAAAATATAAGTTTTAAAAATTATCATATTAAAACACATATGGCATAAGGCCTCTTTCTACTTACCAAAAATATTTTTGACAGAAAAAGAAAAGGGCTGGAATCTGGGAGGGCACGTCGACATGTAATTTTTAAGTTATATTACATTGATTGATTTCATAAAAGAAACAAGCTATTTAAAAATTATATTCCATTTAGTTATCTCCTTGCAGTCTTCAACAGATGGCATCCAGCAAAAGAGACATGCTATCAATCATTCTACGTCTTGCCCAGCACTTTTTCTGTCCCACTTTTCTTCTGCCTTTCAGCGCCATTTGCCACTGTGGCAGCTCTACATATCTGTTTGCTGAAACAGTCAGATGCAATAGCTTGGCTTCAAAAGTTGCTTGGCCTCAGTTTCAGTCTCTCTCTTGAGAATAGCTAGGCACAACGCATTGTGTCCACATGTTCATGTCAATAAAATATCATTTGTAAGGGAGGTGAGCAAGGAGGGCATTGGTACTGAACAATCACTCCAGGGTGTGCAAGAGTCTGTTAGTCTTTATTGTTTTTAAAAAGTTGGATTTTGTGGTGCAACTTAATTTGGTGGCTTGGATCCACAAACTCTTGCATTCAGAAGCATCGCCAAGGTTTTGACAATTCCTACCAATTAAATTCAAATGTGTCACAAAGTGACCCATCTGACAGTATCGTGTCAGTCAGTTAACAACAAGTTACTCCTATTGCATGAATTAGAGACACAATCAACTCCCAAAAGGGTTCTTCTAAAGGGCAATAGCAGTAGCATATTACAAGAGTATAAGATTTGCATTTAAAGGAGAGAGGAATTAACTTTCACTAAGTTAATAAATGCCTGCACTCTTTTGAGCACTAATAGGTGTTAGTTTGCACTTAGAAATCCATTCTAAGTGAACAGATGCTACATAGAAAAGTTAGTGCCACAGTTGAAAAGCATAATGACCATAGAATTCTAATCATCTTTTCGTTGGAGTAGAGGGATCAACCCTATTTAAATATGAATAAAAACACATTAGAGACAGGACCATTTCCAGGAGTAACAAAACTCTTTACATAACCTTTTCCTTTTACAGATGATGAATTTCATTCTACTATGACCTGTTTGTTTAGACAGAGTTTTCCTTTCATTCTGTAGGGAAGAAAACAGACCTATACTATCTTTTTCTCAACCATTGCAAGAGTCGTGGCTGAGACCCCTATGACAAAGCACAGATTAGCAAGAGAAAAGCAGACACATTTGTTTAATAAATTTGATGTGACATGGGAGCTTTCAGAAATGAAGACTAAACGAGACAATGAAATCTGTATATTTTTACCAGCAGTCATGCAGAGTATGATTGGAGGACAAAAGCATATAATCTAATGGTAGTAAACTGGGGGAAATATAGCAAGGCCTGTGTGTTCAGGATCCTCTTGGTGTTCCTGTGTGACAGTCTTACCCTCTAGGTACGAGTCAGGACATCTCTCACATGAGGGTCTTCAGGGAAGAAGAGAGCAAGAAGGTCAGAGAGTGACCATCCTACATTTTATGATTTGCTTCAGGAAAGAAAGGTGAAAGGAAGGTGAGAGTGTCCATCCTCCTTCTGCTGTTTCCTCAGTTTTCAAGGTGCCATATTTTGGGGAGCAGTTCTTCTAACCTCATCAATTGTATCAGGGATTGTTAATACTATCCACTCAATTCTTACCACATACTGCCTTACAATGTCACTTTTATTTGATGAAGGTCCATCTACATAACTCATGAGCCCAGTGCAAAATAAAAATGCAGATTTCCTTGTTTCAGATTATTAGGATTTTCCAGAAAGTGACAGCAGAGTGTTAAACTGGTCACAGGGCCCTGTGCATGTACATCATATATTTCTCACTCCAGTTTAAAATCGTTGAAGACTGATGCTTTTCTCTTCCTTCAGTTATTTTGAACAGCATGTTGAAATATGCTTCAAAATCAAAATGTACAAAAGGAAATAAGTGAAAATTGAGCCACCTTTCTGCCCAAAACCTTTTTTCATGTTGCCCAGGGTGTATCATGGCTGATAGAGTATTATGTGAGATGTGCTATATGAGTTTTTACATTTACTTAGTAGAAATTCAATAAATATTTGTTGATTGCTACATTAGAGTGGATATAGCACAATGGAAATAATAGGGTGAGACATTGCTTGATAGTTAAGCTGAGGAGGAAACCTAAATATGCACTTTCATTTAATAAGTGAGCACAGAATATCAATAGTTATCTCTTAACATTAATTGTGTTCAGTTATAAAGCTTATTGAAAATTAACTTTAAGAGATACTAATTATACTGTACCCATACAGAATTCACTGTTGGCTTCATAATGGGACTCACTTGACAAAAGTCAGCTACATTGAGAGCATCTTTAAATCCTTATAAGAGTGAACCTGATTAATTTACATTGAACTGTTTGACTTAGATTAGGTTAAAATAAAACACTGTAGACCAAAAATAAAATCCTAAGCCCTTGAACCAAATTAATGGACCCCCTTTTGGATAAGAGGACCTTAGAGAAACCTGAAAAATGAAATTCCCATCCATGACAAGAAGGGAGGACAGATACACCTCATAATACCCCCTCCCTTTTGTAGTTTAAGTACAACTGACCAACATTAACATTAATATGGAGATCATAAGATCAATGTAGAAAAAAGATGCCAAATTCCAACCTGACTCTGGTATAATATATCACATGACAGACAGACAACCCTGAAGGAAATAAAAATATTTTACCCCAAAATATATTTATTTGACATATTTTGAAATGGCCGATATTTGAGAGGGAACTTTGCATCTGAAGAGAGTCTCCATTAATGAGGCCAGATCTTTCCAGAATCTGGGAGAGATTCACTGTCTGACACCTTAAAGGTTTGAAAAAAGGCCTGGTACTGTGGTTCACACCTGTGATCCTAGCACTTTGGGAATTGAAGCAAGAGGATTTGCATGAGGCCAGGAGTTGGCTACCAGCTTGAACACCATCTCTACCAAAAATAAAATTAGCCAGGTATGGCTGGTGTGTGCCCATAGTCCTAGCTACTCGAGAAGCTGAGGCAGAAGGATTTCTTGAGCCCAAGAGTTCTTGAGTTGTGATTGTGCCACTGCACATTAGCCTGACCGAGTGAGACCCTGTCGCACAACATAATAATAATAAATGAGGTCTGAAAAGACACATTTACCATCTGTTCTCTCTGAAGACTGCTACGTATGAGGCCTCATCTACATAACAAGAACATTGATCTACACAACTCCCCTTATATTAACTCAAACATTTATTTCTACTGAAATCAAATCTTTATACAAAAATTAACTCTTTCAACCAGCTGACAATCAGAAAATCTTTGAACCACCTATGACTTGTAAACCATCCTCCACTTCTGAAATCACGTTGCAGAAATTATCACCATGAGAAAATTATAACTGAAAGAGATCTGATCTAACCACTCCATCTTGCTTCTAACTCCCAAACTGTCCTTCTTCATTCCTGAGTGTAGGCCAAACAAATTTCGTGAGGAGCTTAGTTGATAGTTTAACTTTGAAATAAAAATGATAATAGCCCTTTCCCAAAACAAACTCTCTTCTTGCCTATGGATCAGTCTGCCTTTGTAGAACATACAGATTAGCCATAAGATTAGAAATTATGATATAGGAGTCATGCAGCCAGAGGCTGCAAGATTTCAAACCTCCCCAAATTGCTCCTGAGATAACATCACTGTTGTAAAACCTAAGATTGGTGCTCAAGATATTTTGCAGACCTGTGTTCCCATACACCAGCTAGTGCAACCTAGACCGGTAATCTGGCTCAACGAGTTCTACCATCCCACCCAGGAACAGAATACAGCAAGAAAAAGCCACTTGACCCCCTATGATTTTATCTCTGACCCCACCAATCAGCACTCGCAACTTCCTCACCACCTACTCACCAAATTATCCTTAAAAATCCCAGTCTCTGAATTTCCAGGGAGACTGATTTGAGGAATAACAAAACTTGGGTCTCCTGTACAGGCAGCTCTGCATGAATTAAACTCTTTATCTATTGCAATTCCCCTGTCTTAATAAATTGGCTCTGTTTGGGCAGTGAGCAAGAAGAACCCATTTGGCGGTTACATGTCAAGACATCCGCCTCTTTAGGTTGAACCAATGTAGTTTTCTTGCATTATACAGTTTTCTTACTTATAATTCCTGTATCCCTAAAATGTATAAAACCAACCTGTAACTAACCTGACTGCCTCGGGCACACATTCTCAGGCCCTCTTGAACTAGACCATGGCCACTCATATTGGCTCAGAATAAACCTCTCTAAATATTTCACAGAGTTTGGCTTTTTCTTCAGCAACACACTTGAAAAGTCCTACTATGAAACAGAAAATTTAATTACATTATCATGCCATCCCTATGCATTAGAATTTGTCATCACAACTTTATAGGAAAAAACATGAAAGCCTAAAAAATAGAAGGAATCAGCTTAAAGTCATTTAAACAAGCAAATGGTTCCAAGTTTGAACGAGTATAGTTCTTCTATGACCCCCTGAGTTTCCACATTGTAGAAAACTGTTAATAATAGTTTGTCCATATTTATATTCATTACAATTAGCGAGCTATTATAAGTTCCTAAGGCAAATTGATAATTCTACTGTTAAGATGTTTTTTATTTGGAAAAACTTCATCAGAAATCATCAACATTAGTAAGTTTGTGAAAGGAGAAAATCAACACAACTTACGTGTAACCCTCAAAAACAAAAACAGAAGGAAATAAAAATAAATACCCAAAAGCCCTGTGTTTGAGCATTATTTATTTATTTATTTATATGCTGGATTTGTATCATGCCTTCTTTCTGAAGAGCTAATTTAAAATCTTACATGTGTTACACTATGAAAGAGAAATTTATAAAATCAGCCAGGGTTGGAAGGTAGATAATCTCACAAAATATGTTCAAGGCATTAGGTGGATATGAAAGAGTTTGGCTGCCACCTTCAATGGTTAATTGACATTTACTGAGCAGTTAACACATTTACAACTACTTTTCTCTCATTTTTCCCCCTTCCTGTTAAAAAATGAAGCTTTTAGTGGTGATGATGTGTTGTCCGGATGGGTATGGCTAAAAGAAAAACTAATCTGCAGTCTTTTCCAACCAGAGCACATGCAATGACTACCCATCATTTCAAGCCCTGGGGGAATACAAATGATCTTTTGCATCATTTCTGAAGTGTGAAATGAGAGATGTATCTCTGGCAGTGTTTAGATTCTAACCACATGAAGAATTAAAAGTGTTTTTGTTCTAATGTTTAATGAGAAGATGGTGTGATTTCAAAATACTCATGTCTGGAGAAAGGACCGAAAAAAATGCATTTTTTTCCTAAGGTTCTTATTCAAAATGGGCCATTTATTTGTTTACTTACTTATTTACTTCTATTTTTTAATGCCTACCATATGTAAAACAGGATAAACATAAATATGTTTAAGGCATGCTCCTAGGCATTTAAAGAAAGTAAGGCAAAGATGAATGGATATGATTACAGGGAATGTACTTCACAGCAAGATGATATTTGCAGCAGCAGAAATGGAGCCGTATAATGGGCTGGGTGTGGAATTAGTCAGTCTCAATGCCTACACTGGAACCTTGGTGTGAGGTTTTCTGGGGAAAAGATAATCTTATGAAAAACTGGCAAAACACATTTTGACAAGCCATCCTTGAGATGTGTTATGCTGGCAAATAGCAACTTAAACATAAAGGGAAACAGGCAAGAAGATGTGAATTTACCACACTGGATGAGATCAATTCTAAAAGTGCAAAAGGTTCACCAGCTGATGTGGGGGCCATAGCCACTGGCCCTCTAAAGATTCACGGAAAAATCCCTGTCACAAGGCAGACTGATTAAAAGGAGAGAAAGCATATAAATGTCTTTGACATGTACACATGGGAGTCTTCAGAATGAAGACCCAATTTCCCAAAGAGTTACAGAAACTTTTATACCATTTTCAAGTTATAGAAAGAATGGGAGGGAGAAAGAAAGAGGCTTAGCTAGCAAAGGTGGTCTTGTTATGTAGATGAAGCCTTTTTTGGGAGAATAGATGGTAAATGGTGTGTTTTTTGTTTTGTTTTTGTTTTTGTTTTTTTTGTTGTTGTTGTTGTTTTACTTTTAAAGATGTCAGACTCTCAGTCTCTACTGGATCCTGGAAAGGCATAGTGAAGCATGGCTAGATTAATGGAGATTCTCTACAGGTGCAAATTTTCCCCACAAAAGGCTGCTTTGCAAAGGCACTTGGGTTTGCTGGCTCAGTGATGGTCTCTTCAAATAAATGTCAAATAAATTTATTTTGGGGTAAAATATTTTTATTTCCTTCACTGACATGCTTCTGGATAAGTTGCTCCTGTTTATAATTAAATATATTTTCTCCTTAAGAATCGCTCTAAGATGGACTCTAAGCCATCTGATACTCTACCTATCCAATATTGTTTATTTTTATGTGATACAGTACTTCAAACTCTAAAACTTATTTTTCTCTGACACTGACATTTTTAGTGACTAATTTACTTGGGGAAAATCTTCGGTCATCTATTCTCTATTTCTGTCATTCTCAGTGAACTAATTTGCTATAGGAAACATTGTTTCAGTACAGAGGTAAATAAACTATGATAGAGCTCATTATGTTTATGTTATAACCTTTTATTGCTGCAAACAGTAGAACATAAGGTTGCTGATGAAAAAGAGAAGATGCTTCTCTTTGTAAAAACGTTTGTTGAAGTCCTTTATACACCAAATTAGGAAAGACAATGTATAGTATATATATGACAAAACAGTGTTCCTAAAAGAAAAACTAATTTTTGTCTCTTCCTGCCTCAAAAATCTTCTGTTGTACTAAACTTTACAAAATAAAACTTGATCTCGTAACATTAGCAATCAGCATTTCTTTTTTTTTTTTTTGAGTTTGAGTTTTGCTCTGTCACCCAGGCTGGAGAGCAGTGGTGCAATCTCAGCTCACTGAAAGCTCCGCCTCCTGGGTTCATGCCATTCTCCTGCCTCAGCCTTCCGAGTAGCTGGGACTACAGGCACCCGCCATCATGCTCAGCTAATTTTTTGTATTTTTAGTAGAGACAGGGTTTCACCATGTTAGTCAGGATGGTCTTGATCTCCTGACCTCATGATCCACCTGCCTTGGCCTCTCAAAGTGCCAGGATTACAGACGTGAGCCACCGCACCTGGCCAGCAATCAGCATTTCTTACAAATTAATCCAAATTTAATTAATGTTATGTTTCTAATTTGTTTTTTGTTTTTTTTTTTTTTTTTTGCATTTTACACTCCAAGTAAAGTAAGCTTTTTTGTGGATACCTACTTATGTGTGGAATATGCTTCTTATTTTCACATATTTAAATTCAACCTGAGGTTTCACACCCAGATCAAATTTCAGCTCTTTCCATTTCTGTTTATTTCGACCTTAAATAATTTTGCTTCCTTTGAACATGCATTGTACATTATCTGAACTTCTTTATGGCATTTGTCACTTTCAACCCTGTATAATAGTTCTCTATACAACATGAAAAACACATCCTTTATATGCCTTTTTTTATGTTCTCTTCAAGATAATAAGTTCACTGAGGCTCATGTCTAAATTTGTCACTTTATCTGACATAGGAGGAAGCTATTTGCTTTGCACTTAGAAGGTACATGGTAGATATTTTTTAAGTAAATGAATGAATGAAGATTAAGATTATAAATGATGAAATAGGCAGGTAGCTTTACAATGATTTTCCCAAAGTCAGAGAGAAAATCTGAAGAAGCAAAAGTAGAAATTTCAGTTCAGTAAATGCAATGAATTAAAAACATTATTGGGAGTAAATATTCATTCACTAAATATTCCAGATGAATTTTTGACCTAGTGTCAACCAATCATCATTTTAGGGGATAATACAATCCTCAACCCCAGCCTCACCTTAATTTTCTCACAAGATACCTTCATTTTTCTAAGGATTGCACAGTACATGGGATTATCTGAACATAGAGATATATAACTTGAGCATGTTAGAAATTAACAGCTCATATATGAAGGTTTAAAAAACTCTTGATGAACAATTTTGAAGTTGGATTTATTTTTCATTTTGGTGTAAGTTAACCTCTTCTGAAAATATCACAATTTCATAAGAAATACTAAGCTATTCGTATTTCATTTTATCTAACCACAAAGTTAGCCTCTTCTGGAAATATCACAATTTCTTGAGAAATACTAAGCTATTAGTATTTCATTTTATCTAACCATATAATCCTTGACATGTGGTGAAAATGCTTACTTTTTAAGCTGTCTTACCTTGTTTTGTTACAGGCCACAGGCTCGTAGGCTCCTCTTGTAATGGAAATTAACACAGGGCCAAGCAGATTTAAGCAGATTTCCCAGGCAAGGTTTTTATTTCAGTTCTTGTGCTTGAGTGCAAGGGAGACAGTGGAGGTGCAAGGATTCTCTGGCTGGCTCTTTGAAAAAAGTCAATAATGGGGTCTTTTTTAGGTAAAGTGCAGGAATTGACATCAAGGGTAAGCTACAAAGGCTGGACTGGGTAAAATATGTGATAGGTGGTGGATGCAGGTCAGCATGTTGGGTTGCAATTGTTATCTTGAGTAATGGGCCACCTAGTGGACTGGCCATTGGTAACAAGGCTGTAAATCAATTGTTCAGCATTTCATCCCAAGTTGGGACACTAAACTTGGATCTCTATTTGGATCTCCTAAGGCCAGTTTCTGTAAGTCTTTAAGTAAAAGGTATAGTTAAACCCTATGAGAGCACAGAAAAAATTCTTCATATGACTAAAGCTTTGGGGTTAACAGGTATAACACTAGTCAGTTAGTGGTGTGGATTTTGTGATCAGTGGGACAAGTAAAGAAAAAAATATGTGAGGGAGGAATCACATCCCATTGCTATCTTATCTCAATTTTAGTTACATATTTCACAAAGAAAATGTTTCCTTTCTTTAATAAGAGGCAGAGATGATGGTTGTTACTCATAATCATAGCATCATAGTGTGTGATGCTGATCATCATCTGATCCTCCCTATACTACTGCAGCTGGTGTGCTCTTGAAAGCGCCATCTCCTGGCTGGAGGCCAACCAACACACTTAACAAAAATACAACCAAGGGCTCTTACAGAGTCCACTTCACTTCTCTGCTACCTCCACTGGAGCAGGTTCTGGTATCCACATTGAGAGCCTTTATTATCCAACTTATTGGACAATGCCCAAAATTACCCTCTCTGCTCTTGTTTATATCCAGTCTAGTGTTTTACTATCTTAACTTAGAAGTAACAAGCAATCCACCATAAGGAAAAATTGTCCTGCTTTTAAGCAAACATTGAATAGCACCAGGGAACAGGCAGAAGCTTATTTCATGTTATTTCATTTACTACTAGTGTCCAATGTCTATTTTCCAGGTTTTTTCTCACAAACTCTGACATCTCTCTATCTACCATATATTTTTGTTTTGTTTTGTTTCATCCAGATGAGATACTGAAAAACATATCAGTCTGTATTCACAGTTTAAAAATTAGGAAACTCAAGCTCAGAGGTGACTTATTAAAATCCTACATTTACAAAATCCTCTGGCTCCTTTTGGAGTTGGTCAGTTTATTAGAAGGAAAGTTGATGGGAGGATCTATTATATAGGTAGGAGCAAAGATGTCAAGATTGACAGAGTGAGGTACATTACTGAATTGAGAAATAAGGGAACAATTTGGATCATAAGTAAAAAGAAAAACAAAACCCAGAAAAAAATATGAGCCCCACCGGCAGGAGGATTAACTTGCAGCTCCCACTCAGGTGGACAGAGCAGCATGGGGAGACCCACATCATTAACTTTTGCTCCAAGAACTACCACAAGAACATACCAGAAAAGCCAAGAGAATCCACAGACCCTTTAAAAGAGACGGATTGCTGTTCCCAGCTCTGTGAGGCAGCCAAGGAACTGTGAGCCGGCTTGCTTACTCAGTTGGTACGCTTGTAGCCTGGGGTAAGCTCTCAGTCCTGCTCACTGGCTGCCTGGAAATAAACTCGGTACAGCTGGAGGGGCGGTGCATGATGAGAGTGAGACCCACCTTTCAGGCTGTAGGCTGCATGGGAGCTGGGTGACGCCTCTGACTGCCCGCTTTCCCCCACTTACCTGGCAACCTGTGTGATTCAGAAGAGGCAGCCATAATCCCCTGGGAACATAACTCTATTGGCCTGGGAACCACCACACCCCCATCCTCCACAGCAGACACAGGAAGCCCCACCCAAGAAGAGTCTGAGCTCAGACACATCCAGCTCTGCCCCCACTTGATGGTCTCTCTCTACCTGCCCTGATAGCCAAAGACAAAAGACACAATTCTTGGGAGCTCTATGACCCTGCCCACCACCTGATCCTTCCTATACTACTGCAGCTGGTGTGCTCCTGAAAGCGCCATCTCCTGGCTGGAGACCAACCAACACAAAACCAGCACACAACAAAAATACAACCAAGGGCTCTTACAGAGTCCACTTCACTTCCCTGCTACCTCCACTGGAGCGGGTTCTGGTATCATGCTGAGAGATCTGAAGACAGGTCACATCACAGGACTCTTGGCAGACAGTACCTAGAACTACCTCGGAGCCTGGTAGCTCTGCTGGATGACTAGATTCAAAAGAGAAAGAACAATCACTGCAGTTTGGCTCTCAGGAAGCCCAATCCCTAGGGGAAATGGGAGACCACCACAACAAGGGAGCACCCTGTTGGACAAAAGCATCTAAACAGCAGCCCTTGAGTTCCAGTTCTTCCCTTTGACATAGTCTACACAAATAAGAGGAAACTAGGAAAACAATTCTGGCAATGCGACAAAACAAGGTTCTTTAACACACCCAAAAGATCACACTAACTCATCAGCAATGGATACAAACCAAAATAAAATCTCTGAATTGTCAGAAAAATAATTAACAAAGTCAGCTTTTAAGTCAATCAAGAAGGCACTAGAGAAAGGTGAAGTCCAACTTAAAGAAATCAAAAACGTGATACAGGATATGAATGGGAAATCTCCAGGGAAATAGACAGCATAAATAAAAAACAAACACCACTTCTGGAAAAGAGGGCCAAACTTAGAGACATGCAAAATGCACTGGAAAGTCTCAGCAACAGAATCAAACAAGTAGGAGAAAAAACTTCAGAGCTCAAAGACAAGGCTTTCAAATTAATCCAATCTGACAAACATGAAGAAAAAAGAATTTAAAAAATGAACAAAGACTCCAAGAAGTTTGGGACTATGTTAAATGACCAAACTTTAGAATAATTGGTGTTTCTGAGAAAGAAGAGAAATCTAAAAGTTTGGAAAACGTATTTGAGGGAATAATCCAGACAAACTTCTCCAGCCTTCCGAGAGATCTAGACATCCAAATACAAGAAGCTCAAGGACACCTGGGAAATTCATCACAAAAAGATCATCGCCTAGGCACATAGTCATTAGATTATCTAAAGTCAAGATGAATGAAAGAATCTCAAGAGCTCTGAGACAAAAGCACCAGGTAACCCCTATAAAGAAAGGTAAACCTATAAGATAAACAGCAGATTTCTCAACAGAAAATCTTACAAGCTAGAAGGAATTGGGGTCCTATCTTTAGCACCCTTAAACAAAACAATTCTCAGGAAATAATTTTGTATCATGAAACACAAGAAAGTATAAAACTAACTGGTAAACCAAACACACAAATGAGAACGATAAAGGACCCAAACGTTACTTTCAGTACTAGGGTACATGTGCACAACGCGCAGGTTTGATACATAGGTATACCTGTGCCATGTTGGTTTGCTGCACCCATCAACTCATTTGCATTAGGTATTTCTCCTGATGGTATCCCTCCACCAGCCCCCCACCCCCGACAGGCCCCGATGTGTGATGTTCCCCACCCTGTGACCTCACATCTGCCCTGTGTTCAAGTGTTCTCATTGTTCAATTCCCACCTATGAGTGAGAACATGTGGTGTTTGGAATATAATGTTTTGTTAAAAGTCTATTAGGTCGATTTGGTCTAAAATTCAGTTTAAATCCACTGTATTTTAGAAAATCTGTCTAATGCTGACAGTGAGGTATTTAAATCTCCCACTGTTAGTGTATTGCAGCCAATCTGAATCTTTAGATCTAGTAACATTTATTTTTATGAATCTCAGTATTCTAGTGTTAGGTACATTTATATTTAAAGTGGTTATTTCCTCTTTATGAATGGATTCCTTTATCAATGTATTGTGACCTTCTTTGTCTTTCTTTTAATATCATTTTTGACTTAAAGTTTGTTTTATCTCATATAAGTATAGCTCTCCTCCTCACTTTTGGTTTCTGTTTTCATAAAACATCATTTTTCATCCCTTTCCTTAAATCTGTATGTGTCTTACAGTTTAAGGTGTGTTACTTGTAGGCAACATAGTTGGATCATGTTTTTTTATTCATTCTACCAGTTTATATTTTTAATTCATTTGCATTCAAGGTTATTATTAATATGTTAGAATGTTTCTATCCTATTGTTGTTTTCTGATTGTTTTGTACCTTCCTTTTTACTTTATTTCATTCTTATTGCTTATCATTTTGGTATGGTGGTTTTCTGTAGTGGTAACATTTGGGTCCTTTATCTTTCTCATTTGTGTGTTTGGTTTACCAGTGAGTTTTATACTTTCTTGTGTTTTCATGATGATAAATGTCATCCTTTCATTTCCAGGTTTACGATGTCCTTCAGCATTTCTTTTATAACCAGTCTAGTGGTGATCAATTTCCATTTGCCTGTCTGGGAAAGACTATTTCTCCTTCATTTATAAAGGATAATTTTCATTGATATAATATAATTGGATGGCAATTTTTTTCAGCACTTTGGATATGTCGTCCCATTCTCTCCTGGCTTGTAAAGTGTCTGCTGAGAAATGCACTGTTATTCTGATGAGAGTTCCTTTATAGGTGTTATAGGTGACTAGATGTCTTTCTCTTGCTGGTGTTAGAATCTTCTCTGTCTTTTGACTTAAGACAATTTGACTATAATGTGCCATTTGCTATACTTTGCATTGTATCTCTTTGGGAATTTTGAGCCTCCTATATGTGGATGTCTAAGTCTCTTGCTAGACTTGGAAAGTTTTCATTTATTATTTTATTAAATAGATTTCCTAACCCTTTCATTCTCTCCACAAAGTCCCCAGGATACCTATAATTCATATGTTCAGTCACTTTATGTTTTTCAAAATGTCATAAAGGCTTTATTCATTCTTTTTTCTTTATTTTTGTCTGATTGGATTATTTCAAAAGACTTGTCTTCAAGTTCTGAGAGTGCTTCTTCTGCTTGATCTAGTCTATTATTGAAGCTATTGAATGTATTTTGTATTTAATTCAATGAATTCTTTAGTTCCAGAATTTCTCTTTGGTCATTTAAAAAATGTCTGTCTCTTTGGTGAATTTCTCATTCATATTCGGAATGTTTTTCTGTATGGTTTCTTAGAATTCTCTTGTATCTCACTGACCTTCTTTAAAATCAGTATTTTGAATTCTTTATCCAGAATTTTGTAATTTTTTTTAATTGGGATTTGTTGTAGAATTACTATGTTTCTTTGGAGATGTCATATTTTCTTGCTTTTTCTTGTTTCCTGTGTCCTTATATTGATATTTATACATTTGGTGTAATAATTGTTGATTCTTCCAATTTTTTGATTTTGCTTTTATAGGGAGGGAGTTTTTCCTGATAATTTTATACGTTGTTTGGGTAGGACATTTTGGTTTTGATATTGTGTGCATGCAGTAGTGTTGTCTTTGTATGATTTCTTTCATAAATAGCATCTATGGTATCTGTGCTCTCCTCAGTGGCTCAAGGTGCAGTTATTGAAGATGTGATAAAGTTTTGCTGGGGGCTAGGATGCCAGGTGGACCAGTGAGGGTCCCAACAGTGGCAACAGTGGGCTGATCATGCCTGCACCTAAGCCCCAGAGCAGTGTATGCTGGCTCTGGTGTTAGCAGGACCAGGAGGGCTTATTCTTGTTCTCCAGGCTACTTGCTCGGGTGCCAGCCATGGGCCAGGTATATGGTGAGGTGCTTGAGCTCTGAGGAAGTGGGTGTGATGTGGGCAATGGCAGTAGCAGTGATAAGGAAACCCACTGGAATCCAAGTGGTCCATGCTGGTATTGTCAGTGGCTATGAAGGATTAGATGAACCAGGTCCCTGGCATGCAGGTGGCTCACGCAGGTGGGTGACAGCTGTAGTGGTAGCAGCAGATTGGGTTGTTCGGACCTCAGACCGTTGGAGGACATTTCAGGTGCCAAAAGTGATGGACTATGCTGGGTGATACCTTGGGTGTTGTGCTTGAGTACTAGGGGGATGGGAACAGTCCAGCAAACTTGTTTTTAGGTCCCCTGGTAGTGTGTTCAGGCACAGACCATAATAGGCAGGATGGACTGTAATGTGGTTTGCCTCTGTGTCCCAGCCCAAATATCAAGTCAAATGGTAGTCCCCAATGTTGGAGGAGGGGCCTGGTGGAAGGTCATTGAATCATGGGGGCAGACTTCCTCCTTGCTGTTCCCATGATAGTGAGTTCTCACAAGACCTGGTTGTTCAAAAGCATGCAGCACTTTCCCCTTCAATCTCTTCTTCCTTCTCTGCTCTGTGAAGACATACCTCTTTCCTCTTTACTTTCCAAAGTGATTGTAAGTTTCCTGAGGCCTCCCAAACCATGCTTCCTGTACAGCCTGTGGAACTGTGAGTCAATTGAGCCTCTTTTCTTTATAAACTACTCAGTCTCACGTAGTTCCTATAGTAATGCAAGAATGGACTAATACAAGGTGATTTCCAGGTCACTGGCAGAATGCTCCAATGGGGGCAGCAGTGGTTCTTCTGTGGGCCTGCCACCAGGGAGGATGGCGCCACTCTCAGTGCAAGCTGCATAGGCAAGTAGCTGTGGGTCATACGTTTTGCTCATACCGTAGTCCCACAGAAGCTTGCCACAATTGTGGTGATATTTGTCCTTGGGGCGTGTAAAAGTGCCCAGTCTACACTCTTTTTCCAGGAACAGCAGTAATGGCATCAGCCCTAGGGCAGGACATAGTTATCTGGAGGCTGGCCTCTCAGTATGGTGTTGGTCACTAGCCTGCCACCAGGGAGGGTGAGGCCACTATCAGAAGGCACAATGTAGGCAGGCAGCTGTAGGGTACAAAGTTTGATTCTGCTTTGTTCCCATGGCAGCCAACAGCAGCAGTGGTGTTCAGATTTGTCCTTGGGGCTCATGAAAGTTCTTCGCCTCCCCTCTCCTTCTTTTGCCCAGAGTCAGCAGTGGTGGCATCAGCCCCCAATTTGGAGAGCTCAGCCCTCCCCAGTCTTTTGAAGACTGAACTCTCAGAATGGTACCATGCTGTAGCTGCTCACGACTCAAAAGCTTGCGGTACAAAACATGAGTTCCCTCTCTGGAGCAGTGCCTCTGTGCAATTTCGAAACGTCTCCCTATGTTACTTTCCAGGCCCTCAAAAGTTGAGGGGTTCTCTTGTGGCTATGATTGTGAAAGTCTGTGGAAGGAATACGGAGTTCTGGAGTTCTCTCACTTACCCTTTCCCCATGTCTGTGAGCTTCTCAGTGCCCAGCTGATCCTGACCAAACAGGCTGCTGTGCTTTCCTCTTCTTCTTTGCTTTTGGTGCTTCCTATCACTTCTCTGTTGAATCCTAGTGTTCTCCCTCAGATGATGTATTCAAACTGTGATTTTTTTTTTCTTTTTTCCTTTCTTTCTTTCTTTTTGCCACCATCTCGGCTCACTGCAACCTCCGCCTCCCAGGTTCAAGTGATTCTCCTGCCTCAGCCTCCTTAGTAGCTGGGATTACAGGCATGCACCACCACACCCAGCTAATTTTGTATTTTTAGTAGAGATGGGATTTCTCCATGTTGGTCAGGCTGGTCTTGAACTCCTGACCTCAGGTGATCCACCCGCCTCGCCCTCCCAAAGTGCTGGGTTTCCAGTCATGAGCCACTGTGCCTGGCCTTTTAAGTGTGATTATTTACTTGCTATTTTGGTTCCTCTCCATGAAAGAGGTATGTACTAGCTGCATCTGGTCAGGCATCTTGCCCCTTCTTGGAATGTGCTTTTAGATGATCCAAAATTTTCTTTGTCCCAAAGTGTGTTTCACCAAACTATAGAAATATTTGCTGTACTTCAAAATAGTATAACATTAATAAAAGGATTGTACAGTTATCTATAGTAAGATCAGACAAATTTTAATAAAAACATGAATTCTCTTTGTGCCAAATTTGAGTGTGGTAAAAGTATCCATGCTGATCAGATGCTCTCATTGGAAGATGTTTATGACTTTGGATTAATAACAAGAAAAAAATGTTCTTATCCATCTGACATTTGAGAATACTGAGTCTTAGAGAAATTAGATGGTTTTGCTCAAGGTTATGAAGAAGGTAGATTTTCAAAATAGTATTTGAAGTCAGATTTGTGTTAATCCAGAGATGGCTTTCTTTCCATTGTACTATGTTGCTTTGTTGGAAAAACTGTATATTGCAGCTCAGTAAAGCTGAATAATAGTGGGAAATATCTCATTGCTGATTCTTGTTTTGTTTTTCAGTGTTGCTCTTTTCTTATATAGCTAATTTTTAATATATATTGATATATTTATGTGTAAACCATCTTTCTTAGAGGATAACCTTCATGTGAATAAATTCGTCATTTTAAAAAAATTTGAAAGGGCTCTAAAATAGACCATAAGATGAATAATAATTTTTAGTGTGTACAGTATTGAATACATCTTATCTACTGAACAATATGAAGTTTTCTTTAAAATAGGACACAAGGGTTAGATGTATTTCATAGGAATCATTTTTTTTCTGAAACTTAACTATTATTGGTCAAACCACCCTATCTTCAATCTTGACTCATTCTTTCCCTTTATACAATATATAGCATGATAGATCATGCCTACAAAGCAGTATTTGGTTTATTGCAAGAGGCCATTGTAGAACAGCTCTTATGGATCCTGACCTAGAAGACCCATGTGATTTCTATAGTAAAAATTATGGAAAATGAAGTAGGTAAATAAGATATACCTATTTATATACTAAGAGATAATATGTAATAAAATATTAAGTGGTTTAAGGTTTAGTGAAGATAATCAAGAAAGTGATAGAAAATTGTGCAGCTCGAATATTTGGAGAAGTCTTTGTTGATAAAAAATATAGCTTGTTTTATATTGTTTTTTAATAATCCTGTTTTGTGCCATTTCCTTTGCATGCTGTGACTTTTGGGCTTCTTTGGCCTACCATTTCTTCTCTTGGAGCTATCTAATCAAACTGTAGCTTTTGGTCTCGAAAACTACAAACCCTCCTAACTGCAGTGAAAGAAATCTCAGCAAGATACAAAGGAGAACTATCCCCTCCTCATTTACAGCTATAGAAAAACAGATGTAACTCTGCATTATACAACTGTTTTTGAAGAGTTATTTTAACAATTCTAAGAATCCTGAACTAGGGGTATGTTCGCTATATCTTGTGAAACTAAGTCTTAACCTCCTTAACATCTGTGATTCTGATTGGTTTTAAACTAATAATTTGTTGCCCTTGATAATATCTAATACAATATCTCTGTTTTGACATCTCTGTTTTCTAAAACAATGATGTCTTATACATTTTCTCATCAACCAGGAGAGAATCACTGACATTTCCTTTCTTTCCCACATGCTTGGAGAGGAGGAGGAAACCCAGTCTATGACTCTGCTATATTTCTTATTGAAATAAAGGTTGAGCTATTTTGCCTCATTTAAATTAATGGTTTCTTGGAGATGCTACTAGAATTAAATTTTTTTTAAAGAGAATAAATTTTAAATAAATATGATAGAAGAATTGAGGAAAATAGTGTTGATTAATGCCAAGAACACACTTAAAATTTACAAGGAGGAGATGATTCTAGCACCGATTCTACTATTGGCCCACTATTTGTTCATTCATTAATTCAGCACACTATTATTGAGTTTCTATTTGGTACCAGAAGCCCATTCAAGTATTTGAAGAAACAAAGTTGGATTCAGAGCCATTTGGGTCTGGAAACAGAATCTATCTCAAAATAATTACGTGGCCTTGAACAAGATAATTGACCTCTATAACCCAGTAATCTTTATTTCATATTTAAAATGGGACAGTGATATACTGTGATTAGATTAATATGCAAGGTGGACAATAGTTACTTTAGCAAAATAAATAAGAGATACCACAATTTATAGAAAAACTGAGAGATGGATGAAGAAATAGATGTATACATGAACAGTTGTTATTCAACATATTAGAAATCAGCAAAATGCTATGAGGTTCATGGTAGCATATTCACGGTAAACAAAAGGTTTGTGCTAAATATTAAGATTCTCTGGTGTGCATTTGGGAGAGTAGAGTCAAGAGTGTCAACGCCTCTACAGATGTTATTTTGATTGGGAAATGTTACTTTTTTGACCTTAATATCCTTATTTGTTAAATGAGTGAGTTTAATCACTAGGGTCTCTTTGAAAACCCAAACCATGTAGTTTTATTTTCTCCATGTTTGTTTATGTTATTTGTTAGAAGCAGATCTTTTACCATATATAAGTCAGAAAATCACCTCTTCTATTATTATTTTGTAGTCCTCTCATGACTAAGTTTATGTACCAAAGGATGAGAGAATCATAGGGCTTATCCCTAGCTACATTCTGACTTTGAAGATGTGGTCAGCATCAAGATTATTTTATCATCAATTCTGTCATGAAGCTATTTGCTATTCAGCTGTTACATTGCTTGTCCTTCCTGGTTAAACTGCAATTGTTTCATGTTTCTAAAATTCTTAGAGAAATTGTAAAATGTTTACATTATTTTCTTTGTGTTATTTTAATAATTGTTTTTAATATTTACTTTCTCTCTCAACTATAAAAGATTGAGAGGTCTTATAAAATATTTAAAGTACTAATACAGTGATCAGCGAACACTTAATATGCTTCAATCAAACAAAAAGTGGGTGTGAACATCTGCTTGAAAATGATTAATTAAATTTCCTTTCTCATAAAATATAGTAGGTGAAGAATTTCGCTTGATTTTGAACCCAATGACAACAGGAAGAAAAAGAGATTTAGTTGAGAATTGCCTCAGCGGAGAACTTTAGCTCTTATAATAGTAAGCAGAAATAAATTCTAGGCACAAAGAACAGAAAGTTGCCATGACTCCTAAGTCTCTACATTGATGAGCAGGAGAAAATGTTCTTTCTAAATACCATTCCTCATTTCAAACAAACTGTAGCATTTCATCTTCACCATATCACAAGGCAAAAACTTGTATAGGTTATGGTCATCAATCAAAGTCCTGTTTTAAAAGTTCTTTCTATTTTAACTACTCTAGAAATTCTCATTTAGGAGATTCAGTTCACTGAGCCAGATCAATCCATACTAATGCAGTTATCATGACCTTTATTTTCCTCTTTCAAAAATGAGATATAAACATAAATAAAACAGGAACCAATTCCCGTAAAGCAAACTGTCTTTCTGGTTTGGTTTTTTCGTTGTTGATTTTGTTCTGTGTGTGTGTGTGTGTCTGTGCATATGTGTTTGGCAGCGGAAATTGAGTATCTTTTATCCAAAATACTTAGGACCACAGGTTTGGATTTCAAATTTCCTTGGATTTTGAAACATTTGCTTTATACTGGTGGAATATCCCAAATTCAAAAATCAGAAGTGCTCCAATGAACATTTTCTTTCAATGACATGTTGGTGCTCAAAAAGTTTCAGATTTTGGAGCATTTGGGATTTTGGGTTTTCAAATTTGGGATGCTCAGCCCATCATTTGAAAATTCTTAAGTTATTTTCTGTCTTTAATTTTATAGTAGATGCAATGATATTTTATCCAGATTTTGCTTACAGGACTGAAACACTTATATCGAGGCATTAAGCCTGGTGGAGTGGGGATGTACTGGTGGTTGAAGCACTCTCAGCTGGGTCCCTCTCCAGGAACTGGGTCAAAGTACCCTGCCTGAGACTTATTTTTCCCCAAGGAAAGCATACATCCAAAGACTAGTAAATAAATGTAAAAATTTTGACTGCTTTTCCTCAATTATGGCATACACTGAAGGGCCATGCCAGCCCCAGAGCCAAGGACTTTGTTGCTTCTAATTTCAATTCAACTCCTTCTATCCAATTCTACTTCATCTATTACCCAACAGTTGTTTAACCTGAAAGTTTCAATATCTTAATAAACCTAGGAAACTGACCTAAGACAGCATGAAAATGTTCTTTCAATGGTAGTATAGAAAATTATGAAATTCTTTTTAAATAATACACTATCATTTCTTTTTCTCAAGCACAAAGATTACCTAAAGTGTAGCTTATTGCCTTACACAGGGACTAAGGTTCAGGAAATGTAAGGGGAGTGAGTAAAATGATGTAAGATATAATCTAAGACTGTTAGAAAAGCTTTGCTGGACTCATTAATTGTCTAGTAAAGATTGAAATATACTTTCCTCTATCTCTTACATCTATAGCAAACAACCTCATAAATGGAGTCTGTAGTTCATCATAATGTAAATGAAATATCTCGTTTTCTACTCCCTGACTATTTCAGGTTTATAAAACCTTTTTTTAATGACTCCATCATTTTTCACCTTTATTGAATAGTATCCTGTATTGCCTCCTCCCCTCCAGCTATGCTCACCAATATCACCAGTTCATCACCTGAATTACAAATACAAATATGTCACTCCTTCACCTTCAATAGCTCCCTATCACTGACAAGAAAAAGTCATCATTTTTTCATACTGTATGGCATGCAGGGTCAATGTAGTCTACATTTATTGCTTTAACCCTGCAAAAACTAGAAGTGACAATAGTTATTTTAATACAAGGGATGTTTTTAAAACAGAGATTGGTTCTAATTCCAATTTTTCAAAACTTTTTAATAAAGTTCTTTATTCTCCAAAAAAAGATTCAATTACAATCATTCCAAATAAAGCATAAGTAATAATTAAAAAGTAGTATGGAGAAGATAATTAGTTCCAATAAATAATGAATGTGGTTTCCACCATTTTATCTTTATAAGCAGTTCATATTACGTAAAGTCAAGGCTGGTAACGTACTGGAATCAGAATCACTAAACTGTATTGTTTTAAAGAAATAACCTTGGAAATTTACTTTTATTTAGATGTCAGAGTGATTAAAAATATCAATTGAGAATGAATGTTCATATAATTAATTTTGACTACCAACCTGCTTATTAAATTATAATAGATTATTAATCAAAAATATTTTAAAATTGCAACATGTATATATTTAGCTGCAACATACAAGCACAGATATACATACATAAATATTTTAATACAAATATCCATATAATGCTTTCTTGCATGACAAAATGTGTCAACAGAAAATTATATCTTCTGAATTTAATTCAAGACAATTCAGAGTATTTATTGAATATATGGAATTCTGCTAGCTAGGCATTCGTATTATAAACTTGTCACAAGAAACATTTTTCTGTGTAGCATATAAAATTAAGATAAAATCTACAAATCTAAAAACAATACACAATCTTTTATTTCAAAGGGTTACAATAAAATTCTAAAATGTATAATATAATAACCTATAGAAAAGTATTTGCACAAAGGAAGAGCTCAGTGTTTATTAAAATGTGTAGTTACAACTTCAAACTTATTTTTTTGAAATAAAGAATAGTGTGTATTATGTATTAAAAATTTATTCATGGAATTTATTTATGACATTGAAACGTGCTTTCATTCATGAGGACCATTTTTTGAGAACTGATAGTTTTTTTGCTTTTTCCACATAAGCGATATCATGTTTTTATTTTGAAACAATTTTTATCGAGGTATAATTGAAATATAAAGAGCTGCATATATTTAATGTGTACAATTTGATTAGTTTGGACATCTGCATGCAACTGTGATACCATCTCCACAATTAAGGTAATTGACATATCTAATACATTCCAAATGTCATTGTGTCCTTTTTTTGTTTGTTTTCTGTTTCTTTGTTTGTTTTGCGTCTTTGCATGTAATATGAACACGTAACATAAGATCTACCCTCTTATGAAATTTTGAAGTGCACAATACCATATGGTTAACTATATGCAGATGGTGTGCAGCAGATCTTGAGAACTTATACATGTCATATAACTAAAACTTGATACCCATTGAACAACTCCCAATTTCCCCAACCCCTATCGCCTGCAAACCACTAACGAATTATTTAACTCTATGAATTTATTATAGATAATCCATGTAAGTGGAAGCATGCAGTATTTGTCTTTCTGCGACTGGCTTATTTCATTTTGCATAATGTCCTACATGTTTATTTATGTTGTTGCCAATGATAGTATTTCCTTCTTTTAAAGGTTAATACTCCATTGTACATATAGACCATGTTTTCTTTATCTATTCACCCATTTATAGAAACTTTTGTTGTTTTCATGTCTTAGCTATTGTGCATAACACTGCAATCAATGTGGGATGCGGATAGTTCTTCATCATAGAGATTTTAATTATTTGGAATTGCTAGATTGATATGGTTTGGCTGTGTCCCTACCCAAATCTCATCTTGAATCCTCACGTGTTTTGGGAGGGACCCAGTGGGAGGTAATTGAATCAAGGGGGCAGGTCTTTCCCATGCCGTTCTAATGCTAGTGAATAAGTCTCATGCGATCTGATGGGATTATAAGGGGGAATTTCCCTGCACAAGCTCTCTTTTTGCCTGTTGCCATCCGAGTAAGCTGTGACTTGCTCCCCGTTGCCTTCCACCACGATTGCGAGGCTTCCCTAGCCATGTGAAATTGTAAGTCCAGTTAAACATCCTTCTTTTGTAAATTGCCCAGTCTTATGTATGTCTATCAGCAGCATGAAACCAGACTAATACAGCAAATTGGTACCAGTAGAGTGGGGTGCTCCTGAAAAGATAAAAATGTGAAAGTGTCTTTGGAACTGGGTAACAGGCAGAGGTTGGAACAGATTGGAGGGTCCAGAAGAAGACAGGAAAATGTGGGAAAGTATGGAACTCCCTAAAGACTTGTTTATTGACTTTGAACAAAATGCTGATAATGGTATGTACAATAAAGTCCAGGCTGAGTTGGTCTCAGATGGAGATGAGGAACTTGTTGGGAACCAGATCAAAAGTGACTCTTGTTATGTTTTAGCAAAGGGACTCGCAGCATTTTGCCCCTACTCTAGAGGTTTGCAGAATTTTGAACTTGAGAGAAATGATTTAGGGTATCTGGCGGAAGAAATTTCTAAACAGCAAAACATTCAAGAGATAACTTGGGTGCTGTTAAAGGTATTTACTTTCATAAGGGAAACAGTGCATAAAAGTTTGGAAAATTTGCAGCCTGATAATGCAATAGAAAAGAAAACCCCATTTTCTGAGAAGAAGTTCAAGCCAGATGCATAAATTTGCCTAAGTAACCAGGAACTGAATGGTAATCCCCAAGACGATGGGGAAAATGTCTCCAAAGCATGTCAGAGAGAGTTGCAGCTGCCACTTCCATTACAGGCCCATAGGCCTAGGAGGAAAAAGTGGTTTTGTGGACTGGACCCAGGGTCCCTGTGCTGTGTGCAGTCTAGGGACTTGGTGCTCTGCGCCCAACTGCTCTGGCCATGGCTGAATAGGGTTAACATAGAGTTTGGGCCATGGCTTCAGAGGGTGCAAGCCTCAAACCTTGGCCACTTTCACATAGTGTTGAGACAGCAAGTGGACAGAAGTCAAATATTGGGGTTTGGGAACCTCTGCCTACATTTCAAAAGATGTATGGAAATGCTTGGATGTCTAGGCAGAAGTTTGCTATAGGGGCAGGGTCCTCATGGAGAACCTTTGCTAGGGAAGGGCAGAATGGAAATATGGTGTTGGAGCCCACACACAGAGTCTCTACTGGGCACCACCTAGTGGAGCTGTGAGAACAGTGACACCATCCTCCAGACCCCAGCATGCACCATGTTCCTGGAAAAGCTGCAGACACTCAATGTCAGTCTGCCAAAGCAGCCAAGAGGGAGGCTGTACCTAACAAAGTCACAGGGTCGGAGCTGCCCAAGACCATGGGAATACACCTCTTGCAATCTCACATCTTGTGCAACCCGGATGTGACATGGAGAAAACAGAGACCATTTTGGAGCTTTAAGATTTGACTGCCCCGTTGGATTTTGGACTTGCATGGGGCCTGTAACCCCTTTGTTCTGGCCAAGTTATTCCATTTGGAATGACTGTATTTACCCAATGCCTGTACCTCCATTGTGTCTAGGAAGTTACTAATTTACTTTTGATTTTACAGGCTCATAGACAGAAGGGACTTGCCTTGTCTCAGATGAGACTTTGGAGTTGGACTTTTAAGTTAATGCTGAAATGAGTCAAGACTTTGGGAGACTCTTGGGAAGGCATGACTGCTTTTAAAATTGAGGACATGAGATTTAGTGGGGCCGGGGTGGAATGGTATGTTTTCGCTGTTTCCCCACCCAATTCTCATCTTGAATTCCCACGTGTTGTGGAAGGAACCCAGTGGGAGGTAATTGAATCATGGGGGCAGGTCTTTCCCATGCCGTTCTAATGATAGTGAATAAATCTCACAAGATCTGATGGGATTATAAGGGAAAATTTCCCTGCACAAACTTTCATTCTGCCTGTCGCCATACAAGTAAGATGTGGCTTGCTCCTCCTTGCCTTCCACCCTGATTGTGAGGCTTTCCTAGCCATGTGAAACTGTAAGTCCAGTTAAACCTCTTCCTTTTGTAAATTGCCCAGTCTTGGGTATGGACTGGTACACTAGATCACATGATAATTCTATTCTTAATTTTTTGAGGAGTCTCTATGCTATTTTCCTTAGTGACTTCACCATTCTCCACATTCTCTCTCTGATGGTTACCTTAAGGTGTCAAGTTGATTGGATAAAGAAATAGCTAGAGAACTGATAAAGCATTACATGTAGGTGTTTCTGTGAGTGTTTTCACAGGAGATTGGCATGCGAGTCAGTAAACGGAGTGGGGAAGACCCAACCTCAATGTGAACAGGCACCATCCAAATTCTTTGGGTCCTGGATAGAACAGAAAAGGAGAAAAGGATTTTGTCTGTTTCTCTCTTTCCTTCAGCACTCTCCTCTTTCTCCCATTGGACATTAGAACTCCAGTTTCTCTGGCCTTGAGATTCTAGGACTCACATGAGCATCCCCCTAGATTGAGAATTATACCTCGTCTTGCCTGATTCTGAGGCTTTTGGATTTGGACTGAGACATATTATCAGTGCCACAGAGTCTCCAACTCACAAACAGCCTGTCATGGAACTTCTCAGCCTCCCTAATCATGTGAGCCAATTCCCCTAATACATTTCCTATTAGATACTTATATTTAATATATCCTATTGCTTCTGTCTTTCTGGAGAACCTTAATGCTCTGAACAACATTTGTTATCTTTTGACTTTCTGATAATAGCCATTTTAGCAGGTCAAAGATGATACCTCATTATAGTTTTGATTTGAATTTCCCTGTTAATTAATGATGTTAAAAGCCTTTTAATACACGTAAAGAAATGTCATACAAGTTATTTGCTCATTTTAAATTTTTCTCTAATGAATCGTAGTAGTTCCTTGCATATTTTGAAAATTAACCCCTTATCAGATATATGGTTTGCAAATATTTTCTTCCATTTATAGGTTGCCTTTTTATTTCATTGATTGTTTTATTTCATGTGCAGAAACTTTTTAGTTTGGTATCTTTTCACCTGTATGCTTTTGTTTATGTTATCTATGCTTTTGTTGTCATATGCAAGAAATCATCGTTGTATTATGCCAACTGTAGTAAAATTAGTAGATTTACTCCCAAATCTGAATGCACTCTGGAAACCCCACATTTCCATACTCAACATATCAAAAGCAATTCTGCATTTCTTCAGAGGTGGTACAAATATTAAACAACAATAACAAAAATAAAGGTCTCTGTTCTGTATGGTTGCAGAAAAACTTACAAAGTGTAATGAGTATAAATATTCTCTTAATTAGCTAAATTACATATTACATACACTTTGTGGAAAATTCAGCTGTAAATTATATATATTGCCTTCAGCCATTTGTTTTCTGAAAAAAAAATTCTAGATAAATAAGTCAAGATCCAATAATTGAATAAAAATTGACTGAGTATAATAGCATAAACTTTATTATTGCTTTGTTTTTTGACTGGCCTTCAAAATAGTTTCTAACTAGTTCTTATTTGTTGTGAAAGGTCCTATAGCATTTTATGTTAATTTTTAAAAATCTAAAAATTAACCCAAGGAAAAAATTACTCATTATGAAACAAACAGGAATTTTTTTAAGATTTATTTTTGGGCAAGTAAAAGTGTCATTCAAAGTATGCCCAAGAATCATGAGTAAATAGCAGTTTATAGGGATGATATACTTAACTAGCAACATTAACTCTTTTTGAATCTAATTGGTGAAATCACTATCTTTGAAAACTCCTTCAAGGTTTGGGCTAATTGAATGCTTCACACTGTAATTGGAATATTGAATTCTAAGGTCGGTTTTGGTTCACTTAATAAATGTTGATATTTACTGATTACCTAAGTGTCAGGTGCTTTTCTAAGATTGTGGGATATACTGAAGAACAAATAAGACAAAGAAACCCTGTCTTCATGGAGCATACATTCTGGTGCTCACCTTTTTTTTTTGCCTTTGGTTTTATATTTTTTATGTCCAGAAAAGAGGGAGAAATATCAGAACTTTCTTTACAATGAGATAAATAGTCAAGATTTTATTTCACCATTTTTTGGAAGAATCATTCAGCCTCCATCTTTTAAGCTACAGAGTAGTAAATAGAATTTCCTCCCCCATAATTTTATTTTAACTAAAAATAGGACTTCAACTTCCTAATGCCAATAGAAGTTATTCCTAAGTAACTAGTATTATGGGGTCTCCTAATCATTTCATATTAATTATAGAATTCCAACAATTGTAAAGTTACACATTATCCTTCAAGCAAGGAAAACATACTTTCTAAAACAAGCTAAAAGTTGATGTCAAACTGGAAGTAAAGCTCACATCTTATCAGAATTATCAGATTATCAAGATTCTGATAATTCTTATCAGAATTATCAAGATGGCATAAGTTTTTCTTAAATTCATATCTAATTTTGTTGCCATTGCACAAGTTTCATTTGGTGACTTTGCCACTTAGCTGTTGGGAACAGAGATGCCAACTTCTTGCAATAATCCTGTACTCATGGATTCATGAAGCAAGGGACTTCTTTACTGTTACCACTGTACTTAGAGTCCATGGTTATTAAGCAATCCAGAATTTCCCAGAATGTGCTATGTGACCTAGCCCAAATTACTTGTTCTCTTTACTACAGTAGTTTCATCAGTGATACAGGTATTAATGACTCCCTCACAACGTTATTGAAAAGCCTGGTCAGTGACCCTCAGCATAATCCAGGGCAGATGTCTCTGAAGAGTGGTGGCAGACAACAGCCAGCTGAAGAACACAGAATTTCTGTGTTCCACCATTTCTGAGTCTGACCTGATACCCTAGTTGCCACGCACAAGCAGAACTCTAAAGTCTTGATTGTCAGGCACGCTAAATGCAGACAAAATGATAATCATTCAACCATTTATATTACTTTATTACCATATTAATTCATTCAACATTTGTTTTGTCTGTTATATCGTGGTCATTATGCTAGGCATTTATAACAAAATCTGTGCCAGCATATCAATGTTTTATGTTTAACAAACCACCATAAACATTATATCAATTTATCATAGGCTATTACTTTTATAGTTATAACTTACCATTTTTAAAAAGGAACATGTCTAAAAAGATGTATTGACAGCTATATGCAATTTATTGTGCTAAAATAATAATAATTATTATTAGGTTTCTACTAGATTTTTATTCTGAAATTAGTAGGAATTTCTTATTTATCCTTCCTCTTTTGCATTTGGTGCCTAAAGAAACTTGAATTGTTGCAAACAGAAGATGTCAAACACCTAAGAATCTTGTAAAATTATCTTAAATTTGGTCTTATAAAGTACTAACAAATGAAAGATAGTTTTAGTTTATATGTCCCTGATGAATCAAATTAGAACTGGAGGGTGAAAAGCATCAATAAGACAGGTATTCTTTCCAGTTAAAGAGACAGAATTAGTCCCTAAAAGGGGGCAACTCCCTCAGCGGATGGTGAATTCTACGTTACAGAAGAATTGATTCAAAGCATTTGTTGAAATGTTATAGAACAACACTATTAAACAAAACTTTCTTCTATAATGGAAACATCGATGCTTCTAACACTGAGTCACTAGTAACACAGTTATTGAGGTTTTAAAATGTAGGTAATGGGGTTAAGGAGCAAAATTTGTGTTTTAATTAATATAAATTTAATTTTAAATATGTAGCTACAGTCAATTATGTTGGAAAGCAGAGTTATTGAATCTATTCAAACATAAGTATCAAGTGACATTTAAGGTTCTATGTCACACAGAGAGTCGATACTTCTGTGATTTTTAGGCAATAAAAACTGCTAACCATAAGGTCCCCTGCCGCACTTTGCACATGCCTTCATTACACAGAACTTATCTCTTTCCCTAGTGAAGCGGGGTCCTGGATACTGAATATGTTACATTTTCTATGTGTTTGGAAAGGAAAAATAAGATTTTCATAATACTATGCAAATTAACTGCTTTTTAAAAATCACATACTAGTTTGCTTCCCGTGGGGTCAACCTTAAATGATTTACAAATTAAGAGGTTTCTGAATGTTTAAAGCAAATTCAGCTGGCAGAGATGTCAAATGACCAGTATTGCAAAAGCTCAATGTTCCTGGTTCTTACTTTCAAAATTTATTGTTTGTGGGACCAACGAAAGATAATCTAATCACATAGCAAAATTTTTCCCAGGGCGAAAGAATTTTAAGCGTCGACAGGCTTGTTTTGTTGTTGTTGTTTTGTTGTTGTTGTTGTTGTTTTCACTTAAAGCTTGATTCATGGAAAGCTGCCAGAGGGAAAAAATAAAGTAAACCTTGTGCCGTATTCCGGATGTACCATATAAAATCCAGACTTCTTAACGTGACATAAATTTTCAGCCAAAGTACAATATTTGTTTTCCTCAGACAGATTCCATTTTTCCTGCTACATGACTTTTTTCATATGGCTTTCTCTGCTTGAAATGCCCTTCCTCACAATTTTGCACATTGAAAGCATATGTAATTCTTAAAATCCGTATCAGTGCCACTTTCTGTCTGGTTTTCTTTACTATTTCTGCCTGGAGTGTGTGTGTGTGCTCCTCCTAGACCTATTTATATTTGTAGCCTGAGATAATATAGATGTTTATCCCCTAGATCACAAGCTGGTCATTATTGATGTCTCAGACGTCTTTGTAACCTCCACAGTGCTTCAAACAATGACATAATATTACATGGAAAACAAATAGGATGAAGTAGCAAACAAATGAATGGAAGAATGTACCAAAGAAAGAGAAAGAAAAAAAAGAGTTAGAGAAATAAAAAGAAAGAAAAGAAGGAAGAGGAGAGACAGAAAGAAAGATAGGGAAGAAAAATCCTTAAGGAACGGCTCACCAGTAATGGTGTCTGAAAAGTGAGTTAAACATTAATTGAAAATGCTAACCATTTTTGAGAACTCTACATTGCAAGATATATAAAACATTCAAGCAGATGTAAATGCATCTGAGGAGGAGAATTTATTGGGTTAAATAGCTTGAACGGTCTTTGGAAGATGGGGTTTCAGCGCAGTTGCAGATAAGGCATGAAATGACATCCTCAGCCTGGATCCTTTCTTTCTTTTGGTTCTGCCTCCTCTGCCTTCTAAGGGTTCCATTTTGTCTGCCAGCAGCTGCAGGGGCTATATAGTTATAGCTTTACTTCTACTTGACAAGTGATGGACGTTTTTCCACTCTCTCCTTCCTTCCTTCCTTCCTTCCTTCCTTCCTTCCTTCCTTCCTTCCTTCCTTCCTTCCTTCCTTCCTTGTTTCTTTCTTTCCTTCCTTCCTTCTTTCCTTCCTTCCTTCCTTCCTTCCTTCCTTCCTTCCTTCCTTCCTTCCTTCCTTCCTTCCTTCCTTCCTCCTTCCTTCCTTCCTTCCTTTCTTCTTTCTTTCTTTCTCTTTCTTTTCTTTCTTTCTTTCTTTCTTTCTTTCTTTCTTTCTTTCTTTCTTTTCTTTTCTTTTCTTTTCTTCTTTTTTGACGGAGTTTCACTCTTGTCTGCCAGGCTGGAGTGTTCTCCTCCCCTGGAGGTTTCCTGTAGAGTAACTCACAAAACTATGGACTAAAAGTGGAAAAAGAGTGATATCTTTCCTACCTCCCACTCCCAAGCAATAGGGTCTGCTGCCTGAAGAAGAGGAAATGTATACTGGGGAAACAAATAACAAATGCCTATTTTAACAAATGAAACAATATTACATAATTAAGTAGTCATATACCTGAGGCAGGAAAATAGTGTCTGGAGGCAGAGAATGTAAGGTCAATTCACACGTCGGATATGACAGCAAATATCCTCTTCATAAGGCGTACACCAAGTAAGTGTTTGTATCTTTACTTCATCCTCTCATTTATATAGTGTGTAAACCAAGTGACCAATGGAAACCCGTAGAGGGTATTTAAACCCCAACAAATCCTGTAACGAGGCCCTTGAGCTCCTATGCTCGGGTCTGCTCCCAACCCGTGGAGTGTACTTTAATTTTCAACAAATCCATTCATTCCTTCTTTGCTTTGTTTGTATGTTTTGTCCAATTATTTGTTAAAGACACCAAGAACCTGGACACCCACTACTGGTAACATACTTTGGTGAGCCAGCCAGGAGAAATTCGGGGAGAAAGTAGGCCCAAAGTGTGGGATCTTTCTCTCTTACACGTTCCCTTCTGCTCCATACAGGGTTCTGCCCTACCCAGAAAGGGAAATGACTCTTTATTTATTTATTTATTTATTTATTTATTTATTTATTTGTTTTTATCTTTTCCAGGTGTGTTCCCTGATCCCTACATGTGGCACAGCTCAGATCAATCTCAGCACATGTTTCAGGAGACTTACACCTTCTTTTCATATGCTAAATTCTTCCCTTCCCCTGTTCAACTGACTAAGGGCAAAAGAAACCCACCCAGTCTCTGATTCCTGTCACTAAAGTTCATGGAACAAGAAGCATGGGAAAGAATGCTAAAAGTTGGGGATTACACCCAGGGACCAAAGGAAAGCTCATAGGTTCTGGAGGGAAAGCTTGCAAAGTGGCACTGGTGCCCACCTAAGGTCAGAGACATCTGACACTCTAAGATTGGACACCATGGGAGAATACTCTGGGGGATCCTGAGGACCTCAACCTCCCCAAAGGGAATGCTCTTGGCAGAGGTTCTGAAGTCTGGTAATAAGCCTTCCTCAGAATTTTCTCTTGCAGTTGCAATGCTGTTTGGTCCCAAAATTGTTTGGAATCTGGAGTTTACTGTCAAATAAAGTGAGGTGGCATTGCATAAATCCAGGTTTTTATGCCTTAACATGTGACACCCTCCTTTGCTACTGTTTGGCCCCAGTGATCTTTGGAGTCTGGAGAGGTTTGGCCTTTAAAAATCAAACTGTCATGGAGATAGCTTTACCTGAAATTTTGATTCACAGCCTTCATTGGATTATCTACTGGGGCAAACAAAGTAAAACCGACAAACCTGTATTGCTATCTCATGGCTGAGGTTCCAAGCCTTTGGATTTTCATGTATGTGTGTGCATACATGTCTAGAAGTGTTTATTTGTATGTACATTTATTGTTATATATTGTGTCTATTGTGTCTACCAAAATTGGCTTATAAGTAAAAGAGTGCTGATAAATAAAGTAAATAAGTTTATGCAATTTTGCAATTTTCAAGTTTACATGACGTAAGTATAACTTTATTAAACAAGCTAGATTTAAAATTATTGGTAAAATAAAAATAGAAACACCTTCAGAATTGTCAGCATACATTTTGTCTGAATTTTATGTTTGTCTTTGTTAGATACTTTAAAATGTCATTGTTAATTCAAACTGGGAACGCTCAGGGCAAACCTGCCTCCCATTCTATTCAAAGTCATCCCTCTGCTCATTGAGGTAAATGCATATCTGATTCCTTCCTTTGGAAAGGCTAATCAGAAACTCAGAAAAATATAATCATTTGTCTCCCATCCACCTGTGAACCTAGAAGTCCCCAACACTGCCCACCGTACTTTGAGTTTTCTCGCCTTTCTAGAACAAACCAATATACATTTGACATATGTTGATTGATGTCTCATGTCTCCCTTCTTAAAGGTGAAAGCATTGAGTAAGATGAATGGGATAAATGTTGTAGGTAAACTTTTGTGTAAATTAAAATTTTATTTTTCTTCATTTAATATCTGGGTCATTTCTGATTAAGAAAGGGTTATGATATGGGAAAATGTATTTTTTAAAATGTGGAATTGTTTTACCTATAAATGCCCATTTCTGATAGTTCAGGATTTCTTGCTTTTTAGGGTTTCACTAAAGTTTTACGTTACTAAGGATGATAATTCTAGTTAACATGCAATTCTGTATATAAAATGTGCCAGAAAGGGTTATATTATTAGTGAGAAAAAGAATAATATTGTCTAATTCAGAAGTCATCTATGGAAGAAGTTTAAATAATGTAATATTTTTAAAACCTTATAGAGAATTGGAGACATTTGGCTAATTAACATTCTTAGTCTTTTTTTAGTTTGTTTTGAGATGGAGCTTCGCTCTCTCACCCAGGCTGAAGTGCAATGGCATGATTTTGGCTCACTGCAACCTCCACCTCCAGGGTTCAAGCAATTCTCCTGCCTCAACCTTGCAAGTAGCTGGGATTACAGGCACACACTACCACACCTGGCTAATTTTTGTACAAGTTTCATCATGTTGGCCAGGCTTGTCTCAAACTCCTGACCTCAGGTGATCCACCTGCCTCAGCCTCCCAAAGTGGTGGGATTACAGGCATGAGCCATCGCACCTGGCCAAAAGTTCTTAGTCTTAATTAAACCAAAGTAAGAAGTAGTGTTAAAAAATGCATTGGCAGTTTGACAATTGTTTTTTTAATACAGTTAAGCATGAAGCTGGATTTAGTGAGGAGCCAAATTTCACACACATGCTTGCATCACTTCACACTATGTTTACTGTTTTGGGTGGATAGTGCTAGAGTACTTATTGGTCATGTGCCTTAAGTGAATTTCTTGATTGCATGGAATGTATAATAATATTGGTGAACTTAAGGATATTACATTTTGTATCAGAAGTAAAATATTCATCATGTGGGGTTTTTGGGGCCCTATGTAACACTGTAGCCTCCAGGGTAGATTAACAAGGAAAAATTTAGGATTGTTTTTATGTTTATTTGTTTTTGCTTCTAGTTTTCATTTGGTTGCTGTTTGCTTTCCATTTATCTTGAAGTCCTAGGCTACCTTTGTCAGGCCCGCAGGAACTGATGGAGCACACCAGTCTTTTACCCTTCAACTAACTTTTTGGATTTTAAGCTTCCTGATACTTTAAGTGTGTTGAGTATACTTTGGTAAATAGAATTTGAGTCATATTTATTTCTCTTGCCTAATTTATTCAAAATTTGTAAACTCTTTGTGAATATTCTTAATTCATGGCAATGTGTTTGTCTGCATACAGTCAAGCATGGCCACTAGAACCGCTCAGGGAGAGAGAACCCCTAAACCTGACATGCCAGCAAAAGTGTGAAAATTTCTTACCAGTCTCTGGCCTCTTTCTCTCTGTGCAAACTGGTTAAATGAAAGGTTAAAGTTATCTCTTCTGTAAAGTTTTAATGAATACAAAAGAACTTTAATTAATTGGTTTAATAATGATAAGAACTTCTATGGTTATAACATCAGCCCTCTTGCATGGGAAAGCTTTTATACAACCAGAAAACATGCATTGAAAGTAACAATTGGATGAAATCCCTTTACAAAATGTTTAATGACCCAGCAGGTGACCAAATGTAGCTGAAGCTTTAATTGTTTTCCCAGGAATATGGGGCCAAGCATTGGTTATTAACTATTTTAGTAATTTGTAAGTTACCACACCACTGTATTCAAATTGGATTATTTTATTACTTTATTTATTGGTTCACTCCTCCTGGCCCACATGATGGGTTAAAGAGAACATTGACAGTAGGCCTTCACTCTTCCAGAAGGGCATCATTCGTTAGATCCTTTTTCCTTGGTTTAAAGTAAAAAAGCAATGATTAGAAATGTACCCCTCGTGAGAGGCTCAAATTTTACTGTAAGGGCTACAGTTATGCAACAGACTTTAAATTGTCTTGTGAAAGTTATAATAGGATTCACTGAACAGAGAATTATCTGTGCCGCTGCTAGCACTTGTGGCCTATGGAAAAATACATCAAATGAAGATTATAGAAATTCAGTGATAGAGAATTTGCAAAGGGACTCTTAGTTAAGTGAGTAAACTGTTTATCTAGCTCATTCTTTGATCCATTTGATTTTAGGAGGTTCAGTTTTGGGAACCCTGGGTAAGGAGCATACTCCAAACTCTTGGTATTATCTTCCCATTAGTCATAATAATAGTCTTCCTGGTATGATGTTTTCTCTCAAAGGTTTTAAATGCTTGCATGCAGCCATTTCTAGAGTGTCATATGATCTCTCTTCAACTGGAATAACAAGAGTTGAAAGAAATAAGCAACCATCAGGATTTGTATTTTAGCAACATCTCCATGGTCATGTGGGAGATGAATTCCAGGGAAAGGCAAAGTCAAGAATGAAGACATAAGGCTCAATGAAATGATTGTTCATGTAACACAGGTGAGAAATATCTTCTCATACAGTTACAGGGAAATTGGACTTCAGGGCACAGATAAGACAGCACTTGGTGATGGATTAAATAAGAGAGCAGAGACAAAAATGTTTACCAGGTTTGAGATAGTACATGGAAAATCATACCATTCACTTTGATGGAAATAGTGAAAACACAGCCTTTTTTTCTATCTTAAATCCATCATTCTCAAAGCTAGGTCTGTACCTTTCTAACATGATCTTTCTAAAACACTTTTGATCACAACAGTCCATGCATAAGAAATTTGTTAATGGATAACCAATACTCACAGAATAAAGTCCAGATACTGCATTCAAGTATCTGCCTAATTTGTTTGTAACTCACCTCTTCTCTCTCATTCTCTTACCCTAATCATAGTCTCTGAGCCTCTTTGTGTGTGTGTGTCAGAGAGAGAGAGACAGAGAGAGAGAGAGAGAGAGAGAGGTAGAGAGACAGAAAAAGAGAGAGAGAAGAGAGAGCTATTTGGCCTCTAGTTAAATCTTCCTAGAACCTTGCCCAATTGGCAAACTTGTATCTATTTTTTTTGACCTAGTTAAAATAGTACTCCTTCTATCCAAGTTTCCCAGATGTCTCCTTCATGCCAAATTAATTACATCTCATGCTTTAGCTGTCATAGCAGCCATAATCTTATTTTAAAAAATATAATGTTGCATCATCAGAATGTGTTTCATGTCTTTATGCCATTAGACTGTGAGTTCCCACATGGCTGAGATTCTCTTTCTCTTGTACTGTATATCCACCAATGCTGAATACTTTTCTTTACATAGAGGAGGTGCACAATAATGTTTAATAAATAAAATAAACATGGGACAAGTGTGTTAGTACAAGCATGGGCATAGACTTGTGTGGATCCTTTTTGTGGACCATTTTTTTCTGACTCTGTACACACTGTTTTATTTCTAGTTTGTCTAGGACTCTGAGGTGAAAATGACCAGAAATGGCAGGAATTCACTTGACAGAAAGATAATTTTTTTAATTTCTCAAATTTAGACAATGTTAAATTTTGACAGGGCTTAGTATATGCTAACACTGTCCACTGCTGTCATCTTACAGCATCACCATTCACTGAATAACATCTTATTTGAAATATCAAATATTTTCAATGTATTTGTTTTAATGACTGTTTGCAAAGTGTTCTAGATTTTGCCAATATGAAGACTTACACATCAGAAATCCTCTATTAACTTTTCCAAGATATTTGATACATTATGGTTGATTTGAAATTTCTAATATCTTTGACAAAATTTGGTCTCATCACCTAAGTATTTGAAATACACTTGTTTGTTATGCATTATTCATATATATGTATAAAGTGTATTTATTATAGTAGTCTTATTAAGTATGGATACAATTGAAGCTTTACATTGTGGTTTTTACACAGATTACATGTTTACTGTATAGTACCCAGGTGATACGTATTCATCTATAAATCTGATGACCAACTTTTGAAATTTGAAAATAGTCATCATATTTCAGTGTATATACCTAGTTATTTTGTTTTTAGAGAGAATAATAATATATGTAATACTTGTTATACAATTAAAACTGCTAAATATATTTTCAATAATTAATATTCCATAAATATATTAATATTCTAGCAATATATTTATATTTTTTTTTTATTTTTTAGAGAAAAGGCCTGTCAACCAGGCTGGAATGCTGTGGCATGACTATAGCTCACTGCTGCCTCAAACTCATGTGTTCAATCAATCCTCCTACATCAGTCCCCTGGGTGGGCACTATTGGCTCAAGCCACCATACTTACTTAGGTTTTTTGTTTGCTTATTTCAGAGACTGAGTGTCTTGCTGTGCTGCCCAGGCTGATCTCAAAATCCTGGTCTCAAGCAGTCAACCCACCTCAGCCTCCCAAGTAGCTGGGATTACAGGTGCAGTGGCTAAAGCAGTATTTTTTAACATCTAAAGCCACTTCAAGAAATAGGGAAAATACACACAATTAAATTAATGTAGAAGAGCTATTCACACAGTTAACTCTACAAATACATCAAAATGTATAGAAGATTAGATACTTTAGAAGAGGGCACATAGACCAACAGAACAGAAAAGAGAACTCTTAAAGCCTCATACCTACAGCCATCTGATCTTCAACAAGGTCGATTCAAATAAGCAATGGGGAAAGGATTCTCTATTTAATTAATGATGCTGGGATAGCTGGCTAACCATATGCAAAAGAATAAAACTGGATTTCTGTATTTCACTGTATACAAAAAATTAATTAAAGATGCATTAAAGATTCATATGTAAGACCTCAAACTACAAGAATCCTATAAGAAAACCTAGGAAACAACATTCTGGATATCAGTCTTGAGACAGAATTTATGACTAAGTCCTCGAACACAGTTGCAACAGAAACAAACATTGACAAGTGAGACATAATTAAACTAAAGAGCTCAGCACAGCAAATGCAACTATCAGCAGAATAAAGAGACAGCTTACAGAATCATAGAAAAAATTCATAAATTATGCATCTGACGAAGGTCTAATATCCAAAATCTATAAGAATCTTAAACAATTCAACAAGCTAAAAGCAAATAACCCCATTAAAAAGTGGGGAAAAAACATGAATAGACACTTCTCAAAAGAAGACATATGAGTGACAAAAAAACAAAAAAGAAAAGATGCTCCATATCAGTAATCACTAAAGAAATATAAATCAAAGCCACAATAGGATATCATTCCACACCAGTCAGAATGGCTATTACTAAAAAGCCAAAAAACAACAAATGCTGGTGAAGCTATGGAGAAAAGGAAACACTTATACACCATTGGTAGGAGTGTAAATTAATTCAGCCACTGTGGAAAGCAGTTTGGAGATTTCTGAAAGAACTTAATACACAACTACTATTCAGCAATCCCATTATGGGTGTATGTCCAAAAGAAAATCAATTTTTCTAACAAAAAGACATGTGCACTTATGTGTTCATTGCAGCAATAATCACAATAGCAAAGACATGCCATCAACTTTGGTGCCCATAAACAGCAGACTGGATAAAGGAATTGTGCTAATATACACCATGGAATACTATGCAGCCATAAAAAAAGAACAAAATAATGTTCTTTGCAGCAACATGGATACAACTGGAGGCCATTATCCTGAGCAAATTTACTCAAGGACAGAAAACCAAATACTGCATATTCTCACTTGTAAGTAGGAACTAGATATTGAGTACTCATGAACATAAAGATGCCAGTAATAACACTGGGAACTACTGGAGTGGGGAGGGAAGAAAGGAGCAAGAGTTGAAAAACTATGCGATACTATGCTTATTACCTAGGTGACGAGATCAGTTACATCTCAAACCTCAGCATAATGAAATATACCCTTGTAACAAGCCTGCACGTGTACTCCCTGAATCTGTAATAAAAGTTGGAAGTAAAAAAATAAAATAAAACAACTAAAATGAACAAAAATTGAGTACAGTAACCATTAATTTAAAAAAAATCATTTTATTTTATCTCATTTTATTTTAAGTTCCAGGATACATGAGCAGGACGTGCAGGTTTGTTACATAGGTAAACATGTATCAGGATGATTTGCTGCACCTTTCAACCCATCGCCTAGGTATTAAACCCCCATGCATTAGCTATTTATCTGGATGCTCTCCCTCCCCTCCCAACACCCAAAGGTCCCACTGTGTGTTTTTCCCCTCCCTATGTCCATGTGTTCTCATTATTCAGCTCCCAATTATAAATGAGAACATGCAGTGTTTGATTTTCTGTTCCTGTGTTAGTTTGCTGAGGATAATGGCTCCGAGCTCCATCCATGTCTCTGCAAAGGACATGATCTTGCTCATTTTTATGGCTGCATAGTATTCCATGGTGTATATGTATCACATTTTCTTTATACAGTCTATCATTAATGGGCATTTGAGTTGATTCCATATCTTTCCTAATGTGAATAGTGCTGGAATTTTTAAAATTATGAATGTCTTTTACTAATGAATGCACATGCCTAGTGTGTTAGTCCATGTTTCAATGCTATAAAGCAATACTCAAGACTGGGTAATTTATGAAAATAAAAGTTTATTTGGCTTATAGTTCTCCAGGCCCTACTAGCATGGTGTAGCATCTACTCAGCTTCTAGTGAAGGCCTCGGGAAGCTTACAGTCAGTGAAAGGCAAAGGGGAAGCCAGTGTAATTCATGGTAAGAGAGGTACCAGGTTCTTTTAAATAATCAGCTCTTGCATCAACTCATAGAGTGAGAACTCACTCATAACCATGGGAAGAGCATCAAGCCATTCATGAGGGATCCATCCTCATGGCTCAAACACCTCCCATTAGGTCCACCTCCAACATTGGAGGTCACATTTCAACATGAGATTTGGAGGGGGCAAAACATCCAGGCCATGCCACCTAGAAAGCCATTTTTTACAAATCATATTTTGTTAATACTGAATTTGATGAAAATTTATGATAAAATATTGGGATTTAATATATATAAACATATACGTGTGTGTGTGTACATATATATATATGTGTGTGTGTGTGTGTGTGTGTGTGTGAGAGAGTAGGAAAACTACAAAATTTTGTAGTCAATTCAATTACTTTCTTTGATTGTACCCTTCTCTTAAACTATGTAAGTGTTGAAAATACTTTGAAAGAATTGGTGCCTCTGTCTTGCCAAACTTAACGTGTTACGCTCTTCCAATATTTTAGTGGCATGTCACTTTCATACACTACCTTAACCAAAATTATCAACTATTTTGCTTAATAGCTATGTATTTGAATATATCCAAGTTTATACCAATATCTTTGAATATTTCTTCTTATTGCCTTTCAGTACATACTTCTAGGCTGAAGTTGTTTTTTTTCCTGAAATACATATTTGAATTGTTCTTTTAATGAAATTCTGGGAGAGAAGTTTTTTGATTATTTTAGTTGCTTATAAAAAGAGATTTGGAATTAAATGACACTGACCCTAACCCCCTCCTGGGATAATGGAAGTTCTATTAAAATAATGATCATTTGTTAAGTCAATTGCATTCTTTCTGCTTATACTTACTCTTTCACTCTATATTGCCAACTGATTGAATTTATTCACCTTTAAAATGTATGACTTTCTACTTCTCATCCTTCTCTATTAAAGAACCAGAATAATACAACAGTAACGATGTCTCATTCAGAGATAAAATGTAGGGATCTAGCTGGTTAGGCTGCATGAGGAAAGTAGCAGAGATAGAATATTTTCATAAAGTTTATCTCTACTAATATTAGTTTCTGAATAACTCATAAAATAAAAGAATACTGCCCATAAATGAGACCATTGTACTTTTTCAGAGTCAATTTCCTAATATTTCTTGAAGTCTTCTCTTAACTTAGGAAAACAATGATAGCGGTATTAACTGGTATGCAATTATGGATGCTACATGCTAAGAAGGTTTTGAGCTAACTTCTAAGTTTCACTAGTGTCAGCTACAGTATTCTTCTTCATTCTAAGAGAACTAAAGGGTCCTTCTCTCCACCATAAGCTATCTAATTATGTAAAGAATAGAGATTAACTGATTATGATGAATAAATTAATCTCAGAAGTAGCACAAACTCAGAGATTTCTAATTAGCATAATTTTCCTGGGACAACTAGAAAAATTCTCTATTCTTATTAACAATAATCAACAGAACAATAACTAATTTTGGGCAGCATGCTATAAAATTATTAGAATCATCTTTAGGACACAGATTAAGAAGTTATAAATTCATATCAAAATTGTTTAAAAACTAACAACAAGCAACAGCCTAAAGAGCAACCTCTGTTTCGACTTACAAGATTACTCATATTTGTTTGTTAGGCTTTTATCATCATCATCACACTGATACACTGAATATTTGGCTTGCATTATGCTATGCATTCTGTATGATGAAATAACTTTAATCCCTACAACAACTTAATAGGGTCAGTGTCAGTATTGCATCCAATTTAATGTTCATGCACAACAGCAACCTTACTTTGCTTGGCTCTCATTAAAGTATAATTTCTCTAGAATAGCTATTTTTAGATTTTTAAATGAATTATTATTATATATTAATGATTTTTAAATTTTTACTTAAATATTTAAAATAACTATGTTAATACGGCGCTAGGCAATGTGGAAATATGTAGAATAAATGTGAGATAGTTCTGGTAATTCTCAGTATTCTGTGTTTCTAGAAAGAATACCCTGCAGCGTAGATTTGACATAACAGTTTTTGTTTTTATCTGACCAACAAATCAGAATGAAAATGAGGACTAGAGCAATGTTAGAATATATTATTTTATGATATTTAAAGCAGAAATATGTAGGCATAACAGGTCAAATCATAGAAAACAAGATTCCAAATTCTTAAGCCAAATGTGATTAATAAAATCATTAGGAAAATAACAAGAATAGCTACATAAAGAGAAACAAACAAAAAACTACTTTGACAAATTATCTCCCTTAACAATATAAAATTACTGCATCCAAACAACTACATTTAAAAGTATGATAACATGGGGAAGAGAAAATACTCTGAATTTTATTTTCCTTTATGCATCAGACATTAAAATGTGAACTTCATCATTAAATGGACTATATCTGCTCAATGGAATGATATGTATGATGTTCATATTGACTTTTAAATCTTGAAAGTACTCTAGAATTCAAATATTGTGTTCTATAGTCTTTCATAAAAATAAACTTACCAAACAAGAAGATATCAACAAATAATATGTATTAACCTATTTAAGTTTGCTATGACTATATATGACCATCATAAATATATATATATATATATATATATATATATACACACACACACACACACACACACATAAATAGTGTATGTATAATAATATAAAAACAGCGGTCACAGGATATCTTGCATGTTTGTGAGCTTTTGATAACGAATTATTAAATACTTGGCAAAGTGCTGGGTTAGCAGATAAACAAAAGCAAATGTGTTTGTCACGTACATGGGAGATCAATGTGAAAGAATCGTAACGCATATCTGCCAGTGTAACAAGGTAAGAGAAAAGAAGCACATGTCTGAAATATACATGCAAGAAGCAATCAAATGTCCATTATGGCTCCTGATAATTGCATCTCCATACCCCCTCACTCTCTAAACCCCAACCATGCTGACATTCCTGTTCTTCCAATGATACTGCAACCATACTCATGCCTTAGGATCTCCTTACCTCCCTTTCCTCTGCCTGTATCCTAGATTCCCATAGACAGACTGATTGTCTTTCTTTTGCTAGATTTTGGTAAAATGTCACCTTTTCAGTGAGTTCTTTCATGGCCAACTGGTTGAAAATGGCAACCACTTTCCAGTCTTCCACATAAAACAGTAATTATATCACTAATCACCATCTAAAATTGTTATTGCTACATCCACAGTGCCTAAAATAATGCTATCTTATAATAGGTGATATATAAGTGATACATATTTGTATACATACCTCACAGTCTGATTTTATAAATGGTTTTATTAAAACAAAGCCACACCCATTTGTTGATATTGTTTATGGCTCCTTCACTCAATGACTGAGTTCTATAGCCCTAAATATTACCTATTATATACTGGATATATAGTGATAGCTGCACATAAGGGATATACAGTGATATCTTGCTTTATTGCACTTTGCTTTATTGTTCTTTGCAGATACTGTGCTTTTTAAAAATTAAGATTTTTGGCAACCCTACTTCGAGCAAGTCTATATATGCTATTTTTTTTTCCAACAGCATTTGCTGGTTTAGTGTCTGTGTGTCACATTTTGATCATTCTTGTAATATTTTAAACTGCATATTATTAATATATCTGCTTTGATGATATGTGATCAGTGATCTTGATGTTAATATTGTAATTATTTTGGAGTGCCATAAACTGCACCCATGTTAAGACGTCAAGGTTAACCAATGTTGTATGTATTCTGACTGCTCCACTGACCAGCCATTTCCCCATCTCTCTCCCTCTCTTCAGGTATCTCTATTTCCTGAAATATATTGAAATTAGGCCAAGTAATAACCCTACATTGGTCTCTACGTGTTCAAGTGAAGGAAGAGTTTCAAGTGTCTCACATTAAATCAAAAGCTAGAAATGATTAAGCTCAGTTAAGAAGACATGTCAAAAACAGAGAGGTTAAATTCTAGGACTCTTGTGCAAAACATTTTGCCAAAGCGTGAATACAAAGGAAAAGTTCTGGAAGGAAATGAACACACCTTAGATAAGAAAGCAAAACAGCCTTATTGCTGATATGGAAAAGTGTTTTGTGGTGTGAAGGGAAGAGTAAATCAGCTGTAACATTTTCGTAAGCCAAAGCCTAATCCAAAACAAGTGCCTAACTCTCTTCAATTATGTGAAAGTTGAGAGAAGCGACAATCCCGCAGAAGAGAAGTCTGAAGCTAGCAGAGGTTGGTTCATGAGGTTTGAGAAAGGAAGCCATCTCTGTAACATAAAAGTGTGAGGTGAAGCAGCAAGTGCTGGTGTAGAAGCTGCAGCAAATTATCCAGACGATCTAGCTTAGATAATTGATGAAGGTGGCTACACTAAACAGCATAATTTCAATGTAGATCAAACAGCCTTATATAGGAAGAAGATGCCATATAGGACTTTCATAGCTAGAGAGAAGTCAATGCCTGGCTTCAAAGCTTTAAAGGACAGACTGACTCTTTTGTTAGGGGCTAATGCAGCTGGTGACTTTAACTTCTAGTCAGTGCTTATTTGTGATTCTGAAAATATTAGGGCACTTCAGAATTACACTAAATCTACTCTTCCTGTGCTCTATAAGTGGAACAAAACCTGGATAACAGCACATCTGTTTAGAGTATGGTTTACTGAATACTTTAGGTCCACTGATAAAACCTACTGCACAGAAAAAAAAAGGCTTCTTTCAAAATATTGCTCTTTATTGAAAATTCAATAATCTGATCAATTTATTGAAAATTCAATAAACAACAACATTTGGTTACCCAACCTCTGAAGGGGATGTACAGGAAGATTATTGTTGTTTTCATTCCTGCTAACACATCATCCATTCTGCAGCCACAGATCAAGGGGTAATTTCAATTTTCAATTCTTATTATTAAAGAAATACTTTTTGCAAGGCTATAACTATTATAGATAGGGATTCCTTTGATGAATCTGGGCAAAGTAAAACTTTGAAAAGGATTAATCATTCTAGATACCATTAAGAACATCTGTGATTTATGGGAGGAATTCAAAATATCAACATTAACAAGAGATTGGAAGAAGTTGATTTCAACCCTCATGGATGACTTGGTGGAGGTTCAAGACTCCAGTGGAGGAAGTAATGGCAGGCATGATAGAAAGAGCAAGAAAACTAGAATTAGAAATGAAGCCTGAAATTATAACTGACCTACTGCAATCTCACAGTAAATATTAAACCAGTGAATAGTTGCTTCTTACGGAAGAGCAAACAGCTTGGTCACTTGAAATGAAATCTACTTTTGGTGAAGATCCTGTGAATATTGTTGAAATGACAATGAAGGATTCAGAATATTGCATTAAATTAGTTGATAAACCAGTGGCACGGTTTGAGAGAATTGACTCCTATTTTGAAAGAAGTTCTACCTTGGGTAAAATTTTCTCCCGCAGTATTGCATACTACAGAGAAATCATTTATAAAATAATCACTTGATGTGGCAAACTTCATTTTTGTCTTATTTTCAAAAATTGCCACAGCCAACCCAGACTTCAGCAATCATCACCCTGATCACTCAGCAGCCGTCAATACTGAGGCCACACCCTCCACCAGCAAAAAGATTACAACTCATTGAAGTCTCAGATTATATTAGCATGGTTTAGCAATAAATTATTTTTTAAATTAAGGTATCCACATTAAAAAAATAGCACTGCACAGTCAATAGACTTTAATATATTTAGTAAATGATATAGTATATAATAGACATACCTTTTACAAGCACTAGAAAAAGAAACCTTTGATTTTGTCCTATACATTTTTGGGGGCCCATTGTACCTTATGAAAACTATTACTTTCTTCATATGCTCTGCATACAGAATTGTTTCTTTTACATCTAGTAATTTTAATTATGTATATTAACTGTGGATGACAAAAACTTAGAGTAGTCATGATTAAAGGTACAATTGACCAGAAAATATGTTTATATTTCTGTAGCAAACAATGACCTAACATAATGAACATAATTATGACTTATAACATATACCAAGGCATGTCAGAATTTAAAAATATTATACAATTTTGGATTGTATTAATGTATTAATAATGCATTTATATAAATATAACTTAAAGAACACTAAACATCATTTTTAAATCATGTTTTCTGTATAATTTTAGCATACCAAATAACTCTAATATGTCTCCTTTGGCTTTCCAGGAGTTCCTGTTATGTCCAAATTAGTTTGGGTCAAAAATACTTGATTTTAGAATTTCAAATTTAATTTTGTGAAGCTTGTCAAATATCAGAGTTTTAAAGCATTTGATCAAAAGGGGATCACAGGACATTATGAATTAAAACCAAAATGACAAAAGATTTTAAAGGCACAAAGCACAAGAAAATATCTTCATGAAACATGGAACAGAACCTCTGTTTCCTAGGTCAGTTACCTAAAAAGTTAATAAAAACCTTTTACAATTTTCTATTAAAGAGAATATCAATGCTGTGAGAAAAACTTGTTCTTCCAACACAAGAGCCCAGATTCTAACCTTCTGCCAGTGTGCTTTTGATATTAATGTTCAATTTTTAGAAAAAAAATATGAATAATTTTCTTCTAATTTCAGCAAACTTGATCACACATAAATTTTTTTTCATGAGATTAATTTTTCACAAATCTTCTACAACTTACTTTAGCCTTCGGTTTTCCCTTTACTTCTTTTTGGGGGGGCATTCTACCTTGGGGGAAAAATTACTTTCTTTATATGCTTTGAATATAGAATTGTTTCTTTTATATGGAGTAGTTTTAATTATGTATATACATTCTTAGTAACCCTAATTTTCTTATGAAAAAAACTAGAAAGTAAGTCATTTTGAACTGTTTCATACCAGTATTTGTTGGTGAAAACCATTTTATAATTTTAATCTCAATTTTTTTTAATTAACAGGTCTAAATACATTTAGCTTTTCTGTACCATATAAAATTAAGGTGTCAAAGTATATAAACATAAATATATGTGTAATAATTAATGTTTCAGCATTTTAACATACTCAGAAATGACTCAGACATTTTACACTTATCTATTACTTATTTAACTTATTTAACTTATCTATTACACTTATCTATTACTTAATTTAACATGCTCTTAAGATTTTAAATTATTAAGAAGAATTTTGAAACTATGATACAGGCATCCCCCACAACATCTTCCTCAGTTTCCCTGTAACCTCAGTATCCATGTGGTACCCAAGAATGCCTAAAGGAAAGAGCCTGACTGAGTGCTAAATTTACATGAAAGTATAGAGCATTGGGAGGCTGAGGCAGGAGAATGGCGTAAACCCAGGAGGCGGAGCTTGCAGTGAGCTGAGATCCGGCCACTGCACTCCAGCCCGGGCGACTGAGCGAGACTCCGTCTCAAAAAAAAAAAAAAAAAAAAGAAAGTATAGAGCATAGGACAGAGGACAGATCTGAAGGATATAACCTCTCCTAACCTAGCCAGGAGACAAAGATGGGAGTAGGGGGACAAGGATATATTGGGCTTGATTATGATTGGTGCTGGTGGTCTAGATGCTAGGATATGTTCCCAGGCATTACCATGTCTACCTCTAGATCCTAGGGTGCAGAAGCTTAAAAACAAAGACAAGTTTACATTAATATGTGTACAAATCTTCAGCAGTGCTCAGTAGCCAATTCTTATAGCTTTAATTCACAGAAAAATCAAACAAGCAATAGTTTTATGAACTTAAAATATCTATCAGAAATAACCTAAACCTGTCTGGCCAGTAGTCCCAGGCAAAATGTGTGAAACATTTCATAATACTGCAAATTCCAAAAGACATTCTAATTTTATTTTGCTAACAATCTTAACCTAGCTTTATTTTAAAAGTATTACTAAATTTGCATCAACTAAATGGCATTTGACTTAACTGAGGATGAACTAGATATAAAGCAGTCTTTGCAAGATTCAGAACAGCCCCAAAGACAGCTCAAAGGAAAAACAATCTTGCTAGTCACAAATGGAATACAACCCGTACCTCTCTGATCATATTCTTTAAGGTGTCATCCTCTCATCTGAGTGCCTATCCAATACAGGCCCAAAAGCCTTGCATACTCCACAGACAGAAAGGACAGAAAATTAAAAGCTATCCATTGAAAGGAAAAGGATGAATAAAAAGTGGGTATACCTAAAGGTTAAGGGTCATACAAATAATTTAAAACAAATGATATTGGTTATCTGACTGGGAGTTACACCTGTGTGGTAACCAGGAAAGTGCAGGACCTTAGCCACTGGAGCATAGGGTGAAGTGGTTTTTGGTAGATTATCCAGGGGATCCAAAGAGGCAGTTTGAGTATACAAAGGATTTGAACTTGGTTTCAGGTCAGTTTTTTGTTCTTCATTATCATCAAGAGAATTTCCAAGGCTAACCACGGCACAATTATATGTGTTTTAGTGTAAACTTAATCTTTTCATGACTATGAATAAAGCAATTTATTAAGAATGATATATTTCTAAAATATTCTTTAAAATTTAGGAGTCTAATTTAAATAATCTATCTTTTGGTCATTGACAGTTAGAATTTCCAATGGGGTACTTATTTTAATAGCGATTCAATTCAAAACCAAAATGTATACCAGTGTGGCTATATCCAAGACCAATCACACAAATTATTTTTTCCCATTAATCACGATTTTGTAAAGGAGACAAACAGTGATTTTTATTTTTTTACCATCTGCTTGACTAGATCACAAAAAGACAGCCTAGGAGCCTAATCTGTAAGAAGTTCTTACCCTTCTGTTGGCTTATCAGGTCCTTGGTTCCCATTACTATGACATCCAAAAGAGCAGAGTGGCTTTGGTGATAACTGCACACAGTTTCAAAAGTACAGGATCAAGAGAAACCTCCCCCTTCACTCTCTGAAGGTTTACTAAAAAATCAACTCACAAGGGATATTAAAGGAGACATGGCACACACATTTATAAACATGCATACATCACAGAGTGATTGCCCCCTTAAGGGAGAAATGAAAAGTCTTAAGAAATGAAAAGTCTTAAAACTTTGCCAAGGAGTGAGAACAACTGGCTGAATAAAACTCAGCACTCAGCAAACTAGAAGGTCCAGGACTCAGGGGAGACTCAGGAGAGACTCAGAAGGGACTCAGTCATCTACAATCACGGAGTAGCCAGAGGGACTCAAAAGACCCATACTGGTACCAACCTGTGGGTTCTTGCAGTGTTCCTGCTGAAGATGATTGTGGTTAGAAGGGAAAATTGAAATGTAAATGGGGAGCAGGGAAGTACAGGGCTCTCTGTTTTATGGTCTGCTTTACGAGTTTGGAGACACTGCTTAAGTCTTAGGATTAGTCTCCTGTGACAATTTTGTCTCCTGTGACAATTGCGAATTGTGTTTGGATGTTTAAAAATGTTGGTTAGAATTATAGAGTCAGAGGCGAAGCAAAATGGCCAAACAGAACCCTGTAGCAATCATACCCTAAAAGGAACATCAAATTCAACAACTGTTCATTCAAGAAAGCACTTTTATAAAAACCAAGAAATTAGATGAGTAGTCACAGTACCTGGTTTTAACATGATATCAAGCAATGAGGCTTTGAAGACGGTAGGAAAGACAGTTTTGCTTGCCTATATCACTTCTACTCCATCTCCTGTCAACATCATGCAGAATGAGGATCTGTGTGCTTAGGGCAGACAGAGTAAAGTATATGTGGAATTTTGCATCAGATTTCAGTGCTATCATTGTGGAATACAACACAGGGCAGCATTCGTCTGGCACTGACAGAGGGAGCATTTAGACCAGCTCTGCACCAGAAGGGTATTATCTGTCCCAGTGAGAGGAATATGAGTCCCCGCATGTTCCACCCCCAGCTGCCTAAAGTGGCCTGGGGTCCAGAATCAATTTGAGAGGCAGCCAGTCCACAAGGACTGCAGTCCTTGGGTAAGCCTTGGAACCTCACTGGTCTTGGGGATAGTGGAGTTGGGATGCATGTGACCTAGTATACTACCAGCTATGATGGACAAGAAAGTGCTTACATCACCCCTCCCCTGATTCCAGGCAGTGCAACTCAGAGGGAGCCTCCTTTTGTGTGGGAAAAGGAGAGAGAAAAACACAGAGGACTTTGTCTTGCAACTTGAATTCCAGTTCAGTTCAGCCACAGTAAAATCAAGCAGCAAGCAGATTTCTGAAGGTCCATTTTCAGGCTTTGGTTCCTGGATGGCATTTCTAAGCCCACCCTGGGCCAGAAAAGAATCTGATGCCCTGAAGGGTAAAACCCACTCCCAGCAGGATTCATCAACTGCTGACTAAATAGCCCATGGGACTTGAATAAGCATCAGTGGTAGCCAGGCCTTAGTTAAAATGGGCCTTGGGTGAGGTCCAGTACTGTGCTGGCTTCAGGTATGATCCAGTGCAGTGCCAGTTTTGATGGCCACAGGAGTGGTCATAGCATCCTTACCCCAACTCTAGGCAGTCCAGCACAGAGACAGACTCCTTCTGACTGGGGAAAGACAGGGAAGAAAGACTTTGCCCAGTAACTCAGGAAACTCTCCGTTATCTTACACAAGCTCACTCAGGTGGTGTCTCTAGAAGTTGTCAAGAGTTGCAGCATTGTTGGGCACAGTTCATCACTAGTGCTGATACAACTACAGTGACCACAGACTTAGATCACAACACTTTGCATATATGAAAATCTTTCTCAAGGACAGCTCAGATTGTGAAGATTTGAATAAATACCTAACATTTCAGTGCCCAGACAGCAATGAACCTTCATTGCATCAAGAATATCTAGCAAAACATGACCTCACTAACAAATTACATAAGACACCAGTGATCAATCCAAGAGTGATGGAGATATGTGACCTTTCAAACTGAGAATTTAAAACAGCTGTCTTGAGGAAACTCAGCACACTTCAAGGTAACACAGATAAGGAATTCAGAATTGTATTAGACAAATTTAACAAAGACATTGAAATAATGAGAAAAATGCAGAAATTATGGAGACGAAAAATTCCATTGAAAAACTGAAAAGTGTATTAGAGACTCTTACCAGCAGAATTGATCAAGAAGAAGACATAATTAATTTGAAGATAGGCTCTATGAAACTACACAAAGGAGAAAAAAGAATAAAGTATACCTATAAGATCTAAAAAATAGCCTCAAAAAAGCACACCTATGAGTTATTCACCTTAAAGAGGATGTAGAAAGAGAGAGAGATTTAGGTAAACAGTTTATTGAAATAAATGATAACAAAGAACTTTCCAAACCAAGATAAACATGAATATCCTGGTACAAGAAGCACATAGAACACCAAGTAGACTCAATATGAATAAGAACCTCAAGGCATATATCAGCAAAACTCTCAAAGGTCAAGGATTTTAAAAAATCATAAAAGTAGCAAGATAAATAAGCAAAAAACATGCAATGCAACTTTAATATGAATGCAGCAGACTTCTCACAGAAAACTTACAGTCCAGGAGAGTGTGATATGACACATACAATGTGCTGAAGGGAAAATCTTCTAACCTTGAATATTATATCCAGCAAAATTGTTATTCAAACATGGAGGAGTACTAAATATACTTCCAGACAAACAAAAGCTAAGAGATTTTGTCAATATCAGATTTGTCTTATAAGAAATGCTAAAGGGAAATCTTTAATCTGAAAGCAAAGGACATCAATAAACAATAAGAAATCATATGAAGATATAAAAATCACTAGTAATACTAAGTGCAAAGACAAATACAGAACACTCTAAAATTGTAACTGTGGTATGTAAGCCATTCACATGTTTAGCAAGAAGACTGGATGGCAAACCTATCAAAAATAATAACTACAATGCCTTTTTAAGAAATAGACAAATAAGAAGACAGACAAGAAAAAGTCAAGAAGTCGAGAAGAATAAGTTAAGTTATGAGAGTCTTTTAGTTTTGTCTTTGCTTGTTTGTTTTTTTCTTTTCTTTATAATCAGAGTTAACTTGTCATCAGTCTAAAATAATTGATTATAAGATGATATTTGCAAGCCTTATAGTAAGCACAAAATAAAAAAACTATAATAGGTACACAAAAAATAAAAAAAATACATTAAAATATATTAATATAGTTTGTCTCTGTGTTCCCACCCAAATCTCATCTTGAAATGTAATCCCCATGTATTGAGGGAAAGACCTGATGGGAGGTGATGGGATCATGGGGCAATTTTCCCCATGCCATTCTCATGACAGTGAGTGAGCTCTAATGAGCTCTGATGGTTTTAAAAGTGGCAGTCTCCCCTGCACTCTCTCTCTCCTGCCCCCATGTAAGATATATGCCTTGCTCCCTCTTTGCCTTGTACCATAATTGTAAGTTTCCTGAAGCCTCCCCAGCCATGCAGAACTTTGAATCTAATAAACTTCCTTTGCTCATAAATCACATAGTCTCAGGTAGTATCATTATAGCAGTGTGAGAACAGACTAATAAATACACTATCAGGCAAAATCACTCATACAGAAAGGAACACAGAAAGGAAAGAAGAAAAAAAGAAAAAGGGGATCAACAAAACAACTGGAAGATAAATAACAAAATAGCAGTATTAAATGCTTTTTTATCAATAATAACATTGCATATACATGGACTAAATTAAATCAAAAGACATAGAGTGGCTGAATGGATATAAAAGCAAGACCCTACTATGTGCTGTCTATAAAAAACTCACTTCACCCATAAAGACACATAGACTAAAATAAAAAAGGTATAAAAAAAGATATTCTATGCCAATGTAAAGCAAAAAGGAGCTCTAGAAGTGCTTATAATGATATCAAATAAAATAGAGTTCAAGAAAAAAACTGATACAAAAGAGGTAAAAAGGTCATTATATGCCAAAGAGATCAATTTTGCAGGAGAGTATAACAATTGTAAACTATGTATACACCCAACACTGGAGCACCCAGATGTATAAACCAAATATTATTTGAGCTAAAGGAAAAGATAGACCCCAATATATCAATACCTTGGGAGTTCACCCCACTTTCAGCATTGAAAAGGTCATACAGACAGAAAATCAACAAATAAACATTGCACTTAATCTGCTCTATACATCAAAGGGACCCAACAGATATTTATAGAATATTTTTCCAAAAGGTGAAAAATAAATTTGTCTCCTCAGCACATACACATTCTCAAGAATAGGTCACATGTTAGACCACAAAAACATTCAAAAAGAATAAAATCATATCAAGTATTATTTTAACCACAATGGAATTGAACTAGAAATCAACAATAGGAGGAATTTTGGAGCTATATAAACACATGATATTAAACAATATGCTCCTCAATAATCATTTGTTTAATAAAGAAATTAAGAAGAAAATTTACAAAATATCTTGAAACAAATGAAATTGGAAATAAAACATACCAAAATCCGTGGAATACATCAAAAGCAATACTAAGAGAGAAGTTTATAACCACAAATGCCTACACCAAAAAAAGTAGAAACACATCAAGTTAGTAACAGAATAATGCATCTTTAAGAACTAGAAAAGCAAGAGCAAACCAAACCCAAAATTAGTAGGAGAAATAATACAGATCAGAGCACAAATAAATAAAATCAACACACATAAAAAAAAAAAAGAGCAAGGAAATGAAAAGTTGGTTTTTTGAAAAGATAGAAAAAAATGTCAAACTTTTAGCCAGACTAACAAATAAAAAGAGAAGACCTAAATGAATAAAACTAGAGATGAAATATGAGACATTACAGCTGATACCAAAGTAATTCAAATGATCACCAGAGAATATTATGAGCAATTATATGCTGATAAATAAGAACCTACAAGAAATGGGCAAATTCCTAAACATATACAACCTTCCAAGATTTAGTCATGAAGAAATTCAAAACCTGAAAAGGCAAATAACAAGTAATTAGATGGAAGCAGTAATAAAAAGTCTCCCATTAAAGAATATCCTAGGATCTGAGGCTTCACTGTTTAATTCTATCAAACATTTAGAGAATAACTAATACCAATTTTGCTAGAACTATTCTACAAAATCAAGGAGGGAATACTTTCAAACTCATTCTATAAGACCAGTATTACCCTGATACTAAATCCAGACAAAAACATGTCAAAAGAAAACAAAGCTACAAGCCAATATCACTCATGAACATAGACACAAATATCCTTAATTAAATATTAGCAAACCAAATTCAACAACACATTACAAAGTTTATCTGTAATGATCAAATGAGATTCATCCCAGGAATGCAAGAATGGTTCACCATATACTAATAAATAAATATGAGACATCACATCAACAGAATGAAGTACAAATCTATTAATATATGATGATTTTAGTTAATGCCAAAAAGTTCATTTGATACAGTTCAACATCCTTTCCTGATAAAAATTCTTATAAAACTAGATATAGAAGGAACATACCTCGACACAATAAAAACCCACAGATAGTATATTGAATAGGGAAAAGCTGAGAGCCTTTTCTCTTAGATCTGGAACAAAACCAGCATGCCCACTTTTATCCAACACAGTAGTGGAAATTCTAGCCAGAGGAATTAAACAAGAGAAAGTAATGAAAAGCATCAAAATTGGAAAGAAAGAAGTGAAATTATCTTTATTTGCAGTGGTTATAATCTTATATTTGGAAAAATTTGAGCACCCCACCAAAATACTATTAGAACTGACAAATTCAATAAAGTTGCAAGATACAAAATTAACTTACAAAAATCTGTAGCATTTATATATGCCAACAGCAAACAATCTAGAAGAAAAAGAAAATAATCTCATATATAATAGCTATAAATAAAGTGAAACACATAGAAATAAACCTTCAATTGAAGAAGTGAAAGATCTTTATAATAAAAATCATAAAACATTGATTTAAAAAATTGGTGAGAACATAAAAACTGGATAGTGTAGGAAAAGCTGAGGCAGGAGCTCTTGGCTTGGCATAGCCTGTTGCAACCCATGGAGGAATATGTCACTGAGCCACCATGATGCCTGGGCACTTACAGGCAGGCTGTGGCTGAATGGTCACCAACCACTTTGACCAGTTGTGTGATGATGAAGTGGACCTCTTTGAGGTGCTGAAGTCAGGGGAGAATAAAAAATAAATGGCAGCAGGAGTGACAATGGGGGCCCTGGGGCCAAGAGCACAGCTCAGACCCTCCAACATGGCAGGCAAACAGCTGCGTAAAGAGTCCCAGAAAGACCGCAAGAAACCACTGCGCCCCAGCGTTGGCGTAGTTGACAAGAAAGAGACACAGGTGCTCATCGTGCGTAAGAAAGAAGGAATAAGATGAGTTGGAAGAAGACCTGATCAACAACTTCGGGTTGAAGGAAAAGTAATTAATAGAAGACCAGAAAGACAATCACCTCTAGAATAAAGATTTGAAAAGCCACTTGAAGAAAAGGGTGGACGCAAATTTTCAGTTTATTGACTGTCGACGCTGTGGTGGTCTTGGAAGAGGTCGAGGGTGCTGCGGACATAGAATGGGCTGAGGAGATGGATTTGATTCCCATGGCAAATGTGAATTTTATAGGCATAGCTGAAGTGATAGATCTGTCCTGAAACATGAGGACAAACGTGGAGGCAGTAGACCTCACTACTGGGGAACTGTGAAAGATGAATTAACTGATTTGGATTGATCAAATGTGACTGAGGAAACATCTGTAGTTGAATACCATCCAGTGGCAGACACTGAAAATAAGGAGAGTGAAGTTGAAGAGGTACAGAAAGAGGGTCCTAAAGAGATGATTCTCGATGAGTGGAAGACTATTCAAAATAAGGAGTGGTCAAAGTGGAATTTAATATCTGAAAACCAAATGAAGCTGCTGAAGGGCAGCGGAAGATGAAAGTTGTTTTTCATAAATCAAAGAGTGAAGAGGCTCATGCTGCAGATTCTGTTATGGACCGTCTTTTCCAGAAGCCAGAAAAATGATGTAATGTCTCAGTTGAAGGTTAATTTTGGAGAACTTGGCTGTCCAGAACCTGATGGTGAGGGAGGATGAGGTACACATGGGTGTGGCAGACGTCTGAACTGCGGCAGCAGGACCGACAAGTGAAGTGGTTCTGCTCCTGGATGACCCAGAGACATTTCCAGCTCTGGCATAACTGGATACCACAAGACAACCCCGGTTTCTCTGTGAACCTTTATGTTCAAAGCTTTTGCATGCTTAAGGATTCCAAATGACTAAGAAATTTTTTTTAAAAGACTGTCATTCATACCATTCACACCTAAAGACTGAATTTTATCAGTTGTTAAAATGAACTTTTCTTGCTACACAAAAGAAACAAATATGGCAGGCAATTTTGTATTTAGAAATATATTGGTAGCAGGGATGTTTTTATAATTTTCAGAGATGACGCATTCTTCATGAATACTTTTTTATTGCTGCTTGCATATATGCATTTCTAAATTTGAAATATAGATGTGAACAGTGTGTATCAGTTTAAAGCTTTCACTTCATTTGTGTTTTTTAATTAAGGATTTAGATGTTCCCCCCAATTACAAACTGGTTTTAAATCTTGGACATATCTCGGTTTTAATACCTACTTTGCATTTTCACACATGGTCAACTGGGACATATTAAACTTTCACTTGTCAAATTTTATCTTGTGTGAAAAACTATGTGTATTTTAATTTAGTTTTAGTATTTTCATTTTGGGAAAAATCTTTTTTCACTTCCCATGATAGCTGTAGTATATATATATATGATAAATCTTTATATACAGAAATATCAGTACTTGAACAAATGTAAAGCACATTGGTTTATTAACCTTTGCTGCTTGCATGGTTCATTAGGTTCAAATTATAACTGATTTACAATTTCAATAGTTTACTTTTTTCCCATTTTAAAAACCAAGTTAGGCACCTTATTGGTGAAAGTTGTTTAAGCTACTTATTGATAAACACATCCTGTCAAGTCAAGTAGTTTTGTAGTTATGGTTTTTTGCCCCCTCACACTGGGTTGGTGAAATAAGTTGATTTGGCTAATGTGTAATAAACTGTTATGTAAAATCAGTGTCTTGCCATTTGGTATGATTTCTGTGTGTTAAAGGACCTGAAATCAAAACGGTACATGTGTAACTGACAACTCTGTAACCCTTCCTTGTTCTAAAACGACCCAACGGGCACTGGTTAGTATGGCGAGATGGGATAGTATTTTAATTTCTGGAATTTGGAAAACCGACATCTTTACTTTATAAGGTTGGAACAGCAGCACCATCCATGAAATATAAACCAAAAATATAAACCAAAAATCTTTGCTCTTTCTGAATTTCCTAGATCGCTATTATTTAAAGTTGATGAGTATTTAATCCACAGAAAGTGATAATTATCTTTTCCCTGTTCCTCTATTAGAAAATTAAGTTAATAATGGATTCCTTCAATGGGAGCATCACCACTTACTAAAACACACATAGAGAGAATGATGAATAAAACAGGTTTCCTAGGATTTTCTTTTATTCTTTTGCCATATTTATTGATAAACGGGGAAGGAATTTTTAAATAAGTTTTAAGAATCTTTTATCACTTCATTTTCAGTAATCTTCCAGTAAACTGGCAATGTTCAGTTTAAAAAATATTGGAGATCTTCAATGTTAAATATGTCTATTTAGTCAATTGATCCTCACACATGCTTCTAAAAGAGAAATTGTTTGTACAAGAGTTATTCATTTGGATTGAAATTATTTATCTATTACCTACTATTCTGACATTTTAGGAAGGAGGTAATTATTTTTTAATTATGGATAAACTTGTGCTGGTGTTTTGGATCTTATGATGCTGAGCATGTTCTGCACTGGTGCTAATGTCTAATACAATTTTATAATACAAGCATACCTGCCACCCAGAGGCAAGCATTAATTTAGTCCACATGGCCTATTAAGCTCTCTTGAGATTGCAACATATGCACTCCTAAATCAGTGAGTTTAGACTTTTTAAGTATCTAACTCATTTCTGAATATGTATCATGCTAATAAACCTCTTGATTTCCAGCAACATACTATAGAAAATACCTGCTATTAAAAACATTTCACAAGTTAAAAAAAGGACACAAATGGAAAGATATTCAATATTCATATACTGGTAGAATAATAATTATTAAAATGTCCATACTACCCAAAGTAATCTGTAGATTCAATGCAATCTCTCTCAAAATACCAATGACATCCTTCAGAGAAATAGAAAATGCAATTCTAAAATTTATATGAAACCACAAAAGAGCCAGAATACTGAAAGACATGCTGAGCATAAACAACAAAACTGGAAGAATCACATTACTTCAAATAATACTACAAAGCTATAATAACCAAAACAGCATGGTGCTGGCATAAAAACACACAGACAAAAAGAACAGAATAAATCACCCAGAAATAAATCCATGCATTTATCGTCAACTCATTTTTGACAAAGGGGCAAAGAACAAACATTGAGGAAAGGACAGTCTCTTCAAGAAATGTTACTAGGAAAACTGGATATCCCTATGCAGAAGGGTAAAATTAGAACCCAATCCCTGACCATTTACATAATCAAATAAAAATGTCTTTAAAACTTAATCTAATACCTGAAGCTATGAAGCTACTAGAAGAAAACACTGACAAAACACACTAGGATATTGTTCTGGGCAAAGATTTTCAGAATAAATCCTCAAAAGCTCAGGTAGCCAAAGCAAAAATGGACATATGAGATCACATAAAGCTAAAAATCTTCTGTCCGGTAAACAACAAACAAAATGAAAAGCCAATTCACAGAATTGGAGAAAGTATTTGCAAACTACCCACTAACAAAGGATTAATGACCAGAATATATAAGGAATTCAAACAACTATATAGGAAAAACAATAATAATATAATTAAAAATGAGCAAAAATCTGAATAGACATTTCTCAAAAGAAGTGGCCAACAGGTATACAAAATAATGTTCAATATCCCTAATCATCAGAGAGGGGAAAAAAAAAAAAAAAAAAACTACAGAGTTGTTATCTGATCCCAGATAAAATGGCTTTTGTCTAAAAGACAGCAATAATGAATACTGGTGAGAATGTGGAGAAAAGGGAACCCTTGTACACTGTTGGTGGGAATGTAAATTAGTACAATCACTATGGGATAGTATGGGGGTTCCTCAGAAAAACCTGAAAATATAACTACCATATGATCCAGGAATTCCACTGCTGCATATGTATCCGAAAGAAAAAAATCAGTATATCAAAAGGATATATGTACTCCCATGTTCATTGCAGCATTTTTCACAATAGCCAGCTATGCAGTCAACCTAAGTGTCCATCAAAAGATGAATGGGAAAAAAAAATGTGCACTTATACACAAAGGAATATTATTCAGCTATAAAAAAATGAAATTCTGTCATTTGCAATAATATGGATAGAACTGGAGGACATTATGTTAAGTGAAATAAGCCAGGCACAGAAAGACAATTATCACCTGTTCTCACTCATACATGGGAGCTAAACCAAAACTAAAAATTGAACTGAAAGAGCTAGTGAGTAGAATGATGTTTACCAGAGGCTGAGAAGGGTTAGTGGGGAGGGGAGAATAAAATAAAGATGGTTAATGGGTATAAAAATACAGTTAGATAGAATAAGATCTAGTATTCAGTAGTATGATAGGGTGGCCATAGTTAATCACTTGTTATATTTTAAAACAACTAAATAGAATTGGAGTGTTCATAACCCAAAGGAATGATAAATGTTTAAGGTAATGGATTTCCCAATTACCCTGATTTGATCATTACACATTGTATGACTGTATCAAAATATCATATATACCTCATATATATTTATAATTATTATGAGCCCATAATAATAAAAAATATATTTTTTAAAAGTCCTAATTAAAGGAAAGCCTCTTACTATCTTTGAGAAATCCAGACTCCTCCTTGCTCTAATCGCATGTGTAGATAGTTCAATTTAGATGCATCTCTTGGATCATTTTTATCTAGCCTTAATCTTTACATTTTAAATTTGAAATACAACTGGAGTACCAGATGTTGGTGAGCTAGAGACCAAGCTGCTGGAATATCTGAAGGTGGCTGGTCAGAGGCCATTCCCTTAGGACCTAGGTTACCTATATTACTCACTTTAGGAAGGCATTCCTTTAAGTGCAACTAAAGTGTGAGCGTTCTTGCAAAACCAAAGTGTGAGCATATCCCATGAAGCATGAGAGTACCCCGCAAAGTGCAAGCATACATCATGAAGTGTGAGCATACTCCACAAATGGGTACTCCATGGAGCCAGATGGGCAGGCTTCCTGAAGGAAATAGTGTCTGAGACACTATCCTAAAAATGAGAGATCTTGGATCTAAAAGGGCTTACCCATGTTAACTTAAAAATCACAAGAATTATAAACTTAGAAAAGGAGACTTTATTTCTTGTAAAGAGTTACAGCTTGCAGTGTGGCTAGCCTGACAGTCTAGGAAGTGCAGCTTCCAGCAGAGGCCTGGAAATAGGCACTTTGAAAAAGGAAGGGTTAGGGAAGGGATTTAGGCTAAATGGGCTAGCCAAGTATACATACTCAACTGATTATAGGACGAGATGTGTCCTGACACGTGAGTATTGAACAAACATGCATATGATATATGACCTATGTTCATTTGGGGGCAGGGGCTTAACATTTAAATGTATTACAATTAGGCCCTATACAAAAAAATACATGTAAAAATGTCATTTCAGGACATGAATCCACTCAAGTGCTCAACCTCTGTAAACTGGCCCGAACCAGCCCCATAGTGAGTGGTCTTCTTATCAGGAGAGAGTTACTGAAATCAGTCTCTTGTCCAACCAAAACTGTAGTTACAGCTAATGGAACAGGGAAGGGGAGCATCTGTTAGTCAGCATTTAATAGTTGGTGAGCTACAACTGTTTCGCCATTGTTTATCCCAGGACCAGTCCTCATTTAGTTGCTAGGAAAAAAGAAAAACCTTGTGGCAATGAGAGCATAGTTTATTCTTTAAGTGTCAGGGTGTGTGACTTAACCCTTGCCTGGCATGACCTTAGGTCTTCTTTATAGTTTGGTATTTTATTGCCATAAAGAGTCCATTTCTGTCAGTCTTAGGAGCTCTATTTTAATATTAATGCCGGTCAGTTGTTATGTCTAAACTGCAAAAGGGAGGGAGGATAATGAGGCATGCCTGAGCTCCTATTCTGTCATGGGTGGAAACTCAGTTTTTAAGGTTTATCTGAGGTCTCCATGGTCAGGAGAGGGGCTATTCGCTTGGTGTGGGGGCTTGGGTTTGCCTTTTTATTTTATACCAAAGTCCTTCCCAGCACAGCCAGGAATATAACTGAGCTCAAAGGGCTCTTGTGAGCACTAACGCCTTGGGCCAGATAGTGTTGGGAAGAAGCACAGAGATCACTTCAGATTCCATCCTCATCACCAAGACCATGAGATTTGCATAGGAAAAAAGGGAGAGCCTTATTTTCTATAAGAAAATAGTCTCCAGATTAGGGAGGCACAGCCTTCAATACAAGTAAAATCGTGCTCTGAAGAACAAAGGGAGGAACTGGCTTAAACGGGGAAAGTTCTCACCTAGTTTCTCAAGCAGATCTGTTTATGCAAATGAAAATTTCAAACTTGTTCAGTTCTGATTGGTCAAAATAGTTGAGCCCTAATTGGGTAGTCTCTATGCCCCATATCAGAAGTCTCTGTCAGATGTTTCTTTCAAACAGACAGTGGTGTGAGGGAGGGATATGGTCCCGGACACAGTTAATCTTGGCATTGACAATAGAAACTGCTTTGACTTGATTGTAGACAGGGAGGTCCTGTGACACTTCTACTTCTACATCTTCCTGATAATGAAGAGTATGTGAATGCTCCCTCATCCAGCCATGGCCACCTGGTTCTGTTTTCATTTTGAGCACCTCAGTTAGCCATGGATAATTCATTCTGTCTGTCAGCCCAGGGCACACTTTAACAAGTTAAAGAGTTTTGTGAATTTTAATCCTGGTTCTTGTGACTGTTGACTATGCAACATGTGAGTAAGTGAGAAGATCATTTAGAAAGAAGCCCATGAGGAAATTCACATGGCTAAGGGCAAAATGTGTATTATCCAAGAGATTTCCCAGAGTGTTACACCCTTGATTGAATGCAAGGAGGTTCTTAGATGAAACTGAAAGTCACTGAATAATAGGGACTATAAAGATTATACCTTTAATACTTTATGTTAATACATTCTTCAGAGTACTCTGATCTTAATCACTTTGCATTCATTTAGGTTTCTTCTGTTCTAGCATCCCCTTCTGACTGTTTGGACTGATGACAGTATCTCTGAAGTTTCATTAAGAGGGACCCAATGTCAGCCACTACAGAGTTCCAGGATTGACAAACTTTTTTGTAAATGTCAAATAGAATTTTTTTAGGACATAATATCCCTTTGGATCTACTCACCTCAGTCATTGAGTAAAAGCAGACATTGTCAACATGGGTGTGGCTGTGTTTCAATAAAATTTATTTACAATAAAACAAAAAGCAAAAAGCACAGACATTAAGCTACATCCAGCCCAGGGGCTACAATTTATTCTCCCCTGGTTTAGATAACCAACAAGTAATAAGAATAACAATGTTTTATGAGTGGTATGTGCTTGCAACTGATCCAAGTTTATATTTCAGCATAGAAAAATCCTCTGAGGTAGGAACAACTATTATACCTTTTCTCATTTCACAGGTGAGGAAACTGAGTCATAGATAAATTAATTCGCTTCGGCTGAGGTCCCTCAGAAAGAGGCAGAATTGGCTTCTGGACATGGGTAGCCTGACTCCAGGGCCCGTGTTCAAACCAGGGTTCTGAAGAACTTCACTATGTACGTGTCATTAAGTAATTTTTAGAGTGAAGTAATTTAAAACTGGTAAAATGTAGCACTAATTAGCTGCCTTCGATTACTTCAAATGGAAACTTTAAAATATGTTGATTTGTACATTGTCAGTCACAGAAATTTAATTTTTTAAAGTGTCTACCCCCACGCTCCCCATTCCTCGAAAAATATTCGACGTGTTAACTCTGAATGCGTTCTCCAGCAGCTATTACAATACATCAATAAATAAAATTTAATCTTCCTGTGGGGTATTTTATTTCACTTTTTTTAATCAAAAGAAGTTTTCAAGGAAATGAGTAATACAACTATTAACCTTCTTTTTTTCTGCTCGAAAGCCAACAAATTCATTATTTAAAATGAGAGCAAATAGAGCATTTCAGTGAGTAGAGTATTCTCCTAGGAATACTCCTTGCTTAAAAGACATCAGAAGTTTTCAAATTGAGGTAGGGAAGATCATGTCACATTCACAAATAATATTGTGCCGGAAGAGTCAGGTTACTTAGCAAATACAGGTCTGTTTGGTGTCACTGAGTAGTTTCCTTTGTCAATAATGACTTGAGGAAAGCAAAATGGAACAGCTGCATTTTACTTGTAATGGGAACTCATGAAAGTGAACTTTGTGATGGATGCTAAACCGTATAAACCTTAGGACTTTTAAATGATGTCCATACTTCACTTCTTGCTTTTCTGGATTCATGGGTGGCTGAATTAATTAAAATCTGCAGTCTAGCTGGTTTCCTAACATAAACATTCCACTAAGAAAAGATGATAAATTATGCAACAAAGAACATGTAAAACCTTTGTAAAATTAAAGTTACCTAGTTAAGTTCTAGAAATCTATTATGCAACAATTTGTATATAGTCAACAATATTTTTAATCTACTTTTATGGAGGTTTTAAGTTATGTGTTTTTTGCCACAATAAAAAAAAAAGTACCTAATTACAAAGAGATGCTAACCATATTTATGGCCTAAAATTTTTTTTTTTAAATTTTATTTCTGAGGGAATGACAATGATCCACTTACTGATCACTTTTGTTGTTGGATAAGAATCATCATCTGAAGCAGAAGGATCACAGTAACAGAGAGATAGATTAAGTATGTGACGCAAAATCTTGGTCAAGGTTAAAAGGGAAAGAGAGAGATAGCAAGAACTTCTTCCAAAAATTATAAACCCATTCCCTTATACTCTATTTTGTTTTTGTTTTTGTTTTTGTTTTTTTTAGATGGAGTCCTGCACTGTTGCCCTGGCTGGAGTGCAATGATCTTGACTCATTGCAACCTCTGCCTCCCAGGTTCACACGATTGTCCTGCCTCAGCCTCCTGAGTAGCTGGGATTACAGGTGCCCACCACCACACCTGGCTAATTTTTTGTATTTTTAGTAGAGATGGGGTTTCATAATGTTGGACAGACTGGTCTTGAACTCCTAACCTCATGATCTGCCTGCATTGGCCTCCCGAAGTGCTGAGATTACAGGCGTGAGCCACCATGCCTGGCCTTAAACTCTTTTTTTAAGGCAGTGCCCATTATTAGACATGTCACATACATTCATGTTTTCTGAAATTTTCTCACGTCATTAAAGTCTAAACTATTGTCCAAAATTATGCAGAATTATGAACAAATGTGCATCAGATCAATAATAAAATCTTTAAATATTTTAGAATTTAAGCTTAGTTTGAATGTCTTAATGTATGAATGTTGCCTTGTAAACATAAAAAAGTCTTACACTAAAAAAGACCAAAGTATACCATTTATGATCATACATTACTAAAATAATATATTCAGGAAAGATGATTATGTTTCATGTGTATTTAAGTAGAATTGGAAGACCTTAATAAAATTGTTTTTTCCTCAAACCTGAAACAGACTCTTGGTGGACTTACACGTTCTGGCTGCGTGATTGTCAAATGAACTCATCTTGATCAGTATTGTAATGGTATCAAATGCATGTATGATGATAATTGCTTAAAATGTGCCTTTTTTGTGTAATAGCACTAATTATCAGCCACCCTTACAATGAGTACATAATTGCTATTAATTTCTTTGGCATTCACTGTAGTTACATTAATCACAGTGAGCTCATTTGACTTTAATGTGAATAAAATATGTTATGCTATTGGAATTCCATTGTAATTTATCAGTAAATAATGCCCACTGATTGTGAAACATCACTGTAAACTTCTCTCATAGAAAGTAAAGGCTTTTGTAGCTGCCTCTCAAATCTAAATAGCTGTCCTTTAGTTCATGATAATGAGGTGTTTACCGAAATAGAAGAAAACTTAAAGAGAAAGCGTCTATCAAACTAAAAGATTAAGTTTCCGAGAAAAAGATGATTACAATTTTGTTTATTAGTTTTGTGATGACTATGATAAAATAATTTTTCCAACAGTTTGAAAGTATGTTCACCAATAAGATGATTAAAAGTGAGAAGTCTAGACACAGGCTTCCAGGTTGTGTAACTTGCTAGCTGTATGACATTGGCGATTGACCACCCCTGTTAACAGATTTCTTAGCTCTGAAATGAGAATAAATGCAGTCCCTAAATTAGAGGAGTTTGTAAGAATTATACATAAAAACATTAAGCACGATGTCGGGACATAGTAAATACTTGATAAATGCTAATTCCTAATATTACTGATAATAATAAAGAATAAACTTGAAGTTAAAGAATAAACTTGAAGTAGATGAAATCTATGAAACCTCTGTTGTTTGAAATATCTGTGCTGACTTTACAGATTTTTTTTTTTTGAGATGGAGTCCCACCCTGTTGCCAGGCTGGACTGTGGTGGTGCAGTCTCGGCTCACTGCAACCCCCACCTCCTGGATTCAAGCCATTCTCCTGCTTCAGCCTCCCAAGTAGCTGGGACAACAGGTGCGCACCACCATGCCCAGCTAATTTTTTGTATTTTTAGTAGAAATAGGGTTTCACCATGTTGGCCAGGATAGTCTTGATCTCTCGACCTCGTGATCCACCCACCTCAGCCTCCCAAAGCGCTGGGATTACAGGCGTGAGCCACCAGGTGCAGCCGATAATTTTATAGGACTATTAAATAAGCAAGTTTTATTTTATCCCAATTTTTATTTGTTTACTACAAAGAATGAGATTTCTTCACAATTGGTTACATTTGGTCCTGCGGTTGGTTAAACTGGATTATTAAGACAGTCACAGGTTGCATTTCTCTCCTTTGTCCATCACAGTGTTTTCTGTGTATGTCAGTCTGCTGCTCATACCAATGAGCTATTCTATGTAGGATTGTTTTTGCCTCTTTATATCAATCTTACCTTGTTTCAGTCTCTTCAAGTTAATCAAATATATGTTTCTTCCTCTAAGTGAGTCCTTTGTTTAAAGCACTTTGTTATTGCAAGCTAAGTAATGTCATTTATAACAGAAGAAGAGCATTGTTTGTCCAAGGAAAGCAAAATATCCTCTGGCAAACTGACAGATATTCCTGTTTGCTGACTGGCTGAATTTAAATTGACTTGTTTGGCATATACTTCCCTGACAGAACATTCTTTCTGTGCTAGATGCTTCTGCTGACAACACTTTCTTGCATATGCATACCATTAAATAATTGCTTCTGGACTTTACGTTTCCTTTAGCTGTTAAAGAAATATATATATTAGCTTATAAAGTTTCTTTTTTTCCTAAAACTCAATCTGAGATGCTATATAGAGAGAGTAACCTCTGGATGAGTCTTTTGTCTGTTTTCCTATATGTTAGGAGAAATTATTCATGCATCAAATGACATCATGGTTTTTCATCATCCATGATTTACTGGTATATTTGAACATTTGGGGAAAAGTTCACTTCAAGTCAGTTGAATTTTTTTCCCCTCAAATGATGTAGAATGAGATGTATTGATTTTTGTGCACTGAGAGCATAATCCATCCTAACACTGTAGCCTCCCATAAAGTATCTCAAAATTGTTGTGGAAACAAAGCAAATCTTATGTCTGAATGAAGGGTACAGTATAAAATAAGGGTTAATGAAAATACATTTTAGAAATAGGAAATACAATTAGGGGTGACATATTATTATCTGCCATGAGGGATTCTTCAGGCAGCCAGGAAAAACATGCACACAGCTCTTCTGGTTTTGTCATCATACCAGACTTCCAATTATTAAGGAATTCAGAAATAATTGTCACCTTAGGGCTCTAAAGAGTAGCATGAATTAAGGTTGGGTAGTTATAAACACTGCTATTGGAGGACAACCTGAAGTTTGCATACCTTGTTGCCTGAGAGAAAGCCCAGGGTCAAACAAACTCATATAAGTTCTTCTGATTTTTAAAGTGCAAAAAAACAAAATAGTTATTATTATAACACAAATATTTATAAGAACAGTAGTTTCATTTTAATCTGTAGTACATGAACCATATTAATGTTCAATTGTCAAAATTTTATCACCTACTGAGCTCTATAAGGACATAAATCTTTTTACATAATGTGCCACGCAGTGTAATCATGCCAGATATGTCCACTTAGGATACAGAGCTCTTCAGGTCTTATGCTAATGGCACAACTGCTAAGTAGAAACAAGGAGATAAGTTACAAATGTGGAGACATGGAAGCTACCACACTTGATTGATTAGTTGTGGGGATAAATAAAAGATGGTTTTAAAGAGTCGTGGGGCAAGAATTTGTGGGATAAAGCTTAGAGACTTGTGGCTTCAGAGCTTTAAGATGCCTTTTATCTGTCTGAAATTACGAAGTGGCAATTGAATTTATGCGATTAAACAGTTATTTCAAGGTTGTGGGAAACTATGAGTAAATATAAGTGATTGTTACTCAGAAAGATTCTGCACCAGCCTGTGATTTCTTTTGCTGTTCCAAACCCCTGAGAGAATTTTCAAATATTTATATAAATGAAAAATTGTGTCATTTTGAACATGGTCAGCCATGTTCTTTTGTAATATATTTTGTAATATAAACTAACTAAAACGTAAGCATTATATAATTTAAGTTTTACAAAGGCGAGAATGTCTGTCTGTTACTTTGTGATGTATCCCAGGAGCCTAGAACAATCCCTGGAACACACTAAGTGCTCAGTAAATATATGTTGATTGAATGGAGTTTGTCTCTGAGAGAGTATGTGGTAGGTATCTTTACTAAGACTATTAGCTTAGACATTAATTTCCTTATAAAAAAATTATCTGGTTCTTCTAACCATGAGATGTCAAAAGAAAATTTTCATTTGTTTTCTGTTTCTGTGTAAAATGGACACAATTCCTCCGTATTGTGTGTTAGTTAAACACATGGGCTCTGTAGCCAGAGTGCTTGGGTTCTAATCTCAACTCTACCATTTACTATCTGTATTACCAAGGAGAAGATACAAAATTTTTCTGTACTACTGTTTCTGTAACAGGAAAAAGACTTTAGTAAGAGTAGCTAACTCATGGAGTTATGAGGATACATTTAAAGTGCCTAGAAGATAATTTAACACATAGAGAACACTTGGTAAAGTATGGTCAATCTTATTGCTGGTATTACTGTGTAACAGCTACAATAAATTTTCCTTATGCTGGACATCTCCATTTTGGTAGAATTATTCCACTGACTAAAGCTGAGTTATTTTTTTGGCAGTCAAGAACAATCTCAATGCTATGAATTGATTGTATCTATATTCACATGACTTATTTACACTTACACAGTATTATTGTAACTTGTTTTTATACCTACATTTTCCACATCTACACCACAGCTTTTCTGGATAAACACCTTGTCTTATTTATTTTTCTTTTGTTGAAGACAGGACAATGTCTGATATACAGACTAGATGCTTATAAAATACGTTTTGACTGATGAATAAATGAATGAATCAACATGCGAGTATTTGTCTTCTCTGTGTATTCTTCTAAATACACGGATAGCACTTTTTCTTCTCTGGTCCATATACCAGGAGATTAGTTGGTACAAAACTAAATCTTATACAAAATGAAGATTTAAAGTAATAAAAAATTCACATTGATTTCTAAAGGTCAAAAATTTAAAGATGTAGGTCTGTGTACCTCTATTCACATATTAAAGCATTATCTCTTAAATGTTTTTTAAAGTTATTTTTATTATACTTTAAGTTCTGGGATACATGTGCAGAACCTGCACATAGGTATACTCATGCCATGGTGGTTTGCCTCACCCATCAACCCATCATCTACATTAGGTATTTCTCCTAATGCTATCCCTCCCCTAGCCCCCCACTGCCCAACAGGTCCCAGCGTGTGATGTTCCCCTCAATGTGTCCATGTGTTCTCATGGTTCAACTCCCACTTAGGAGTAAGAACATGCAATGTTTGGTTTTCTGTTCCTGTGTTAGTTTGCTGACAATAATGGTTTCCTGTTTCACCTCTGTCCCTACAAAGGACATGAACTCATCCTTTTTTATGGCTGCATAGTATTCCATGGTGTATATGTGCCACATTTTCTTTATCCAGTCTATCATTGATGGGCATTTGGGTTGGTTCCAACTCTTCGCTATTGTGAACAGTGCTGCAATAAACATACGTGTGCATATGTCTTTATAGTGAAATGATTTATAAACCTTTGGGTATATACTCAGTAATGGGATTGCTGGGTCAAATGGTATTTTGGTTCTAGATCCTTGAGGAATCACCACACTGTCTTCCACAATGGTTGAACTAATTTACAGTCCCACCAACAGTGTAAAAGCATTCCTACGTCTCCATATCCTCTCCAGCATCTGTTGTTTCCTGACTTTTTAATGACTGCCATTCTAACTGGTTTGAGATGGTATCACATTGTGGTTTTGACATGCATTTCTCTAATGACCAGCGATGATGAGCTTTTCTTCATATGTTTGTTGGCCATATAAATGTCTTCTTTTGAGAAGTGTCTGTTCATATCGTTCACCCACTTTTTGATGCAGTTGTTGGTTTTTTTCTTGCAAATTTCTATAAGTTCTTTGTAGATTCTGGATATTAGTCCTTTGTCAGATGGATAGATTGCAAACATTTTCTCCCAATCTGTAGGTGGCCTATTCACTCTGATGATAGTTTATTTTGCTGTGCAGAAGCTCTTTTAGATACAATCTATCAATTTTGGCTTTTGTTGCCATTGTTTTTGGTGTTCTAGTCATGAAGTCTTTGCCCATGCCTATGTCCTGAATGGTATTGCCTAGGTTTTCTTCCAGGGTTGTTATGATTTTATGGAATTTTGTTCAAAACATTGTACAGAAAAAAAACTTTCAAATTTCAAACATAAAAATGACTTGATTAATTCAAATCTGTAAAACTGAGTAGTTACCTAAAAGAGTATTTAGTAAAGATGTAAAGGTTTTTGTTTTTGTTTTGGTTTTTTAGTTGACATTAGAAATTACTACTAAAAATTAGATATGTGAATACAAATGTAAGTTTTTTAAGATAAATAACCCCTTGTGGTTCATGATATAATCTCTTAATTAACCTTTAGCATCTAACATAATGTACCTGGACTTTGGGTCACTGAGTTTTAATTTAAAAATTCAGAGAACTCCTTTCTGTATTACAAGAATAAAATTTTTAGCATTCTTAGAAATTTTAAGAGTAGACTTTCAATACGAATTCTCCTCATTTTCTTCATTCTGGAGTTTACTTTTGTATATCAAAGTATTAAGTTTATGTAGCAATGTGTTTTGGTCATACACAAAGATACTGTTTCACGTACAAAAATCATATATGTAATTTATTTGGGGAGCAATAATTTTAAATTGTTGATGCACTTCAAGTCACAGAAAATGTCAAATGCTTTCAAAACTGTAAGAGGCAGATTCATGTTCAACAAAAACTTTCAGGATTTTAATCTTTAAGTAAAGTAGCAAACCTGAGATTTGATCCATTTTTTTCCTACTCTCTGTCATTACCTTCTCAGTGCCTATGACATTTTGACATCTTATCAATGATTACAAGCATTTACATATTATTCTCAATCATTCTTTTTTTATACTCAGTAAAAGACATAATGGCAAAATTCAATACATTCAAAAAATAATACCTTGTTTCAATTATATTCAGATTCTGGTTATTATTTTTGGCAATGTCATTTTATTCAAATAAAATATGAAATCTTCAGGTACATTTTAAAATTCTAATTTTATCAGTGCAAAAAGCTCTTGCACATTTTGTATTTCAAATGATTAAAATCAATGATTTTTTTGCTTAAGGCAAATTAAATTAGTATTATAATCTAATAAAATTATATAGGGCAAATTAATTTAAGGGCTGTTGTTCTTCTGGGTTTAGTAAACAACTTTTCTTTGTCCATAGTTGTATTTTAATGCAAAATGTGTAAGAATTTTATGTACTGAATAGTGTTTTTTAAAAAAATTATTCTAACTTAGAGTTTTAGCTCTGCAATAAGTTAGTATTTTGACCTATCTACTGTCATTTTACGATTATACAAGTTTTGAAACAGGTATAATTTTTGAAACAGGTATAATTGCAACAGGTATAATTTCTTGTATTCCTCATAAAAAATAATCTGTGTTCTTATATGTTATATTGGACACAAATAAGTAACATGTTGTATTTCAATGCAGTGATTGCACCATGTCATTTAATTTGCTTTTTTTATTTGTTTCTATTTGGGGCATTGGCTAGCTAGATTCTTCTTCCTTAATGCTATTGATTACGAATAGATTAATATATATTATTTGACTATCATATTCTAAGGCATTTTCTTTAAGACGCAATTAACATTCCTTACTTTAAAAAATGTCCTTGTCAAAAATCACTTATAAATAAATATTTCACATTAAAAAGCACAATTTTCAAAAATTGCATGAAATTATATTCATTTATTCAACCTTCTTAAGCTCTGATGATTGTCTTAGCTGAAAATAGTGTAGTCTTGAAGATGTTCATTTTAGAGCTCATGAATGCCAGGATTTATAGAAAATGTAAAATAGCCTATAGCATGAAGAGAAAGAACACAGTCTCCTGCAGAGATTAAGTGTCTTTAACACCACCACTAGCTTGTCTTGTCTGTGCCTGGAACAATAGATACTTCCAATCTATCATGACATTCCGATGACAGTCTTTATTTTTCATTGTCAGTTAAAATACAGAGAAGAGTTTTCCTTGAAATTTCCCCAAAGTACCAGATATACTGTAATTCCCAGTTGTGCACTTGTTTGCAAGGCAGAACTAAAGTTAGCTAGAATACTCCACTACTTATTTACACAACAGGCACCAGAGAATTTCACAAATGTAGACTCACCCATTGTTTTCTTTAAGCCAAATCTGCTAAGTTATTATGTAAAGTTTGGACAGTGAAGCCTTCTCATCTCTAAATGAAGAACCATTCTGACTAATGTTTCATTTTAAAATTATTCTGGTCTAGTGTTTAAGAAACCTAATTTACAATATAGCCACAATAGGCTTATTGAATATATTTTGAGTGACAGCTGGTAAAATTTTCAGACTCTGAATACACATGCACATTTTCATCATTGTTATTTTGCCAATATATTAAGAACATCTAATTTCAAACATTATGACTGTCATCAAATATATTTGAATTATTTTAGAATATTTTCCTTTAAATAAAACTGATTTAGTAAAGTCAATACTAAAATACTACAGTTTGCTTTTACTAATTTTTATTACAAGTATATATCATGATGCTTGGTTACTTTATATAAATATATTTTGTAATGGCTCAATTACACAATACAAGCTAAAACATAAAGATAATATAAATTCAATGAAAGATTAATTTTAAATGAGAAAGACTTACGCTCATAAATGTATATTATAAACTGCAAGTAATATTTCTGCTTTATAAGTAAAAAATACATCTTTTAAAAATGTGTTTTTGTCAGGAGTAAAGAGAAAGTAGTCCAAGATAATGCAAGGAGTGTGATTTGTTTGATTCTTCACTTCTGTTACTAAATTTTAATCAACTTAAAATGATATACAGGGAGTATATCAGATTTATAGAACTTAACAATAAACATTTAAGGTTGTATTATATATTTATTTCAAAACTAAGAAAAAGGTACTGAACTATTTAATTTAAAATATTTTCATCCAAGTGTTACTGCATTCTTATGTCCATAAAAATACTAGATAAAATTCAAACCACATAGATTTATTTTGACCTTCTTTGTATTTATCAATTTACGAATAACACTTAAAAATCAGATCATGGATGTCGTTGAATAGCACGGTAAGTCTTTACTTAATTTATCTAACCGCTTTCCACATATATAACATCCATTTTATCCACTATATGCCCTCCACCACTTTTATGTTGTTCCCCTACCAGGTGTAATTTACTACGTCCTTTTGACCCAACACAATGCAGCCTTAAAGACATGCTCCCACTTCTCTTATTCATTTATTCATTCATTCAACAAAATTCCTTTGAGTACCTTGTAAGTGATAAGTGCTTGTCTTGAGCTTTGATGGTAAAGAAGACATAGGTCATGTCTTCTGAGAGTGACTCCTCAAAGATTCAGAAGTTCTCCTGAAACACCTAAGATGGAAGAAAGTTCTCTATCCTATAGAAATGCTGTAGCACTCATAGTCTGTGAAATCTTTTTGGAGGTCAAGTATTGTTCTGTCACCCAGGCTGTAGTGCAGTGGCTCGATCTCAGCTCACTGCAGCCTTGATCTTCTGGGCTCACGTGACCCTCCCACCTCAGCCTTCTGAGTAGCTGGGACCATAGGCGCATGCCACCATGCCTGGCTAACTTCAGTATTTTTCTTAGAGATAGGGTTTGGCTATGTTGCCCAGGCTGGTCTTAACTCTTGGGCTCAAGCAATCCCCCAGCCTCAGCCTCCCAAAATCCTGGGGTTATATGCATGAGCCACTGTTTCTGGCCTCATCTGTGAAATTTTATCACTGAGTTTATTCAGCCACTCGTTATAACAAATATCTTTTTGTGTGTATATCTTGTCCTTAAAACTAAATTATAAACACTATTTCCATGATATCGCAGTCAATAGGGTATTACACTAAGTTGGAAATCAATAATTACTTGTGGAATTACTCTCTGCCCTAAACTTTTTTTCATTATAGAACTTCCTACCACATCACCCTCTGTCTCCTTATCTTGTTTGATTTTACTTCACAGTACAGATGAACTACCTGGTGTATGACATGTTTGCTAAGTTATTTTCTTTCCCCCAAATACAGTATAATGTAAATTCCGTGACAGCAAATACTGTACAATTGTGCTTTATTTCCTTTGTCTCAGAATGTCTGGTACATTTTAGATGCTCAATTAATATTTATTGAATGAGTGAAAGAATTTGTTTTATGTCCACTCAGAGGCCTTCTTTTATTTATATTTTTTGCCAAGAATAAAATTGGGGGAAAATTAGTGTTATTCTAATTGCATAGAGTGTATTATGTCTTTTAGATAAAAATTAATAAAATAAAATATAAAAAATGATTTCAAAATTTGAAACTAGATTTTCGAGTACAACTAAATCTGGTATATGTTTATTGGAGCTTGAAAATATGGACTGCCTAGCTCTAATTTGAGCACTGACAACCTTCTATCCTGAGGATAGTATGTATATTTTTAAATGCCAAGAGCAATTTTAACATTAGCTCTTGGGATGCAGAGAGTTTGAACTATATTCGCATGCCATTTTTTTCAGTGTTGTTAGAAAAAATAATCTGGTTTATATTCATATTTCATGATAATTTTTATGTAAATTATTTTATTGCATCATTGTTACTGTAATTGCCCTTCTTCCTTCTCTCAAACAGGCATGGGTTTATGGCATACATTGTATTTTCACAGATCACTTACATGATGCATTTAAACATGTAATGCAGACTGAGCAGATGGCACATTTTGCAGCTTCATTTAAGCTGTGAAATAATGCTTCTAGAATTTGAGTACACATTTTTGATCCTAAATTTATGTTTAAAATTCTAATATACCACTCACTATATTTGATCCATCCTTAAAAGATGATGATAGGCTGTCTCAATTTTGATCATTTTAATAATGTAAATATAGTCCATTAAATGTATTTAAAAGAGTTGACTCTAAGTCAATCCAATAAAGCAAACATTTATCAGTCAATTCTGGCAATTTGGTTAGTTGGTAAATATTAACCAAATCATTACAGATATCTTAGAACAAAACTTTAATTGTTCATTTAATTTGTCTACTGACTGTTTTTCCTTCTTTTAAAGTACCACATTTCTTCCTGAATCTAAAGCTATTAATCCATTTTTTTTTTTTATTCTGCCCTCTTGGTGTTCATTTTGTTGCTCACTTCCATAAGGATACATTGCATTTTCTTCTCAGTTCTGGGGTGTTTACTAGTGGCTACTTGTGGCTTTGTATCTTTGTTTCTCTTCTTCAATTTCGGTGACAATGTTCATTACTAAAGTGATACACGTTTTTTGTTTGGTAGGTTATTTGTTTCTTTTAGAAAACACTGTCTGCTGGTTAAGAGATTTGTATTTTCCTGACTGAGAATTTTTCCCTCTTATAGATAATAATAACCTCTCTATGGTGGTCCTTGGTTTACCATTCTGTTGCCCTATATCACGCATGGCTTCTGCATAGAAGTTTTCTGAACATGCTGCTGTAATCAAAAGGCTTTGCGTGATTGCTTTCCTAAAGAATATTTTTAAACAATTTCTGCCTTTAGAAAAAAAAGTTGCATAATCATGTTTGTGTTAAATCTTATTTATTTACAAGACGATATAATTTCTTCAAGATGTCTCTGTATTTGCGGTCCATGTTAGTTCAATGTATCATGTTTTAAGAACGCTCTGTTTCTTTTTAGCTTTACTTAATTGCATCCTCATATAAGTAAATAGATTTGATAGTATTCCAGTCTGTATTTGAGACTATGAGAAATAATCATCACTAAAAGTTTCCAAGCTTATGAGACAGGAATCGCTTAAGGTGCAGCACATAGAGAAGCAGAAGTTTATTCACTTGAGTTGCATACCATAATGCATTTCGTATGCATTACGGGTTACATGCTTACCAAGCTAACATCTGGTTCTACATCCATGAACATATATGGTATGGGGAAATATATTTCTCACAACATAAGAAGCTCCCAGACAAAAATGTGTGTATGTACTACTATTTGGGTCCCTTAGGGCTCTTTTTAGTTATTTTTCATTGAGTAACCACATCCTCTTGTTTAGAGCATTGTGCTAAACAAACTTTTCAAAAGTCCAAATCTCATTATGATAGCCCCATACTTAAAAACCAACAAAAGAATTTCCATCATCTTCAGAATAAATTCTTAAATTTTTTCCAAGATAAACAAAATCTTTTATACTCTGGACTTTGACAATATTTCCAGATTCATCTTTCTCTACATTCATATATCACTGTTTACTTTGGCTATATTTAATTCTTGAATTTTCCTTAAATGAACTGTTACCTAATTTCCTTGACTAACATTATAATATTCTTTGATCCTTGAATGTGCTCAGCCTCACTTCCTTATTCTGTTCAGAGTTAATCTTTTTTTAACTTTAGGGATATAATCAAGAGACAATATTTGATGACATCTGTTTCTCTATGAGTTCAATTTTAATTAGATGTCCATAGTGTGTGTGTTCCCATTACGTAACTTTATATTTATTATCTGGCAATGTGAAATTATTTAATATATTTTTCTGCAAATTTGAGTTTCTATTTTTTGTTAGCAGGAAACATGTCTTATGTATCCTTTTTATCTCCTACCCTTGGGAATTAAATATGCTTAACAAATGTTTCCTTAAAATAGTTATATAATATCTAAAATATATTCAGAGTATCTCTGGAATAGATTTCAGAAATAAGACACTTGTGTGTTGGCTGGGCATGGTGGCTCACACCTGTAATCCCAGCACTTTGGGAGGCCAAGGCAGGTGAATCACCTGAGGTCAGGAGTTCAACACCAGCCTGGCCAACATGGTGACAACGCATCTCTACTAAAAAGTACAAAAAATTAGCTGGACATGGTGGCGGGTGCCTGTAATCCCAGCTACTCAGGAGACTGAGGAAGGAGGATCGCTTGAATCTGGAGGCAGAGGTTGCAGTGAGCCAAGATCGCACGACTGTACTCCAGCCTGGGCAATAGAGCTAGACTCCATCTCAAAAGAAAAAAAAAAAAAAAAAAAAAAAAAGATACTTATATGTAAGGATACAGATATTGTGTTGTTAGATATTTCACTGAAGAATGAATTAATTTACCATGATATACGTAAACTATGTTATAATTTTTAATGACTTTGTCAATTCAACAGGTAAAATGTGACATATTAAAGTTGTTTATGTTTGTATTCTCTAATACTGAATTCTTATATTATTAACTACTTATATATTTGTATTTTTAAGTTGTTTCTTTTTATGTGAATTTTATATCAGGTTTTGATAATTACAGATATTTAAAACTTAGTGTTTTCCTATTTTATTATATCCTCTTAATTTTAACTTTATTATCATGTACTCCATATAAGTTAAAATTCTTATATATTTCATGTCAAAAATTTGTTTTGAATTTTTTATTTCTGCAAAGTTGAGAAAACTGAAAAGTAATTCCAAAGACCTGACTAATATTCTTCATACTTTATGCTATTTTTATTATATTTTATTTTATTTGACATTTCCTAAAAGTTTTTTAACTATGAAGAATATATTTTTTACAATATTCACATTTAGCTTCCCCCAATAATAAGTTGTAAATTATCCTTTATTGCCTTTTTATTTTAAGAAACTTATTTGTCATCCATTAATCTATTATTGCACAGATTTAACATAATCTCAAATCAGAAAAACAAATAATTGACCTAGTCCTTATTTAGATTTAAATATGGCAATATACTAATTTATCCAAATTACTATATTTCAAAGTATCTCTGTAATAAATTTTTATTGGAGTTACAAGAAAGGTAAGAGTTAACTTTGAAATTCCAGGTTTTAAATGGCAGAATACCTCATTTTCTTGCTGCTTTAAGATTACTTAAAAACAAAGAGAAAAATGGGAAGAACATACATAATCTTCATCCATAAGGAAACTAGAAAGGAAATTCCTAAATGCCGAATCGCCAAAACTAAGCTTGACAAAACGATGAATAACAAAAAGAATACAGGGCACCATTCTCCAAGGTGAGGGGCAGGAATGGGTTGGGAAAAATCTAAGGGAACTTTATTTGCAACAATGAATATAGGATGATTCCACTACTGATAGTTTTATTGATGACTGTCTCATCATGTCAATGAGTATAAAAGAGCTAAAGTCAACTATGAGAATAAAAGGTTATAGTTTTTATCACAAAACAAATTAAATTTGTGTCACCTAAGCCAAATAACAAACCATGGAATTCATAACATTAAGCTAAAAGACTTTCAGATTTTCCAACAAAAGGATATCAAAAACTTCAAACTTATTGTTAGAGAAGATCAAATTTCTGGTGAAAAACATTCAATGACATAAAGAAAAGCACTTCCATTGATAAAAGTTGCATTGCACTATGACATTAAAAAATCTGTACTCCAAATAACATCATTAATTTTAGTAAAGTAAAAAATACACAATTATACAAGGAATGATGCACGGAAACCCTTAGTAGTAGGAGATATGATTAAAAGAGACTCCATTTATAACAACAAAAATAATGTAATACCTAGGTATCACCTTCACAATAAACATGTAAAAGCTATGTGAAAATAGCTATGGAATGTCATCAGGCACAAAAAAGAAAAATAGTAACAACAGCAACAAAATCCCAAAATATGAATAAACAAAATGTTTACCACATTTTTGGATTAAAAGACTCAACGTTATACAAATATGAATTATCTCAAATTAACCTCTGATTGTAGCTTGGTTTTAATAAAAATACAAACATTTTTTTTAAAAAAAACAAAGCACAGAGCTGTTCTAAAATTCTTTTGGAAGGAAAAATGGCAGGGAAGTATAGTCAAGAAAAGTCTAAATTAAAAGAGAACAATGTAGAATACAGTGAGTTGTGTTCTTGCCACTGCACTCCAGCCTGGGCAAAAGAAGGAGACCTTGCCTCAAGAAAGCAAATAAATGAAAAGAAAAAAAAGGAGACTAATTTGATAAACTAAATCCTCTGCTCCCGTATTCAAAGATATTATACAACATCATCAATGAAGCACTGTGATTTGAAGCCTGAATATATATACAGATAAGTGAAAAGTCAATTAAGAGTCCAAAATAAATATTAAAAATTAGTACATGATAAAGGTGGCCTCTGAATCAGTATTGGCTAATGATATTGATATAGTTGAATCGACTCTCTGAGAAATGAAAAATAACTTGAATGATGCAAATTACACAACAAGAATAATGAAAAAAACAGACTTCAAATTTAAAAAGAACTATACAAGTGTAAAGAGAACACACAGAAAATGTTTTTAATAATGTAGAAATGGGTAATTACATCAATATTGATATATGAACTGCATTAAAATAAGCACCAGTGGAAAAGAAATCAAAATATAAATGATAAACTAAGAAAAAATAATTAATTAGTAATTGAAATCACAGAGTAAGAACTAATGCTTGGCCGGGAGTGGTGGCTCATGCCTGTAATCCCAGCACTCTGGGAGGCCGAGGCGGGCAGATCATGAGGTCAGGAGTTTGAGACCAGACTGATCAACATGGTGAAACCCCGTGTCTACTAATAATACAAAAATTAGCTGGGCATGGTGGTGGGTGCCTGTAATCCCAGCTACTCAGGAAGCTGAGGCAGGAGACTTGTTTGAACCCGGGAAGCAGAGGTTGCAGTGAGCCGAGATTGTGCCACTGCACTCCGGTCTGGATGACAGAGAGACGGTCCATCTCAGGAAAAAAAAAAGAAAAAACAAAAAAAAAGAGAAAGCTTTAACTATATATAAAGAAGGCACTAAAATCAATAACAAAACATCAAAACTCCCATTGGATAAATGGACATACGGAATGAATAGGGAGAGAACATAAGAGGAGCTAAAAACAGCCTTAGGTGGCACATAGCAGCTTCAACCACAGAATAAAGAATAAAGCCTAAAACTTCATTTTGAAAACCATTTTTTTTAATTACTCTGATTGGCAAACATAAAAAAAAAAAAAAAAAAAAAAAAAAAAAAACGCTTGATAACAGAAAGGATGATGAGGTAGTTTAGAAACAAGAACTCACATGTACTTCTGGTCAAGGAGTGACCTGAGATACCTTTTACTGAGTATTGGAATACAGACCAATTAGAATTTATGTGTACTTGGTCCTGTGGATTCCATTTGCAGGAATACACTTTATGAATTTATTCACTCATGTAGGACATTAGCATTGCTTGCAAAGACATTTTGTGTAAAATTTATCTGATAATATGCCAGATAACAGCAGTGGAATACAATATTATTTCTGCAATATTGGTTCTACAATTCTGAATTAGCCGGTATGGACAGATCACAACAACTTTCCTTAGTGAAAAAAAAATGCTATCTACAAAATAGAGTGTGTATTTTTCTCTTATTTAGTAAAAATAAAATAATAAAGAAATGAAAGAGAAAAGATGTTTTATTCATTAATCAAATATTTACGGAATGTGTTCTATCTCAGACTCTGCTCTATGAACTTAGGATAAATAAGCAAACAAGACAATTTCTACTCTCATGGAGCCTTCATTTTGGTTTACACATTTTTTGGTATATGCTTAGAATGTCAGAAGTATACACAAAATAAAGTAATAGTGATTTATTGACAGGAAAAATGCTGCTGAGTTGTTTTTGCTTGCTGTTTGTTGTTGTTTTTAATGAGGAAAGCACTAAAGTAAGGGCTGAGAGAGAAATCAGTAAAATTCTTTTCTGTGAAAAGCTAAATCACTATTAGATGTTAACATAAGTAGGAGGCATGTATTGACAAATAAAAAGTGGTTTAATTCTGGGAACCTGGCAGCATAAGCAGGAAAGATGGCCATAGATTAGAACCCAACTCGTCTGGCTTAAGTGGAAAGGATATTAGAGGGATTAATGAGAAATAAGACAATAAAAATTGTTTGTACAGGTAAGATCTTTTTGAGACACTAACAAAGAGCAATTTGAGTTTGGAGAGGGAAAAGATACAATGAAATTGATTTATGATGATGAAGCTTTCAAAGAACTCCAGACCACAGGCAAGAAAGAATGTAAAACATGCTATTCCAACCAGCAGACAATTTATAGAGCAAAAAAAAGTGAAGTACTTGCCCAAACTCACACAACTACTTGGTAAACAAGGCTAGTAAACAGGTTTCCTACACAGCCTTTGTGAATAATCGTGTAACAGAGAAACTGCAGTGGGAGAAAATATGAGAGATGGGGCAACCAGAAAGGAAACATGAAGTTTTGAATGAAAAAAAAGCAGTTGTCATAAAACTAGAAGCCTACTATTTATATTTTTCTCCAGTAATTTTAATTAAGATAAAAGATTTCAAGAGAAAAATTGCACAAGGAGTAGTCTCTACAGTATGTGGGTTTGTCTCGAGGAAGGAGAACTGCAAGGTTACAAGGCAGATATATTTCAGAATGTAAATAGAGCCTGTAGTATTTTGAAATTCATTTTACACATTACTTATTCAAAAATTAGTTAAGTTGAAGAAAAATAAAATAAATGGGAGAAGTATAGATATCTTTCAACTAGAATTTTGTAGATACCTTTCAACTGGCATTTTGAACTGTGTTACAGAAAGAATATTGGATTAAAATGCTGAGTCTATCATTTGCAAGCTAAATTACCCTGGGCAAATTATTTAACTTCTTTGAATTCCAACTTCTTTGCTTATAAAATTAGAATCACAATCATTCGAAAATTCCTTCCTTGGACTGTATCTATGTATGTACATTTATATGTAAAAATGGTAAATATTTATAACACATGAATATACACGTGTGACAGAATTACATGATAAATGATTTTTTTGTAATTTTTCTCAAGCCTGATATAGTCTATGCATAATCTTTTGTGTATATAAAGGGTAGTAAACATGTGAAACACAGAAGTTTCTTTCATTAATAATCTCATAACCTTAAAACAACAAAATAATTACTATGAAATTGTTAAATACACAATGCAGAATAAGAACTGCTTATAATTAACTATGGTTTCCTTAATTAGGCCTACAGAAATAAATAATGTAGATCCTGGGTACATTTCAAAAATCTTTATTTTAAGTAGTTCCATTGTTGGATTTTTAAAGTCTAAACTCCAGTCATATTGAACAGCTTTCAGGTTCCTAATGCTTTGTGCTTCTGTAAGATTTTTCACACATTTGAACATCCTGACTCTCTTTCTGCTTAGGTTCTGCCTTATTGTGTGTTCCATCCCCTCTCTTACTCCTCTACTTCATGAACTAAATTTTCCTTCAACTAGTCACTTCTCCCAGAAACCATCCCTATCATCTGAGTCCAATGCCTTTTTAACGTGTCACATATCACTTATACCTACTCTCACTAATAATAATTAAAATAATGTCGTACACTGAATTATTACAATATGCCAAGACTCTTTTGAATATTTTATGTGAGTTTCCCATTTACTGCTTTAAATAAACCTTCAAACATCTGAACTATTAATATTTTCATTTCACAGGTATGGAAAACAAAGCTTGGAAAGGGGTAACTTCCCCAAAGTCATGGAGCTGAAAAGTAATAGAGCTAGTATTCAAACACAGGTTGCCTGACTCACTCTAACTCACTCCAGTGATTCACACTCACTTGTGCTACCCTGCTTATATGCTTCTCTCAGTGATCTTTAAAGATTCCTGAGGTCAGAGATAGTATCTTTTTTACCTCTAATGTTTAGCAAAGTGCCTGACATCAAGGGTCATTCTCACTTATGGCCATTGAAGTCAAAGTAATTACCTGTTATGGTATTTGGAATGTATGAGGAGCCAGGAACTTACACTTTATCCAGTAGGAGATCAGGCAACAAGCAGAAAATAGGGAATCATTTGTGGAAGGGTAGCTGCATAAGTGACTGTCATCTGACACTTCTGATTGAGTCATCATCATTTGCCTTGTGATCACTAATGAAGCAGAGCCTCTGACAGGAAATAGGAGTGCCTGTCTTTGATGGGCTAAGGACAATGGCAATGGTGCCCACAACAGGGCCAAGCAGTCTCCCACACCCATGCTCACTCAGACTGCTTCTGAGCCTTGTGTACCTTGAGATATGGCATTGATTATTTCTTAAATGACTAAAAAGATTCAGCAGTTTTAAGTTTGTCCAGATAAACAGAGAGATAGATAATAGACAGATATAGACATTTATAGATATGTAAATAGAACTAGCAGTGATGGTTTGTTTCTAATTTTGATTTCAAATTTCTTCTTTCCTCTAGTTAGGCCTGTATTGCTGTTCTTGATCATGCTATTCAAGTCCCATGATACTTTTCTATGTGGCCAAATCATTTTTATTGTTTGTCTTTCTACTTTTTTTTTTTTTTTTTTTTTTGCGTTAAGGCCCTTATTAATATTTTCACACAATTTCTTCTTAAAAAATATTTCTTCAAATAGCACTGTCATTTTAATTCTTTATGGTTCAATATACTTTACAAAGTACATAGCACGTAATAATTTCCTTGGCTGACATGTTGCCAAGTTTGTGTCCCTGTCTGCAGACACACTTTGTGCTTTGTCTTCTCTGTGTTTTTTGATGTTTTGGCCATGTGCCTAGTGTATGAAATGACTGTTGCTTATACTAAGGCAATGGGTGGATGGAAATTTTAAACCATCTTCACTTAGTGAGATGAGTAATTTCCAGAATGAGTAGGTTTGAAAGTATATATCCCAAAAGGTAATAACATAGATAAAATGATTCCTACACTTGCATGCAAATACATTATATATTAATTTTACCTATAACAGCTCAGATGTGCACGAGTTCTTAACCATTATTATCTTACTCTTATGCAGGTTATTTACAGATTCTAATTGCCAAATAAAAAATGCTGAAAGGTGTGTGTGTGTGTGTGTGTGTGTGTGTGTGTATGCATTCTTTAGGCTGTGCCTTATACATTCTAAAATATTTTAATTAAAATAAAAATAAATCAAATTGAGGTTAAAAATATTTATGGTTAACTGAGTTAAATATTTAAATTACGGATCAAGTTTTAAAATGTTGGTTAGCCTTTTATTAAAGTTGTTGGCGATACTGCGAAAGAAGGACTAACTGGTTGACATCTTTTTCATTTCACATTAATATTCAAGTACAGCTAGACCTCTCTTAATATTCAGGATGAAAATTTACATGTAAACGAAGCAGAACACATAGAATATGATGGATTTAATATTTTATTTTCATTATGTGTCATATTTTGTCCTTGCCAATTTATGCCTCTTTTGAAAAAACTGAGAATCTAGCTTCATATACAAGGGTATATTTAAAAAATTTTTTCCTGCACAGTATAAATAAACATAGGTAAATTTTAAGTCAGGTTTTCAGAGTAATGTTCTCCCCATATGCATAACAGGCACTTAGCTGATAATGAAGTTCCTGTGCAATATACTAAACCTTTATGTATTATATAGAATTCTATAATAAAGTATCTAAAAATGTAGTTGTCATAAGCCTAGGACCTGGATAAATGTTTTCTTTGTTATAATTGTTCTAATTTTATGTCACCATTATTAATGATTTCATAAGCACCCAATTCTTTCTCCCACCTGAACTGAGAAATGGGTAATTTTTCAAGCCCATAAAAATGTTGTGTTGAATTAAAACTACGCTCATTATCTTAAATCAGAACATATCCTTCGGATATGATCACCCTGCCTATGACACAGATTTTCCTTGCTATTTAATAGTAGTTTTACCTTTACTATTATAAGCTGCATAAAGTCATAACCAATTAATCATCCTGCTAATTTATTCTTACTATCATATTTGTTGTTTCTTCCTTATTATTTATCAGCTATACCATCTCTTTTTTTGGAAAATAAAAATCTACCTAACTCTGTCTCTTCCTAATAGTTAAGGATGTCTTGGAAAGATTTTGAATTTTCAAGGCATTAATCTTTCCCCAAATTCTGGTATTTGTACATAAAACACTGTAAATTAATAATTTATTGCTAACATTAAGTAAAAAGATAAACAAGGAAATTCTTAATCAAAAGTCCAGCATTTTATTTTAATAGTAGGTATAGCTGGCAACCACAGGCCAGCTTACTTCAGACAAGGTGTCTCGCTTATAACAACCAGAAAAGCTGGGCAAACGTTTAAATTATCTATTTTAAATAATCAGAAAGCTAGCAAGAATTTGAGGACTTGTGGAATCACCATTCTGAAAAAAAAAATGAAGACAAGAATTCTGAAACTAATTTTTGAAACTTTTTTTTTTTTTTTTATTGTAGCACTTGCCAATTCAAAGGCAGTATCTAAGAAACTAAGTATCTGAGTCCAAGCAAAAGGTGAAACAATCAGAGAAGCGGCGCAGCCTTAAAATCTCTCAAGCCTGAGGGGACAAAAAATGAGAGTTTGGGGACAAAAATGGGAGTTCAGGGAATGCAGGATAGAGGGAATTCTGTGATCATCCAGACTTTCTCTTCAGACCCCGAAGGTCATATTCTAGGAATAAGAGAGAATTATGAATAGACTAGTGCTTGCAAAGACTGGAGTCCAGCTTATAGTCAATAGATTCTTGCTTATGGCTACCAATTTACCTGCCTGTGGGAAGCAAAAGTACATTCTCTCTATACAAGAAGAGCCTCCCTTATAGTTGTTTTTCTTTTTAAACAAAACATATGACAGTCAATCAAAAATTTTAGGCATACAAACAGTAAAGAATTGACTGAAAACTCATAAAAACCAAAAATGAAACAAAATAGAAATATAACAATAAGCTTTTTGATACATACATAGCGTTATCTAATGTTTTATTAAAATGTTATATTTTATGTGTGTGTGTATATATATATATATATATATATATATATATATATATATAGAGAGAGAGAGAGAGAGAGAGAGAGAGAGAGAGAGAGAGAGAGAGAGAGTTACCAGTTCAAGATAAATGAAGTAGGCAGGAATAAGTAAGGATATAAAATGTTTAAACAGTAAAATCAATAAGGTAGATTTGTTAATATACACAAAACTTTACACCCATTACTAGAGGATGCATGATTTTCTCAAGTTTAAATGAATCTTTTTGAACAGTTTATCACCTGTTGTATTACAAAACAAATCTCAAATTTTTAAAAATAAACATAAGATAAATAACATTCTCTTATTCTAATGCAATAAATATTGGAACATAATAATCCTGGAAACCAAAAAATGTCATTCCGCATGAAAGCTTAAAAAAACTCTTTCCATTAAATAATTTCTCAGTGAAAGAAGAAATATGGGCCAGGGGCAATGGCTCATGCCTGTAATCCCAACACTTTGAGAGGCCAAGGCAGGCGGATCACGAGGCCTGGAGATCAAGACCATCCTGCCTAACACGGTGAAACCCCGTCTCTACTAAAAATACAAAAAAAATTAGCCAGGCGTGGTGGCGGGCGCCTGTGGTCCCAGCTACTCGGGAGGCTGAGGCAGGAGAATGGCGTGAACCCGGAAGCCTGAGCTTGCAGTGAGCCGAGATAGTACCATTGCACTCCAGCCTGGTTGACAGAGTGAGACTCTATCTCACAAAAAAAAAAAAAAAAAAAAAAAAAAAAAAAAAGAACTATAAATGAAAATTACAGAATCTCTAAAAATATAATATTGATTAAAGATAGCACATAATAGAATCAAAGTAATACACGTAAATCAGTAATCAGAGAAATGCACAGTCTGAAATACTCATATCAATAGTTTTTATAAATAACAAATAAAATAAATTCTAAATATTAGAAAATATTTATTTCTTTATGTAATGCAGTAATAGCCTTATATTCAAAAATCATTAATACATAGTATATCATTAGATAAAAAAACAAAAACACACCTATGATTACTTCTATAGATGCTGAAATGCCTTGAAACAATCCAATACCCATTTTATATTTAAAAAATAATATGGAATATGATAGGAATTGAGAAATACTTTTGTAACAGAAATATATATACATATATTTGTGTGTACATATATGTCTAACATATTAGTTGTGCATGTATAGTGTAAAGTATGTATACACGCCATACATGTGTGTATTTACAGCTGACTCTTGAAGAATATGACTTTGAACTGCACAATTCCAGGTACATACAAATTTTCTTCTACCTCTGCCACCCCTGAGACAGTAAGACCAACCTCTCTTTTTTCTCTTCCTCCTGCTCAGACTACTCAACATGAAGACAGAGAGGCTGAAGAGCTTTATGATGATTCACTTCCACTTACTAAGATGTAAATGTACTTATCTTGTGATATGGTTTGGCTGTGTCCCCACCCAAATCTCAACTTGAAGTGTAGTTTCCCAAATCCCCACATATCACATGAGGGACCCGGTGGAAGGTAATTGAATGATTCAGGCAGCTACCTCCAGGATGTTCTTATGATAGTTAGTGAATTCTCACGAGATATGATGATTTTATAAGGGGCTTTCCCCACCATCTGCTTCACTCTGCACTTCTCCTTGCTGCCACCATGTGAAGAAAGATGTGTTTCCTTCCCCTTTTGGCCACAGTCGTAAATTTCCTGAGGCTGCCCCAACTATGCTGAACTGTTAATCAGTCAAATCTCTTTCCTTTATAAATTACCCAGTCTAGGACAGTTCTTTATATCAGTGTGAGAATGAACTAATACATCTTCCTTATGGTTTTCTTAGTAACATTTTCTTATCTCTAACTTGTATATGCAGTATATAATACAGTAAATAGTACATATACAAAATATATGCTAATTGATTATGTTATCATAAGTCATCTGGTCAACAGTAGGCTATCAGTAGTAAAGTTTTGGGGAGTCATAAGGTATATACAAGTTTTCAACTGTGAACAGTGGCAGAAATGTGTCCCCAACCCCTGCTTTGTTCAAGGGTCAATTATATATGGGAATATAAATATAACCAAATAAAGAAAAAAACCTATATGATCATAAGAACAGATACAAAAAAGGTGTTTGTTAAATTTGTCACCCGTTTATAATAATAAAATCAAATTAGAAATAGTGATTTCTTTAATGTTATGATTTAAAAGTGACTACAAATGCCTAAAGCAATTATATATTTAATGGCCAAATATTTTAACCTTCCTTCTGGGTTTGGGTATAGAATGAGAATGGTCACTTTCACCACTTCTTTTTGACTTGGATTGGATCTCTTTTCAGGGCAATAAGGTAAAAAAAAAAAAAAAAAAAAAAAAAAAAATCAAGGTTTGCAGTTAGAAAGAAAAAAGCAAAATTTGTATTACAGATAACTTTGTACATATAGAAACTTCAATATTTCTATAGGGAATTTATAGAATTAAGAAATGACTTCGATAAGGTCACTAGACAGAGGTCAATACAGAAAAATTTGTTGTATTAGTGGATATTTGCACAACCAATTAGAAAATAAAATGTAATTTAAGATATTCAAACCCTTCCTTCTGGTTTGGGTATAGAATGAGTGTGCAAGTGCAAGATACACAGGAATATAATAAACTATGGCCAAGTTGTCTATGTACAAAAGTATAAAATCCCATGTTCCGACCCTAAGGAAAGTTTAAGTAAACTAAAAGATTATACTGTGTTCATAGATGTATAGATTATCTGTAATTCAGATTTTAAAATATCAGGGTGGGGAGCAGAGTACTGTATGTGTATATGTGCGTGTGTGTGTGTGTGTGTGTGTGTGTGTGTGGTGCCACTTGATAAACAGATTATAACATTTAAATAAAAATACAAAATGCCAAGAATAGTTAGAAAATCCTTCAAGAAAGAAAAGCTTGAAAGACTCGCTTCTTTTAGCTCTAAGTAATAAAACAATGCTGCCATGGAACAGAATGATACAGACATATATAAACTAACATTATATCATACAGAATCCTAAAACAAATATGTATGTATGCAGAAACTCGATATATGACAAAGGGTGTCCTAGGTAGGTGGGAGACAAAGAAATGCTTTTATAATTGACTTTTGAAAAATCAGCCATCAGGTTAAAAAAAAAAAAAAAAAGAAAGTGAAATTGATCTTTAACATCCCATGTATAGCAAAATCAATCTTGAGTGGGTTAAAAGTCTAGACGTAAAAGAAAAATTAATTCATAAATACTACATAAGGAAACACTTCTGAAATGTGACAAGAAAATCTGTAATCATTGAAGGAAATATTGTATGTCTGCTTTATTAAAATTTAGAACTTTTGAATATTAAGAGAAATGGTTTGGAAGATGTAGATTATAAAAGAAACTCCTGCAGAACAACACGGTCCAACAGATGAATGGGTCAAAAGGCCTATACAAGTATATGAAAAAAGGAAAAATCCAGATGACCAATCAATAAAATAAAAAGTCAAAAAGTCATCTATCTTATTATTTATTAATCAGGGAAGTATAAATTTAAACCACAATGACACACTCTTATAAACCAATCAAATGGTAAAATCTAAAAACATTATAGGTGACAATTGGGAAAACAGAAAATCTCACTACCATTAGGAGAGTAAATTAATATATTCAGTGAAACTAAGTTAACCCTATCTAGTAAAGTTGAAGATAAATTTACCTATGACAGAAATTCCTACTTTAAAGAGGAACTCATCCGTACGGTGTCCACATATAAAAAGGCTCCCAAATAATTTATGTAACAGTCAATCCAAATACTGCAGAAGGAATTTGTACTTCTTGGTAGAGTTGTATGATGGAGCATTGTACAGTCGTGGACATGAACTCCATACAAAATCATGGCTGAATTTCATAAATATAATGTTGAACCAAAGAAACAATATACACACATACACACAAAGTTCAAAAAAGCCCTAAGCTCTAATATTTAAGGGTTTATACACAGATGTTTAAACCAAAAAGAAAAGTAAGAGAATAATTATGAAAAACATCAGGGAAGATACCTTCCAGGGAGAAGGATGATTTTGTGATCAATGAGGGGCACAGAGAGACACCCTTATGTGACTGTCAATATTCTTTTTATTTACCCAGACAGTGGTTATGCAATTATTTGCCTTATAATTACTTGTAAAATATGTGTTTATGTACTTTTTATGTCTATATTATGTTTCACAGTAAAATAAAATATATTTAGTATGATGACATTTTGGGGATATATCTACAGAGCTATTTATTACAAAGTAAACAATAGTTATTTCTGAGTGGGAAGATTGGGAAATTTTTTAATTTCTTCTTCACACTTTTATTACTGTCTGGCATCATTTAAAAAAAAAAAAAAAACAAGCTACTTTCTAGAAAAGAAAAGGTAATGTAACTTTGGTATAAGAGAATTTCTTACTTCCAGTACATAAATTTTTAGTTGGGTGTGAGTAGCTCTCACATAGGAATGTTGGCAAACCTGACAAAGAAAATATTTCTATCCATACTGTAATCCTGGTTTTGCTATCTTCATGATATTTGCAGAATGTGTATGTTAAGTGTATAAGAATTAAGGTGACTCCCATTGAAGTATTTGGATCGTGTCATTTAATATTCCAGTGGTTTTGAAACATTTTTGTCTCTTCTATTTTACAGGAGACAGAGAAAAAGAAATATGCTCCAGAAATTTTAAATTTTAATTGCTTCATTATTAAGAATATGATAATGATATATTATAAAATTACTTTCATTAGGAAATTTTACTCAGTAATACAATTAATTACCAAATACATATTAATCAATAGATGGGATTAAAATATTGTTTCCATTTTTATATTTTGCTGGTAGATTATAATTTAAGATCATCCATTTTGAAATTTATTTTACTGGAAAAATGTGAAACTTTTTTTTTTAACCTGTAAAGAAAAATCTTTGAAAAAATAATCTTCGCTAACTCAATTTATCTTTCTATTTTAAATTTTGCAAAGATACGAACTCAAGTCAAATAAAAATCTTTTTGGAAAATCAATTATAGATCTCACTGGGGCAAGAATACATAAATTAGCAGTATGTTTAAATATGTTTAGATTATACCTGTAAAACACACTTGATATATAACAACTACTCACTTGCGAACAAGTCATTCATATTTAATATTTAATGGTCAATACTAGAAAAGATAGCTTGGAATGTCTTTTTTTTTTTTTTTTTTTTTTTTTTGAGACGGAGTCTCGCTCTGTCACCCAGGCTGGAGTGCAGTGGCCAGATCTCAGCTCACTGCAAGCTCCGCCTCCCAGGTTCACAACATTCTCTTGCCTCAGCCTCCCAAGTAGCTGGGACTACCGTCACCTGCCACCAGGTCTGGCTAATTTTTTGTATTTTTAGTAGTGACGGTGTTTCACCGTGTTAGCCAGGATGGTCTCGATCTCCTGACCTCGTGATCTGCCCGTCTCGGCCTCCCAAAGAGCTGGGATTACAAGCTTGAGCCACCGTGCCTGGCCAGCTTGGAATATCTTTGTTCCAAGTCTCTGACCCCCAGGAGTCAATGAAACTTTTATTATTGTCTTCGGGTTTAGACTTGTGTCTCAGTATCACCCAACCTTTTGCCTACTAACTGAAGCCACAGCTTGCTTGTTTGTTGAGTTTCTACGTTATCATTTGAAAAATCACAAGCACACACACGCACACAATTTTAATTTACCTAGATACTTAAAAACATGAATTTAATTTGGCTCACATGTGTTTTGCAATACCTAGTCAAACTTTTCTATTTTTAAGAATTTCATTACTGTAAGTCAGTGCTAACACCAATTTTGGCATCAGAAAATTAAATAAAGTTACACTTATTTTTATTCAATATAAGAACCGCATTTCTATTACTTATGGTCATTTTTGAGGTTAATTTGCTTTAGAATGCTGAAATATGATAATCATACTTATTTAATGTGTAACAAAACATTTGTTTTGACTGACAACATAAAATTGTAAAATTACATCAGTTGTATTTGTATAAAAATTAGAAATATTTAAAAATAATCGGATGCTATTATATAATTTTATAAATGTGACATATAGAATAAATTCTATTCTTGCTTAACTTTATCTGTCTTTATTGGACTCTTTAGATATTCCTCTAAATAAATTTTGATTTTATGCTTTTTTTATTGGTGATTTTTTAAAAATCTAGTTTGGTTTGCAAAAGGAATATCCTTTTTAGGTAATCTATCTTCTTTTCTCTGCTAACTACTCAGTAAGGCTAAGTTAATAAGAAAGTTGTGAAAACAATATAAACTGTCATTTTTGTAAAGTGAGAAAAGGGTTTATTCCTTCAAAACACCATCATAAGATATTTTATAATTAATGAAGATATAATATTTTAATGGCCCAAGGATGCAGATTCAGACACATTTGAACATTATATGAAATGTTGTTTGACCAAAATATTAAATCACTCACTATACACTATTAAATTTATCTTTGTCACTAAATAAATGCATTTCAAAGGCTTTTTACACCTTATCAAATTATCAAACAAATACTATAAATACATACTCTTTTCATTGTAGCTAATAGCCTTATTTCAGGAAAACTTCTTGCTCTCTGGAGTAAAAAATTTTAAATAAACTCAAGAGATTATTTGAAAACATTTTCCAAATTAGAAACGGCTGATGGCACTTCTTAATATCTTACCCATAAGTAATCAATTTTTATTTACTTTTCAAGTACATACCAATCACATAATAGCTGTGTTTATTAAATATGGATTTTATTTTATAAAATGTACTAAAATAATTATATTTTATCTTAGCTCATCCATGGCTTTGGCGTTCAGTCCATAATTCTTCAAAATTACCTGTCTAAAATGGTATTTGTTTACCTTGCATATTAAGGCTCTTCAAAGCACATAATATCCAATAAGGAATTTAAAACATCACTGCCAGACTTAGTCAATGATTACACAAATTTTTAATAATGATTACGATAATTTCCATTCTGTGTTCATGTACAACACTGAGAGGTTAATTTGCTTTAGAATGCTGAAATATGATAGTCATGCTTATTTAATGTGTAACAAATAACTTATGGCTTTACGGTAAAAAATCAGCAATTAAATTGTGATATTGTTGGCATTTTAATTTACCCAAAGATAACTTATATGTTTTTGTCTTTTAAAAAATATTATGAACCAAGTGGAGATTACCAGGTTACACAAAAATTTAAAAAGAAAATTAAAATATTTTGAAGATACTATTTTCAAACTTGTGGCTGAGCCAAACAAATATGGCCAAAAATAAAATATTAATGTATTCATATAACTATCTTAGAAATTAGGCAGTTTTCATTGTAATACTGGTTTAGTTTTTTAAATTTCTGTCAAAAATGTTTACTAAAACCAATAAAAATAATCAAAAATAATTGTCAGGCTCTAACTGAGGTCCAAGGGGAGTCAATGGGCAAGTGGCAGGTAGCTGGAAAAGCACTTGCTGAATCATAGACAATTTCGACATGGTTTTACTCTCTCTGGGTGTGAGTGAACCTGGATGTGAACCATATGTACAACTTTTTAGCAGTGTAATTATATCTTTTACAGATAATATTGGATCCGAGCCACCACATCGCGGTACTGTCCTAATTCTGTAGTCAAGTGGTCCGTCAAGTCCGTGACAGATGGCATAGCTGCCAAGCCATGTAAAACATCTACCCTCAGAATGTATTCAAGTGTGGGAGAGACATACACAGTGCATAAGCGGGGAGCCAAGCGCTGATGCTGAGGTGTAAAGATACAGGTTTCACTTTCACTGACCGGTCTTCATAACCTATGTAAGCAGGTTTGCCGGAAAACTTATCTGGGTTCCCATAAAGAAGGCTATTTTCTCCCAGTCAGTCCAGACCAAAATCAAATCTATGCACATCTGTGAACATGTCACTCGTTGGGTCCCCCTTTTCTCCCATGGGGGGATATCCTGCAGGCGGGGCATATTCACCTTCTTTATGGTATGAACCCCTCAGTCCCACTCAATTCCACTCAGTCCTGCCAACGGCCTCCAGGCCTGCCTCTAATTCCTTTTCCAAGCTTGGTAGCCGGCCCTCCAGGCGCCCTACCAACACCTGGAGGTCCCCATTCACGGCAACTTCTAACTTTTTTTCTGAGCTGTACAGGTCTCCAGGCACCCTACCTGTGCCTGAGGGTCCATCCTTCCGCTGCATCCCTCAGGGACCGCGTGTGTACTTCTCGCAGCACAGTCAAAATGCCCGTCCAACTCTGCCGGTAAAGGCTCGTTCCTTCTCAGTGCTCTCTGCTTCCAGCTGCTTCAGCGCCTTCTCCATGCTCGCGTGGCACCCATCTACTGCCACCCAAGTTTCCACCAGAGCCTATCCAAGCAGCACAGCTGCCACTGGGTACCACAACCCATGTTAGAGCCACATGGCCAACCCGGAATCAGGGGGGACCGAAGACTCACCCACTCCGGGATCCTATTCGTGATGCCAGTTGTCAGGTTCTACCTGAGGTGGGAGGTGGGTAGCTGGAAAACACTGAAGAAATCATAGACAGCTTCAACATGGCTTTACTCTCTTTGGGCACAAGCGAGCCTGGGCGCGAGCAGTATGTACAGCGTTAGCAGGGTAATAATACCTTTACAGACAAGAGTGGCTCTGAGCCAAACACGAACCCACGTGGGTGATCATCTAATGCGCCTCACATGGTGTGATTAGGTAATAAGCGGAGTTGTGCACCCTTGCTCTAAACTCGCTGAGTCATGCTGGACTGGATGTCTGCCTTGGCCTATTCTTGACCACAGTACATCCATTTTTCTTACAATAATGTAGTTGTTTTTCAGACGACCTAAGCTAAATTTATGTTAAGTGATAGAATAATTAGCATTAAGGCCTAGAAGAAATCTCATAAACCATTTAATTTTACATTCATTCTATTAACTTAAAACAGCAGTTCCACTTCTGGTAAAACACACTCCAAAGAATGATATTTTTTATATTGCCTTTATACATATTATAATACACACATTTTACATTATTATTTTGAATGTTCTATGAAGTCCTAAGTTAAGAACGTGTTTAAGTTTGCTTCTTTGAGCTTTTCACATATGCATTTACTCATGGAACAGTTTTTAGTTTCATATTCATGTAATATTACCTTTTCAATATGAATGTTATTTTCCCTTTTCTTTTTCTGTACCCAAGGCATTTTCTCTTCTCCAACCAAGACATGTATCTCACTAGGGAGATGGGGATGGTGGTGGTAATGATAGTATGTGGTAATACTATATAATATAATTTATATATAGAAATCAAAGAGCATTATCAAGAACACATTCAACTTCTGGAACCTAAAAATCATATTATTTTTACAGCAAGAAAATAACCCTGAAACTCAGGCTATTGTATCAAGAAAGGAAGCATAATTTTTAAAAAAATCCTCTTTGAGTATGTCAAGGGTCAATCCTGGAGTAATCTGTCCACAGCTTTTTCTGTAATATAGGAAAGATAATACGTATGCCCATCTTTTACTAAATGATGTCTGTGGTAGCAAGGAGATACAACGTAGGAGGAAAAGGGAAGAGTAGAGACAAGTAGCCAGAACTTTGTTATGATTTCTCCTTTTCGGGCTTTCACTCTGGCAGAGATTGTTAAATAATTTTAGATAATTACTTGGATATTTTATCTGCACCCCTATTTGGACTACGGGAAAGATTCTACTGTGAAAAATAACATTTCCCATGCAATATATGCAAACTTAGTTAAAAAGTTACAGTGGCATGATCAGAAAAGGAAATGATTTACTTGGGTTTCCTGAGAGTCCCTCAGGTCCCACATGCTATGCTTGATAAATTATGAGCTAATAGACTTGCTATAAGGCCTGCCAGGGTAGGGTCAAATCATTTTGAAGCAGAGACCAGGGTAGGGCAGGAGAGTTGGGAGGAAGGGCAGACACTCCCAATCAGTGATGTGGTCCACAAATGACCAATTAATTCCAAGTTTCGTCACCAGTGACTCTACCTTGCCAGGGAGAGGAATTATAATAAATCTCTTTGGGCTTGTCCCATAGAGCTATCTTTTTGTATCACCCCACAAGTATATTTTGAAACTCAGGCAGGATTTTACGCAGATGCTATAGACTTTCATAGTGACACATACATCTTGTTCTAGAGTCAGGACTTGGCAAATAGTACAAAAACGAGTCACTACAAGTGTAGAACAAGTGTCTAGAGAAAATGCTTTCTTGGATTAAGTGTGATTGGATTTCATTCAAGTAGTAAGATCTTGCTACAATAACTCTTCTCCTAAAATAGTTAATAAAATTGGTCAAGTACAGGAACTTACGGCAAGGTTAACACTTTGAAGTCATTCTATTTCCTAAAATATTTAAATTACATGTGTCATTGATTCCAGGAATAATTTATCATAACATGATATTTACATTTCTCATAAAATGCATGAGGCCATAGAATAGAAAAACAAGAGACAAAGATTCCTGTTTTGGTGGCTCTTTTGTTTGGTTTAAAGACATCATTCACTATTTCAAAATATGTATTGAGCAATGACTAGATTTTAAGACCTATAATACACACATGCCACACTCCCTTCTTTTAAAAAATGTATTCATGTATATGGGAGACAGAGACAGATAATCCAATAATGACAAAGCCTCAACCCGTATCAGTTTTAAAATACACTTTCTTCAATTCAAATCTTAGTATTCTCCTTAGTTTTAAAGACAGTGGGGGCAGTTGAGGATGTTTATAATGGTGTAAATATAATCATGGAACACGACCACTCAACTCTTTCTAGATAAATTTAAAACTCCATAGCATATTGTAATTGTCATTTATGATCAGTTCCCTCATCTTCTATTCACATTTCCCCTGCTGTGTGTTCTTTGCCAAAAAAAGACATTATTTTTCCTGTTGCAGTATCTTTATGCATACTGTGTGACCTGACCTGCTACTTTCTCGTTTTCTGCAAAAATCAGTGAAGCTCAACTCCTACTCATTCATACAGACTAACCTCAGATGTCATCACCTTAGAAAGGTTTTTCCTGACTCCATTGTTTCTGCTGGTCTGCTAGGTTTGGTGAGCCACTCTTAAATCTAGTCCCAGGGAACTTGGGACATAATACTATCAACACTCATCATATAGTCCTGTAATTATTGAATCACATGTCTAACTCTGCAAAATGTGAGACAAAAACCTTTATTCATCTTTTTTTGGTCATAATGCAATATTAACAACACAGGCACTCATAAAAGCATTTTCAGAAAATATTTTTCTAAAATACTTTAGAAAAGGTAGGGAATTGCAGTGAAAAAGTACATATATTTTGCATTTCTGTTTATAGTATTAAATGTCAGTACTATAGATTTAAGTTATATATCAAATTCATAGATCTGAAATATTGCTCTTGCAATTAGATGTGAGAGTGAACTAAGAACATTTGTCCAACACTGACTTTATGGAATGTATTCCATAAAATGCATGCAATTATCAGTTTGATCATGAATGCAGCTCATAGGTATAAAAATGGCTGGACCAATTGACGAACGCAATGAAATATAAATTGTCACCACCTTAAGCCTTTGAGTATCATCCTATAACTCCTCTGCCATTTTCTCCCCTGGGACTTCCTACCTGGCCATAAGTCAATGACCAGAACGTTAACATCATGCTTAGCAAGAAGGAAAACCCCACAAATTTGTTCCAGAGCTCCACACAGCAAAAGAACTGAGTAATTAATATGTATGCCCTCCACAATGTTGAAGATTTTTACTATCACTCCAGGTTGTATAAGTCATTCTGGCAACATGGTACTCGATGTGGGAAACTACTACACACATGTGTTAGGACGTTATTGTCATAGCACACAAAAGAAGTTATAACATCAAAACTGACAACTCCAGTGAGGTGGAAGAGGGAGAGGCAGCACTACGCCTCAGTTCCAGGAGAGAGAAGCAGGTACTATTTCCCAAACTTCAGAGCAAAGCACTAGGTTCAGACTGAGGCAAAGGCTTCTTTAATAGGAATAGGATATACAACGTCTTGCTAGATTAGTAACTTCTTTGAATTTTAAAATGTCAGGATAAAGTTCCTTAATCCTCCCGAGTTTAGAAGTGGCCCCTAAGTCTGAAATGAGTGTGACACAATACATAAGGAATGGCATACTACCTGCTTTGGGTACAGTGAGATGAGGATATAAGACATCAAGGAAATTATGACAGAGTTCTCATGAGAAGAAATTAAACACCAATTGGTAGATATAAATAAAATCCTCTCTGTTCTAAAATTCCGGATGGAGAAAAATTACTAGCCTAGCTTGATGGGCTAGAACTGTTCTTCCATATAACTGGGTACAGAAGAGTTTTTTAACCCGTATTCTCTTGACCAGGAGAGACAATTCATGTGCAATATCTGAACTGTATAATGAATTATCTAATATTGAATGGAGTCATGATTTAGGATTTTTCCTGTTATTGGTTTTTCTTCATTAATATGGATCATTATATAATTGATATCACTTGACTCAAAATTTGAAAATTTTCTAGATACTTTCTTCTTCTTATCTTTTATATCATTAGTTAATTGTTCTTATAAATTCTAACTCATATGGCTCTGAAAGGCTGTGATTACCTTTCCTTTCCCAAGCCACTATCTGCATTTATGCATTTTGATATCTTTTCTGATGTGTTGTAAATTATTTTTTAGGTGATGGCATTTGTGACAGGTCCCATATGTTGTATTTTGATTACAGACCCATTGTAGTAATTAAGTTCTAATGTGAATATCACAAATTCAAGCTCTTAGCATTTGGAAAGTTCTGCCACCATGGCGGATACCTTAAGTGGTGATGTGGTGGCTAGGGGGCTACAGGGTCAAAATGTTCACTAGTTCCAATCCATGCCCTTCTTAATTCATTAAACTAGCTGTTAATTTCTGGCCTCTCCATGTTGGATCTAGGAAATATAAGGAAAGGGATAAAAAAGATTTTACTTGACTGGTATAATTGTAATCTGACTCAGGTGTCTTCTGATGATAGATGTGCAATTTCAGGCTCATTATCTTATAAGGTATTTGTCTACATCCTCACAGAAGCTTCCACTGGGAAATATCAGCAGAAATCATTTGGTGTGGATAGCATCACTTCTTTGGCTGTACCCATTGCTGATTCCTCACCATCTGCAAAGCCTCTGGGTGGTGTTTTTGCCCTTCTAGGTGGTCCTATGTGGGATTACTCTTTGAAAGATATCAGGCCATTTGGTTCCAATACAGTCAGCCCTCTCAACAAAGCCCTCTATACCTATGCCGTCCCAAATCCATCTAGTCTGGGCTTTTACCCTTAGAATTTTGTCTATGAAGTTAGGCATTACCTTTGTGACCCTCAAACTTCAGACTCATGCCAAGTTATCTAAGTGTTCCTGTGGGAGGCCCCCCAAACTTAACTTTCATTGTGGAAGATGTGTCCCTCCCATTCTTTATGAGATAACATGTAGCCTGTTGGCAACACTCTCCAAATGACACCAGTTGTTTCAATTTCAATTATTTTAAAACATCAACATAGGTGCAGCGTTGATATTGGCTGAATTATTTTTACAGTGTCTCGGCATACACTGTACAAGTAGTCCATCTCCTTGCCTTGTTTGTGGTAACCTTCTTGATATTTCTTCAAAGTTCACGAGAGATATACTCTCATTTTAATATCTGGTTACAAACATACGTATTTTTCACCAAATACACGAAAAACTTCTTAAAGTCCAAAACTAAGGCAATATGGAATGGTAGTTTGAAGTATAGACATCGGGGCCAGCTGTGCTATGGTTCAAATCCCAGTTCTATTATTTACCAGCTGGAAGACATTTAGTATATTATTTACATTCTCTGGGACACAGTTATTCATCTGTAAAATGGGGATAATAAAACTTTATCGAAATAGAGATCATATATTGAGTCCTAATTCTCATAACATTTATCACGGTGTAAAAGAAAGTAAGTATACAAATCATACATCTTTTATCTCATTTGTATGAGATGGGATGCATTTTCCCCCATTTACTGATGAGGCTTACAGATGTTAATTAGCATGCCTAAGGTTGCATAGCTAAAAACTTACATAAATAACTAGGGCTGGGACTGTAGGAATTTCTCATTCCAAAATCCATACCCACTGTGATACAATTAAAGTCAATCTTACTGGCTAGTTCAGAGGATTACATGAGACAACATGTTTAAAGCACTTTATCACTTTGTCTGATGTAAACTACTAGTAACTTACTAGTAAAATGTAGCCACCACTATATAATTTAATCTTACTCTTGTTTCAGTGTTCCACAGTTACTAGCATATTGGCTTTCCATAGCTTGTAATAAGCATTAATTGAATGAATGAGTACATAAATGAATAAATAGTAACCTAGTGTTAATATGTGGTCAAAAGTCTCACTTATCTAGTTTTCTTCTTCTGTTTTTACGGGCATTCCTGCTATTAATATTAAAGCTTCTTTTGGTATATCCAGTTAATGATGTAAAAATTTTACTTTAACTTCAGTTTTTAATATGATTTGGAAATGTTCTCCTTCAGTAAGGAAAATATTCTAACTTCTAAATAAAAATCAAAAAAGTAGGTACCACATTTATTTTGTTTTAGAATTTGCCATTCTCTTTTACCTGTTATTTAATTTATACAAACTGTTTAATTATACTATTCATATCGTGGGTGTAGATTCCACATCCTCAGTAAGCACAGTGCTTGCTATGTAGTAGATGCTCATTTAAAACTTATTAAATGAAATAAATATGTCTTATCATGATTTTCTAGGTGAGGAAATTGCTAATCGTAAACATTAAATTGATGACCCAATTTCACAAATCTGGTGAATGTTGTTTTTAGACTGCAATGGCTGATTTTTCTCACAATCAAATCCTAAAGTCCATTCTGTTGGAGTAAATGAATGACCCTTATCTCCAGTATATTTGTAAACTCATTAAAAATTATACACATTTAGATATATAGTGAGTTACTCCCTAGGTTTTTGAAGTGGAAAAATACAGATTCATTTGCCTACTAAATTTACAAATGTTTGGAATAAAGTAAGGCTGTGATACAGCCTTTGTAAGCAACTTATTTAGTTTTTACTTAGTTTTTAGAACAGAGTGTAATAAGAAACCAAAGTGTGTGATTAACTTTGATTCATTTACTTACAATGTCCATTAGCATCACATGGTTAATACTGCTTAGGGGACTTGCCTTAATAGAATGTTTATGTATGGTTTTCTTCATAATTTTTTCAAAAAAAATCAAAACAGGCTTCATACTGATCCTGCTCAATTAACTTGTGTGCAGTTATAAAATGTTTCTTGCTGAGTTTTTGACTTGACAGAAAGAAAAGGGTAAGATTCGGGGCTACAAAAATTAGGAATACGTTCAATGAGGAATCTCAACTAATAAGTAATAAATCTTGAGTAATAAATCTTCTTAATTATTTGCTTCGTTTAATAATGTATGTTAGGGCTGCACATGGTGGCTCATACCTGTAGTCTCTGCACTTTAGGAAACCAAGGCAGGAGGCTCTCTTGAGGCCAAGAGTTCATGAACAGCCTGGGGAAAAAGGTGAGACTCCCGTCTCTACAAAAATATATTTAAAAATGAGCCAGATGTGGTAGTGTGTGCCTGTAATCCGAGCTACTTCGGAAGTTGAGGAAGGAGAATCTCTTGAGCCCAGGAGTTCTAGATTGCAGTGAGCTATTGTCACACCACTGCACTGAAGCATGGGTGACAGAGCAAGACTATGTCTCTAAAAAAACAATCAATCAATAAAAAAATACATATGTTAAGTAAATAGTATGTGGCAGACACTTTCCTAATTTCTAGTTTTGTACAAGAGTAAACTGTCCTAGTTTAGTGTAAAGTGAACTAATCAGGCAAAATTATTGGCATGTGTGGAGTTCACTTTCTACTAAAAAAAAAAAAATCATTAAAAAAACACAAAATAGCTAGAAAGAAACAAAGTATGGGAAAGGGGGATTTTGCTCATGGATGCAATTTTAACAGGGTAGCCAGGAAAAGCCTTTCAGCAAAGAGAACATTTTAATAAAGACCTGTAGGAAGTGATAGAGAAAGCCATGCAAACATTTGAGAGAAAGGATCTTTCAAAAAGTTGAAATAATAAATGCAAACAGTCTACATTGAAGCAGGACTAGTGTCCATTGAGTAGAGTGAGAAAACAGAATAACAGAAGGAGAGAATCGTCAGAAAAAAAAAAAAGCATAATGAAAGTTTGATAGAGAAAAATCTTGATGAGCCTTGTAGGTCATTACATTTTTGGCTTTTACTTGAAGTGAGGTTGGAAGACAATGGAAGGTGTTTACAGATTTTATGGGTTCGTGGATTTGCACTGACACCTATGATAAGAGTCAAATGGAAAGAGAAGAGCAGGATGAGGGAGTAAGCCAGAAGACAATGGCCAGATTGAGCAGAGAGATGATAGTGGCTTGGATCAGAATAACTGACAGACTTAAATTAGTTTGTCTAATTAGCAATGGAGCTGTTGAGAAGTACTCAAATTCTGGCTATGCAAAGGTAGAGCTAAAAGGGATCTGCTAAATGGTAGAAACAGAATATGAAAGAGTTGAAGATGATTCTCAGATCTCTGAATAAAGCAAATTGAAGTACAGAATTGCTATTATATTAGATAAAATAGACTGGAGGAGGAACAAGTTTAGGCAAAGGACTAAAGTGTGAAACATTTGAAGATATTCATCAGACTGTGAAATGGAAAAGTCAAATTGGGTTTTAGACTTGGGAGTCTGGAGTCCTTTAGAAGGTCCCAGCTGCAAAGGAAATACATCAATATATTTGTGAGACTGAAGCATATTGATGGTATTTAAATCCATTAATTTTGTACACTAGTATTTCATACCATCTCATACAATTAAAATCTTTGCTCTTGCACCCCAGCATGCTGATATTTCACTATGTATCATTTCACTCCTCATTATATACCAGCTGAAACATATCTTTTACATCTTTTTGACAAAAAAGACACAATCTGGATTGTTCATAACAACACCACTTATAATATCCCGGACTGTAAGCAACTTCCATGTTCATCACAGGTTGAGAGGGTAAATACATTCTGGCATATTTATACAATGTAGAGGACCACGTGCTCGCAAAGGAGATGCTCCCCATAGTTATGCTCTTGCAAACAAAGCATGAGGTTTCTTCTCTGCAAACAGGAAGAACAAAAGAGTCAGCTGTAAACAGCAGACTCTGGGAACTGGTTAATGTTTAAGCATCTTGAGAAATCAGGGAAAGGTCAGAAAAACAATTCGTGTTAGAAAAACAACTCGTGCCTTGTGACGTGGTAAAATTCCATAAGCGGTTGTATAAAATAAAGCAGAGCGTACTGCTCGGGGCGGCCGCCATGTTTGTCCTGTCTTGTGTTGTCTTGTGTGTTCATTCCTTTGTTTAGGAAACATGCGGACGCTAACAATACAATATAATATCATAGAGCAATGAGAACCAATGAGCTACAACCACCCTCAGTAATGTAGATGAATCACATACATAACGTTGAGCAAAAGAAGGCAGACACGGAAAGTATGTATTATACTTTTCCATTTATGTAGATTGGAAAGAAAAGTTTGAGAAATCAAAATGGTGATTATCACATTGTTGGGTAGTGACTTGAAAGGGACACAAGGAGGACTTCTGAGAAGCTGGTCCTGTTCTTTGAACTCAATGCTGGTCATATTGTTATGCTCATTTTGTGAAAAATCACCAAACTGTACGCTTTTGATTAGTGTACCGTTCTGTATATATGCTGTATTTTAATAAATTGTTTACTTAAAACTATCTTTATAGACCCCATTTCTTCCTCCACCTACTGATGTTGGAGAAGACACAGTAGAGAGGAATAAATTGATATAGCAGTTGAGAAAAAAATATTACTAGTACAATTTCCTTGAATAGATGAGAAAAGATAGGAAATAATACACATGAAGAGGGTTTTGCCATTGGTAGGAACACAGGGAGGCCATTGATAGTGTCTGGACACAGATACATGCAAAAGAGTGAATACTTGCTGTGGTGAGTTTTCACATTTCTGTAGAGATTGTTTTCATCTTCCAGGTGAAATCAGAATCATAACTAAACGAGAAGAGAGGAAGGATGGGAGGAAAAATGTTGGAGGTTTAAGGAGAGAGTAGATAAGAAAGTAATCGGGCCGGGCGTGGTGGCTCAAGCCTGTAATCCCAGCACTTTGGGAGGCCGAGACGGGTGGATCACGAGGTCAGGACATCGAGACCATCCTGGCTAACACGGTGAAACCCCATCTCTACTAAAAAAAATACAAAAAACTAGCCGGGCGAGGTGGCGGGCGCCTGTAGTCCCAGCTACTCGGGAGGCTGAGGCAGGAGAATGGTGTAAACCCGGGAGGTGGAGCTTGCAGTGAGCTGAGATCCGGCCACTGCACTCCAGCCTGGGCGACAGAGCGAGACTCCGTCTCAAAAAAAAAAAAAAAAAAAAAAAAGAAAGCAAAGAAAAGAAAAAAAAAAGATAAGAAAGTAATCATTTAGGAGAATAAGAAAATAATTTACCAGGAGAATATTGCAAGAATGTTGGCTTATTTGATTTCAGTATTCAAGAAATTAAAGTGAACCAGACAGCATGTGTGTGTGTGTATGTGTGTGTGTGTGTGTGTGTGTGTGTGTGTGTCAGTGTGGGAGGCTGTATTCATCTGTGTTTTTCAACCATATTCAACTACACTGGTATGTAAGCTAGAAAGGTGGGTTTAACTAGGATTATTGTTTAGCCCAGTGGATAAGATCAAGTGAGAGCAGGGCAAGAGAAATTAGCACATATACAGGTGAATAAATGTAATGATTGAACATAGAATTTAATCTATGTAAAGTGAGGTGTGAGGACATGAACAAAGTAATTAACAGTGAAAAGATACTAAAAACATGGTTTTGAGTTCTGATGGCATTGGATGCTCTTAAGATTTGAGGTATGACAGGCAGTGAGATCAAAGAATAGGAGCTTATGGTTAGAAAATTAAAATCTAAAATATAAACCATTGTCACTTAACATTGTAATGATAAGTTCTAGTGTTATACCATGTGAGTAAAGAAGCAAGAAAGATGAGATTATAAGAGCGGAGGAAGTTAAAAAGAAAAGTTTGAAAATAGAATTTTGAGAGAAAAAATTACCCATGTAAATTTTAAATCATCAAGAGTTATGAAAAAAGTAGTCTGAGAGAAACAGTAACTAAAAAGTATTAAATGCAATTTTTTTAAAATTCCAAGTAAACATAAAAAGTAAGTCTCTATGTACACATATAATTTTGTATTTTGTAATGGTGGGATGAGAAGCAACACTATCCAGTCTCTATTTCTTCCCTAATGTGGTCATTTGGCATTCCAAAGTGAAATTTTTATAAGTGACATAGTTATGGTATATCAGGCTTAAGATTTTTTTGATTATGTTTATAAGGGAAATTTAATTTCAGCTCGATGTAACTTTCAAGTTTATACAAGTTTATGTGAATGTGCATTGAGCAAGGATTACTCAGAAATATTAAAAATATATTTTTAAATTAAAATAGTACTTAATTAGCTTTTCCTGTGGAAGAGGAAGATTACCAAGACAAGACATAAATTACATAAATATTTAGGACATATGGCTTGTCACTCTAATCTCACCACAACAATGGCAAATAACTTTAAAATGCCCTTAAAATATTTAGATTTCTTTCTTTAGCACACATTTGGTTTTAGAGGCTTAGTTTCATGAATTTTTGTAAAATAATCAAATTGGTAAATTTAGTTATCTTATCTGATTATAGTATCCTTCTAAATACACTTGCTCAAATAGTATTCCAGAATTTTTACATATTTTACCAAGATATGCATATTTACATAGAACATAGAATCATCCAGGAGAGAAGTTGAAATGTAGTAGCTATTTATTCCCAAGGTCTTTCGTAAGAAACAATAAAAGACTTCTGTGCAAGTTTAATAAATTTAAAATTACTTTAATTTTTATAAAGTTTATTAAATCTCCTTTGTACCTAAGCTATTGATACAGTATAGAAATTATTACAAAGGACTTTAGCAATCTAAAGAGACATATACAGAATGCTGCAGGTTGATGAAGGGCAAACTGGACATTACAATTCTTGGTTCTCACTTTAGCTGAGGCAATCCTGCTCTTATCTGTTATATGTACTGGCATTCTGCTTAAGGTTATGTTCAAAACCATATTTCCCCAAATGAAGATAATAAAGGTAAAAATACTTAATATACAAAAGTAGGCATTATATCTCACTATGTTGTTATTCATATATCCATCTTATGTAATATATAATTAACTTGTATTTATTAATTTATTTTTTGTGTCTCCTCACTATATTGCAAACTCCAAAGGTTAAAGATTTGAGTCTGCTTTTCAAAAGTTTATTGTAGCGTTGAGAACTGTTAGTGCTCCAGGGAGAACATTAAGTGTTCCATAAATATTTTTTAAATAATTAGATTCAGAGATGGAAAGATATGCAACTACTAATTTCTCAATTATTTCCTTTCTTCTTTTAGAAAACAAATGGGGGAAATAACTGTCATCTCAGTTGTGAAGAACAAATGAAATAAAGTGTATAGAAACATTCCATGAAAGATTACGCTATCTCTAAATACAAGATATTATTCTTAAATAAAATAATTTTCCCTAATTAATTCAGCATTCAAAGACATAAAACATAATACATGAACAAAGTTGTCAATGTTATTTTTTCAGCAATTTTAATCATAATAATATATACACTATTTTTTACATTTGGGTAATCCACAGAGAGATGTCATAATAGCCCCGAGAGTCCTGAATTATTTTTCTCATTTGAGTTACAAAACAACAAATGAATTTATGTAAACTGAACCAAGTAGAATGTGGGTGGTTTGAAATTTTAATTTCACTTTCTCCAACTATAAATTTTGTGTGCCTTTCATTTTGGAAAAAGAAGCCATATCTCAGTAAAAAGTAGGTAGAAATCACTTGAAAGAGAAATGAAAATATAAATAAATTTACCATGCAATTATGCTATATTGACTATTCACTTAAATAGGTAAAGTTATTTACTGTAGCTTAGTCATTTCTAACTCATTCTTTTATAGTCTTCCTAAAGTTTTAATTTAAAAAAAGAATCCTGATCTACTGGATAAATATAGCAGAGCTATAGTACAATTACCCTCCCTTTCTTGTAACAAACCACTAAAGGAAATAAACTAAATTTTAAAATCTGCCATAATAAAACTAAGGGACTGAGAAAAGCTACATAATAAAAATGCATATTTCCAAAATCAAAATTAAGCAAAACTCACTCTTGAAGTAAGTGGCCAATTTCAGGAAATGCTAGCTAAAATACTTTGGAAGGCAGGAACAGTGTCCATAGTTAACCTAAACGTTGAGAAAACAGTCGAGGGGGCAGATTTGTAAGAAAAAATGTCCCCTGGACCTGATTTGGTTTAGGGGTAGAAACAAGGAAACATAGAGTGTCATATGTGAAGGAAACAGTCTGTCTCTGTGGCAGCAGAGTATGGACTTTGAATTTTAAATTCTTGAAAGCTACAAGTATCCTCCATCCACTACAGGAAAACATTGCAAATGGCACAGCCTTCAAACAAAGATCAAAATAATCAAGAGAACAGAGTAAATCTTGTCAATAGATTAAAAAGAAAAACTTCATAGAAAAATGTTACCATGAAATAGACAAAAATTGTAAATAAACATTTTATTAGTGGTATAATGTAAGACATCCAATCAGACTACTAATTATATAATGTTAATTATGATAAGATTTACCTCACTGTTCATGAAAAGTCCTACAGTTGTATTTTATTCTAGAGTGTGTCACCTGAACGCCTGATAATTTCTACTTGTACTAGCATGCAGAAATATACACAGTGAGATTTCTGGACAGAATGGAAATACGAAGTTTATGTTTTATAGGTAAAGCACCTATGTCAGTGAACTTTACCCAATCCTTTCCAAAGCTGTGAGAAAGCCAGCTGTTCCATTTAGATGGCAATCATTACATGATTATTGGGTGTTCTCTAGCAAATTTTCACAGCGGGGGACTTTCTACAGATAAGAAATTCATCAGTGATGGAGGAATAGATTGCAAAATAGTCTAGTTAAATGCTACTATAGGGAAATTGCACATTTTATCTATTTAAGCATTATTGCTTTGTTTTGGAGTGCAGGTTCAAATAAGCTTTAGTATATAACATTTTCCAAGAAGTCATCCTTTAAGAAACTAGCTAGGTTAAAAATAAACTTTTGTAAGCAGAAAAACTGTTTAGCTGTTTATAATCTTTAGCAGGAGCAGAGCAGAGGAATCAAATTCATCAATGTGTGATAAATAGCCCAGGCTGTAGTACTTTCTCGTACAGAGTAGTCATGTGAGAGAAGCACACTCAGTAGACAACACTTTTATTCTTTAAATTATAGTCATGGAATTGGGGGGACTGAAATAGGGGGCCCACTCACTAGATTTGAAAAAATATATATTTTTTTCATTTTAGTTTCACTTTGATTTAGTGAATAATTTCCAGTGGATAAATTCCAAAAAAATTTCTCTTACCCGATCTATATGGGTGCAAATAGCTGAATCCCAGGGAGATAAGTTCAGTTTAGCAGCTTAGCCAATTGAAAAACACTAACATCCACATTGTCCAGCTTCTTTCTTACTTCTAAGGCCACAAGCCTCATATTGGCAGGAGCAACTGGGGCAGCATTCAGTACGTATCAAATTGTTCTGAGCACAAAAAGGTTTTAGGAAAACAGAAGTGTTACAACTCTACATAGATAAATAACAAATGACATGTCAAAAAAGGTCAATGGTACTTCAAAGTACACATAGCATTTTTTAAACATATTTGCATTAAAATAGCATGTGATTTTAAGTAAAGATATAACTGGCACATATATGTGTATATATATTTAGAGTATGATTTTGCCAAATAAGCCATGAGCTTTTGATATTTTTTCTTATTTTTTTTTTTACTTTGGTAACTTTGGTTGGCTTAAATTTTAACATATTTTCTAGATTTTATACCCTTTCTATTCAAAATAAAGATATTTTATGCAAATAGTATCCAAAAGAGAGTAGTGGCTACAAAAAGATCAGACAAAATAGACTTTAAATAAAAAAAGCTTTACAAGTGGCAAAGAACATTACATATTAATAAAAGTTTCAACATGGGAAGAAGATATGAGAATTGTAAACATCTACACACCTACTAACAAACCATTAAATATATGAAGCAAAAACTGGCAGGATTGAAGTAAGAAATAGCTCTACAATAATACTTAAAGGCTTAAACACCATATTCTCAATAACAATTATAACTACCAGACAAAAGATAACTAAGGAAATAGAGGACTTACGCAACACAATAAAATAACTTGATCTAATAGATTATATACAAAACGCTACTCCACAGCATTAGCACACACATTTTTCACGAGTGTACAAAGAACATCCTGACCACAAATTGAGTATCAATAGATTTTAAAAGATAAATAGGATACAATTTATCTTCTCTGCCCACAACAGAATGAAATCAAAAATCAATAACAAAATAAAATTAATAAACTAAAAATGTATGAAAATTAACACAAACAATGAACAATCTGAAAAAGAAATTATTAAAATAATTTCATTTACAATAAGCACCCCCAAAATAAAATGCTTAGGAATTAACCAAGAAGGTGAAAGACTTGTTCAAGGAAAACTACAAAATATGACTGCAAGAAATTAAAGAAGACATAAATAAATGGGAAAACATCTTATTTTCATGTTTTGGAAGACTTAATATTGCTAAAATGTCAATACTACCCAAAGTGATCTAAAAATTCAGTACAATCCTTATCAGACTTCCAAGGATGCTTTTTGCAGAAATAGAGAAACTTATTTAAAAATTCATTTGGGATTTTAAGTTACCTTGAATGGCTAAACAATACTGAAAAGCAACAAAGCCAGAACACTCACACTTTCTGATTTCAAAACTTACTGCCATGCTGCAGTAATCAAAACAGTGTGCTACTGGCATAAAGACATACATACAGACCAATGGAATAAAATGATCCAGAAATAAACCCTTTAAAATATGGTCTAATGATTTTTGAACAAGGATGACAAGACCATTCAACAGAGAAAAGACCGTCTTTTCAATGAGTAGTGCTGTGAAAACTGTATACACACGTAAAAGAATGAAATTGGGCTCCCACCTTATATCATGTACAAAAATTAACTCAAATGGATCAAAGAACTAAATGTCAGACCTGAAACTATAAAACTCTTAGAAGAAAACACAAGACAAAAGCTTCACAACTTTGCATTTAACCATAATTTCTTGAATATGACACCAAAGACACAAAGAAAAAAATAGATGAATTGAACTTCATGAAGATTAAAAAATATGTTGCATCAAAAAACAGTATCAACAGAGTAAAGAAGTAATGTACAGAATAAAAGCAGATACTTGCAAACTGTATATCTTATAATGGATTAATATGCAAAATATATGGAGTATTCCTAAAACGCAACAACAACAACAAAAAAAAAAAAACAAAGAGGCAAACAATTTGAATAGATATTTATCCAAAGAAGATATATAATAATAAGCATATGAAAAGATGCCCAGCATCACTAGCAATTAAGATGTGGAGAAATTAAAACCCTTGAGTGCTATTGGTGGGAATGTAAAACAGTACAGTCACTGTGGAAAATAATATGGTGGTTCCTTCAAAACTTTTAAATTTCTCTTCTAGTTATATACCCCAAATAATTGAAAGCCAAATCTGAAAGAGATATTTGTACACCCATGTCCATATCATCAATAGTCACAGTAGCTAAAATGTAGAAGCAACCCAAATGTCCATCAAGAGATGAATGGATAAACAAGCAGGGTATACACATGCAATGGAATATTATTCAGCCTTTTGAAAGAAGAAAACTCTGATATATGTTGTGCCGTGAATGAACCTTGAAGACATTATGCTAAGTGAAATAAGCCAATCACAAAAGGCAAATACTGTATCATTTCCCTAATATAAGGTACTTAGTCAAAATCAGAGAGATAGAAAGAAAGTAGAATGGTGGTTGCCAAAGGCTTTGGATGGGAGTAAACAGGAGTTATTGTTTAAAGGGTATAGATTTAGGTTTTGAAAGATGAAAAAATTTTGGAGATTAATAATGGTTATGGCTAAATTATGAATATATTTATTATCACTGAACTGTATACTTAAAAGTGGTCAAGATGGTAAATTTTGTGTTATGTGTACACAATTTAAAAAATGGAAAAAAAAAAGAAATCTGAGCTTGAGACAGATGTGGAATATTTTTTATCAACTTCATCCTCCTTAATTCTGTTACTTTTGAATTTTAAGATAAAGTATTCTCCCTTAAAATGCTTTAAAATGCTCTGAATTAGTGAACTGTAATCATTTTCCCAATTCCTTTCTTATGATTATATCTTCAAACTATTATAATCAAGCTTCCACTCCCATCATTTTATTCAAACTGCTTTTGTTAAAGTTGCCAGTAAATTCCTGTTTAATTAATGCACTGGTAATTTCTCAGTCTTAATATGACTTGACTTATCTTGCAGGATTTGACAAAATAGATAACCTCCTTCTGAAAACATGTACTTCATTTGGCAGTGGCGCCCACACTATTACTATCTCACCAATCTCTCTTTCTTGGCCACTTTTCCAGCTTCTCCCTCATCGCCTAATATCTCAAGTTACATTACCTGAGGATTTAATTTCCTATCGTTTTATTGGAGTAGTTAACCTGTTTATAAATTTACAAAATATTTATATGGCTGAACCCTTTCTTTTTTGCCCTTGTTTAGGTCATATGAATTTTTTTTTAATATTCCTTTTGATTTTCTGTGGACTTTAGTCATACTTTCATATATGTGTATATATGTATTAATGTGTATATATATATAAATAAATATATACATATATATTTTTGCTTATATGTATATATTTTGTATATAAATATAAATATTAATTTTGTTTCTTTAGATATCTCACTATGCATTCTTAATTTATCCTATCCTACTTATATTTAGTATTATAACCTCACATAAAATGTAAGAAGCTAGTGACAGTATAGTTCCATTAAACTGCTCATTCTTTTATGTTTATGTATGTGTGTGTATGTCTATACATACATATATATATATACATACACATATATACACACACATACACGCACACACATACACACCCACTATACTGTCCATTACTGAACTATATATATGTATGGGTTTTGGTCACAGGTGGCATCCTTTTCTAATATGCCAAAAAATGCTACATAGGATAATGGCAGCCTCGAGAAGGTCAAAGTTTGAGGGAAAAAAGTCCCAGTTTGGAAGCTATTGCAGTAATTTCATGCCACAAAGGAGAAAATATTATGAATATATTTTGAAGGTAAAACTAGCAGAATTTGCTGATGGATTTGATGCAGGATACGAAAGAAAGGGAAGAATCAAGAATGACTCCAAGATTCTGTTCTGAGCAACTAGAAGAAAAATATTGTTATTAACTGTAAAGAGCATGGTGACATTTGTTAGTTATGATTAGGAATTCATATTATTTGAGATGCCCATTGTATGTCAAGGTGTATTGGAGGAACAGACTTTGGCTTTTGGTGAAAGCAGAGTAATTAATATAAGACTTGTTCTCCTGATACAAACTCTACACCAATAAACACAACATGTGGAATCTATTTTCAGGCATTGGAAAAAAGACATCACAGATCTGTGATCCATGAGAAAAGGATAGCTACGGTGAGCCCTACGTTCACCTAAACTCTCTGCCTGAGGATATTTTCTGAATTATCGACGAATGACACGACAGTCTTCGCAAGCTGAGAAGGCAGAGTTGGGGGCTGCTGAGCTGGGTAAAGTTTGTAAAACAGGTTACTGGAGAACAGGGCGGAGTGTAGAAGGCAGCCACAGAAGGATGCAGAGGGGCTCCCTGGGGTTCTTGGTCTGAAGAATGGGATGTACAAGCATAGGCCAAGTCTCCACTGAGGTCTACTAGATAGCAGCTGCTAGGGGCTAATATGCCAACAGAAATGCAAGAGATCAAGACATATTGAATAATTATGTAACTCTTTCCTTGCTAATGAGAATTAGGCCTGACTAGGTGCCTCAGCATTCATGTGAAATTCCAAAAAGCCATATCATTGAAGTGAGTACCCTGACCTTGATTAAAGACATAACTCAGAAATAAAAAGAAAGAAAAGAAATAGACATACTTAAGCAAAGAATAAAACCAAACAAGACTCAGTCAAAAAGATTTTTAACAGAACAAAAATCAAAACTCTGAAATAAGAAAACATAATGTAGATATTCTACAAGGTATAACCCACAGCATGAGATACTTTACATGTGAAGAATCAAGAAAATATGATCCATTATAAGTTTTAAAATAACACTGAAGATAGAATTTGAGATGACCTAACATGTTGACATTAACAAATAAGGGCTTCGTAAGAGCCATTACAAAGCTGGTTAATGATCTAAAGGAAATGATGGATACAATGAGTAAACATGGAAGGAGGCTCAGGAAGAAATAGAAGCTAACTTATTGTATATATATGTAATTTATGTATATGTAATAATGTATAATATATGTAATAATGTAATATATGTAATTTATTACATTTGGTCCTTGGGCACATCTTTTTAATATTATGCATGATGAAATATGATATATCTAAAAAATCATTAGTTTTTCATCTTACTTAGGGAAAGAGGCCAAAGTTCTTGCAGCAATACAGGATCCCACTCCTTGTTTCTTCACTTCCTATCATTCTTCCCTTTGCTCACTGTTTTGTAACATAGTCCTCTTTATTATACTTGCAATAGATAAAGTTTATTCCTACCTCAGAGCCTCTGCATAGCATGATCACTCTAAAATAATGATTTTCCCCAGGTATAAACATTGATTTCGCTTAAATAACATTTTCTGAATGATGTTATCTCTGATTTCTTCATGTAAGATAACATTTTCTCCTCATCTTATCCCAAACCATAGTCACTACCTGGGAATCACTATTCCTCTTTCACAATTAGTCTATTAAAGCAAAGGAACAAGAGAATTTAATAGATAGACAGACTAATATTTGTAAAAGATTTTTGTCACTTTTAGTGTGCAGCATTTATTTCCCCTTCTTGTTCAAGAACTGTACTTTTGCTTTGAGAAACCAACCTTTTTCAATTGGACATTGTCTGTTCTGGACATTATCAACCTAGTTTTACACACTATTTAATGCTAAGTGTCTTTGCATTAGTTTACTGTTGAATCTATTTAAAAGCCATTGTCCTTTTATTTCTGATGATTCTCAAGTTATATAACTAATTTTAATAACCAAAATATGTAAATATTAATTATGAAATGGCTCTTGTCTGTCCCATGTGCGAGCTAAAGTAGCTTCCTCTACTAATATCTTGTTTTGATAAGGGCGGTCAAGTATTTATTTATTTTTTTTTTTTTTTTTTTTTTTTTTTTTTTTTTTTTTTTTTTTTTTTTTTTTTTTTTTTTTTTTTTTTTTTTTTTTTTTTTTTGCCTGAGTAACGTTTTATTATTCACTCTTTTAAGATGTTCCACCAGACCAGCTAAAATGTGTTTTTCCATTGAGAGTCTTAAAAACAAACTTTAAACTTAGGAATTCTTTTTTTTTTTTTTTTTTTTTTTTTTTTTGCAGTTTAACTAGATCTTTACTGATTTTCTCCTTGCTGGATCTGTACATTTCTTTTTTTTTTTTTTTTTTTTTATTATACTTTAAGTTCTAGGGTACATGTGCATAACGTGCAGGTTTGTTACATATGTATACTTATGCCATGTTGGTGTGCTGCACCCATCAACTCGTCAGCACCCATCAATTCATCATTTATATCATGTATAACTCCCCAATGCAATCCCTCCCTCCTCCCCCCTCCCCCCCTCCCCATGATAGACCCCAGTGTGTGATGTTCCCCTTCCCGAGTCCAAGTGATCTCATTGTTCAGTTCCCACCTATGAGTGAGAACATGCGGTGTTTGGTTTTCTCTTCTTGTGATAGTTTGCTAAGAATGATGGTTTCCAGCTGCATCCATGTCCCTACAAAGGACGCAAACTCATCCTTTTTTATGGCTGCATAGTATTCCATGGTGTATATGTGCCACATTTTCTTAATCCAGTCTGTCACAGATGGACATTTGGGTTGATTCCAAGTCTTTGCTATTGTGAATAGTGCCGCAATAAACATACGTGTACATGTGTCTTTGTAGTAGACTAATTTATAATCCTTTGGGTATATGCCCAGTAGTGGGATGGCTGGGTCATATGGTACATCTAGTTCTAGATCCTTGAGGAATTGCCATACTGTTTTCCATAATGGTTGAACTAGTTTACAATCCCACCAACAGTGTAAAAGTGTTCCTATTTCTCCACATCCTCTCCAACACCTGTTGTTTCCTGACTTCTTAATGATTGCCATTCTAACTGGTGTGAGATGGTATCTCATTGTGGTTTTGATTTGCATTTCTCTGATGGCCAGTGATGATGAGCATTTTTTCATGTGTCTGTTGGCTGTATGAATATCTTCTTTTGAGAAATGTCTGTTCATATCCTTTCCCCACTTTTTGATGGGGTTGTTTGTTTTTTTCTCGTATATTTGTTTGAGTTCTTTGTAGATTCTGGAAATTAGCCCTTTGTCAGATGAGTAGGTTGCAAAAATTTTCTCCCATTCTGTAGGTTGCCTGTTCACTCTGATGGTAGTTTCTTTTGCTGTGCAAAAGCTCTTTAGTTTAATTAGATCCCATTTGTCAATTATGGCTTTTGCTGCCGTTGCTTTTGGTGTTTTAGACATGAAGTCCTTGCCCATGCCTATGTCCTGAATGGTACTACCTAGATTTTCTTCTAGGGTTTTTATGGTATTAGGTCTAACATTTAAGTCTCTAATCCATCTTGAATTAATCTTCGTATAAGGGGTAAGGAAAGGATCCAGTTTCAGCTTTCTACTTATGGCTAGCCAATTTTCCCAGCACCATTGATTAAATAGGGAATCCTTTCCCCATTTCTTGTTTCTCTCAGGTTTGTCAAAGATCAGATGGCTGTAGATGTGCGGTATTATTTCTGAGGACTCTGTTCTGTTCCATTGGTCTATATCTCTGTTTTGGTACCAGTACCATGCTGTTTTGGTTACTGTAGCCTTGTAGTATAGTTTGAAGTCAGGTAGCGTGACGCCTCCAGCTTTGTCCTTTTGACTTAGGATTGTCTTGGCAATGCGGGCTCTTTTTTGGTTCCATATGAACTTTAAAGCAGTTTTTTCCAATTCTGTGAAGAAAGTCATTGGTAGCTTGATGGGGATGGCATTGAATCTATAAATAACCTTGGGGAGTATGGCCATTTTCACGATATTGATTCTTCCTATCCATGAGCATGGTATGTTCTTCCATTTGTTTGTGTCCTCTTTGATTTCACTGAGCAGTGGTTTGTAGTTCTCCTTGAAGAGGTCCTTTACATCCCTTGTAAGCTGGATTCCTAGGTATTTTATTCTCTTTGAAGCAATTGTGAATGGAAGTTCATTCCTGATTTGGCTCTCTGCTTGTCTGTTGCTGGTGTATAAGAATGCTTGTGATTTTTGCACATTAATTTTGTATCCTGAGACTTTGCTGAAGTTGCTTATCAGCTTAAGGAGATTTTGGGCTGAGACGATGGGGTTTTCTAAATATACAATCATGTCATCTGCAAACAGGGACAATTTGACTTCTTCTTTTCCTAACTGGATACCCTTGATTTCTTTCTCTTGCCTGATTGCCCTAGCCAGAACTTCCAACACTATGTTGAATAGGAGTGGTGAGAGAGGGCATCCCTGTCTTGTGCCAGTTTTCAAAGGGAATTTTTCCAGTTTTTGCCCATTCAGTATGATATTAGCTGTGGGTTTGTCATAAATAGCTCTTATTATTTTGAGGTACGTTCCATCAATACCGAATTTATTGAGCGTTTTTAGCATGAAGGGCTGTTGAATTTTGTCAAAAGCCTTTTCTGCATCTATTGAGACAATCATGTGGTTCTTGTCTTTGGTTCTGTTTATATGCTGGATTACGTTTATTGATTTGCGAATGTTGAACCAGCCTTGCATCCCAGGGATGAAGCCCACTTGATCATGGTGGATAAGCTTTTTGATGTGCTGCTGAATCCGGTTTGCCAGTATTTTATTGAGGATTTTTGCATCAATGTTCATCAGGGATATTGGTCTAAAATTCTCTTTTTTTGTTGTGTCTCTGCCAGGCTTTGGTATCAGGATGATGTTGGCCTCATAAAATGAGTTAGGGAGGATTCCCTCTTTTTCTATTGATTGGAATAGTTTCAGAAGGAATGGTACCAGCTCCTCCTTGTACCTCTGGTAGAATTCAGCTGTGAATCCATCTGGTCCTGGACTTTTTTTGGTGGGTAGGCTATTAATTGTTGCCTCAATTTCAGAGCCTGCTATTGGTCTATTCAGGGATTCAACTTCTTCCTGGTTTAGCCTTGGGAGAGTGTAAGTGTCCAGGAAATTATCCATTTCTTCTAGATTTTCTAGTTGATTTGCGTAGAGGTGTTTATAGTATTCTCTGATGGTAGTTTGTATTTCTGTGGGGTCAGTGGTGATATCCCCTTTATCATTTTTTATTGCATCTATTTGATTCCTCTCTCTTTTTTTCTTTATTAGCCTTGCTAGCGGTCTGTCAATTTTGTTGATCTTTTCAAAAAACCAACTCCTGGATTCATTGATTTTTTGGAGGGTTTTTTGTGTCTCTATCTCCTTCAGTTCTGCTCTGATCTTAGTTATTTCTTGCCTTCTGCTAGCTTTTGAATGTGATTGCTCTTGCCTCTCTAGTTCTTTTAATTGTGATGTTAGAGTGTCAATTTTAGATCTTTCCTGCTTTCTCTTGTGGGCATTTAGTGCTATAAATTTCCCTCTACACACTGCTTTAAATGTGTCCCAGAGATTCTGGTATGTTGTATCTTTGTTCTCATTGGTATCAAAGAACATCTTTATTTCCGCTTTCATTTCGTTATGTACCCAATAGTCATTCAGGAGCAGGTTGTTCAGTTTCCATGCAGTTGAGCGGTTTTGATTGAGTTTCTTAGTCCTGAGTTCTAGTTTGATTGCACTGTGGTCTGAGAGACAGTTTGTTATAATTTCTGTTCTTTTACATTTGCTGAGGAGTGCTTTACTTCCAATTATGTGGTCAATTTTGGAATAAGTGCGATGTGGTGCTGAGAAGAATGTATATTCTGTTGATTTGGGGTGGAGAGTTCTATAGATGTCTATTAGGTCCGCTTGGTGCAGAGATGAGTTCAATTCCTGGATATCCTTGTTAACTTTCTGTCTCGTTGATCTGTCTAATGTTGACAGCGGAGTGTTGAAGTCCCCCATTATTATTGTATGGGAGTCTAAGTCTCTTTGTAAGTCTCTAAGGACTTGCTTTATGAATCTGGGTGCTCCTGTATTGGGTGCATATATATTTAGGAGAGTTAGCTCTTCCTGTTGAATTGATCCCTTTACCATTATGTAATGGCCTTCTTTGTCTCTTTTGATCTTTGATGGTTTAAAGTCTGTTTTATCAGAGACTAGGATTGCAACCCCTGCTTTTTTTTGTTCTCCATTTGCTTGGTAGATCTTCCTCCATCCCTTTATTTTGAGCCTATGTATGTCTCTGCATGTGAGATGGGTCTCCTGAATACAGCAGACTGATGGGTCTTGACTCTTTATCCAATTTGCCAGTCTGTGTCTTTTAATTGGAGCATTTAGTCCATTAACATTTAAGGTTAATATTGTTATGTGTGAACTTGATCCTGCCATTATGATATTAACTGGTTATTTTGCTCGTTAGTTGATGCAGTTTCTTCCTAGCCTCGATGGTCTTTACATTTTGCCAAGTTTTTGCGATGGCTGGTACCGGTTGTTCCTTTCCATGTTTAGGGCTTCCTTCAGGGTCTCTTGTAAGGCAGGCCTGGTGGTGACAAAATCTCTAAGCATTTGCTTATCTGTAAAGGATTTTATTTCTCCTTCACTTATGAAACTTAGTTTGGCTGGATATGAAATTCTGGGTTGAAAATTCTTTTCTTTAAGAACGTTGAATATTGGCCCCCACTCTCTTCTGGCTTGTAGAGTTTCTGCCGAGAGATCTGCTGTTAGTCTGATGGGCTTCCCTTTGTGGGTGACCCGACCTTTCTCTCTGGCTGCCCTTAAGATTTTTTCCTTCATTTCAACTTTGGTGAATCTGGCAATGATGTGTCTTGGAGTTGCTCTTCTGGAGGAGTATCTTTGTGGCGTTCTCTGTATTTCCTGAATTTGAATGTTGGCCTGCCCTACTAGGTTGGGGAAGTTCTCCTGGATGATATCCTGAAGAGTGTTTTCCAACTTGGTTCCATTTTCCCCCTCACTTTCAGGCACCCCAATCAGACGTAGATTTGGTCTTTTTACGTAATCCCATACTTCTTGCAGGCTTTGCTCATTTCTTTTTCTTCTTTTTTCTTTTGGTTTCTCTTCTCGCTTCATTTCATTCATTTGATCTTCAATCGCTGATACTCTTTCTTCCAGTTGATCGAGTCGGTTACTGAAGCTTGTGCATTTGTCACGTATTTCTCGTGTCATGGTTTTCATCTCTGTCATTTCGTTTATGATCTTCTCTGCATTAATGAGTCTAGCTGTCAATTCTTCCACTCTTTTTTCAAGATTTTTAGTTTCTTTGCGCTGGGTACGTAATTCCTCCTTTAGCTCTGATAAGTTTGATGGACTGAAGCCTTCTTCTCTCCTCTCGTCCAAGTCATTCTCTGACCAGCTTTGATCCGTTGCTGGTGATGGGCTGCGCTCCTTTGCAGGGGGAGATGTGCTCTTATTTTTTGAATTTCCAGCTTTTCTGCCCTGCTTCTTCCCCATCTTTGTGGTTTTATCTGTCTCTGGTCTTTGATGGTGGTGACGAACTGATGGGGTTTTGGTATAGGTGTCCTTCCTGTTTGATAGTTTTCCTTCTGACAGTCAGAAGGACTCTCTGTTGGTCTGTTGGAGATTGCTTGAGGTCCACTCCAGACCCTGTTTGCCTGGGTATCAGCAGCAGAGGTTGCCGAAGATAGAATATTGCTGAACAGCGAGTGTACCTGTCTGATTCTTCCTTTGGAAGTGTCCTCTCAGGGGTGTACTCCACCCTGTGAGGTGTGGGGTGTCAGACTGCCCCTAGTGGGGGATTTCTCCCAGCTAGGCTACTCAGGGGTCAGGGACACACCTGAGCAGGCAGTCTGTCCGTTCTCAGATCTCAACCTCCGCGTTGGGAGATCCGCGGCTCTCCCCAAAGCTGTCAGACAGAGTCGTTCGCGTCTGCACCGGCTCCCGCTACTTCCCCTGTTGGTCTTCAGCTGTGCGCTGTCCCCAGAGGTGGAGACTACAGAGACAGGCAGGCTTCCTTGAGCTGCTGTGAGCTCCACCCAGTTCGAGCTTCCCAGCGGCTTTGTTTACCTACTTAAGCCTCAGCAATGGCGGGCGCCCCTCCCCCAGCCTCGCTGCTGCCTTGCGGATAGATCGCGGCAGACTGCTGTGTTAGCAGTGAGGGAGGCTTCGTGGGCGTGGGACCCTCCCGGCCAGGTGTGGGATATATTCTCCTGGAATGCCTGTATGCTTACAGCGCAGTATTGGGGTGGGAGTTACCCGATTTTCCAGGTGTTGTGTGTCTCAGTTCCCCTGGCTAGGAAAACGGATCCCCCTTCCCCCTTGCGCTTCCAGGTGAGGCGATGCCTCGCCCTGCTTCAGCTCTCGCTGGTCAGGCTGCAGCAGCTGACCAGCACCGATTGTCCGGCACTCCCTAGTGAGATGACCCCAGTACCTCAGTTGAAAATGCAGAAATCACCGGTCTTCTGTGTCGCTCGCGCTGGGAGTTGGAGACTGGAGTTGTTCCTATTCGGCCATCTTGCTCCGCCCCCTCGCGGTCAAGTATTTAAAATATGTATTGATGTTAACAATATGAAGACATGCAGGATAATTAAATTAAGAATTTATTGCACTCAAATATTAACTAACTTCCTACTATGAAATACTTTGGACATTATAAATATTAATGCAATATATCTTGTACATTTCTGGTTTTTTACATATATTTTAATTCTTCAAGGTTATATTCAGTTCCAGAGGCAGTGTCTGGCACAAAGTAAGTTTAGCCTGCTAAAAAGATATTGAGATACTCATAGCAAAATCTGGGTTTGATTATTAGGAATAAGGATGATGAGAAGCAAAGAATGTAAGAGTATATTTGCCCATGGCATGACCTCAATAAAATGGCTCTAGGAAAATTGATTACTATTTGATGGAGAATAAAATAAAATACAAAAATTTGTCTTGCTTGAACAGTGCTTTAAATATATATAATATATATATATATGCATAGCATAATACAAGAACATTGAAAAAATAGAGTCACACAACACTGGCTCTTGTTAACACTATATGATAGAAATCAAACATCTAGATATTTCATATTTTAAAGATATGGTAATAGAAAGAAATAGCAATAAGAAATTAACAGATACCTAGGATGAGTATACTATGAGACTGTAGAAGCAGCTCTGGTGAATCAAGAGAGGGAACTTATGGAGAATCAAGGGATAAGGGAATGTTCATTTCATAAAAACATGTAAAAACATGCCAAGAGTGTCTTAAACATTGGATATATAACTTTTCCCTTTGGCGAGCCTACCAACAGCATAAATAAGTTATGGTAAGAAAATGTAATATCTCTTTATATATTCTGCCTGTTAGGTGTGCTGAACTAATCTACACTGACAAATCCCTGGGGGATAGATAACACAACTTATACCCTTGGTATTCTCTCAGTGTCAATTACCTAGCTGGAGATTTTAAGTTTTGTAAGAGTCTAATGCCTCAACTGATCTTTGAGCTTTAATATTGGCAAGATGACTTTAGATGAAACTAAATAGGTATAGAGAAAGGCTATGAATCTGAATTTATAGAACAACAGTTCTCAAAGTATGGTCCTCAGGTCTCCGGGGATTCCTAAGACTCAGGGCATCTGTAAGATCAGAAAAGCATTATTGACTTATTGCACTGTGTTGACATTTGCATGATGGTGCAAAAGCAATTGTGGATTGAACTTTTGGTACCTTAGGACAAATTAAGTCAGGAGCAACAAATTTTACTAAGAGTAGATGTATTATTTACTGCTATGCCTTTACAATAAAGGTTTCAATTGACAGCATCTTGATAAAACAGTAAAAAATATTAATTTTATTACATTTTGGTCCTTGGGCACATTTTCTAATATTATGTATGATGAAATACGATGTATCTAAAAAATCACTTTGTGGCATTCCAAAAAAATGATAATTTTCACTTTGAAAAGCAATTGTGTTGTTTTGTGATTGGTGAGCTGAAGTAGCCGCTTTTTTTTTAGTACCACCAGTTTTTTTCTTCCAACAATGACTAACACACAAACTATGGATAATCAAAATGTTGCACTTATCAAAAAATAAGTATCCTGTCAGTTTGAAGAGAACAATAGATACCATTTGATGTCATTAATAAGAGTCAAGTTTACAAGCAAAAATTTGAATGTTGGAAGAGCTGTATCCACCACTGTGAGCTTGACAGCTTCCTGATATTCAAGTATTTTTTTCTGGTGAGATTAGTGGTGAAATTAATAAATGCGATTTTTTGATATTGTATAATGAAATAGGTCCACTTTTGGAAGATCTATATAGTTCAGTGAACCAACAATTTTCCAAATGACCAATCATGATGTTATAAAACCATGCATAAGTAAAGCATCAATTCAAAGTGTAATATAGACAAATATATTTCAATGTAATTGAATGAAATGTTATTCACTTTCTTTTTGCCCTCACCAACATGATCCTCCAAGACCAGAAGGGTCTGCTTAAAGCAGTTTAGGCTCTTTAACTTCTTCAAAAATCTTGTTGGCTTCTGCTCACTGCCTAGTTCTAAAGCTTCTCCTACATTTGTAAATATTTTTTTTCTGCAACAACTCCCTTTCAGGCATAACAATCTGTATTATTTATCTACTGCTGAGTAACACATTACCACAATGTATCAGTTTAACACAATTGACCCAGTTCTTTCAGTCTGAAAACCAGGCTTGGATTAGGTGGATGCTTTGTTTCAGGTGATCTCACAAGGCTGCGATCAAGGAGTCTGCAAGAGCCAGGGTCTCATCCAAAGGCTCTGCTGGAAAAGGATCCATTTTTAAGCTTTTATGGTTGTCTGCAGGATTACACTTATTGCAAACTGTTGGACCAAGGTCCTTAATTCCTTGTCAGTTGTTTCCATAGGCCACCCTCAGCTCCTTACAATGTGGGTCTCTCCAACATGGCAACTTGCTTCTTCATATTGTGCACCCTGACAGGGCAGTAGAGTGAGTCTCTAGCAAGATGGATGTTATAATCTTAGGTAACCTAATAACCAAAGTGACATCTCATCACCTTTGCCATATACTGTTCGGTTAAAAGAAAGTCATAGGTCCTTCCCACACTGAAGGGTGGAAGTAACACAAGAGAGTGAACCCCAAGACGTGGAGATCATTTGGGGCCATCATAGAAAGACTGCCATAGTTATTAATGGTGATTTTGGTGATCATCGAAATTATTTGTGTACTTCTTTTAAGTCATTGTAAATTATTTAAATTTTCTTAATATTCTTTAAGTCAATATGCATTGTTTTCATATTAAAATAAGTATATTTAAGATTAACCTTTATTGAATCTGAATATTTAGAAGGAGTCTTCGATCAAAGCTTAGCCAAAACTCAAAGACATTGTATATTACATTTTGTCTTTAATGCTGAGATACTGAAATGGGAACAGTCCCCTTGTTCCCCTCGCAGGGCGTATAATGGGGGTGTGACTCACTTCAGTGTTCCTCTGCTCAGATCTATAGGGAAGCATACAGAAGGGCAGACTGTGGGGCTCCGACCCCACAGCGGTGTCCGTGGCTGAATGTTTACAGCCGAAGCCTCAGTGGGCGTGTTACAGTGTGCTTTTAGTTTAGCCTTAGTCAGCTCAATTAGACCCCTGCCTTACCCGCAGGGATAGAGGGCTTTCTGCATCCCGGGGTTCTTGCCTTGGTGTAGTGGAAGATTCAGATCACACGTGGGCTTCGAGAATGAGTGCAGTGTTTTGTTGAATGGAAGTAGCTCTCAACAGATGGGGAGCCAGAAGGAAGATGGTTTTCCCCTGGAGTCCGGCAGCTTGGCGGCCTGGGCTCTCCTCCGACTGCCCCAGCCAAACTCTGCATCATTCTGCTTCTGCAGGTGGGTGGCTTGCTGGCGTGCGGGTGCCTGCTGATGTGCTCCTCCCGAAGTCCAGCCGTCTGTGCCTGCCCGTTAGGGTCGCAAGGTTTTTAAAGACACATGATGGGGGCATGGCAGGCCAGGGTGGTACAACATTTGGGCTGGAAATGCCTGTCCTTACCTACGTCCATGGGGATGGAGCCCTAGTCAGGGACTACGCCCTCCTCCACCCAGCACTTCCCTTCCCCCATTCTGTATCACTTAAAGGGATCACACTCTTCCCTTCCCAGCATTTCCGTATCAGTACTATGGGCCAAATTATTTTTTTCTTTTCTTTTTTTTTTTTTTTTTTTGAGACAGTGTCTGACTCTGTCGCCCAGGCTGGAGTGCAGTGGTGCGATCTCGGCTCACTGCAAACTCAGCCTCCCAGGTATATGGGCCAAATTTTGATTATCACAAGTCTAATTACGATATCTATGTTAATTCTGATAGTTAGCTTATTTGATTTTTTTCCTCTTTTCAAAGTTCCTGTTTACTTAATTATATTCTACTAGCAATAAAGGTTGTAACTATCTTTGAATAAGTAAAATGTATTCTTTTAATGAATTTGGATTAAAAACATATCTATATGTATGTGTATGTATGTATGCATGTAGGTACGTGTGTGTATACATAAGTATCTGTACCAGTCTACATATTAAAACATAATAAAATTGCTACATGCAGTAATTAGATTTTCATTAAAATTTCACATAATTTGTAAATGTCCTTTTCTCTCATAGATTCATAGAACACTAATAAATACTATAATACCTATTCTTACTAAACAATAACTTTCCTCTACATTGGTTCTATGATTTTTAGTTATAGAAACTTCAGTTGTATTTCTGAAAGACTGCTGTGAAAGCTATCTGAGATTTCTAAACTCAACAAAAACTCAATAAGCCTAGGTCTTAAAACCAAAGATAAAGTTTCATTGGCTAGAAAATTTCTTTTGACTCTAACTTTGAATATGGGTGTTACAAAGGATGACTTTTCCCTTTGTTTCTCCATGAACTGATATATAAATTTTGAAAGCAAATATGGTCATATCTCTAGCTTGGATGAGGAATTTGTTGATAACACATTATATTAGGTTGGTACAAAATCATTGCGGGATTTGCCATTGAAATTAATGGCAAAAACCACGATTACTTTTGTACCAACCTAATAGTAATAGTAGAAAGATTAGCACCTCGTTTTTGAATCTCTGTTATGAATTTTTAAAGATGATTGGAGACATACGAAGTACGACAGTGGTTATGGATCTTATTCTAAGTACAATCATGCACTGCATAAAAATGTTTTAGTTGATGGTAGACCAAAAAAATGAGGGTGGTCCCATAAGATTTTGATGGAGCTGAAAAATTTTATCACATGAATACTTATTACTGTATTACTATTTTCTTACTCTATTCAGTACAGTGGCATGCTGTACAGATTTGTAGTTTAGTAGCAATAGACTATATCATATAGGCTAGGTATGTAGTAGGCTGTACTACCTAGATTTGTGTAAGTATACTGTACAATGTTCACACAATGAAGAAATCATCAAATGATGCATTTATCAGAGTGTATTCCTGTTATTAAGTGATGCATGACTGTACTAGAAAAGGAGACACCTGGAAATCATATTGGTTCCACTGATTTTATCAGTGATGGTTCTCCTGAGAACTGGTTCATACAATTTGGGGCTGGCATGTCTGAAGTAGTAGGGAAGGCTGGCTGGCTAGAAACTCAGATCAAGAGTTGATATAACATTGAGTTCAAAATCTGTAGGGCAGGCTGGCAGGTTGAAAACTCATTCAAGAACTGATGTTACAGTTTTGAGGCAGAATTTCTTCTCTGGGAAACCAAAGAATTTTTCTTTTTTTCCGTGTCTTGTCTTAACTTAGTTAACTTCTCACTTGTCTCTCAAATTACTGCTTTGCCCTGAAAGCCTTCCCAGACCATCCATTTGAAGTCAGACTCCCACTCTCCATGTCACCATTTTATATCCTCATACTACCATGTACTTCTTACTTAATCACACTGTGAAGGAGGTTTTTTGTTTTGTATGTTTTTGCTTTTAGGTAATGGTTTATTTGGTGTCTGTCTTCTGTGCCCAGTGACACCACTAGTATCAGGTAAGAGGGTCTCTGCAGTGGCCCATGCTTTAGAGGGTTCCTCTTTGGTCTTCTGATGTGTTTTCTTCTTCTCACAGGTTGAGGATTCTGTGGGGTCAAGGGCAATGCCTATCGTTGGCTTTTCTCTTTCTTTCTTTCTTTCTTTCTTTCTTTCTTTCTTTCTTTCTTTCTTTCTTTCTTTCTTTCTTTCTTTCTTTCTTTCTTTCTTTCTTTCTTTCTTTCTTTCTTTCTTTCTTTCTTTCTTTCTTTTATCTTCTGTCCACATTTCAGGTACCTGCTCCTCTAGGATTCCCTGCTCCTAGGGCCACAAGTTTTCTTGTCCTGAGGTTGGACCATGAAGGCCAAAGGATGGCCAAAGTGAGGGGTAACTGGAGTTCAGAAATGTGGGTTGGGATGTCCATATATATGAAGTCAGGAAACATTGGAGTGTAATACAGAGAAGAGTTATCGGGAGGAGATGGGGTATGGGAAATTGTGTATGGCAGATTGCTGAGGGCTAGAGCCAGGAGTTGACAGAATTTGCCCCACTGTGTTGTGGGGTGAAACTCCGAAGTGTAACAATTCTAAATTCAAATCGGGCTTACCTCTTGTTGTGAAGAAATATTTGGCAGAGTAAAAGGATAAAACATATTTTATTGTACAATGCTTTATAAGTTTCTTTTTTTTTTATAAGTTTCAAATATTTGATATGACACTTTGCCTTATCTAGGGTAAGCTGACTGCTTAATGAGAGAAAGGAACCTCTCTACATTGCTTGCTACTTTATTCCTGGAACACAGCACATGCCATATAGTAAAGATTCATTCATCTTTAAAGTATGTATCTACAAATAAGTGGAAACAAATTAGATTAGAAGTTGGAAATACCACATTTCTGTTATTTTAGGCTGCCTCTAAATCAATATGTGTCCTTATATCGATTATTTGACATCTTGGCTTTCAGCTGTAAAGGTAATGATTTGAAATTGATTATTTATAAGAAATATTCCTGATGTAAAATTCACCTACAAAATTTCTTAAATTAATATGCACTGAAGTATATTTAACAAAGTAAAAATAAAAAAGGTGGAGCAGAGAGATAATAATTAGAGAAAAAGTGATCAAATTCAACACCAGAAAGTCAGTCTTTACATTACCAGGTATATTTCTACTATATTGTGTAGTTTTCAGTTATTATTTCTATGGAGAACCTCAGGAAGGACGGCAAATTCTGTTTATTTCTCCCATAATACAGATTAAGAAACAGAGCAAGAAAAGATTAATTGACTGTCAGCACTCTTACCAGAAAAGCAAAGGCTGGTTTTGCCATCAAAACTTGGTTCTTCTGGGGAGCAATATTCTGCTTAGTTTGTGAACTGGGATAGAAGGGAACCCTACATGAGCAGGCTCTACAGGCTGCCTTCCTCTCCTGTTATGCATGAATCACTATGGAGGACTGTCTTCCAGTAAACCAAAGGAATCTGATGAGCCATACCTTCAAAATAAAAGCATGTGCTCACTACATTTTCTTCATACTCAATTACATGTCAACCTCTCGATTTCAATCCTTTTTTGCCTGTTTCAAGAGGTGCAGACCTTTAATATAACAGATATTGATAATCATCTGCTTATGTCTTCCTGCAGTACAATTTATCTTTTAGTCTAGGGGCTTCTGTATGTACAGTTTCAGAGTTTAAATAATTACTATGTTATTTTACAGAGAAACAATTCATACTACTTTCATCAAGGTGCACAGGTCTAATTTTTTTTATATCTGAAATATCTATCTTTTGAATTTTCCCTTTTCCTGTTGTTAAAATAGTCAAAACAAAAGTAACAATATCTTGAGTTCTAACAACAGTTAGTGTTACTTATTGCATATATTGAAATGTATAGAAACTCCTTATAAATATTACTCAATTATTAATTTGTTAAATTTTCTCACAAAACTCTCTCTATATATACACTTTGAAATATTGTTACACTGATGAATTTGTAATGCTTATTAGAACTTTCAATTCAGATATGAACTTAATTTTTAGCAAAGTGAAAGAATGGCAGACATATGAAGGTAAAATTTTCAAGTAAAGTACAAGCTAGTTCTCAGTAAATGAATAATATTTAAATCAAATTCTATGTTGAATTTTTCCTAGATACTTTGTTAGCTAAAATGAAAATATGGACAACACATAGCCCCAAGTTTGTGGAAATTCAGTGGAAAGTACCTGGTAGTCATATGAATTGCCAATTTCCTGTAGCTCAAATATAGATTAGAATGATTTTTATAAATTTATAGCTAAATATGCTTTAATATTTATAACTCAATTTTTTAATTTAAACACAATCACAAATCATTTATTTATTTTCACCAGATAATACATAATGTATCTCAGTTTGTCATCAGATGTATATACATATATATATATATATAAAATCAAAATACGAAAATAAAAATTTCAAATTTAAAGGAAAAAATATTTGAAAGTGAGCATAAGTGACCACGAAGTTTTCTTGCCTCCAGACTGTCAATATCTAGAATCATAGCCTTATTTTCAATTAGTTAATTGGGTGATTAGTTTATCTCCATGAGCCATTTTTTAAAAATGATGTTTACAGGCATTTTCTCATTTTCTTTTTGAATTCATCTTTAACGTCAAAAGCAAACTTGTGGGAACAAACAGTATCTGTTTGTATTTCTTCTTCTACTTTGTAGTATCTGTTCTTCTACTTTGTGTAATTTTATGATATTCTGGTAGTTGTTAAAGAAAACATATGATCCCTTTACTTGTTTCTCTTTTTCAGCCTACCAATTCTCCATAGGTTGCTTCGATAGCATCTTTTACCTTATAATGAAATGAATGTGGTATTATTAGGGTTGGAGTTGATATTTGAGATGAAAAGTAAAAGCAAAAAGTTCACAATAATCCCTTCTCCTGTTGAGACTCTAAACTTATTTTGCTGACATTGACTTCTTTGCCAAATCAAATAAAACAATGATAAATAAGTTGACCTATTACTACAGACATAAATACTGAAATATTGCTTTTTATGATAAAGGTAATTTCATATGAATGAGAAAGGCATGTTTCATCAACGTAAACTTAAACTAATTTAGTTACCAATGCATAATAATTTTACTTGTCAAGTAACCCTTGAAAAACATAAAAATTAAATATGGGTTATATTATTAGATCTATCATTTTTTTAATCATGAAAATGTTAACTTCTTTGAAACCTAACACTGTACTTAACATCCTAAAGCAGCATTGCTCCCCTAATGCACAGCTTTGCTTCCTATCTAGAGAACAATCTGTTTTGGGGGACTTACACGTTTTCTTTTCAAAACTTTGCATTTCATATACCTGTCATACACTTACACAGCTTTTTCCTGAGTGTTAATCATTTTGAGCTGATTGAATGACCAATTCGATATTGCATTCAGGATTATTTTCATTAATATTGGGCATTAGTTGCTTAGTCAAACATCTAACTACCACCTTCAGAAATCAGTGGAGTCTTTAAGACCAGTGGTAAAGAGAAATGTGTGTATAAACTATACCCTAGTTGATAAAGTTCTTTTCCATATGGATTAACAATTTTGAAACCAATATACAAATATAGTTGAATTAAACAAATGAATAAATGGATGGTGGTTGATGGCAACCAAATTTATTACTGTTAGAGTGGGAGGTTATATATAAGCAAGGAAAGAAATCTAGAATGTTCCATATGTTAATGGATTAGAGTTGGAGAAATTAGTAGGAGCTCATGTTCAGCTTGCTTAACATAGATACAGATGAAAGCATATCTGAATAGTTGTGTGTGTATATACACACACACAAATTAGTATACTACATATATTTCCTTTCTCTGTCAGCTGAGAGTCTATAGAATTACGGATATTCCAGTACCAAAGAATACACCTAGTGCTCAGATCTTTCAATACCATTCTTACTAAAAGGAATCAGAATTCCTGGAGAAATGGCTGATGCTAGGACGGGGGCAGTAAGTTTGTAAGATGAGACTTCACAAAACCTGACCTGTACAGCTTCAACTCAGTGATCAAGTTTGAAATCAACAGTGATGAATTAGGTTACTAATAAGTACCCCTGATATGAATTGATAAGAATGGCATGTTATCTTTTTGAGTTTCTTCCAAAAAAACCATAAACCTAGTCTAATCACGAGAAAAACATCAGTCATATTCCAATAGAGGGCCATTCTGTGAAATATCTAACAGTACTCTTCAAAACTATCAAGGTAACTAACAAGGAGGGTCTGAGAAACATTGAGAGTTAGAGGAGCCTAAGGAGATATGATAACTAAATGTAATGTGATATCCTGGAACAGAAAAGTAAAATTAGGTAAAAACTAAGTGTTGTACTCTGTTTTGTGCTGCTCCAACAGAATATGCACAAGTAGATAATTTATAAAGAACAGAAATTTAGGTCTTAGAGTACTGGAGGATGGGAAATTTAAAATCAAGGTGCCAACAGGCTCAGTTGTCTGGTGAGGGCTGCTCTCTGCTTCCAAGATGGCTCCTTATAGATGCATACTCCAGAGGGAAGGAACACTGGGGCGTCATATGGCACAAGGCAGGAGGAAAGAGAATCCAGGGCTGTGTGAAGCTTCTTTATCAATGGCTCTAATCCCATTCATGAGTGAGAAACCCTTATGGCCTAATAGCTCCATAAAGGTCCCACATGTTAATACTATCAAATTGGCAACACCTGAATTTTGGAGGGAACGCATTCAAGCCATAGCACCAAGGATATCTAATAAAGTGTGTACTTGATAATCATTTAGTAATATTGGTTTATTGTTTATGACAAATGTACCATGTTTGTGGCAAATGTACTAAAGAAAGATGCTAATGAGAAAACTGGTGTGGGCATATAGAAATTGTATTACATTTACAGATTTTTTGTAAATCTAAAAGTATTCTAAAATTAAAAGATTACTTAGAAAAAATCTGCATAAAAATAAAAAGGTAAAAAAACCTTCTTTTTATAGAATTATTTCTAGAGCCAAATCAGTTTTGAAATGTAGAGTTTCTATTTAAGTTACTTTCCAAGCTAGATTCGTGTAGTATTCAGAATTATTTTCTTCTGGATCCCTTAACAAACTGTGAATTCTTAAAAGAAAACTAACAATCACCTTCACAAAGAGTGAAACACAAACGAGAAATTTATTATATTTTCATCATATAATTCAGATGCCAGTGTTAGCAATCTAATATTTCATTAATGTTTTAATCATTTATGAAAGCATATTCTAGCTTATTAATATAATACTTAGACATGTTAAAATATGCCTTTTATTTATAACTAATAGAATTTTTTATTGTGAAATATATAAAAGGGTATATGCCAAATAAGTATAATTTAAATAAAAATAATATGCTTTTATCTTCACTATCAAGATAAAAACAGAAAATTATTAACCCCTTAGCATTTCTTTGTGTCCCTGATTATATTTTGACTATCCTGACTTTTGTGCTCATCATTCCCCTTGACTTTCTTTTAATTTTTATCTAGCATGCATGAATACCTTATATCATATATTGTTTAGTTTTGTAAAACTAAGTACCAAGCATGCATCTCCCTATAAGGAAGTTCAATATTGTCAATAAAGATTGAAGGTTCCTAGGAAACGTAAATCAAATGGAGTCTCTGGTACACTTTCTGGTTTCAGTTGCCCTGGAAGTTTATAGGAGTCTCTTCTTAATAATTCAGTGAGAAAAGACTTGAATTCTCACAGAGACAGGACTTCTCATAGGTAGGACTTATGACAAGGCTGTAGTGTGGGACATGGTCTCATACTAGAATATCACAATAGGAATATGGTCAATGGAAGTCAGCTGGCTGTTCTCCATTTTCTGCTCTAAACTCCTCATGGCCCATCCCCATCTCTCAGGAATAAGTCAAAACAAAAACTTTTCTGGAACTGCCCTCAGTTTATCCACCACAGAAGGGCATGAAGGAGAGAGGAGAAACTGAATCAGCCCAAAATGAAGACAAAAGTACAGAAAAGAATCTATGCTTGAAATTTCCCAGGAGAGATCCTTTATTTTATACTTCCATGGATAAATGTCCAGACCAGAAACTGGGGATGGGGGGAGACAGTGGGGACGTTACCCAGCACCATGAGGATAGGAAAAGAATCTGGAGACCTAACCATTTTCCAAGCAGTTGCTTTATAAAATGATGTGGTCATCATAGCCATAATCCTTTGATTTTGGTGGTGGGAAAGTATATAAACCAGATAGTGGTGTTAAAATTGCTTGAACAAATAATATCAATTTATTTATAAAATTATCTCCCACACTTTCTAGATAAGTTTTAACTGTATAGCCAAATCCTACTTATAGAAATGGCTATTTAGGATAGTAAACATTCAATAGTTGGATCTTTAGAAATCAGTTTTTCAGTAGCTTCTGTTTTCCAATGAACAACTCTCAATAATTCATTACAAATGTAAACTGGGAAGTCGAAGAGTTCACATGTATCTCAATCCATAACTTTGAAAAATAGAGAAGCATTTTTATTTTTCTAAATAACTGTGTCAGCAGCACTTAATATACTGACTCATTAATGAATGAGTTGACTAGGAATTAAAATTTGCCAAGTTTATGGCATTAACACTATAGTTATGCTACTAAAAATCTACTATAACAGTTAGAGAAAATTACAATTATTAGATAACCTATCCTCTAGAGAAATTTGTTATCTGACTACTGTCACGTGGTCATAGAACCATCTTATGCTGCTGTTTTGGCTTGTTTTGTCCTGTTAGAATACCACAGACTGGGTAATGTATAGTAAACAGAAATTTATTGGTTCACAGTTCTGGAAGCTGGGAAGTCCACTATCAAGAGACCAGCATCTTGTGAGGGATTTCTTTCCATGTCATTCCGTAGCAGAAGGGCAAAGAGAGGGGAAGAGGAAAGGATGCTAAACTAGCGCTTTTATAAGGAAGCTGCTCCCACAGTAATAAACCCACTCTTGCAATATTGGCCTTCATCTATTAAGGAGGGCAGAGTCCTTATGGGCTAATAATCTCTTAAGGGTTCTACCTCTTAACATCGTTGCATTGAGGAGTAAGTTTCCAACACATGCTTTTTGGGGAGATGCATTTAAACCGTAACACCTGCCTTTCTGCATTTTTTCATTTATTTTTTCTTGTGAAAATAAGAAAGGTTGGAAAGTAAGCACATAATTTGAATACTCTGTGATAAGTATTATGGTACTGGTGTGCATTTAATGCTTTCCATACACAAAAGGAGAGCCAGATCAGGGGAGCACGTTGATATCAGGGAGCAGACAATGCCTGCAATGAGTCCTGAAGCACAGGTAAAAGAAAGATAAAGAAGGAAAGAAGAGGCCTGCCAAATAGTAGAAATTCAGCAAAAGAAAAGAAACACACGCATGTGACAAGGCTACCTAGATCAGAACTGAGAGAATACAGCATGGGGAGTGGAAAGAGATGAGGCTAGAGTGGTGTGCTGGGGTCACATTAAAGAGGGCCTTACATGCCATACCTGGAGGGCAGTCTTATCACGAATACACATCAAGCTAATATAAAGTTTTAAGTAGAAAGGCACAATGGTTAAAATTGCAAATAAGATGCATTTCTCTAAAGTAAAGAATGGCTTTGTGCATATACAACTTGAACTGCTTATATATCTTAACAAATGCACACATGTGGTTTTCCACGGTCAAATAATCCTTAATGTGAAACACGTTTCTCCTCAAAAGATACCTATGAGCCCAATTCAATGAACGTGGAACTATAACCAATAATATTTTTCATTTTGAGAATAGAAATTGTATGAAATCTTGCTATTAAATTAATTACAAAGCTAATTGGTGAAATTCAGAAATGACCACGCAATTAGTGACTAAAGAGGAGTGTTGAAGGAAGAGAAAGAGGGAGAATTAATAATTTTAGCAAGTAGAGGCCGGGTGCGGTGGCTCATGCCTGTAATATCAGCACTTTGGGAGGCCAAGGCGGGCAGATCACGAGGTCAGGAGTTCGAGACCAGCCTGGCCAATGGGGTGAAACCCCATCTCTACTAAAAATACAAAAGCTAGCCAGGCGTGGTGGTGCACTCCTGTAGTCCCAGCTCCTCAGAGGCGGATGCAGAAGAATCGCTTGAACCTGGGAGGCAGAGGTCACAATGAGCAGAGACCACATCACTGCACTCCAGCCTGGGTGACAGAGTGAGACTCTGTCTCAAAGTAAGTAAATAAATAAATAAATAATTTTAGCAAATAGAAGTCTTAAATGCAGTTTAATTATAGAATATTAGTAATAGCAAAATAATGTATTTCTTCCTTGTTTTTAATATTTTAATCTAGAAATCACCATTATGATTTATCTATTGTTTCATAACAAATTACCCTCAAATTACTGACATAAAGAGCAGAGATGTAGTATTCCTCACAATGCTGTGGGCTGGCTGGGTTCTGCCTCTGTCCCACACCATGTTGGTCAGGATCATGTACACAACTTCCTTCACCTGGGAACTCAGCTGGGGCTGGAAGATGCAGGGTGGCTTCACTCCCAGGTGAGCTTCCTCTCAGCTGCAGTGAACTGCATGGCTGGAGGCTTCCATTTGGAACTTCTCTCACCATATGTGCAGAACTGGGACTAAGTCATTCAGAAGGCTAGCCTGAGCTTCTTCACATGGAGATGCCAAGAAAATGAAAGCTTCCTTGGCCTTGAAAATTTTACAGAGTCACTTCTGTTTCATTCTTTTGGTCCATGAAAATTACAGGGAAAACCCAGATTCAGATAGCTTTTTTGAAAAACAGAGAAGCAGTTGTTTTTGTTTTTGTTTTTCTAAATAACTACTGGGCAATGCATTTCATACCTTGTTGGAAAGAGTCACCTGCATGTATAAAAGGGATTTCAAGCAGTCATGTATGCAAATAATCTATCATAGTGCTCTTTCAAAATTATGAGAAGATAGAAATATATTTTTACATAGATATGAATGCAATCAACATGTGCAACTAAAGAATATCAGGTTTTTTTTTTAATGATACCTTTATCATTTTGCTCAAAATCTGTAAATGTCATCTATTGTACTTTTTCTGAGAAAGTTTAATTTAGACATGATCTACAACGGAAACTCTGTGAAGTCCTTTTGTGTGACGTTTAACCAATACAGACTATGTAAAACTTGAGTGCATTAAATGAATAATACTTCACTTAAACAACAAATATATAAATTCACACCTACCCTTTTTATAAATCAGGAATGTACCCATTAGAGACAAAGAAAGACACTTTAAAATAGGTTAATACCAATTATAAATTTACAGCTTATTACACACTGTTCAAACTAATACAGCTACAACATCATTTAAGGTTGGAAACTGTGGCTAAAGGAATTAATCTGCTCTGCATGGAGCTGGGTTTATTTAATCAATGTTGCTTCCACTAGAAAAGTGGATTAGTTTTTCTTCAAGACAGAGTTAAAAGTTTTGTGGCTAATTTATTTTAATAAGCATTCTTACTGATGGCTCCAAAAAATGGTTGGGGAGGAGGGTGTGCTAAACTGTAATGAAGCACCAGGAAAGAAAGCATGACTTAATTATTTTTCTAGGGTGGATAATGAATAAATTAGCCACACTGCAGGCTTGCCATTTGTATAAAACTTACTACTTTTTCTTTAAGAAACATATCATGACAAAGTCAATTTTTCTCCTGACTGCAAGCTGATTGATGGGGCAATGTCTGGCTGTGAAAGACTTCCTCTTCATCATTGTTTTGGTGATGTTGATACCATAAAGTGAATTTGAAGTTTTTGAGTTCATGCTCTCCCACATAATTACAAATGACAATTATGTTAACTCTTTTTTACAAGCTGTCTAATCATGTAAACTACAAGATGAATAACTTATATGTGACCAAGTGTATTAGCTCCATATGATTTCGGAGACTAATTCTTCTTCTTATATTTCTTAGATTACAAACTATGCCAGAAATGTGATATCTCCATTGGAGCTAGGGGTAAGTGGTTCATGTAAGGGGTTACTTTCTTATGGGAAATGTGACAAATCAAGTTTCTAGTCTGGAGAAATTGATTCATAGTTTTTTAACTTTTTTAACATGCTAACATCTTATAAGTTTAAAAGAAATATTTATTGCTTCTGGAATCTTTAAAAAATTCTGCATTTTTTCAATAAAAAGTTACATTTGCAGTAAGATAGATATACTTATACATTAAATTTATTTTCTTTGATAGATTTAACCTTGCTGACTGCATACCCCACAAGAAAATCAGCTTCCATGTTAGGTTGGTGAAAAGTACAGAATAATATTGAAATAGCAAATGGATAATGAAAATAATCAGTAATCTAAATTCAATCTTGCTACGTGCAATACCAAACAATATGTTTTTAGCACTAAAATGGTCTTGGTTGTTAAGTATCAATAATGGCTAGGAAAGAAGATACACAGATACCCTGTTCTTTCTGTTTATTTATTTTTAAACAACCTACTAAGTATTCATAGTTAGTGTACTACTTTTAGGTAGTTGAAGAGGACATTAAATGCTTATCTTTTTAGGAAAGAGTCTTCCTCAACTCACATTTTCCTACAAAGGCAAATTAATTGTGATTGTACATGAGGCACAAACTCAATCTTCTGTTAAAACTCTTTTATATAATATAGTTCTTATAAAATGCAAAAAGCAGAAATCCTTATAGTTTTCAAAGTTATATAAACCTTTTGAGCAGATTTTATGTTTTATAACAAAAGAATGTATAAAATAATATATTTGTAGAATTTAAATTCCAAGGTCAACACATTACAAGATATGCATATTTTATGCGTATATTCCATAATTAGTTATGTTATAACATGTATCTTCCATCTTAGCCATGATAGATAAACCATTGGGAGGCTTTTTGAAATGTAAAAAGCAATTTCATATATGCACACCATTGTATATATATATATATACAAACCAGCTACATACAGTCACAGAAAAGTTTATGTTAAAAAAAGTATTATCTGTGTCCTTCATTTATTCCAGTTTCCATATTACTTTATATTAACAGCAAAATCTAATATATTTGCTTTAACTGGGTATTATTAACAAAGCTACATTTACCTGAAAATTTGAACTTACTTGTAATAATTTTTAAGTTCCATAGATATTTACTATCCCCTTGGATAGTAGTATCCTCTAATGATGTAGAAAGTCTGTATTAAAAAGAGACAGTGGTGATAGAGACATGGTGACCCCTTTTAGGTCCCTGCCTATTATTGACAGCTAGACTAAGATTAATTAGTCTGTTTACCAGACTAAGACTGAAATTTTGAGGCACAGTTGATGATGATATAAAGGCTAAAAGGATAGGAATTCAAATCAGCTACACAATATGTGCAACAGAGTACAAAATAAAAGTTCAGGTCCTCCTTATAATAAAATATTAAGAAGTTCCAAACAGGAAGATCAGAGTTCTAAATCAAGCTCAGGGCCCTGCTAAGAGTAATGCCTTGTGTAACCGCAGAAGGTACATATACCCAAGAAACTGGCCCTGGCCCTGATAATAAACCTGTTCATTTAACCTCATATTTTTCTATTTTGATTACTTAGACAAAACTGTATATAAAAAAGCATTAATGCAGTGGTTAAGGTAATATGAAGACTTCAACTCTAGTAGCTAATGACTTCAAAAAATAGTAAGTTTGATTTTCTTCTCCAAAAGCTATTATGGAAATCCATTTTATTCTATTTAACAATTTAACATTAGGCCTTTTCCCACAAGCTTTCTCTATGAGCTAAATCTATTTTTGCCTTTTCTTTCATAAAGCAGATACCTTTTCTTATCCACTTCCTTCATGTAAAGAGACTTCATTGGCTTCAGTGATGAGTATAAAAAGCCTTAAATAACTTGGGCTACCTCTGGGAAAATGAGACTCCTCTTAGTGCTTAAATTAGAATGCATTGCTTTTTATAGTTCAAAATCACCCATAAAAAATTTCTTTTCTTAGCTACAAACTTTGAAATTAAAAAGTGTAAGTACACTTTTTTTACTATTCTAGAAAAAGAAAAAAAATAGTCTTTAAATTTAAGCTAAATACCTACTTTTAAGTGTTTATGTCTTGAAATTCCAACCTACGTCTTTGAAGGAAAAACATCCAAGGATGATAATAACTAAAATTTGTAATTAAATAATACAATTTTAATTTTAGACTCCTATAAACTATAACAATTGCCATGGGTTGCTTTTATAAATATATTTATTTTAAAAAATCAAATTAGAGAACTTAAAGTGTTATACCCTTCTGCTCAATTTAAAGTTTTACTAAAATTACATCCTGCTTGTTATAAAATTTATTTGGGAAGGGGTCATAGCATAATCATGAAAGTGTTATTTTATGAGATTTGACTTATTAAAGACCTCAACTGAATTTTTAGGATTAAAGGAAGAAAATTTATTTTGATTAAAAAAAGAAAATTTATTTTTATTTGTGTTTTTTTCCTTTTAAACTTGTGGATGTTACTTTTAAAGGCACTATCTGTATAAGATATTCCCAACTTAAAATCAAATATTTTCTGATATCAAAAGAAAATAATTGGGGGGTTTATCTATCATTTTTCTTAGAAAGCCAAGCCTATAAAATGCCATTTGGGAATAATATTTATTATATTACAATATAAAATTTACAGGAATGTTGTAAAAATAATCAAAAGAACTATACATTTTACATTGTTTTACATACCACAGTACCATGATCACAACCAGGAGATTTAACATTGATAAAATACATTTATCTAATCCACAGTTCATATTCAGCTTGTACAATTCTAATAATATTCTTTTATAAATATTTTTGTTTCCACAATTCAATTCAGGATAAGACACTGCATTTAATTTTCATGTCCATATTATTTCTTTTATTCTGAAATGATTCCTTAGCATATCTTTACCTTCCTTGACCTTGACGTGTTAGAATAGAGTAACCCCTTTATCTATAAAGTCCCCTTATTTAGGAATTGTGTGATGTTTCCTCATAAATTATTCAGGTTACATATTTTGAATAGGGATACATCAGAAGTGGGAATGTACTTCTCTCAGAGCATTATTTCAGGGGTGACATGATGTTGATTTGTATCTATTTTGGAAGTGACAATTTTGATCACTTAGTTAAGATAGCAATGGCTACATTTCTCCGCTATGGAATTAATCTTTTTCTCTTTGTAATTGATACATAATTTATGGGGAAGTACTTGGAGACTATATAAATAATCTCTTTCTAATCAAACATTCACTTACTAGTTTTAGTTTCCATTGATAATGTTCAAATCCCATCATTCATCCAACATTTATTATTTGGCATTATGTTTTAAGAAGGAGCTTTCTTCCTCCTTTTATGTATGTATGCATACCTAATAATAAAAAAGAGGACATTGATAAGATAATACAATAATAAATTGGTTCCCCTATCAAGCATCTATTTAATTTCTCTACTCTAGCAAACAATATTAACAGTAAAAGCTATTTTAAAATAACAGTAAAAGCTATTTTAAAATATCAAACTTTTAGCACATGATAATTGGAAGCCTATAGCCATAGATAACACTGAAGGAAGAGAAGGGAGAGGAGGCTGAAGCAAAGGAGGAGGAATAAGATGGAGAGAGAGGGAGAGAAAGAACAAGAATAGAAGCAAAAGAAGAAGAAACAAAGAGACAAGAAAGACTATAAGGGAAGGAGAAAATGAGGTAAGAAAACAATATGAAAGATGATCAAAGAAGCCCGTTATATTTAATGTAGTTAAGATTCAAGTTATTATTAAATTATATCACTACAATGTCTTGGCCAGTTATTGACAGTTCTTAATATTTTTCTTGGAATAGCTATAAAATGACAAGCATTCTTTCTACTTTGGTACACTCACCTTTGAAAAGCCTGCCTCCATCACACGCTGCAACATGAACTAAATCTCTGGAGACAACAAAGGGTGAATCATAGCTGAAGAGGTAGTTGGCTGTATTAATTCCATTTTTTTGTCAGGTTAAAAGCCATTCCTATGTCAAATTTTTGCACTGATTGACAATTACTTTTCAGAATAACAAAATTAAGAATATACCATGTAAAGAATCAAATTAACAGTGAGCATTTTAGTCTGTGGTTGAAGAATGTATAAAAATGTGAATTAAATAAGTTATGAGTCATTGTAATATCTGAACACAATTGGTACGACTTTTCTTAAAGTGGGATAGATCAAGGAATATTTTCACACAATCCAAACCACCTAAAAAGCATGAATATAGGCTATTTAACTATTTTCTTTTTTATTATCACCATTTATGGTATTTAAAATTTACATCAGAAATTTGCATAACATTAACAAAATAAAAGTAAGTCATGTACATGATTTTGTATTAAATTTAGAGTATAGTATAAAACAGATTGAAAAGTTCTCCTTTCCAGCCTCCACCCTTGAATATCCTCCAAACCACCTTCTCAAAGATAATCATATTTAAAAGTTCCTTGAACAAAATTCAAGAAAAAGATTTATTCACATATGATTAAATACTATGTATTTAACTGTCTAGACAGTTTTGCATTATCATTGTTCCTTATACTGTTCATTTTTGCTCTCATTAAAAAAGTAATATTTATTGATTGGAGAGAAAGTAGAAAATACAATCAAGTAGAAAATATAAATAACCAATAACGCTAGTACAAATATTAAGCACAGTTTAATGTGCCATAGTATATTTAAGTTCCACCTCTTTCATTAATAATTTGTCTTGCTCCCTGACATTCTTATTATAATATTCTTTCATCATCTATCTACCTACATACATTTTTTTACTTTCAATATAGGTAAAATTATATTTTTTGCCGATCGTATCATTAATTTTCCCCTTCAGTACGGAATAGTGTCTTAAAGTGTGTCATCATTTTGTGTGTTTATATTTCTTTCTATGAAAATATTTAAATCGTTTTTATTACATTTTAATTTTCATTGATTTTAGTAACAACATTACACACAAGGGCATAATTGTACAAAAATTATGTATATATTTCTTATATTTCCTTATAATTATTAAAAATGATCAAAATAGTTATTTGATTTTGTTTTCAATTTCTTGCAGAAAAGGGAATTGACAATGCATGATAAGGTATAGTTTGGAACATAAGAAATTGCCAGTGTTCAAAAGATTTTTTGACTTCACAGAAAAATGACAGTTGGATATGTTTCAGTCTAAAGTCATATGATTTTCTAACTTTACCAAATATAACGCATAAAATGCCTCATTTATTTCTTTGATGTGTAGGGAGGCTATGTTCCTATTTATCTGCAGTAAATTTCTTTTATGTCTTTATGCATTGACTATTATAAAACTATTTCATTATTTCTTATTAATTAGCAAGCAATATATACATACTACTATCACTTTTGACTGCCAAATATTCTGCAACTATTTCACCAAGTTTTCTTTTATTTGTAATTTTTATTGGTTTGTTATACATACAAATGTCTTTTCTTCTTTGCTAGTCAAATCTGCCAATCACTTTACATTTTTCTTCTCCTTTGTATTTAGAAAACTCTTTTTCATTGATACTAGTAATGATATAACTACACTCAGATTTTCTAAGATCTGATTAACATTAATTAATATCTTCTTTATTTTATGCTTTTAATTTTATATTACTTTTCTATCTAAAATAATTGAATCTATTTTTCTTAATTTTTAGCTTAGTATATGGCCAGTATTTTGAATCCTTCTTTCACTGAAAATGAAAATTCTTACCTATATTTGGCCTTTAGCTTTTTATTCTATTCCTTTATTTATATATTATTTTCAAGGAACACATAGTTTAATTATCACTAACAGTATATTCTAATAGGTCAAATAAAAATTATTACTTTTCATTCTTTTTTATTAATTTAATTGCCATTTCCCAATTTTCTGGTTTTTGAATTATAAGTGAATTAAGTTTATAAATTCATATATGGTCACTGAAAATGTTCATCTTCCCATTGAGAAAATTTATATATTTTTCATTTATCTTCTTTAATCATAATAATTTTATTATCATTTATTCACCATTTATAAATAAAATGCATTTGCAAAATAGTTTACAAGTAGACTCCTCTTCTTCAGTAAATATTCATTTGGAGCTTACTGTGGACTAGGCTCTCATGTAGAGGGGCTGGTGGTTTATTATTGGTAATAGGACAGTTGAGCTCTCCACTCTCATGGAGTTGATGTTCATTGAGAAGATTGTGTTGCTGATAGTCAAATGAGGAGAAACTCACCATAAACAATTATATAAATGAGTTAACCTTAGAGGAGGACAAGCCTGAAAGAAAAATGAGGAGGGGGAGGGAAGACAGAGGGGTCAGGGAAAGGGGGAGAGAGAGAAAGAAGAAAAAGAGCCGACACAGCACCTCTGAAGAGATGAACATCTTTGAGGATCCTAAAATCCCACCAATAGCAATCAGCTATAGAGAATTTTATTAGAGGAAAAAAATGTATTTGGATCGCTAACAACGTTAATGGGGATTGTGAAGAACCAGTATTGGAGACTGTCAAAATGAAAAAAGACCAGAAAGCAGGGAACTGCTTAAGTCACACTACAAGATTGTCTATGGCTAGGAGGCCACTGCTGGTAGCTTTGCTACTGAATGCTTGATTCCATTCCTACCTCACCACTGGCATTGATAAAGATGGTCTCTATCTATTCCTGCAGCTTTGTGTAACTTCTTCATATTCAAAAGTCTTAAGTGACAGCCGCTGATTGCTGAAACCTAAGTGTGGTTCTCATACACTGGTTCCCATGGAACAAAGAGAAGGAATGTGTGTTGCTTCTCCCTCCCCTCCATTGTATGCATTGGAGCCCAGTCACCAATCAAGATCCATATGAGGTTTGGCCAAATTGGAAGTTCAAATATTGGGCAGCCAAAAAGAAATAATAAATTTCCACTATTTGTTGACATCTGAGCTAAAACTTGGATGTAGAGAAAGACCATCATACTGAGATTAATGGAAGAAACAACAAAGGCAAAGCCATTGAGGGAGAAATGAGACTGTGCATTTAACAAATGTAAAAGGAGGTCATAGTTTCTTGAGCAAAGTATAAAGTATACTTTATTTTTAGTTGTTCTTAATCATATTATAGGGAATACCTTTATATATAACATAGAGCATTTTGCATAAGAATGTTACAAATGCTTAAATTAGCTTAAGAAACTACCTGAAAAGTTTTACAAATCATATAAATTTCAATAATCATTTTTTCACCTTTTGTCCAATGAATTGGTGATATCCATTAAAAGATGTTGTGATATTAGTCTTTATTTTAATACACTTCTGAGTTTGATTCTTCATTATTCTATTCATAGATTAAAATTCTATAGTCAAAACAGTGATTGAACTCTAATTATGTCAATGCTCTTGTTACTTTTTAGAAACAACTTAAATGATTCTAGATTTATTCTTTTGAAAATATTTCCTTTTTATTATTTTATATTAAATCATATAGTATAGTAGTTATGTGTGTGTATATGTGCATAAATTATATATATATATAATTGTACATACGTGTGTGTATATATATATATAAAATTTGAAAACATCTCATAAAACTGCCTGTAAGCAGCTCCCATAGTTTTACTTTACTTCATTGACTACTGACTGGGAAATATTGACATATTTGAGCTCTGGTGTCACCTTCCTACATCCCCCTGAGGCAGAGCTTAAGGGAGTTGCAGGTGCCTGTGGGAGTCAGTGAATAAGATGGGGTATCTCCAATATTTCTTTACCTTTACTGGTACTATTGTTGCTGTTGTATCAGGATCTGTGTTTTCAAAAATGGCCATCTGTCTTGTTTGACCTGGATCTATTGACTCACTTAACTGAGGTCCTTGGGAGAATTACTGCCAGGTAGATGAACATGTAGGCAACAGAGTCCAAAATAATTAAACTTTTGATTCATTGCTTCTTCATTGCCTGCGGCACTAATTCAACAATAATTTATGAAACTTCTCTCTACTCTGTGAGTATAAGTCATGGAATCTGACTATTTCAGGTTGATTCCTGACCGTAATGCTTACTGGTTAGGTAACCTTGGGAAAACATTTTAACTTCACTTAGGAATAAACTGAGAATAATAATTTCATCAAATTCATAGATTTTCATTTTGTTTTTTAAACTAGCATATGAGCCTGGGCAACATAGTTGGATTCTGTCTTTACAAAAAATTTTTAAACAATTATCTGGGCATGGTGGTGTGCGCCTGTAGTTTCAGCTACTCTGGAGGCTGGGAGAGGTGGGAGAATCTCTTGAACCCAGGAGGTCGAGGATGCAGTGAGCCATGATCATACCACTACACTTCAGCCTGGATAACAGAGCAAGACCTTGTCTCAAAAACAAATTTTAAAATTAAATAGTTAAAAATTAACATATAGTAAGTTGCACTTCTTTTGGTGTATAGCTCTAATAATTTTCAAATATGTATAACCATCATGAAAATCAGAATATAGATCAGTCCCATAACCCCCAAACACTCTCTGTTATCCCTTTGAATTTATGCCTTCCACTACAATGATCCCATGATGACCACTAGTCTGTTTCCTAACTCTGTATTATTGTATTTTTGAAGATGTTATATAAATGAAATAATACCACACATATATGTTTGTGATTGTCTTTATTTCACTTGGCATTTTACTTTTGAGTTTCATACAAGTTGTACGCCACTATCATTCATTTTCTAAAAATAGGTGAGTACTGTTCCACTATATTGATGTAGTACCACAAATATTTCTTTTTTATCCATTAGCTCATTGGAGGACACTTCAGTTGTTTTCTATTGATTAACTGATTTAAGGATATTTCAGTTCTTTCAAGTGGTTATAAATAGAATGTTCTTACATGGTTTTTCCATGAGCATAAGTTCTCATTTCTCCAGAGTAAATATCTTAAAAGTAAATTTGTTGAGTCATATGGTATGTACATGTTTATTAGAATTGTCAAGCTGTTTTACTGAAAGGCTACTATTTGTGTTTCTACCAGCAATGTAAGAGATAATTGCTCTGCAGTCTCCTTGGCACTTGGTATTGTCAGAATCTCTTTTGTATAAGCCACCCTAATAGATATAGGTATATTTCATCATTGTTTCCATTTTCATTGACATAATGGCTAGTGGCATTGAACATCTTTTCATACATTTATCATTATCCATATGTTCTCTTTGGTAAAGTATCAGTTCAAGTCTATTGTTTATTTTTAACTGGATTGCTTGATTTTTTTTTAGTGGTGGATTTTTTTGAATAATAAATTTTATTTTTTTAGAGCTGTTTAAAGTTCACAGAAAAATCGAGGGAAAAGTACAGAGAGTTCCCACATACTCACTGTTCCCTCCCACATACACCCCCCTTCACTATCAACATTCCCTAAAACTGTGGTATATTTTTTATAATCTATGAATCTATATTGACACATTATTGTCACCCAAAGTCCACAGTTTACCTTAGGGATCATTCTTGGTCTTGTATATTTTACCAATTTTGACAAATGTATAATGATGTGTAGCTACCACTGCAGTATCTTACAGAAAAGCTTCAGTAAATTAAGTAAAAATGGGAAATCATAAAGGTCTTCATTCTCATCGTCTTCATGTTTAATAAATTGAGAAAGAGGAGGTGGGAGAAATGTTGGTATTCCTATCTCAAAGGTGGCAAATGCAGAAGAAAATCCTAATATAAGTGGGTCCATGCAGGTGAAACCCATGTTGCTCAAGGATCAACTGTATGGGTAGGTTCAATCTTCTAGTACTCTATCAAAATCTGCATTTTAATATTTTTAATGGTCTATAGATTTTTTCTTATACTCTGTCTGATTTTGATAACTAGGCAATGCTTGCCTCATATAATAAGTTGAGAAGTGTTGCTTCCTCTTCCATTTTTCTGAAAAAGATTAAGTAGAATTGGTATTACTTTTTTAAAAAACATGTTTGATAGAATTCACTAATGAACATTAGGCCATAAGATTTCATTTATTTGAAAGACTCTTTATTATTATTATTATATTTTAAGTTCCAGGGTACATGTGCACAATGTGTAGATTTGTTACACAGGTATACATGTGTCATATTGGAGTGCTGCACCCATTAGCAAGACATTTGGATTGGATATTTCTCCTAATGTTATCCCTCCCCCAGACCCCCACCCCATGACAGGCCCCAGTGTGTGATGCTCCCCTCCCTGTGTCCATGTGTTCCCATTGCTCACTTCCCACCTATGAGTGAGAACACACAGTGTTTGGTTTTCTGTCCTTGTGATAGTTTGCTCAGAATCATGGTGTCCAGCTGCATCCATGTCCCTGCAAAGGACAGGAACTCATCCTTGTTCATGGCTGCACAGTATTCCATGGTGTGTATGTGACAATTTCCATAATCCAGTCTATCATTGATGGACATTTGGGTTGGTTCCAAGTCTTTGCTATTGTGAATAGTGCTGCAATAACCATACTTGTGCATGTGTCTTTATAATAGCATGATTTATATTCCTTTGGGTATATACCCAGTAATGGGATCATTGGTTCAAATGGAATTTCTAGTTCTAGATCCTTGAGGAATCACCACACTGTCTTCCTCAATGGTTGAACTAGTTTACAGTCCCACCAACAGTGTAAAAGCATTCCTATTTATCCACATCCTCTCCAGCACCTGTTGTTCCCTGATTTTTAATGATCGCCATTCTAACTGGTGTGAGATGGTATCTCATTGTGGTTTTGATTTGCATTTCTCTGATGACCAGTGATAATGAGCATTTTTTCAAGTGTCTGTTGGCTTCACAAATGTCTTCTTTTGAGAAGTGTCTGTTCATATCCTTTGCCCACTTTTTGATGGGGTTGTTTTTTTCTTGAAAATGTGTTTAAGCTCTTTGTAGATTCTGGATATTAGTCATTTGTCAGATGGGTAGATTACAAAACTTTTCTCCCATTCTTTAGGTTGTCTGTTCACTCCGATGGTAGTTTCTTTTGTTGTGCAGAAGCTCTTTAGTTCAATTAGATCTGATTTGTCAATTTTGGCTTTTGTTGCCATTGCTTTTGGCTTTTTAGTCATGAAGTCTTTGCTCATGCCTATGTCCTGAGTGGTATTGTCCAGGTTTTCTTCTAGGGTTTTTATGGTTTCAGGTCTAACATTTTAGTATTTAATCCATCTTCAATTAATTTTTGTATAATGTGTGAGGAAGGGATCCAGTTTCAGCTTTCTAGTTATGGCTAGCCAGTTTTCCCAGCACCATTTATTAAATAGGGAATCCTTTCCCTATTTCTTGTTTATGTCAGGTTTGCCAGTGATCAGATGGTTATAGATGTGTGGTATTATTTTGGTGACCTCTGTTCTGTTCCATTGGTCTATATACCTGTTTTGGTACCAGTACCATGCTGTTTTGGTTGGTATAGTCTTGTAATATAGTATGAAGTCAGGTAGCGTGATGCCTCCAGCTTTGTTCTGGTTACTTCTGATTGTCTTGGCTATGCGGGCTCTTTTTTGGTTCCATATGAACTTTGAAGTAGTTGTTTTTTCCAATTCTGTGAAGAAAGTCATTGGTAGCTTGATGGGGATGGCATTGAATCTATCAACTACCTTGGGCAGTATGGCCATTTTCAAGATATTGATTCTTCCTATCCATGAGCATGGAACATTCTTCCATTTGTTTGTGCCCTCTTTTATTTCATTGAGCAGTGGTTCATAGTTCTCCTTGAAGAGGTCCTTCACATCCCTTGTAAGCTGGATTCCTAGGTATTTTATTCTCTTTGTAGCTATTGTGAATGGGAGTTCACTCATGATTTGGCTCTCTGTTTGTCTGTTATTAGTATACAGAAACGCTTGTGATTTTTGTGCATTGATTTTGTATCCTGAGACTTTGCTGAAGTTGCTTATCAGCTTAAGGAGATTTGGGGCTGAGACGATGGGGTTTTCTAAATATACAATCATATCATCTTCGAAGAGGGACAATTTGACTTCCTCTTTTCCTAACTGAATACCCTTTATTTCTTTCTCCTGCCTGATTGCCCTGGCCAGAACTTCCAATACTATGTTGAATAGGAGTGGTGAGAGAGGACATCCCTGTCTTGTGCTGGTTTTCAAAGGGAATGCTTCCAGTTTTTACCCATTCAGTATGATATTGGCTATGGGTTTGTCATAAACAGCTCTTATTATTTGGAGATATGTTCCATCAATACCCAGTTTATTAAGAGTTTTTAGTACGAAGGGTGGTTGAATTTTGTTGAAGTCCTTTTCTGCATCTATTAAGATAATTTTGTCATTGGTTCTGTTTATGTGATGGATTATGTTTATTGATTTGCATATGTTGAACTAGTCTTGCATCCCAGGGATGAAGCCAACTTGATAGTGGTGGATAAGCTTTTTGATGTGCTGCTGGATTCAGTTTGCCAGTATTTTATTGAGGATTTTCACATCGCTGTTCATCAGAGATATTGGTCTAAAATTCTCTTATTTTGTTGTGTCTCTGCCAAACGTTGGTATCAGGATGATGCTGGCCTCATATAATGAGTTAAGGAGGATTCCCTCTTTTTATATTCATTGGAATAATTTCAGAAGGAATGGTACCAGCCCCTCCTTGTACCTCTGGTAGAATTTGGCTGTGAATCTGTCTGGCCCTGGACTTTCTTTGGTTCGTAGGCTATGAATTATTGCCTCAATTTCAGAGTCTGTTATTGGTCTATTCAGAGATTCCACTTCTTCCTGATCTTGGGAGGGTGTATATGTCTAGGAATTTATGCATTTCTTCTAGATTTTCTAGTTTATTTGTGTAGAGGTGTTTATAGTATTCTCTGATGGTAGTTTGTATTTCTGTGGGATCGGTGGTGATATCCCCTTTATAGTTTTTTATTGCATCTATTTGATTCTTCTCTCTTTTCTTCTTTATTAGTGTGGTCAGCAGTCTATCAATTTTCTTGATCTTTTCAAAAACCAGCTTCTGGATTAAATAATTTTTGAAGGGTTTTTGTGTGTCTCTATCTCCTTCAGTTCTGCTCTGATCCTAGTTATTTCTTGCCTTCTGCTAGCTTTTTCATTTGTTTGCTCTTGCTTCTCTAGTTCTTTTAATTGTGATGTTAGGGTTTTGATTTTAGATCTTTCCCACTTTCTCTTGTGGGCATTTAGATGAAAGACTCTTAAGTAGAAATTCAAGTTTTTTAACAGGGAGAAGACTAAGATTCTCTTGTCATATCTGGGATTACACCTGTATTAAGTCCAAGCCAGGGGAATACTAGAGGAGAAAAAAATATGGTAAAGTCAACACAAATTCAGTTGTGATGCAAATTTTAGTCTTCTTCTTTATCTGGCCTCTTATTTACTTTTTGGAGTCCTCAAAGAGCTGCTCCTTGAATTTTATCCAGATTTCATAACTGTATTTAGTGGAACAGACAACATGAAGTATTATTATTCTTTCAATTGGAACTGAAATCAAACTTTTAAGGCATTAAGGAATAATGGGCTCATACATGAAAATTGCTTAATATAGTACCTGAAAAATAGTTAAGACTTGATCAACGGTAGTTATTATAGGCAACTATTACTATTATTATTACTATTACCATTGTCCAGCACTTAGGTAAGGACTGGGATAGAGCTCTAAGCCTTTATGGTGCTTATATGTTAAAAGGAGAGCTAGATATACAGAAATAACTAGTTATAACTTGTAGAAGCTTTCAAAAGAAAAAGAGACAGTGATGGGACAGTCATGATATTATTGTGGAGTATTTTCATTTCATGAATATGCATACATTTATATGGATTGTGAATTCCTGGGTGTTACAATGTATATTTTGATTATTCAGGGAGCTGTATACTAAGTACGTTATTAGTACATTCTGAAATTACAAAGCAAGTTACAGAGCAATTGTATTTTATAACACTAGTTTTTTTAATTTTAAAATTACATTAATAGTTTTATTTTAGTGTCCATTCTCCGCCAGGTACTTTTTCATTCAGGTTATCTTACCACTTTAATAGTATCATCTGATTCTTATATTTTGCCATTCTTTTGGTCAAATGGCAAGACAAGTTTCTGGATTGTAGCCAGTTCACTGGTATTAATGCCTGTTGCCTCTTGGGGTCCTGAGCTGGACATGTGTGCAGGAAGAATAACAGAGGGACCTCAAAGAAGCTGCTCTGTGGTGACCTAAAAAGGAAGGATGCCCTGCAAGTTGAGCAGAAGAATCCTGTTAGAACACAAATGAGAAAAATTTCAGGTTGGAGCTTGATAACTGAACAAGTCAGGTTGGATCTTGACTACTGCACAAAGACAACAGCAGGCAGTTTGCCGCTTAGATGTCAGTGAACCTTCCCACAGTCTACCTACATGTGCCTTTTGAAAGTCGAAACAGCACTATACTAACAACTGAAAGAAAAACCACTTGTTTATACGTTGTGAAAACTAATACAGATTTTCAGTAGTAGTGCAAAGCAAGGGGATACAGGCTTTATGTGGAGTAAATCTACTGTAATGCTCATTTAATTGGATGGCTTAAAAAATGGCCTTAAGTGTTGAAATTAAAATTCCTCAAGGAAGTCATACTTCTTTCCACCCAAAAGCCTTAGGCATGCTTTTTCACTTTTTACCTAATTAAATTTTACATAAAATTCATTTTCAATTCAAAACTTACTTCCTCAGAAAAGACTTACCTGAATGACCATCAGAGTCAAGTATTTTGCTTTCATAAATTTCTATACTTTTTAGTAGCACCTAAGTCATGTTTATTTTGCCCAGCAGTGTAGCCCCAGTGCTTCACACTGTATCTGGTACTTAGTAGGTGCTTATTAAATATTCCATAAATACGGCAATTAATTGCAAATAATTGTTGAGCACTTCAAAAGCATTAAACACTCTGTCACAAGGATGAATGAATTTGTTTTGTGCTCTGGAGATGTTTGCAGTCTAATAAGGAAAGGCATGCATGTAAGAAAATACATAAACACACTTGAGTTCCATTTTTGCAGTCACTTAAAAGCATGAACTGGCAGTGATGAGACTGCCAAGAAAAAAGTGAACAGTTATCTGGGTAGGGTGAATAAAAGAGGTTGAAAAAAAGGACATCACAGAAAAACTGCAGTTGAATCATGGACAAAGATTTCCCATATGTGTTGTAATTAGGAATGCTTTTCTGTGTATTGATACACACATACACACATATGCACACAATACATAAATGTGAAAGTACTTATATATTATATTATATGCTATATGTGTACATATAAAATATATAGTAAGTGGATATCTATATTTTTAATATAAACATGTAACATGTAATTCTAACATTAGTTAGCAGAGTCATTATAAACTATTCCCTGCCACATGCACACAATAATGTCTCAGATCAATTATGGCATCTTCTGTATGTGCTTTCAATATTACGGTAAAAGAAATGCCCCATGTATCATTTGGTTTGACTCCAAATTTACTATGGTATAACTGTAGCTTTTACTTCTGATAGGCAAAGATCTGTTAACAGTGAATTCTACAACTGAGAAAGTTTTGTACAATTAATCTTTCCAAGATCCAGTGAATAATATTTTGGCACTCTTTTTGATATTTGTAAATCTCCTTGGTAAGATAATATGAATCTAAACTTTTAATCCTCTCTCAGAGAAAGCAGAGTATCACACTGTATTATTTGTAGTGATTATTTAGAGAAATAGCCTTCATATTAACATTTTGTCTGAGGCTTAAATTGTCGATCAGTCTCTCATGACCTTTTTCACTAATCTAGCATCACAGTGTCTTGACTATAATCTCAATGTTCTTTTACTCAAATTCCATTCTCTTGCATAATGGTGAAACATATTCAGCCGCTTTGTAACTGAAGCATTCTACATAGCACCAAATGAGAAGATTTTTTTGTTCTTCCATCTGGGTATTACACAAATAGAGTGACAAGCACTGTGACTGAAAAGCAACATATCAACTTAGCCATTATTCACCTTGTCCATGGGACTATGATTATTTTGGCTAACTAAGGGCACCCATAAGTCCTAAGTTTCACATTTTATTGTATGTTAATAACAGAAGAAGGTAATTGTTGAGTTAAAACAAAAGATAATGTCTAATTTTTAGGAGCAGGAGCAGAGGGTCCCAGAGGCTTTTCTCTTTTACCTCATTAAGCCTGAATAAATTGCAATGTCTTCGAGTAAAGCTGTGGGGAAGGCATTTTTGCGATTGGCCTGACAGTGATCCACAGGTGCAGGGAAGTGCAGATGTATTGAGACAAGCTCTAGCATCACACCTGTGCTGACAGAACGTGAGTTCACAGAATGGTGAAGCGGAAGATGAAAAGTTTGTTCACCAGGTGGATTTGCTAAGTCCATGGCTTAACTTCTGTTTTTCCTTTGCTTCTTTCTGCTCCAATTGATGATCCACGTGAAGTCCTGCATGATTAAAAACATCTCCCATCTTATATTTGAGTTTAAAAGGTGTATTTTAAAATAAGCCTCTGTCTCTTAGGGAATGTATCATAAAACTGTTCTATTAAAATTATCTCTCTTGTATTGGAAAGTAATGTTAGCAGATGACGTAAATGTTTCTCCATCATTTTTTCATCACTGATAGTGCCTCAGTGGTTTCCTTATCAATCCCTAGAAACAATGCAATGAGACTACAGTACGGGATATGGAATACTTTGACATGTAGTCCTTTTAAGAACTTGATATTTGAATAAATTATCCCTACATTGACATTAACTTTATGAAATAAGCTATCAGTTGTTAAATATTAGAGAAAGAGCCAAGAGAGGAGACTATTTCTCAGTTTTCTCTGAAACGTCTAGACATTCATATAGCTCAATGCATGACACAATTTGTTTATTCAGAATAGTTACCTTAGTTTACTACCTCTGGCTTCCTTTCTGAGATTACTTTTTTAAATGAATTTGTTGGTTCTTAAACCACCTTTCACTGGGCAAGATGTAAGCAAATTAAATGTAAAATAAAATAATAGCTTTGTATAAGCAGAATGTTTTTCCATGGTTGTCTACAAAAATCCCTTACATTTATTTGGCACTATATAGTTTACAATGTCTTTATCAGGATGGTATGCCTTTTTGCAGGATTTTGTAAAGAACCCCCAAGTCTGAGCACAAGTATATTCACTGAAGTACTGATTCGAAGTCTCCTTGATTTTCAGGTCTATTTAATGTTACATCTAAAATATTTTTAAATTGGATTTTATAAAGAAAACATAAGTAATTAGGACACACATATAATAAAGCCTTAATATTCATAACAAATTTCAAAATATGTAATAACTGATAAAAATGTACTTTACCTACCATTATAGATAACATAGATAAAAATACCCTGAATTTTTGTATTAGGTTTCAAATCTTCCTCTAAAGAGAATTCATAAGACATTTATTCATATATCTCCATCTTGTCTATTTCTTGGTACTCCTTTGCTGCCTATCCTTCTTGCCCTAATCTGTGCCACATCCTTTGCTCATTCTACTATCCTTCTTATAACTGCTACATTTATGTGGTAACAGAGAAGGTCTAGTTTATTTGACAACAGATGTTTCAGGTTCACACTTAACCCCATGTCTTTTATTTACTTGCGATTTTTCTGCTGAATCGTATCTTTGGTCATATTCTATATAAAACAAACACATATTGTTACCGACAGGAGACAGGGAAACACTGGGTAGAAGACTTCGGACAGTTCTCTGGCAAAGGCCTCACCCTCAAGCCTGGATTCCCGCGGTCCTAAATGAGAATAGGCATTCCTGTTTTCACACCCAAATGTTGCCTTTTGGCTTGCCACACCCCCTATTTTGCACCTATATAAATTCTGAATCCCAGGCTTCAGAGACAGACCAGCAAGCCAGCAGACCAGCAGGGATACTGCAGAACAACACAACAGAGAAAGGGAGAAGAGGAAGAACATCTGAATGCAGAGAGGAGTTCAGCTAGGGACAGGTGGACAGGAGTCTGGCCACTGGGCAGCCGGACTCTGAGGAAGGATCACCTTCCCACTCCATTCCCCCTTTGCAGCTCCTCATCTGTGCCTCTGAAAGCCACCTTCACCATTCAATAAAACCTCGCATTCATGCTTCAAGTCCATGTGCACCCCAATTTTTCCAGGACGCTGGACAAGAGCTTTGGATACAGAAAGCTGTCACACTGGCCTTCTGCCCTTTGGAAAAGGCAGAGGGTGCATTGAGCTGGTTAACACTCAAGCCATCTGCAGAGAGCAAAGCTGAAAGAGTTTTGTAACACTGGGGTTGAAGGCAACAACACCTAGACACTACCAAAGGGCCAGAGCCCAAAGAACTCACCCCAGCCTCTGTACCCATCTGTCTGCATGCTTCCCCTCCCGCAAAAGATTTGAGCAGCAGGGCAACCAAACTGGCAAACTACACCCCTGTCACACGTCCTTTGAGGGGAATATCAAGGAACTCCCCCATTTCAATATGACATTTATATATGCTCGACAATACAGTTTTTGGTCAATATTTTGAAAAGCAGGCAATTATTCTGAAAATAACAGTAGATTATAATAATAAAAGCCACTTCGTTCTTATCATAAAAGACACTTAACATATGGAGAACAGAAATAATAAGATTCATATCTATCTTACATTCACAATCAGACATTATCTGGTAAATTCTTTCAAAGCTGTACAATTGCTTCTGTTTACAGAAATCGCCAATATCCAATAATATTCTGGATGTCAACCTGCTGTTTCATATAAGTGTGTTTTAATCATAGATTACTCTTCTGTTATGAAGACTTTGCTTTTTCCTTCTTGTTTGAAATCATAGAATTGATTTAGTAACAATCTGCTTTTCTCTCTGACACAGAAGTAAAAGACAGATTTTGCTGCATGTAACTCCCCTGCTGACAATTCCCCGTGACAGAGATCTGTGTCACCTTTCTTATGTCAGTATAGGAGCTTTTCTGAATAAATACTGCAAATTATGGCATTTGTGATGAATTATCCAAATATGAGATGACATGGGGAAAGTTATAAAAGGTTTTATTGTCCGGGCGCGGTGGCTCATGCCTGTAATCCCAGCACTTTGGGAGCCTGAGGTAGGTGGATCACCTGGGGTCAGGAGTTTGAGACCAGCCTGGCTAACATGGTGAAACCCCGTCTCTACCAAAAAAAAAAAAAAAAAAAAATTAGCTGGGTGTTGTGGCGGATGCCTGTAATCCCAGTTACTCGGTAGGCTGAGGCGGGAGAATCTCTTGAACCTGGGAAGCAGAGGTTGCAGTGAACCGAGATCATGCCATTGTACTCCAGCCTGGGCGACAAGAGTGAGATTCCATCTCAAAAAAACACAAAAGACAAACAATAAAATAAAAAATAAAAGGTTTTTTGGTTGTTTTTTCAAGATTAATCCAGTCATGTGTATATATATGTACACACACATATATATAAATACACATACATATACACATACACACATACATATATACATACACACATACATATCTATTTATATGTATATAATCTTACATATATAACCCTACATCTGTATTTGTACATATATTATACATCTGTATAATATGTGTGTATATATGTGTGTGTGTGTGTGTGTGTGCGTGTGTGTGTATATATATATATAAAATCACCTCTGCTGTCTACCAAGACTCTGACTCTGAAGTTTTAGTACACCAAAGAATCACATGAGGCTTGTTAAAATTAGATTCCCAGGCTGTGTCCTTAGAAATCCAGCTTCACTCCATCTCAGTTGGAGCTCAGGAATCTGATAATGATACATTGAGATTAGACTGTAGGCTCCTTAAGGGAAGGAATAGGTCTTATCAATCTGTGTATTTCTAGTACTTGGCATACACAGTGCCTGGTATACAACAGACACAGTAATTTCTTGTTGAATTGAATTAAGAGGATTAATCAATGAAAGAAAAATAGCTCCAAGTTTTGTTAATCTTCCCTATTAGTAAACTTTATTATGCCAGTTAGAATGTCTCAAACTTTTAAGACAAGAAATTGGTAAAAATGTGGACTTAGAGAATATTCTCTTCCCAACTTTTCATGGATGTGCTCATTAATTAACCTAACATATATTGTACATTCTTCCAAAGCCTAGGCACTGTGCTAGATGCTGTGATAACAAATTGTGTAAGGCTAATTCTTCACCCTCAGGGAATTTACAGATTTGTAAAGAGGTACATTCATAGCTCTAAAATAACTTAGAGGTTTATAATAGACATTAATAAAGCATTTTAGAAGCATTTAGAAATAAAGGCTAAGGGAGGTAAGAGTCTCCTTTAAAATTAAAATCTCAAGAATCAACATATTCCCATATTGTCAATGATAGTACAAATCATTCTCCACACAATTCTTGAAAGGATATAATGGCATTCAAAATTGTCAGTGTACCAACACAGTTTGTCATTTCAAATGAAAACAATAAGAATGGACATTCTATGCCACTGCCTCTTCTTCACTTACTTCTTGTCTACTCATTATCAGAGAGCAAATGTACTCATACAAATAATGCCTTTGATTTTCTGTTCACCTAACTTTTACTGTCACAATTCATGCTTTCAGCTTTTACACAAGTATGTGCCAGCTCAAATATGCTTTACATCAGTCTCCATTTGATTAACTTAGCAGGATCTTCTCCCTGCCTCTACACTAAAAATTCCCCTTTACAAGATACTCTCTATTTTTGTTAAAATGTGAATTCTCTTTTTCACATAACGGTGGTTTCTCCTTCAAGGATCCCTTTGCGCTTCAGTGTTGTAGTTTTCTTTATATCATCTCAACAATATTCGTGTTTCCAAAGGCCCTTATAGCTGACATTCACAACCTAATTTCTACTTTGATAAGTCCTCATTGTTCCTGGTTTTGTGAAAGCAGTTGCCTGCCTCCCATCATGGAAGCAGAAAGAGCAAATCTTCTCTATTCTCATCCTCCAATGGCTAAGGAACAGGCTTGTAAAGGAAATATAAAGTACCTGGCAACATGGCAGCCTTTGGCCAGATTACCTACCAGGTAGGAACTACTGATGGATTGCCTTTTGTTCTTGCTTATTCAAGTTTTGTGAGATTAGTTCCCAAAGTGACTTTTAGTTTAAAACAGTTAAAACAGCTAGATTGTTTCCATTATTTGAAACCAAGAGCTCTAAGTTGATTTCTTGTTAATGAGGTAAGAATCTAATCTTAACTTTTTGGACCCCAATGTTGGGTATGTCTTGGTAAGGTACATAATCTTATGGCAATTTAGAAATATTTTTATTGTGAAACAAATGTTGACTTTGTTTTATTGTACTATGCTGATTTTTTTATTTCATATTATTATGTCAACCATGCTATAAATAGGCACAAAATATAGGTAGATATATAGAGATAGATAAGGTAGGGCTAAAAATAAATAAAAACTCAGCATTCGCCTATACCAAAAAATACACATTTCAATAACATTTTTGTCAATTTTAATGTTGTTTCATTTTGATTATCATATAGCAGCTTGGACTATTTGTTTCAGTCAGTATTTATATTTCCCATATCTTTAAGTTGTATTTTAGTGTGTGTGTATACCAATCTATCCATTTAAATGATAATGTTATGTCTGGGCTATTTTCAGAGAGCAATTTCCCCATAAAAACGTTGTATTTGACAAGTCTGGTTTAGGGTTCAATTAAATAATTATTTATAATTTGTAGACATTCTGCAACGTATTAAATACTAAAGAGTCTCTCAGGGGTATAGTTTACTTCCTTAAAGCAGGCCGTTGCCACAGTTTTCTTATCATTAGGCCTCCTCATATTGTTGTACCTTAAGAACCACAGAGGTTTTTGTGAAATATAACTCATCAGAGTTCAGTCAGCTGTAAGACTACGTCTAAGTCTCAAATAGTCAGTCCATATACATTTGCCGTTTATAAATCTTTTTATCTGCTTTTCTGAGATAATCACATTAAAGACAGAAAGAGAAAAAAAGATACATTCTGTCTCTTACTCATATTTTCCATGGGCTTACCACTTTTCCATTTTTCACTTTGTTTTGTATTTTTGTCTGTTAATACTTTGCCTTCTGTCTGTATACATCAACCATTGGCTGTTTTTATTTAATGGAGTTTTGGGGCTACTTTTAGGAAACAGAGTACACAATGGGCTCTAAAAATATTTCAGATTGAAAAGAGGAAATTATAGTTATTATTCTCTCACCTATAAATCTAACACAATATCAATTTTGATAGCATAGTATTTATAATTTTCCCAACAGAGAACCTGGTACATAGTAGGTACTCATAAAAGATTAATCCCTTTCTACCAGTTCATGTTAGAAATAAACAACAACACTACAACACTAAATTATGTTTGTGATTTGAAACTATTCACTAGAAAAAGGATAAACATTCAAATATCTGGGTTACAAATCAAATATCCACATAGCTATTACAACAGGCAGTTCTCTTATTCTTTGTAGAAAAGTTTATTTACTTCTCTGGATTCTTCTTGTTTGCTACTTCAATATTCTATGATATTGGGAGAATAGAGATATAACATTTTCTTTATGAGTAGAGCAAAATCAAGTCTCTAATATTTGTTTAAATCTGATAATATAAAGAAAAAGATTAAACATGCATTTTCTTCTACTATTTTACAAGGTTTTCTGTCAAAATTGACAAAATTATCTCAGCCTATAATAATTAAATACTATATTTATTTGATCAAAATAATTATATGCAAGCAAAACATTTAAGCTTGAAAATATTTCAAGCACCATTTTCAAAAAGTACTATATTAAAGATAATTCCATTGTCTTTCTATTTCTTTGTAAGGATATAGAAATCTGAGATAATCAAGTTTTTGAAAAAACACAAATTATGCAATGATCTGCAGAATTATAGACCATTCACTCAGAAAAACATGTTCATTTGCTTACAAATACTTGCTGATGACATATTAGTAGGCTTTCATTTAGTATATCAGTTTCAAACAAACTAGCATTTCCAAAGGACATAATGGGGAATAATCTCTTACTCATTTTATTTTTTTCTCAGTTCACATATTTAAACGTCACTTTTTAAAGAAAACATTGTGCAAGTTTCTACGAATACAAAGACAAACAAGACAGCATCCCTGTCCTTAAAACCTTCAAACTGTACTGGGGACAAGGAAATAAAATTAGTTAAGACAAGTCAAATGGCGCTGCATACATAATATGTGATTGTAAAGAGAAAGAAGGAAATCTCTGACAAGCGGGATGGAGGAAGTTTTCATTTCCAAATAGGAGTATCTGACAGAGGCTTTAATAAAATAGTAGAGGGGGAAAGAAAGCACACTTGAGGATGACGGGAAATCATGAGCGAAGTCATAGAGCTGGGCACACACCTGGAAGAAATGTGCGGAGAAACGTGTGAAGAGGAATGCCGTGAATGAGAAGAGACTGTAATTCAAAGGGAGAGCATGCAAGACTTTGGACGGCATTTCAGGGAGTCATTTTATTTTCTGTCAGCAGTGGGGAGCCTTTGCCGATTTTTGAAGAGGGGATGCTACATACAATATATGGTTTAGTAAGGTAATTCTACTATGAATGATGAAAACGGAGAGCCAGATAATTTTAGAGAATTGGTACTGGGGATAAAAAGGAATCAAATGTGGAGAAACGATTTGGTCACTAGGGAAAATGACTTTCACATACTGAGTGGTCCTTCTGGAATAAACAATGTCTACCCAGCAAGAAATACATGAGCCATCTTCTATCCTGATGAATGTGCTGATAAATTCTACACAATGCCATTCCCCAAACGGTACTAAATATAAATGATGTAATTCTGTATCTGCCTTTGTAAGAGGCCAAGCTCCCTAAGAGCTGCACACATTTAGAATGTTCATAAAATTCTACGATTTGAAACACAAATATGAAAAGATGAAAAAAGCATATTCTTAAGAGAAAATGGTAACTATAGGAAATACAGGAAAGTGGAATTAAGAGTAATCATTAACAGTAAAAGCATAGCAAATATTCTCCATGTCCTAGAGTGTTTTGTGCCACCTTTTATACATGTAGCTCTCAAACCACTTTCCAGACAGCAGAGCATACTAAATGCATTCATGATTTGTAATTTAAAATTACAGTTGTGCGAAATTGCAGTTTAAGCTTGTATGGATCAGTTTGAATTAAGATTTACAAATATGTATTAGGTTGATAGGACAGTCATTGAATGAAAAATACAATGTGTGATACTGAAATGCAGTAAAAATATGGAAATTTCAAATGTGTATGAAATATTTATCAACAATGTGCTGATTAGATCTTAGGCAATTCATATAGCACATTTTAATAATCAGGGTATATATTCTGAATGCCATGATTCTAAATTTCTTAATTTAAAAATAAATTGGAGGAACTCATTCTAGAAATAATTATGTCAGAAAAACATGTCCTACAAAACCCATTTATAGTCAAGAGACTAATAAATCAACTTTTTTTTTTTTTTTTTTTTTTTTGAGGCGGAGTCTTGCTCTGCCTCCCAGGCTGGAGTGCAGTGGCCGGATAAATCAACTTTTTAAGTTCTTGGTTTTAAGTGGATATAGTTGAAAATCTAACGTTAAAGCAACACATTTTTGCCATAGTTCTACATCTCTTTAAGCAAAGGATAATTCTGGAATTACTCTAACATCCATATAAAGAATGGAGTTGAAGAGCAAGGTAAAAGGTTCGAAAAAATATTATACCATGCACCAATTGGTATATACCAATTACACCAACATGTCCAGTAATAGCAGAATCAGATCATCCATCATGAGATGACTAATTCAAGCCTGGTCCAAACCCACACACAGTGCAAAAATTAACTCAGCAAGTTTCTCAACTTTGGTTGCAAATCACTGTACACAAACATAGATGTCATCTGCAGATTATCTTATTTAGTAAGTCTACTTTTAAAATATCCCCAGATCATTTTAATTTACAGTCATGGTGAGAACCATGGCTCCTCCACAAAATATTAACCAAGATGAAGCATATAATTTCCCAATTTTGGGAAAATTCTGATTCAGGTAGACACCTTTATATAAAGATATTATCTGAGTTCTTATAACTTTCATTTATTGAAATCACAAAAGTAATTTGAACTTCTTAGAAAGCACTGTTTTTACGTACATTATTTTCTAATAAAGCCCGGGTTATATAACAAAAGGACTATTGAAATTAACTTTAATGGATTGGGAGGTGGCACCAAGATGGCCAAATAGGAACAGCTCCAGTCTGCAGCTACCAGCGTGAAGGACGCAGAAGACTGTGATTTCTGCATTTCCAACTGAGGTACCGGGTTCATCTCACTGGGGCCTGCCAGACAAGTGGGTGCAGCCCAAAGAGCAGGGCAGGGCATCGCCTCACCCGGGAAGCACAAGGGGTGGGGAAATTCCCTTTCCTAGTAAAGGGAAGCCATGACAGAGGGCACCTGAAAAATCCGGACACTCCCATCCTAATACTGAGCTTTTCGAGCAGCCTTAGAAAATGGCACACCAGGAGATTATATCCCACGCCTGGCTGGGAGGGTCCCATGCCCACGGAGCCTTGCTCACTGCTAGCACAGAAGTCTGAGATTGAACTTCAAGGCTGAGGTGAAGCGGGGGGAGGGGCGTCCAACATTGCTGAGGCTTGAGTAGGTAAACAAAGCCGCCAGGAAGCTTGAACTGTGTGGAGCCCACTGCAACTCAAGGAGGCCTGCCTGCCTCTGTAGACTCTACCTCTAGGGGCAGGGCATAGATGATCAAAAGGTAACAGAAACATTTGCAGACTTAAACGTTCCTGCTTGACAGATTTGAAGAGAGCAGTGGTTCTCAAAGCATGGAGTTTGAGATCTGAGAACGGACAGACTGCCTCCTCAAGTAGGTCCCTGACCCCCTCCCCCAGGTAGCCTAACTGGGAGGCACCTCCCAGTAGGGGGGCGACTGACACCTCATAAGACCAGGTGCCCCATCTGAGACAAACCTTCCAGAGGAAGGATTAGGCAGCAACATTTGCTGTTCTGCAGCCTCTGCTGGTGATACCCAGGCAAACAGGGTCAGGAGTGGACCTCCAGCCAACTTCAACAAACCAACAGCTGAGGGTCCTGACTGTTAGAAGGAAAACTAACTAACAGATAGGACATTCACACCAAAACGCCAACCGTACGTCACCATCATCAAAGACCAAAGGTAGATAAAACCACAAAGATGGGGAGAAACCAGAGCAGAAAAGCTGAAAAATCTAAAACTCAGAGCGCCTCTTCTCCTCCAAAGGAATACACCTCCTTGCCAGCAACAGAACAAAGCTGGATGGAGAATGACTTCGATGAGTCGAGAAAAGAAGGCTTCAGACGATCAGTAATAACAAACTTCTCCGAGCTAAAGGAGGATATTCAAACCCATCGCAAAGAAGCTAAAAACCTTGAAAAAAGAGTAGATGAATGGCTAACTAGAATAAACAGTGTAGAGACATCCTTAAATGACCTGATGGAGCTGAAAACCATGGCAGGAGAACTACGTGATGCATGCACAAGCTTCAGTAGCAGATTTGATCAAATGGAAGAAAGGGTATCAGTGATTGAAGATCAAATGAATGAAATGAAATGAGAAGAGAAGTTTAGAGAAAAAAGAGTAAAAAGAAATGAACAAAGCCTCCAAGAAATATGGGACTATGTGAAAAGACCAAATCTATGTCTGATTGGTATACCTGAAAGTGATGGGGAGAGTGGAACCAAGTTGGAAAACACTCTTCAGGATGTCATCCAGGAGAACTTCCCCAATCTCTGCGAGGCAGGCCAACATTCAAATTCAGGAAATACAAAGAATGCCCCAAAGATACTCCTCGAGAAGAGCAACTCCAACACACATAATTGTCAGATTCACCAAAGTTGAAACAAAGGAAAAAAACTTAAGGGCAGCCAGAGAGAAAGGTCTGGTTACCCACATAGGGAAGCCCATCAGACTAACAGCAGATCTCTTGGCAGAAATTTTACAAGCCAGAAGCGAGTGGGGACCAATATTCAACATTCTTAAAGAAAAGAATTTTCAACCCAGAATTTCATATCCAGCCAAACTAAGCGTCATAAGTGATGTAGAAATAAAATACTTTACAGACAAACAAATGCTTAGAGATTTTGTCACCACCAGGCCTGCCTTACAAGAGCTCCTGAAGGAAGCACTAAACGTGGAAAGGAACAACCGGTACCAGCCACTGCAAAAACATGCCAAATAAGACCATCAATACTAGGAAGAAACTGCATCAACTAATGAGCAAGATAACCAGCTAACATCATAATGACAGGATTAAATTCACATATAACTATATTAACCTTAAATGTAAATGGGCTACATGCTCCAGTTAAAAGACACAGACTGGCAAATTGGATAAAGAGTCAAGACCCACCAGTGTGCTGTATTCAGGAGACCCATCTCATGTGCAGAGACACATAGGCTCCAAATAAAGGGATGGAGGAAGATCTACCAAGCAAATGGAAAATTAAAAAAAAAAAAAAAAAAAAAACAGGGTTTGCAATCCTATTCTCTGATAAAACAGACTTTAAACCAACAAAGATCAAAAGAGACAAAGAAGGCCATTACATAATGGTAAAGGGATCAATTCAACAAGAAGAGCTAACTATCCTAAATATATATGCACCCAATACAGAAGCACCCAGATTCATAAAGCAAATCCTGAGAGACCTAAAAAGAGACTTAGACTCCCACACAACAATAATGGGAGACTTTAACACCCCATTGTCAACATTAGACAGATCGAGACAGAAAGTTAACAAGGATATCCAGGAATTGAGCTCAGCTTTGCACCAAGCAGACCGAATAGACATCTACAGAACTCTCCACCCCAAAACAACAAAATATACATCCTTCTCAGCACCACATCATACTTATTTCAAAATTGACCAAAGAGTTGGAAGTAAAGCACTCCTCAGCAAATGTGAAAAAACAGAAATTATAACAAACTGTTTCTCAGACCACAAGGCAATCAAACTAGAACTCAGGATTAAGAAACTCACTCAAAACTGCTCAACTACATGGAAACTGAACAACCTGCTCCTGAACGACTATTGGGTACATAACAAAATGAAGGCAGAAATAAAGATGTTCTTTTAAACCAATGAGAACAAAGACACCACATATCAGAATTTCTGGGACACATTTAAAGCGGTGTATAGAGGGAAATTTATAGCACTAAATGCCCACAAGAGAAAGCAGGAGAGATCTAAAATTGACACCCTAACATCACAATTAAAAGAACTAGAGAAGTAAGAGCAAACACATTCAAAAGCTAGCAGAAGGTAAGAAATAAGTAAGATCAGAACAGAACTGAAAGCAATAGAGACACAAAAAACCCTTCAAAAAATCAATGAATCCAGGAGCTGGTTTTTTGAAAAGATAAAAAAAAAATTGATAGACTGCTAGCAAGACTAATAAAGAAGAAAAGAGAGAAGAATCAAGTACATGCAGTAAAAAATGATAAAGGGGACCTCACCACTGATCGCACAGAAATCCAAACTACCATCAGAGAATACTATAAACACTTCTATGCAAACAAACTAGAAAATCTAGAAGAAATGGATAAATTCCAGGACACATACACCCTCCCAAGACTAAACCAGGAAGAAGTTGAATCTCTGAATAGATCAATAACAGGTTCTGAAATTGAGGCAATAATTAATAGCCTACCAACCAAAAAAAGTCCAGGACCAGATGGGTTCACAGCTAAATTCTACCAGAGGTACAAAGATAAGCTGGTTCCATTCCTTCTGAAACTATTCTAATCAATAGAAAAACAGAGAATCCTCCCTAATTCATTTTATGAAGCCAACATCATCCTGATATCAAAGCCTGGGAGAGACACAACAAAATAAGAGAATTTTAGACCAATATCCCTGATGAACATCCATGCAAAAATCCTCAATAAAATACTGGCAAACCAAATCCAGGAGCACATCAAAATGCATGTCCACCACGATCAAGTTGGCTTCATCTCTGGGATGCAAGGGTGGTTCAACATACGCAAACCAATAAACATAATCCATCATATAAACAGAACCAAAGACAAAAACCACATGATTATCTCAATAGGTGCAGTAAAGGCCTTTGACAAAATTCAACACCCTTCATGCTAAAAACTCTCCATAAACTAGGTATTGATTAGATGTATCTCAAAATAATAAGAGCTTTGTATGATAAACCTGAAGCCAATATCATACTGAACGGGCAAAGATTGGAAGCATTCCCTTTGAAAACCGGCACAAGACAGGGATGTCCTCTCTCACCACTCCTATTCAACATAGTGTTGGAAGTCCTGGCCAGGGCAAGCAGGCAAGAGAAAGAAATAAAGGGTATTCAGTTAGGAAAAGAGGAAGTCAAATTGTCCCTGTTTGCAGATGACATGATTGTATATTTAGAAAACCCCATTGTCTCAGCCCAAAATCCCCTTAAGCTGATAAACAACTTCAGCAAAGCAGGATACAAAATCAATGCACAAAAATCACAAGCATTCCTACACACCAATAATAGGCAAACAGAGAGCCAAATCATGAGTGAACTCCCATTCACAACTGCTTCAAAGAGAATAAAATACTTAGGAATGCAACTTACAAGGGATGTGAAAGACCTCTTCAAGGAGAACTATAAACCACTGCTCAATGAAATAAAAGAGGACACAAACAAATGGAAGAACATTCTATGCTCCTGGATAGGAAGAATCAATATTGTGAAAATGGCCAAACTGCCCAAGGTAATTTAGAGATTCAATGCCATCCCATCAAGCTACCAATGTCTTTCTTCACAGAATTGGAAAAAACTACCTTAAAGTTCATATGGAACCAAAAAAGCACCCACATTGCCAAGACAATCCTAAGCAAAAAGAATAAAAATGGAGGCATCACGCTATCTGACTTCAAACTATAATACAAGGCTACAGTAAGCAAAACTGCATGGTACTGGTACCAAAACAGAGATATAGGTCAATGGAACAGAATATAGCCCTCGGAAATAATACCACATATCTACAACCATCTGATATTTGACAAACCTGACAAAAACAAGAAATTGGGAAATGATTCCCTATTTAATAAATAGTGCTGGGAAAACTGGCTAGCCATATGTAGAAAACTGAAACTGGATCCCTTCTTATATAAAAATCAATTCAAGATGGATTAAAGACTAAAATGTTAGATCTAAAACCATAAAAACTCCAGGAGAAAACCTAGGCAATACCATTCAGGCCATAGGCATGGGCAAGGACTTCATGACTAAAACACCAAAAGCAATGGCAACAAAAGCCAAAATAGACAAATCAGATCTAATTACACTAAAGAGCTTCTGCACAGCAAAAGAAACTACCATCAGCATGAACAGGCAACCTACCAAATGGGAGAAAATTTTTATAATTTACCCATCTGACAAAGGGCTAATATCCAGAATCTACAAAGAACTCGAACAAATTTACAAGAAAAAATCAAACAACCCCATCGAAAAGTGGGCAAAGGATACGAACAGATACTTCTTTAAAGAAGACATTTATGCAGCCAACAGATGTGTGAAAAAATGCTCATCATCACTGGTCATCAGAGAAATGCAAATCAAAACCACAATGAGATACCATCTCACACCAGTTAGAAAGGCAATCATTAAAAAGTCAGGAAACGACTGGTGCTAGAGAAGATGTGGAGAAATAGGAACACTTTTACACTGTTGGTTGGACTGTAAACTAGTTCAACCATTGTGGAAGACAGTGTGGCGATTCCTCAAGGATCTAGACCTAGAAATACCATTTGTCTCAGCCATCCCATTACTGGGCATATACCCAAAGGATTATAAATCGTGCTACTATAAAGACACATGTACACATATGTTTATTGTGGCACTATTCACAATAGCAAAGACTTGGAACCAACCCAAATGTCAATCAGTGATAGACTGGATTAAGAAAATGTGGCACATATACACCATGGAATACTATGCAGCCATTAAAAAGGATGAGTTCATGTCCTTTATAGGGAAACGGATGACGCTGAAAAGCATCATTCTGAGCAAACTATCTCAAGGACAGAAGACCAAACACCACACGTTCTCACTCATAGGTAGGAATTGAACAATGAGAATACATGGACACAGTGTGGAGAACATCACATACCAGGGCCTGCCCGGGGTAGGGGGAGGGAGGAAGGATAGCATTAGAAGATATACCTAATGTAAATGACGAGTTAACGGGTGCAGCACACCAACATGGCACATGTATACATATGTAACACACCTGCACGTTGTGCACATGTACCCTAGAACTTAAAGTAAAATAATAACTAAAAAAAATAAAATAAACAATTCACTTTAATCATTACTAATAGCTAATATTTATTATGGATTTGCTATGAAACCAACACTCACCTAGCACTAACTTAGGTGCTTCACATAAAATAATTTTAAATCTTTTTATCAGTTTTAGAAAGTATAATTCTCTTTACCTTAAAAATAAAAATGCTGAAATAGAGCAGATTTTTAAAGTGCATTAAATTATGTTGCTAGAGGGTGCTGAAAGTGGGAGTTTGACCCAAGCATTCCTGTTTTCCACCACTACACTCTGCCTGACAGAATGTTCAACACAGATCTGTTGAGTTAACTAAATTGCACCTACCAATCATTTTAATATTTATAGAAAGCTGTTATCCCTTCCCAACATTTTCAACATGCCGAGAACTTTCACTTAGTTTTTATATAGCCCTGTTATCCGCTAGGGTTTACTTGTCACTAGGAAATCTAGACAAACTTGGCTTAAGCACTGATCCTGACTTGCCAATACCATTGCTTGTGAAATTTAAAATCAAATCCCATGACCTTTAAGAATTCTTAGTGGCTTACGCCTTCATGGTTCTCATTGTTTCCAACACCTGAATTGTCATTAAAAGCGTTCATTTTACTCTGAACATAAAATACGTTTATTTCATTGGATATAAGCATATAGCAAAGCACACGTCTACTCATACCAAGCATTTTATGAATTCTGTCTGGTTTATTAAAGATTTTTGTGTCAAAGAAAGGTTACCCCAACTAGAGCAAAGCCTTCTGACATCACGGAACTCACTCTTTTTTTGTCACTATTTTCATCTTTATCTCAGCACTTCTCTCAGAACCCAACTCCCCAATCCATCAAACAGCTTAGCAGAAAGCAATCAAACAAAAAAATGGCCTGCCATAAACAGCATCTACTTTCTAAGAATGCAAGTGACATTATCAGTGCTATCTTTTTATTTCCTGTTAATTAGTTGTCACATTGTTTTTACATCCTTCGCTGTCCTAATCATAATTTTCCAAATATCTTTTAATTAATTGTCTAGTTTATTCTCTAATTGGTCTGTTAATTCTTCACTGGTGTCAGCTTTTCAGAAAATCATAAACGAAGGATTCACTGAATCTTTATTTTTGGTAGTTGTTTTAGTGATAGTTATAATAGAGAAAAGCCCATTAGTCCTACTGTTGGCTGTAGAAAGGAAATATGTTTTTTCTATATACCTCGTTACAAGGCTTATAGCTGCAATCTATTCCAAATGCTTGGAAGTATCATTTTGGCAATATTTTTTTTTAGCAAAATAAATGCCCAGGTAATATAATGGATAACCTGTCCTGAAAATGTGGTCTTGGATATGACATACTGGAAAAAGCAATAACTTCAAACTTTTGTTGAATTTTGTTGGTTTTGCTTTTTAATTTATTGTTGCAAGGGTAGTCTTTTGGTTTCCTGCCTGGATTTTCACCTTCCTCACTTCTTCTCAGTCTCTCCTTCAGCTCACCTTACCCTTCCAGCCTCTATCTCTGCCACTCTAACAATACTCAGTTAAATCTCCTTACATTGGAGTGATTCAGTGCTTAATCCTAGGCAGGTCTTCTTTTTATCTATGCTTTTCTCCCAAGGAAATCTTACTCAACCCTGTGACATTAAATCCACTTGCACTTTTTAATACTATAACAGAGTCAAAAATGTATATTTTTATTTACAAGCTTTCCTCTGAGCTCCAGATTATTGTGTCCAGATATCTCTTTCAGGATCCCAGTCAGGTTTCTAAAGGAAAGGAATAGAACATTAAATTTAGGTAATTTGAAGCAAGTTTAATCAAGAGACAGTTTCAAAGACCTGAGTAAGGTATAAGGACACAACAAGAAATGTCACAAGATACTGTGCCGGGCTTGAAAATAACAAGGGACAGAGGGGTTACTGGAGCCTGGAGGTAGAGAGACTGCATTGAGAGGGCTGCTTTATGGGAACCATGACCTTAGTTCAAGAAACATCAAGGGAGGCACCCAAGCTATGGAAACACAGTGGAGAAGGAGCCCAAATAATACATATTTAGATGTCACTCTCACTCCTCCAACCCTTTGTTCAGGCTCTCTGTTAGGGGAACTCTATTAGAAGCTGAAAAGTAAGAGAGTCATAGATGTAGCTCTCAAAATCGGCCTCCTTGGGGCCGATGCAAAGAAGAAAGTATGAGTGTGAACAGGTTCATAATGTGGAATGAATGTATTCCAGGAAACAGTATATGGAAAAGCCACAAGAAAAAAGACCCAGACCTAAGCAGTTAACACATTGGGCACAAAGAAGTTAGAGGGGCAATTTATGAGGTTGAAAAGATAAATAGGGGTCAGATTACAAAATTTTTTTAAACTACATTAAGGACTTCGAATTTAAAAATTTACAGCAAGCTGGATGCAGTGGCTTAGGCCTGCAATCCCAGCTTGTCTGAGACTGAGGCTGGAGGATCACTTGAGGCAAGGAGTTGGAGACCAGCCTAGGCAACAAAGAGAGATCCCATTGCTACAATAATTAAAAAATAAATAAATAAAGTAAAAATTTAAAGTGACGCTGTGTCATTGTAATGTTTGTGTTACGGAACCAACATTCTGGCTGCTGATTGCCTACTGAATTAGACAAAGACCAGGGCGGAGGTTGAAGGAGCAGTTTAAAAGTTAGCAGTGAGATCATCAAGTTACAGATCAAAGAAGTAATAGAATAGAAGGAAAAGGCAGATTGATGAGATATTTAAAAAGTAGAATTAATAAAATATGCTTGCTATTTCGATGTTGGAGGTGAAAGAAAAAGAGAAGTCAAGGATGATGTAGAGATTTCCAGCATGTTTATCTTAGAGGATGGCAGTACCATTTCCAGTGACAGCAAAGAGAATAGAAAGAAGGGAGAAAAAAATAAAATGATTAGTGAGGACTGGTGCAGTGACTCAGGCCTTTAATCCCAGCACTTTGGGAGGTCCAGACGGCAGAACGCTTGAGCCCAGGAGTTACAGACCAGCCTGAGTAACATGGCAAAAACCCATCTCTACAAAAATTATAAAAATTAGCCAGGCGTGGTTGGTACACCCGAAGCCCCAGCTACCTGGGAGGCTGACTTGAAAGGATGACTTGAGCCTGGGAGGTTGAGGCTGCAATGAGCCAAGATTGCACCACTGCACTCCAGCCTGGGTGACAGAGTGAGACTCTTTCTCAAAAATTATTTTTTAAAAAAGAAAGAAAATGACGAGTGAGTTTTAGTATATATTTTAAGACATTAAGTTAAAGTTGGATGCCTGTGAAGCATTTTAGTAGAAATGTCCATAGAGAGAACAGTAATATAAATGTACTTTTGAAAATTACTACCATATCATGAGGAAGTAGTTGACATGACAGAGAATTTAACTTAGCTATGATTGACCTAACAAATAGCTTTTCTCAATATAACCAGTTAATAACAAGTTTAATAACTTTTTAAAGGCAATTATTTATTTACTTCCTTAATTTTGAGACAGGGTCTCACTCTGTCACCTAGGCAGTAGTGCAGTGGTGTGATCTCACTGCAGCCTCGACTTCCCAGACTCAAGCAATCCTCCCACCTCAGCCTCCTGAGTACCTTGAACCACAGGCCTGTGCCATCATGCCGGGATAATTTTTGTATTTATTGTAAAGAATGAGTTTCACCATGTTGCCCAGGCTGGTCTTGAACTCCTGAGCCCAAGGGATCTGCTTGCCTCAGCCTCCTAAAGTGCTAGGATTACAGGTGTGAGTCACTGTGCCTGGCCACAAAAGGCATTAAATGCCAACAACAACAGATAACTAGCTTCTAAAGTCCATCTTTTCAATTGTAATTATCTTCCATGGATACTCCCTTATTGTTGTCTGCTGATTTGATGCTTTATGAAGTAAATGCCTCTTAAACAGATTGTAGAGAAAATATTTCTGCAATATTATTGAGAAGAAAAATTTAAGATCTCCAACTGGACTTTGAGTTTTGGAACTAGAAGGAGTATTCACGGTCATTTAGCAGACTCAGAGGTCTTTTGTTTTAGATGAGAAAGCAAAGGACTAGGTAGTTATGCCAATGGTTGAATCATTCAGAAATAAACTATAGAGTAAATAATTCATTGATAAATAATGATTAATGCACACATGGGTTAATCAAGCATCTCCACTTACAGTAATGTAAAACAACATCTATGATATAAAGCTAATAGGGATCAGGGGAGGAGGAGAAACTAGACAACAGAAAAAATACACAGTAGATTAGATTTTAATTAATATCATACTGATGTGATATGAGCCTCAAAAGATCAATCTTCAATGCTCCCAAGAAACTCCATAAAATAAAAGCATATTTATATTTAAAGGTTGAAATATGGGAAACTGCTAAAAACATGGATGCTGAAATTGCTAACATTTCATTAAAGGTGGAAAAAAGCTCACTGCCTTAATGGAAACTGAACTAAGCCCATAGAGAAGCAGATGTTTCCCTTTAGCAAACTTTCAAAGCAGCAGGAACTTGCATTCAGGCAGGAAACTGGCAGAGCCGCTGGAGCCATTTCTAAGTGGCTATGAGAGTTGAGAGAATGTCCTTGAAGACCTGTGCTCTGGTTAAAATGGAAGTAGAGGTTTTGGCAGACTGTGCTATCGGCTGCCTGCCAGTGATTTTGAAAAGTATGACAGCTAATGTGGCTGCCCAGATAGTTCTTTGGCTGCACCTCTGGTTGGAAGACATGATTTTGAAAGAACTCCACACAGGAATTCCATTTGGCAAGGGCTTGCTCTTTGGCATGGACATGGAAAGTCTTCTTGAATAAGCACTGAAGAATAAATTATTCCTGCCTCAGGATAAAACTTCTGGGGGATAGGGAAAGAATTAGGCAGCAGATTACACAGAGGCAGAAAGTTTTTGAACCGGCAAGAGACACTAGAAATTTGCAATCCGTAAAAATAACCCTACTGCAAGGAAAAGAACTGGAAAGTTCTTCAAAGGACCCGGAAGAAAAAGGGGGGTGATCTGGCTACTCAGTCATTGCTCTGAAAGATGAAACCAAATAATAAAGATCATATGTGAATCAAAATGGGAAAGTGTACACTTAATTCAAGAAAGTCCTTATCTAAAAATATTTAAATGTTGTGAAACATGAAAAACAGATTTTACAATGTAGAGACCTGGTACTACACTGATCATGAGTTCACAAAATGCTGACCTAAATTTTCAGGTCTGGGTTCTTCTGTTACCTGCTGCGTAAAGTCTTTTGGGGGACTGAATACATTTGGGTTATTAATGTAGTTGATCATGTAACCGACATGTAACACACAGAGGGGCAATTTCAGTGCCAGTATCCTTATGGTACCTGACAGTGTCCACATGCCTCTTTGGCATGTAAAATGTCTTCAGGTTCTCTACTGTTTCAGTTCTTATGCAGCTTCTGATGTATGAAAACAGCATAGTGTTTTCTACTGATTGATAATAAAAGGTCATAATGACCACTTTTTTCCTGTTAAAAATATGCAGTCATGACCGCTTGAGTCTTGCGAAAGATTGTTTTCTCTAGGGTGTCAGGTGAAATACAGGATGCTCAGTTTAATTCAAATTTCAGATAAACAGTAGCTAATTCTTTTTCAGTATAAGTATTCAGATTTAACTGTGGGTGCTGTATTTTACTTGATAAATTAGGCAGCAAATTTTAGGGACAGTTTTATGAGTAAGAGAGATCTGTTCTTCAGTTTCAAAATGCTATTACATATATAACTTCACTTAGCTAGAATCCAATACCAGTAAACCTAACAACAAATTTTATTTTCCATAAAACATTGAGAGTGAAGTTCAAGTGCAATCTTTTACCTGGCCTGTGAGTTTATTTTTTGAAGAAACATGTTTGATATCACTGCTTCTAGCACAGGTGCTGAAGAGGTGGCCAAAAGACACACTCAGTGGTAATGAGGGGCAAATTAAAGAAGGAAAAGCAGAAAGAGAAGAAAGAGATAGAATGTACATTTTGGTGATTAAATCTATGAGTTTGGATACCAGTTTTGCCAATTACCTACCCATGTATCTTTGGCTAATTACAAAAAATTATAATAAATGTATAATAAATTATAAAAATAAAATAGGACATGACAATGACTGAGGACAGTGTTTAACATAAAAAAGGTATAAAAAGTATATAGGTTTGTGTCTTTTCAATAATTTAACAGCAATTGATGCTGCAGCCTTGAGACTTAAATCCAGATCCTCTTGCTCAAAGAGTGAAGTTCAAACTGCTAATGCTTTAAACCTATGTCAGAAAAAAAGAGACATTTAATAGCAATGCAATGAAAAAAAATCAAGGTGCAGAATGTAATTATAATTTAAAAATTATTTAGACTGCTGCTGTTCTGCCTTTTTTAGAAAATGCTTAATCAAAAGGCAATTTTACACAGTTACTTGAGGATATTTGACTTCCATGGATAATTACCTAATGTAAATTCAGAGGACACGTATTTACATTCAGCAGTTTTGAAAAACCCTTATGACAGAGTATTAAAATCTTACTTGTGATATCCATCCTCTTCAAGTTTAGTGTAGTGAGTGTAGAAGATGAGATGGCTCAGAAGATTAACCTGATGAAGTTATTAATTAGAATATTTGACCATAGCTATATCACAAAGTATTTCCTGATGTGATTATTATGAATTGCTGAAACAAAAATGTATTTTAAGCTTCTAAAATTGATTCAGTCTAAAAATACTTCTTAAGTGAATGATTCTATTTTGCACATTGCTTCTAATAGATTATGAACACATTAGCGCCAGGTCTGTAGGTATTTTATCAATATATTATCAGGGCCTTTACACAATGTATAATGGGTGCACCTTACAAAATAATAAATCAAGGGAAATATAAACTCAAAATAATTAAGGAAGTAATAAAGAAAAACCAGTTTACAGCACAGAGTAGAGTAATGTATACATAGGTTATAAAAATTATGTCCACTAGCTTGGGTGAGATTACAGAGGTGTCTTTTTCTTCTATTTGTCTTAAAAACTGTTAGGCACAATCTTTCCTAAAAATTCCAAAGGAGTTGATGATCTTTTTGTAATATCACTTCCCTGACAAAAATTTATAATACAAATAGTAGACTAAATATACTGAATAATTAAATGGAAGAAAAATTGTACTTTAATTAGTATCATCAATTTACATTTGGATGTCAGGTTTAATAAGTATCAACTTTTATCAAATAATAAGTTAGTTTGTAAAAGCTAAAATGCATATTTTTAGGAGTAAAGAGTTTTCAACATTCCTTGTGTAGTTGAAATATTTGTCCAGAAATTTTAAGGATGTAGGGAAAGAAATCTATTATTTTCCAATCTGGATGACAATCATAGTAATATGTACTCTTCAGTATAAAAGGAATTTATATACAAAGCACTCAGAATAGGTCTGCTCCATCCATTCATGGAAAGCACAGGGTTACTGTTACACTGGCTTTCACTATCATGTTAAACAAGTCTAGCCTTTTGACTGAATATGTATGAATAAAGGATTAGTGTTGTAATAAAAGAAAATATTCAGAAAGGTAGATGATAGCCATAAATGAAAATTGCTAGTGAGTTACATAATAATTTTATGTCACTTTATTAGTGAGCTTTTTGTTTGTTTCAAACCAAATATTTCTTTGGACAGCTAAGGAAAGGAAACCGGAAGCAACATAAAACAGAACGTTGTCTTTAAGCCATATCCAAAGACAACACCGTTAGAATTTGCCGAGCAGCAGTATCTTTCCTTACGACAGAATATATCTGGAGGTTCTCACACCTACCTGGCCTAAACCTTCCTACATTAGGAACATTAGCAACATTTAGTGTGAGCTCAAAAAAAGAAGTTAACAATAAGTTTAGAAAGGCACTGTCCATTCCTTCAAATCCTATTTCTGAGAACTCGTGGACTAAAAATTCCCCAACCCCTCTTGGTCAATCTCTCTGTTTCTTATTGTTGTACTGTTCAATATAGCAACCACTAGCCAAATGTCGTTATTTAAATTTAAATAAATACTACATAGATACAATTTAAATCCTGTGTCCTCATTTGTAATAGTTACTTTTCAAGTGCTCAAATGCTAAATGTTCTCTTGGACAGCACAGAAAATCTTTAAAGGGCCTTAAGTTACATTTCTTTATATTCTCCTTCTAATAAGTGAGAAAGGCTTCATGACTATGGCGTGATTCTCCTCCTTTCTGTCTCTACCTGTAGAGTGAACCCTAGGCTAAACTGACGATACAAAATCCAACTTCCTCACATTGCCTCTCTGAGATTAAAGCTCAGACAGCGAATAGTCTTGGAGGTAAAAGTGCATATGTGTGTTATGAGACAGTTGGTGGCAGGGTGTATTGACAGTTTATTCAGTTAGTATAACATACTTATTTAGGTTATTTTCTGATGAATTCACTAAAAACTAGAATGCATATAATAATGGAATGGGAGTTGATATTGATGGTGGTGAAGAAGAGAGGTGGTCTGATCATGAAAAGAGAAGGAAGATAAAGACACAAGGAAATGTAATAGAGAGAGGAAAGAGAAACAACAATTACTTTGCAAATTTGACAAAAGCAGGCTGTTTTCTCCTGTTTAAATACCAAACAGGAGAAAAGCAGATTTTCAATAAAAGTCCTTTATGGGGACAAAATCTGCTGAGCTAAATACACCTCAAATCTCCTCAGCATAAAAGCTCAAAGAGCAACATTTCAATACTGACTCGTCCGGTGTATACAATACTTTCCTTCATGCAGAAGCCAAGCACAATTGCCATAATTTGGCTCTTGTCAATATGTTTCACCCCTTGTATCACTGTGTCTGGAACAGCAAGGTGAGATCCAGGCAGACAGGGCTGGAAACAGGGAGCTGGTTCTGTGAAAATGCGTACCGAAATACAGACATGTAAAGGATATTATTTCAAGGCCAAACTGTGCCAAAAAGACAGTATATGCAGGATTTTTTCCCTACTTGAAATCTGAACGCTGAGTGATAAGAGAGAGAAATTGAGTGATTGGAAGGCAGTACTTACCAGGGTGTGGTCCTTGTATTTATCAGTGCCATATGACAATCAGTACTTTAGGAAATACAAAATGATTCAGTTTGTATATGGGGAAAGGACACAATGTTTTTGAAAGTTGGATTCAGTTTTAACAGTGGTGAACAAAACAAAGTGCCATGGCATGGGGGATATCCACAACATGAAATAAATATGTAATGTATCTGAAGTAGTAATATTAAGTGCTATGTTGATAAGTTAAATTGGAATGGAGACTAAAGAATGATGGTGGCTGGTATTTTAGATAGGATAGAGAGGGAAGATATTTTTCAGGGACCCATAGAGAAAGAACTTAAAGGGAGTAAAAAATGTTGTGTGACTCCGAGGGAAACCAATGTTACAGAAAGAGAAAAAATCAAATTCAAAGGGCTTGAAGCAGCCAAGTCATTAAGTAATTTGGAAAGCTTGTGGAATAGCAAGGTGTCTGATATGGATGGTTCAAATCAGGCAAGGAAAGGAGTGCAACGAACTAACATTAGGGTCCCCATCATGGACCTAATGATGTAGGTCTATAATTAGAAATCGATAATTTCTCAGCATCATCACTTCCCCCACGCTGGTTCAAGATGCCACCCTTACTTGACTGAAATAATTTCAACAACCATCTAACTGCTTCTTACTTGCTACCTTAAAGTCAGTTTCCCCTAAATCTGTAATTACTCACTAACCTGAATGACGAGCCTTTACAAAATACCTCTAATCAAGCAAGACACAACAGTGCTTGAGACCTAAATTCAAAATAAAAACCAAAGTTCTTATCCTAGGTATTCTCATCATACTCTGCATAATTGGTTGTCATGCCATGTTTGTCTTCTGTTGAGCCCATCTGCATTCCTTCTGCTCCAAACCCAAGGGCTTCTTTGCAGCCCCTCAAAAATGCCAAGCATGGCCCTACCCCAAGGTCTTGGCACTTAGCATTAAAACAGTCTTCCCTCGGGTGTTCCAAATAGCAGGCTCCCCTTTTCATTTAGGTCTCTGCTCTCATTTTGTCTTCTTAGAGAACATTTCTCCTATCAAATTCTCACCCCTTCCTATCAGTTTCTAGCCACTTACAAAATTTTCTTTTTCTCCACAGAATTGATTTATACATGACACACTATTAACAAGTGTTTGCTTTGGTTATTGTTTACTTTCTTTCTCCTTGTACCAGAATAGAATTTCCCTAAGAGCAGGGGTTGTAGTTTATTCTCTATTTATCTGTAAAACCTAGAACTGTGCCTGGTACATCCATATTGGCTAGTGACTTTTTTTTTACAACAAATAAATAAATAAGAAAATGAAGATAGCAGCAACACAACTTGCTGATGATTAGAGATCTAATGTGAGAAAAATAGAAGCATCAAGGAAAAGTCCAAGGTTTTTATCCTTAGAAATGGTTGAACTGTGGCAGCTCCATAAACTAAGATAAGGATCAGGAGCAAGGTGGTTGGAGGAAAAATTCAGGTGTTCTATTTGAAAATGTTAACTTTCCTTGTGTGAGTTTAGTTTAGCTGCTAAGAGCAGCTAAAGCAGGAGAGTGGGTCATAAGTACTTTACCTTGAAGGTAATTTGAAACAGATTTAGTAGTATAACATCTAAATGTGTCATTGCTTATACTAAACATATTCGATCAAAGAATATTATAACAGAAAATACCTTAGAAATTAGGAGTTCCTTGGAGTATCCTAAGGAGACACGGAGTAGTAAGCCTTTGAGAAGCAGTCTTCTACTCTTTCAATCCATTTTATTTATTGATTTATTTATTCATGTATTTTTGAGACAGAGAGTCACTCTGCTGCTCAGGCTGGAGCGCAGTGACATGAACTCGGCTCATTGCAACCTCCACCTACCGGGTTCAAGTGATTATCATGCCTCAGCCTCACAAGTAGCTGGGACTACAGGCATGCACCACCATGCCAGTTATTTTTTTTATTATTACTTATTTTTATTTTAGTAAAGATGGGGTTTTGCCATGTTGCCCAGGCTGCTCTGGAACTCCTTAGCTCAGGCAATCTGCCCTCAGCCTCCCAAAGTGCTAGGTACAATCCACTTTAATCTGAGTAGTTTGCCTTTAATGAGACAATGGAAATGTTTTCAGGATGGTAAATAAAGAAGCCTTCTTTAGTTACAAATTTTCAAAGTCAGGGACTTCAACTTCCCTATTTAACAGAAAGAAACTGGAGCCAGAGAGGTGACATAATTTGCCCTTGATCACAAAGTTGGCTGGTGGTGGGGCCATCTCCAAGTCAGGTATGGTAACCCCAAGATCTTTCTCTACATTATACTCTAATACAATACATCTATATTGAAGCCAGCTATCATGTCATGAAATGATCTGGGATCTGTAAACCGACCTGGGCACAGTGGTGGTCTAGGGCTGATTTGTACCAGTTCATGAGAGCTGATAGTTAAATTTTCATGGATTTTGCTAGTCCTGGTTAAACACATACATAATTAAAAACTAAACTTATAAACTTATAATTAAATATTAAAATAAAGGTAAGAAATACTCAAAACTCATCACCTTTTATTTTCACCATATTTTACTATTTTTTATATTTGTGATGCCATTTATATCTAATGTATCTATACAATACAAATACTATAGAATACTATGGCACCACTCCTGAAGTTCCACATTGAATGGCATCATATAGGCAAGCTTGATATCTGACATGGTAGCAGTATTGACACAGAAAATTGTCAAATGGTATAAACCAGCTCTCCTCTCCCATCCCTCCTACTGTGCGTGGCTAGAGAGCTAGTGGTTAAACTTACATAAGTGCACAATTTCCTGAAATTAAATGTTTCATTCTTTATTTTGTTCTGGGACTTTGGATAAATAATTTAACTTCTTTCTTGTCTTGACCTGAAAATTAGATACAATAACTCCACTCTCATTTGGAAATTGTGGTGACTAAATGACAATATATACGAGCATTCAGAAAAGATGGCCCTACATACATGACTACCACTAGGCCATACGGCACATCTTTGCAAATCAGAAGGAGGAAAAAAAGCTGTCTGGGCGCTGTGGCTCACGCCTGTAATTGCAGCACTTTGGGAGGCCGAGGCAGGTGGATCAGTCGAGGCAAGGAATTCAAGACCAGCCTGGCCAACATGGGGAATCCCCCTCTCTACTCAAAATACAAAAATTAGCTGGGCGTGGTGGTGCATTTCTGTAATTCCAGCTACTCCAGAGACTGGGGCACAAGAATTGCTTGAACCGGGAGGCAGAGGTTGTAGTGAGCCCAGATTGCGCCACTGCACTCCAGCCTGGGTGACAGAGAGAGACTCTGTATCAAAAAAAAAAAAAAAAAAAAAAAAAATCTGATGTCCTCAAGACACTCTCTTATCATATTATTGTAATATACTGATTCTTATTAAAATAAAATACAACTTCTATCTACCAGGAAATTATCAAAACAGTACTCATATAGCCACCTCTGGGAAAAATAATGTAAACTCTGTACATTCAAGCAACCTGCAAAGCAATATTTTTTCTTAACTTCAGTAAAAGTAGCCTCTACCTAAATGTTCAGTCACTTTTTCTTCTATAACTCTGTTCAAAGTCTATTTCTTTGTTTTTGTTTTCTGTTTATTTGGATTTTAGTTGGGGTGGTGTCAAAGACATAACAAGCATCACAAGGAATGTATGTTCTTTTTTTTTCTGTACAGCACCATTAAATAAAAGTCTCAGGAAAATGCTCTCCTTGGGGCCTAATGCTCTCCAGTAACACCCAGTAATGAGTCTTCTCCTGGAAACAGACGGAATTCATTGACTGTGCCTATGGTTCTCACACCAAATGTGCTAAATTTCTGAGACCCTTCCAAACAATTGGCTACACAATCTTCATGTGAGTAGTAGAAGAATATGTCACCTCTATAGGTCTCCTGTTGAAAATCAGTTTTGCTTACAAATAATACTTGCTTGCTCTGGTACGATGTTTGTAAGATAATTCAAGGAATAACTTATCTATCAATATTCCAAATAAAAGAAGATTGAATCTGGGTTTCATGAATAGGCTTTAAAATTATGTTGGAATAATTTCCTATCTCTGAATCCCTAATCATGTTTTTTTACAGCATCTTAGCTTCATGAAGTGGGGAAATGCCCTGCTGGCTACCCCTGCTACCAAGAAGAGTTCCACCTCCCAAAGAAAAATCAGATAGATATCTACACTCTCATGTTCATTTCAGTATTATTCACAATTGCCAAGATTTAGGGGGAAAAAAAGTCTGTTGATGGATGAATTAACAAAGAAAATGTGATATGTACACACACACACAATGGAATTTTATTCAGTCGTTCAAAAAAGGAAATACTGACATTTGAGACAACACGGATAAACCCAGAGGACGTTACACTAAGTAAAATAAGCCAGACACAGAAGGAAAAATGCTCCATGATCTCATTTATAAGTGGAATCTAAGAGTTAAACTCTTAGAAACTGAGAGTAGAATAGCGGTTAGCAGGGACTGGAGTAAGATATTGGTTAAGGGGTTCAAAGGTTCAGTTATGCAAGATCTAAAGGCCTAATATACAACAATGTGAATTATAGTTAACAATAATGTATTGTATAAATTGAAATTTGGCAAATTGTAGAAATGTCATGTTCTCACCACAAAAAGAAAGCTATCAAATTGCGCATCTTAAATATACACAATTTTTAATTTGAAAACAAAATTAATAAATAAAAACAATTATGGTTTTAAACCAAGAAGGTCTAACTTTCAGTTTCCTCATAATCAATGTAGAGCAATGAGACAGAAAACACGTTTGGAAATAGAAAAAAAATTTTCCTGCAATAGTTTGTATCCGCAAGTGGAAAGAACAAAGAATCCTAATTCTCAGGAAAATCTAATACGGAGTTACTGTAATTGAAATGAAGAAAGGGTTGGATATCTAAATGCTAATTTTCTCATCTCTCATAACAGGGTAAAAATAAATATAGTATGATAGCAAAATAATTAAGAGATATAGTGGCTACAACCTTAATATTTTTCACAATTTTTCTTTTTATCAGGTGGACTGTATACTAACCACTTTTGTCTCTAACTCATTTTATCTAACATTTTCATTTCCTCAGGTTATCAATTCATTTCACTATATTTACACACCAAATGCAAATTTAATATATTTTACTCAAATTTAACTGTATTTTAAGATCTTATTTTTGTTTGTTAGTCCAGCTTTCTGTATATATAGAAAGATAAATATGTAAAATGATGTTTAGCAAATGTTAATAACTATTGATTTATGCAGTAGGCTTATGATTATTTTTCCTTAATTATTTTCTTTTAAATTTCAACAAAATAAAAAATTTAAAAGAACAAAAATAATATATAAATATGAATAACTATATGAACATACATGAATATATGAATATAGATGAACATACTAATATATATATGTGTGTGTGTGTGTGTGTGTGTGTGTATATATATATATATATATATATATGTCTTTTACCAGAGGTTTGAAAATAGTATCAGTTATGTCAGGCATTGAAATCAGCAAAAGGGCAAATAGGGAGAGTTAATCCTGTGATTCAATTAAGTTTCTTGTTGTTTGAATTTTATTGTGTTGTTCTCAAAAGCAATGGGAAATTGCCAGCACAAAATTCAGAATGATAGCTAATTCTGAGTAGAGCTTAGGTAGCTGCAAAAATGTGGTAATGTTCTGACCTGAGTAGTGGCTTTATTATATTATATTTCATAGCATATATTTATAATTAAAGATAATCTTTTATACATATAGAATATTATATTACAATAATAAAGAAAATCAAAAGAATCAAATTATAATAGTAAGTTTTATAGAAAATAGAGTTAGAAAACTTTCATAGCCTGTGGCTAACTTGAACCCTCATACATATAATAAACAGGTATCACCTATTGTTCTGAGTCCTGCAAAGAATTTAACTCCTTGCTTTGTGTGACTGCATTTCAAATGACAAGGATATTATAATAATGGTGAATAAAGAATTGTACAATTCATATCTTTTCCAGAAAGCAAAATTAAGGCATTTTGCAGCATGTAGGTTAAGTAAGAATGGTTTATTTGAAATCTGTATTTTCAACTTGGGTAATGCATGTTCTTTCTTTCTTTGAAGAGCGTCCTTGGCTATTGAGTACTCACAAACTGTTGCACATATGGGGGAAATTTTAGAGAGAAAATCACTAGCACCTGGATTGCCATAACACTGAAAACGTCTTTTGTGTGTTTCCAGTTTGCAATATTTCGGCTCATGGGGAATATAGGCTTACAAGTTAAAGTCGTTTTTCCTTAACCAGACCATCCTATCTTCCTTATCACCTTCCTCACACCCATCTTAAACCTCTTTAATCACACTAACATTGATTTTACTCTAAGTTCTGTACCAAGCCTCAGTGACCTACTTTTTCTGTTTTCTATTATAATTTATTTACTAAGTCTCATACTATACACGTGGGGGCTCTCTTAACATTCTTTTTACATGATATGTTGAAAGATACCACACTGTTAGATATAAAAATTAACGAATCAACTTGGAACATTTAACATTTCATAATCTGAATGATAAACTAGGAAATTCACAATCTACTAAATTTTCAATTTTTAAAATTCTTGGCCGGGTGCGGTGGCTCAAGCCTGTAATCCCAGCACTTTGGGAGGCCGAGACGGGCGGATCATGAGGTCAGGAGATCGAGACCATCCTGGCTAATACGGTGAAACCCCGTCTCTACTAAAAAATACAAAAAACTAGCCGGGCGACGAGGCGGGCGCCTGTAGTCCCAGCTACCCGGGAGGCTGAGGCAGGAGAATGGCGTGAACCCGGGAGGCGGAGCTTGCAGTGAGCTGAGATCCGGCCGCTGCACTCCAGCCTGGGCGGCAGAGCACGACTCCGTCTCAAAAAAAAAAAAAAAAAAAAAAAAAAAAATTCTTTCAGGAAACTAAAATACTCTGGGTTCTCTTTATAAATTTTATAAACAAATAATTAATACAATGAGTTTGTTTGTTTGTTTTTTTAATCCAGGTTTATTCCCAGAAAACTAACCTAAATTGTACTGAGAACAGATGAATACCTAATCTAAGAATCAAAAAACATAAACATATTTCTGTTCCTAAGTTTCCCAGTATTGATCACTTCTATTGTACATTTTCTTCATTAGGTTTCTAAATCATTAGATTTTTTTCTCTTTTTTTTCTGTCTTTTAAAAAAGAAAAAGAATGATTTTATGTTTAGGCAGGTTTTTCCTTTTAATTCTAATTCATATTTGCTCGACTATTTTGCCTTGAGACTTTCCAACTTCTCACTATTATTACTTCCTAAAAATGTGTTCCAACATCTTAAATTTAATAAGAACATTAAAGACTTATGCTTCTATAATAGTTAAAAATAGTTTCATGATGATACGCTTGATAAACATCATTTCTTCAATAGCTTGTATGTATAAATCAACAACAAAAAAATCTCCTTCTGGTGCTGCAGGGTGCCTTTCTTAACATGAGTCCTGAGAAGTCAGAGAAAATAGCAAAGGGAAGAAGCAGGAGAGGAAGAACCCATTCTCCTGTCCCTTCCCAAATCTTTGTGTTAACAATGACTCCCATGTCCTTCAAGAGCACTAAGAGGGAGTAAAGCTAGGAGTATTCCGACTGTGATAGACCGTGATTATTCAAATGTGTGATTCTAAAAAAAAAAAAAAAAAAAAAAAAAAAAAGCAGAAGGAAAAGTTCACAGCATATTCTCCAGAGTGATGTGTTTAAATATGAGGAAATCCTAGGAATATATATGATTTTTATCCCATTACCTTGTCTCACAAACACTACAACCCACCAGTTAAAATTAACGAGTGGTCAGGAAGAAATACTTATTCTCAAGTGACAACACTAAACATTCCCTCTATTCTACTCACATAAACGTTTGAAGAGATTTCTTTCATTTGGTTGCCTTTTGCTTGACTTTTCTAGCTCTCAATCAGAAGATAATGCTTTACATTTTGGGAGAAACTATAAGGTATATAATGTCGCAGTTTAGGTGAAACATATTCAAAACACATACTATGAAATTTATGGCAATTATTTTACTCATTTAACGTTTAAATTATTCAGCAATTACAAACTTAATGCAGATCTGTTTCAGCATAAATCATAAAAAATATTTTAAATTTATTTTAAAGAAACATCTTAAGACTCCTTTTCCAAGGGAAAAAAAGTCTATCTGCTATTTGTTGGAACTTAAAAAAAAAAAAAAAAAAAAAAAAAGAAAATACAAAAACTTAACAGCATTCTTTTCCATCTCCACATAAAAGAGAATTTTTTGTCCCACAGCACTTCTTGTCCATTAGAGATATTTGCCAGATGACATAAGATCTTCTACACTGGCAGCTTCAGTGGCTATTTGGAAAGCTTCGCTGCCACCTGCAGCTGCACCTGCTGTGAGATTTTACTTGTAGATTCCTTGGTGAGTACAAAATCTATTGCCTAGATTAGTAAATGAACCTAATCCTAGTAGCAATTTTCTAACATAGTTAAAAAGTTTCCCTGGGTAGGATTAGACTATGCGGATATGTTTTCCCTTGTAAATTTATATAAACTAATGGATGCATAAACAATAAATGAATTCTGTATAGGGATGTAATTTTCTTCATTAACTAACATTATTATACTAAAATTGCTTAGGTCAGAATTCACCATGGAGCTGGTCTTCAAGCTGTGAGTTTAAAAAAAGAAAAAGAAAATAATTATCTCTGAAATTGTCTGCTTTTTTAATTTAGTAATTTTATCTGCTACATGCAGAAACTTTTAAAATATTTGTGTTTTATGTTTTCTAATTTTTTATTTTTCTTAAAATAAGTAACCTTAGTTTCTCAAAATGGAAATAAAGGATATAAGCTTTGCATCATGTTCTTAAAGGTGCTGGTCCACATAAGTCCCAAGCTATAACTCTGATCCCCAGTTCATACTGCTCTAACCACACTGGTCTCCTGGGGATTTTAAATATTCTAAAAGTACGCTTCCCTCAGGGCCTTTAATCAAGCTCTTCTCTAGGTCTGAAACACTCATTCTCCAGGTATCTGCATAGCTGGGCTCTTTCACTTTGTCTGTTTTAGTATCATCTAAGCAGAAGGCCCTACTCTAAACACCCTACCAAATACAGCAGTGCCTCCTACTCACAGTCATTTTCTGTTCTATTACCCTAGTTGATTATTCTTTTTATTCTCACAGTCACAAACTATGTTATAGATTAATTTGCATATCTGTTTATTATCTATCTCCTCCCAAACATATAATTTCCATAAGAACAGGAACTCTGGATATTTGTTTATACGGTAAGTCACATTGTACGTGGTCATATTCTACAAACATATGTTTAGTAAACTCATGAATGAATGACACATAAGACTGTGGTATAGACAATTTTTTAAGACGATTTTTTTGTAGTTTGTTTTTAAGAATAATAAGACCGGGAGTGGTGGCTCACGCCTCTAATCCCAGCACTTTGGGAGGCAGAGGCGGGTGGATCACCTGAGTTCAGGAGTTTGAGACCAGCCTGGCCAACATGGTGAAGCCCAGTCTCTACTAAAAATACAAAAATTAGCCAAGCTTGGTGGCAGGCTGCTGTAATCCCAGCTACTTGGGAAGCTGAGGTGGGAGAATCTCTTGAATCTGGAAGGCAGAGGTTGCAGTTAGCCGAGATCATGCCACTGCTTTCCAGCTTGGAAGACAGAGTGAGACTCCACCTCAAAGAAAAAAAGAAGAAGAAAATGTGATGCTTTCAACAGATTGAATAACTCGAGTCCATTCTTTCCTCTTGTGAAATTTACATTTTCAGGAATTATTTGGAGTAGTAAACAAATTTTACTTGAGGATATTCTAATATTTTAAAGTATGGTAGAATGAGAAGACATTTTGGTAAAGATTTAGAGTCACTTTTTAATACACTGTTCTTATTCACATACTCAGCTTACAGCAGGACTTTGCTTAGGAACTCATTTTTCCAAAGTATCAAATAAGCCCCAAAAGTTTTAAGTGACATGAGAAGAATCTCAGAGTCACGTAAATACAAATAAATGTGTTTTCTCCTCTTCCTTTCAAATGATAATTGGACTCCATGAAATTAAAAATGTTTTTAAATTATGCTTCCAATGGTTCTATCATTGTCAAATAGCTTAAAAAGTCTGCTTCATGGTGTCAGAAAACTATGTTGATTGAAAAAATAAATTATCTTTGCATTAACAAAAATCTCATCATTTGTTACTCAAAAGTAAAAAATATGTAGAGATCATCTGAAGAATTAAATGACAGTTTTCTCTACAGAGATCCCGTAGAGTTTAAAAATAGTTATGCTATTTTTGTTGAGATTTTCTGGGCATTGTTTTAAAACAAAATTTGTATTTATTTTGTAATTTCAGATGAAGACTTGGCAGAGTTCTTCATTCACAATATTCTTTGCCCAAAATGTTGATTGACAAAAACAATTTGGAGACCCTACATCATTTTCAGCAGTCATGCTAAGGTTTTGAGACAAACAAATTGTCGTGTGAAAAACACTCATAGTACGTTCCTAGTATTTGTTTATTATATTTCTCTACAAAACATCTATTAAGGCAATAATGCAGACAAACTGAATACTTTAGATCATACTACAGAAAAAAATAAATTCTTATTAATATTGAGAGACATAGGCTCAAAAGAGACATGTATGGAATAACTGAAACGCACTACAACGTGTTTGTGCTACTCAATTCACATGCGTGCTCACGCGTAATGTTCTAGTAGGTTTGCATATGGTTGATCAAGTGTACTCGTTTCCAAATTTAGTAAGTGCTGACTTTATTGCTGTTTTAATGTTTATTTTTTGCACCATTATTGTGTTTTGGATCACCTACACAGCAAATGCAATCTACTTGCTTTTAATGGTGTTACATATTGGATGCATTATTCTAGCTTAAAGTAGTTTTAAAAATAGTTTTATTCATAGTTTAGCTATACTATGCTAAATTTTTCAGATCGTATGCAGCATCAGTATAAACTCCACATCTACGTGTCATAATTTAAATTCCTCCTAGTATTTTACGCTCTTTTCTGAAAAGTAAATAATTTATTCAAATCAATAAACAAGGCCGGGCGCGGTGGCTCAAGCCTGTAATCCCAGCACTTTGGGAGGCCGAGATGGGTGGATCACGAGGTCAGGAGATCGAGACCATCCTGGCTAACACGGTGCAACTCTGTCTCTACTAAAAAACACAAAAAACTAGCCGGGCGAAGTGGCGGGTGCCTGTAGTACCAGCTACTCAGGAGGCTGAGGCAGGAGAATGGTGTGAACCTGGGAGGCGGAGCTTGCAGTGAGCTGAGATCCGGCCACTGTACTCCAGCCTGGGTGACAGAGTGAGACTCTGTCTCAAAAAAAAAAAAAAAAAAAAAAGTCAATAAACAAGTAAATGGTCAAGATCAGAAAATTATTTGCTCAGTGGATTGGCAAAAGAATATAACTAAATAAGTGAGTAAATTCAGTTTTGGAAGTAGAATCAAGTTATATTTTATTCAGAATTACCTTATTGTGGTCATCAAATGGAAAACATATTTTCAGGATTCCTAAGAATAAAATAATGTAATTGAATTTTCCCAAATTAGTACTATAAATAGTATAGACTAAGTATACAAGTTCAGCATTTGCTCATTTATTCATTCAAAAACAATATTGTGTTTACTCAGTACAAGTCCCAAAGATATTATCTCTTAAGACATTGCTCTCTAGGATCAAAAATATATGTTGTGAATTATTAAAGTATTTCATCGAATGCAAGAGAACAATGAATGTTTTAGATGTAAGCAATAGCAAACCAAGCCTACTATGATAACAGCAATCTTTTTTCTCACAAAAAAGAATTCAGACTATGGGTCAATGTTAGTGTAGGTATAGTGACTCAATAATGTTTGGATTGGAAAGAACACCTGGATTTTTTGGACTTTCCTTTATTGTAGCAAGAGTACTGACACTGTAAGCAACTCATCCTCTTCCAAGCAGGACAAATAAAGAAAGAGTGAGACTATGTAGAAAAACAAAACTTCTCTTGCCACCCCAAGAAATCATTCCTTTACTTTACTCATGAGTGTCACAAAGAACCATTAGCTATAGGCAAGCTGGAAAAGTGGATATTTAGCTTTTCCAGACTCTTTAGTGATGAGAACAAAGGAAAAACTGACTGACCTTGGGATAAAACATGTATATGAGAATGGAAAGCATAGAACTGGCTTCCCAGGAGAGTAATTTGTAATCTTCGTTCTGAAGGGAAAGTAGAAATTAGCTACTTCTATGAGGAAAAGAGAATACTTCAGAAAATAGCATTCTCCTTACAGAGCCAGAAATGCATCAATCACAGAGATCTGATTTATCCCAATAGTTTAGTGTGGCTACAAAAACGTTGATGTAAGGGATAGCAGAATACAAGACTGCAGATAGCTACTGGTCAGCAGAGGAAAAGTCTTAAGAGCTAAAATGAGGACTTTGAACTCTGTTCTAAAATTTGCAAGAATTTCTTAAACATTTTAATAAGAGATGGAACTTTAATGAAATACCTAGGAATACAACCTACAAGGGATGTGAAGGAACTCTTCAATGAGAACTATAAACCACTACTCAAAGAAATAAGAGAGGACACCAACAAATGGAAAAATATTCCATGCTCATGGAGAGGAAGAACCAACATCATGAAAACGGCCATACTGTCCAAAGTAATGTATAGATTCAATGCTATTCCCATCAAGATACCATTGACTTTCTTCAGAGAATTATAAAAAACTACTTTAAATTTCATATGAAACCAAAAACAAACAAACAAAAAAAAGAGTCTGTGTAGCCAAGACAATCCTAAGCAAAAAAGAATAAAGCTGAAAGCATTGTGCTACCTGACTTCAAACTATACTACAAGGCAACAGTAACCAAAACAGCATGGAACTGATACCAAAACAGATATATACATCACTGGAATAGAACAGAGGCCTCAGAAATAACACCACACATCTACAACCATCTGATCTTCAACAAACTTGACAAAAACAAGCAATGGGGAAAGGATTCCTTACTTAATAAATGGCATTGGGAAAACTGGGTAGCCATGTGCCGAAAACTGAAACTGGACTCCTTTCTCACACCTTATACAAAAATTAACTCAGGATAGATTAAAGACTTAAACATAAGACCTAAAACTATAAAAACTCTAGAAGAAAACCTAGGCAATACCATCAGGCCATAGGCATGGGCAAAGACTTCATGACTAAAACACCAAAATCAATGGAAACAAAAGCCAAAATTGACAAATTAGATCTAATTAAACTAAAGAGCTTCTGCACAGTGAAAGAAACTATCGTCAGTGTTATCAGGCAACTTACAGAATGGGAGAAAAATTTTGCAATCTATCTGTCTCACAAAGGGCTAATATCCAGAATTTTTGAGGAACTTAAACAAATTTACAAGAAAAAAATACACAACCCCATCCAAAAGTTGGTGAAGGATATGAACAGACACTTCTCAAAAGATGACATTTACGTGGCCAACAAACTTGAACAAATGCTCATCATCACTGGTCATCAGAGAAATGCAAATCAAAACCAAAATAAGATACCATCTCATGCCAGTTAAAATGGCAATCATTAAAAACTCAGGAAACAACAGTTGTTGGAGAGGATGTGGAGAAATAGAAACACTTTTACACTGTTGGTGGGAGTGTACATTAGTTCAACCATTGTGGAATACAGTGTGGCGATTCCTCAAGGATCTAGAACCAGAAATACCATTTGACCCAGCAATCCCTTTACTGGATATACACCCAAAGGATTACAAATCATTCTACTATAAAGACACATGCACACATGTTTATTGCAGCGCTGTTCACAATAACAAAGATTTGGAACCAAGCCAAATGTCCATCAATAATAGATTGGATAAAGAAAATGTGGCACATATACACCATGGAATATTATGCAGCCATAAAAAAGAATGAGTTTATGTCCTTTGCTGGGACATGAATGAAGTTGGAAACCATCATTCTCAGCAAATTAACACAGGAACAGAAAACCAAACACCGCGTGTTCTCACTCATAAGTGGGAAGTGAACAGTGAGAACACATGGATACAGGAAGGGGAACATCCCCTGATAGGGGATGAGGGGCTAAGGAAGGGATAGCATTAGGAGAAATACCTAATGTAGATGATGGGTTGATAGTTGCAGCAAACCACCAGGGAACATGTATACCTACGTAACAAACCCGCACATTCTGCACATGTATCCCAGAACTTAAAGCATAATAAAAAATAATAATTTTAATGAGATGGAACTGGACCAAATTTGTATTTCATTATTATTACTTTTATTATTTTATAGAAACAAGATATTGTTCTGTCATCCAGGATTGAGTGCAGTGGTGAGCTTGTAGCTCACTGTAACCTCAAACTTCTGGGCTCAAGTGATCCTCCCACATCAATCTCCCAAGTAGCTGGGACTGCAGGCGCATGCCACTACACCTGGCTAATTTTTAGAGTTTGCATTTTCGAATTATCTTCATGGTGATGTTTTGGAAAATAGATTGTGTATTGTAAGGCAAATCAGAAAAAGTAAAAACAATTAGAAGCCAACTGCAAAAATCCAAGCAAGAAATAATTTGTGTGAGAAAAATGGTAGTAAGAATAACGATAATTCAAAAAAGTCAAACTCCGTATTTTTTGAAAGAATGGAAAAATTTAATCCTCAGTACATTACATTCCAAGACACAATTTTCACAATTACTTAGCCTTTCATGTACCTAATAAATTACTTCTACCAAACTTGCTTTTTCACCTCATTTCATTGTTCATCTCTGCCCCTCCACATTTTGTTTCATATCCAAAGGCACTTATCCAAAAGATTCATGAGCTTTCCATTTGCCTTACATTCTGTGACATATAACTTGCCAATATCCTCATATACCATTTTCCCTTTTCTTTCCAATGTATCTAACTGGTAAAACCCTTGGATGAGGCCAACAAACTCCTTCCTATATACTCAAATTAAAGTTTCTGTATACCAATTTAGAACATCATAGAATTGGACAGTTGTACAAAAATACCTCCATGAACCTCAATTTTTCCCTTAATATTGCCTTACATCGTAAGATAATTCTTATGAGTTCTTTATTACTGTACTTTCTCGTCTTCATGGTAGTTGTTTTTAACCTTTTTTACGTTCTTGAAAACATCCCACCACTCAACTTTCCAACTCTTCTTATTGGATGACTTCATTTCTTACTTCGCACAAAAAATGGAAGTCATCAGAGAGAAAGTCATATTTTCTTATATATCAGTGCATCTGCTGGTATTTGAATCTGTGGTCTCTTTCTTAACTAATATGATGAAAGAGACAACATTTCTCTTAAGACTTAACTCTTTCCTTGTGTTGAATTCCAATGCTTTATGGCATTCACAAATACTTTGAATATCTTTCCCTCTGAAAGACTGATGAAGCGTTTTACACTTCTGGTTCCATTCCAGCATTACTTTATAAAACAAGTCCCTCCATTTAAAAAACACTTTCATGAAATTTCATTTCCTCTTCTGCGTATCCTATCTTTCTTAATCCTGTCACACTTGCCATATCTTTCTCTATTCATTCTCTCCTCCTCTCTCTCTCTCTTTGATTCTCCTTCTGCCTCTTCCTCTCCATCTCTATCTCCATCTCTCTTGTATCCTTTCTCCTTTTCTTTTCCTTTCTCTTTCTCTCCCCTACCTCCATCTTTTTATTACTTTTTATCTATCCTTTCATATTACCTTTAATCAATACAGGAGAATTATATATTTAAAAAATATAGAAATGCAAAACTGAGGAAATAAGAATATAATCTCCCCACCCCCAGACATTACTATAATAATATCCTCATATTACATCTTTAGTATGTATATATAAATATATATATTGATCAAAATGAAATCTTACTCCATAAATCTTATCACAACTTTCTTTTTAGTAAATAATCACCACGTAATTAGTTCAGTAAATTTTCTATCCTCTGGTGTCTAGATCATATTTGAATCATCTTTGTTATTTGAAGGTGTTATTTACAGCTGATTTTTCAAAAAAAATAGTATTTTTAGGCTAAGGTAGGAGGATTGCTTGAGCCCAAGAAGTCAAGGCCTCAGTGAGCCACGATCACACCACTGCATTTCAGCCTTGGCAGCAGCACGAGACTCTTTCTTAAAAAAAAAAAAAAAAAGAAAAATCAGTATTTTTTAAAGATCATGTGTTATATCTTGTTGTCATGCTTAAGTTCTATTTTATTTAGCCTTAACTTCTTTTTTTATATTGACTCATTGACCAGACATTTTTATTATTGACTCATTGACCAAACACTGTTTTGCAGTGTTTCACTTTATGGCATTGCTTCCTCATAGTGTCATTTGGCTTTTTCCTTTGAAATAGATGATGACGATAGAGATGGATGGATGGATGGATGGATAGATAGATAGATAGATAGATAGATAGATAGATAGATAGATAGGAGAGAGAGAGAAAGAGAGAGAGAGAGAGAGAGAGAGAGAGAAAGATAATGGACAGACATCTGGGAATTTGTATCTAAAAGGACTGGTGAATGAATATTAAACATTGTTGGCTAGAATACCAAATAGAGAATGTGAACTTCAAAGTGCATTGCATCAGACATGGTATAGTATTTGGTTTACCATCATGAGAGATACTAAGATTGACCACTCTTTTAGAGTGATGGAAATCTCACCTTTTCATTTCACAGTTACACTTTTTCACTGCAAATAAAAAATAATCTTCATATTTTTTATACTATACAAACATCAAATCTTTTTACCCATTCACCTAATGAACTTATAGGCATTTGCTGGAATTGGTAATTTTATTTGGATTTGTAAAATAAGGTTTAAAAAATTATTTAGTTTCTTCTACATTTATTAACTGGCATTCTTCTGTAATCCAGTACTTTTTCTCATCAGTTGAAACTACTACGTTACTGAGAAATTTAGTTTCTCTTGGAAAAGGCATATCAATGCATAAATACACATGCTGAAAATGAGAAATTTATTTAGTATGACAGCAAGAGTTGAAAAGTGAGTGTGAAGCAGGTTTACTGTGCACTGTTTTCCAACTCGCCTTGAGTCTGGTGAGACAGAACATCCCCACACACCACAAGTTACATAAAGTGAGTTTGTTGCATATAGACAGTAAAGGAAAGCAGAATTCTAGAGTTTATTATTAGCTGGTCCCCATAAAGCTCAGAAAAGCTACCAATAGTGATGGGATCTCAACTCCATGTGCCCCACTTGCACTGCAACTGAGAGACCTGAGACAGCCACCTTTCCCTTGCATATTATTATACCCTGGGGGTACCTTTAAATGCTGGGCTGAAGTGTTGAAGGATATCCTTTTCTGGGAGTGAACAGGAACAAACCACAAGCAGTTCCAGCCAGCTTCCTCTTATCGCAAGTTGTATTCTCAGCACATTACACACTTACTCCTGAGAACTATAAGCAAGAAAGGGAGAGAGAACTGGGTCTGTTCAAGATGACCCAGAGCACTGTACAGAAGGTAGACTACCTTTTGTTTGTTTCTTTGCATTTTATTTTCATTTTGAACTCATAAATTTTTGTGGATTTAATCTATATTAATTGATATAGTTTGGTTGTGCCTCACCCAAATCTCATCTTGAATTGTAAACTCCATAAATCCCCACTTGTTGTGGGAGGGACCCAGTAAGAGATAATTAAATCATGAAAGCATGTTTTCCCATGCTGTTCTAGTGATAGCGAATAAGTCTCATGACATCTGATGGTTTAATAAAGCGGATTTCCCCTGCACACACTCTCTTGCCTGCCACTATGTAAGACAAATCTGCTTCTCCTTTGCCTTCCACCATGATTGTGAGGCTTCCCCAGCCATGTAGAACTGTGAGTCCATTAAACCTCTTTTTCTTTATAAATTACCCAATCTCGAGTATGTCTTTATTAGCAGAGTGAGAACAGACTAATACAGCAAGTTGGTACCAGTAGAATGGGGTGCTGCTGTAAACATAATTGAAAATGTGGAGGCAACTTTGGAACTGGATTACAGGCAGAGTTTGGAACGGTTTGGAGGGGTCAGGAGAAAACAGTAAAATGAGGGAAAATTTGGACCTTCCTAGAGAGTTGGAGGATTCAGAAGACAGGAAGATGTGGAGAAATTTGAAACTTCCTATAGACTTTTTGAATGGATTTGACAAAAATGCTGATAGTGATATGGACAATAACATAAAGGCTGAAGTGGTCTCAGATGGAGATGAGGAACTCGTTGGGAACTAGAGTAAAGGTTACTCTTGCTGTGCTAAGAGACTGGTAGCATTTTTCCCCTAACCTAGAGATCTGTGGAACTTTGACCTTCACAGAAATGATTTGGGAAGAAATTTCTAAGCAGCAAAGTGTTCAAGAGATAACAGAGCATAAAAGTTTGGAAAATTTGCAGCCTGACAATCTGACAGATAAGAAAACCTCATTTTTTTGGAAGAAATTCAAGCCAGCTGCAGAAATGTGCATAAGTAACAAGGAACCAAATTTTAATCATGACAAAAATAGGGCAAATGCCTCCAGGGCATGTCAGAGACCTTTGTGGCAGCCCCTCCTGTAACAGGTCAGGAGGCCTAGAAGGGAAAAATGGTTTCATGGTCCAGGACCAGAGCCCTGGTGCTTTGTGCAGTCTTGGGACTTGCTGCCCTGTGTCCCAGCCACGGTTATAAAGGACCAAGGTACAGCTCATGTCGTAGCCTCAGAGGTGCAAGCCCCAGGCCTTGGCAACTTCCAAATGGTGTTGAGCCTGAGGGTACACAGAAGTCAAGAATTGAGGCTTGGAAACCTCTGTCTATATTTCTGAGGATGTATGGAAATATCTGGATGTCCACAGCAGGGGCAGAGTCCTCAGGGAGAACCCATGCAAGGGCAATTTAGAAGGGAAATGTCGGGTCAGAGCCCACTGGGGCACTGCCTAGTGGAGCTGTGAGAAGAAGGCTATTGTCCACCAGACCGCAGAATGGTAGATCAACCGACAGCTTGCACTATGTGCCTGGAAAAACCACAGACACTCAATGCTAGCTGTGAAAGCAGCCAGAAGAGGAACTGTACCCTGCAAAGCCACAGAAGCAGAGCTGCCCAAGGCTGTGGGAGCCCACCTCTTCCATCAGCATGACCTGGATGTAACACATAAAGTCAAAGGAGATCATTTTGTAACTTTAAGGTTTAATGATTGCCCTTTGGATTTTGGATTTGCATGGGGTGTGTCATCCCTTCTTTTTGGCCAATTTCTCCCATTTGGAATGGGTGTATTTACTCAAGGCCTGTATCCTCATTGTATTTAGAGGGTAACTAATGTTGATTTTGCAGGCTCATAGGCGGAAGGGACATGCCTTGTCTCAGATGAGACTTTGGATTTGGACTTTTAAATTAATACGGGGATGAATTAAGACTTTGGAGGACTGTTGGGAAGGTATGATTGGTTTTGAAATGTGAGGAGATGAGGTTTGGGAGGGGCCAGGGATGGAATGATATAGTTTGGGTGTGTGTGTCCTCATTCAAATCTCATCATGAATTATAGCTCCCATAATCTCCAGATGTTGTGGGAGGGACCTGATGGGAGGTAATTGAATCATGGGGGCAGGATTTCCAGTGCTGTTCTTGTGATAGTGAGTAAGTCTCGTGAGATCTGATGGCTTTATAAAGGTGAGTTCCCCTGCACACATTCTCTTGCCTGCCACCATGTAAGATGTGCCTTTGCTCCTCCTTTGCCCTCCACCATGATTGTGGAACCATGTGAGTCCATTATCTCTTTTTCTTTATAAATTACCTAGTCTCAAGTAGGTAATTTTTTATCAGCAGTGTGAGAACAGATGAATAAATTTCATATTCTACATTTATTATTATTTTTAATTATCAATTGTCACACCTTGAATGTGGGAAAACATTCCTCATTATTCAAACATATTTTTTACATAACTGCTTTAATCTAAAATGGCTTTCTGCTTTGCTAATATAAAAATATGTCCTAGGCTTGCCATATACCTTCTCGGCCTCCAAAATAGAGTTAGCCAGCCCACAAGATATTCTGCTTTCTGTATATAGGGAGTAGAATTAGAGAAGACACTTTGTTTGCCAGGGATATTCTTTGCTATTAGCAGAGGCAGGGGATGCATGCTGAAACTTCCAGGCAATTTTACTAAAGCACTGAAAATATTTATGTTCAATAAAATCCTAAGTTATATTTTCCATGTTTCCAAGTCAATTGTAACAGTGCAGGGGTTTTATTTAATGTATTTGGTTTTATAATTCTATCTTTTTATTTGTTTTACTTTACAAAATAGTGTTTGAAATATACTTATTTATATATTTACTTAATTTACTTAGAATCCATTCCACTAATAAATTCATTCAATATATTTTACTCTAACATCTCTTGAAATATATTTTTATTTATTTCATTATTAATTTGATATATGATCAGACTTATATTACTTTTTCATATATGGAATTTTTAAAAATTAATGTGTATACATAATTAGAAGTTAAAACTCTTTAATAAAGTGTGTGTAGAATTTTTTATTTTCATTACTGACCCTTCTTTTCCTTCTTTTATTTTTATTATTTATTGCTTATCTTTGTGGATACATATATGTATGTATGCATGTGTGTGTTGTCAATTTAAACGAAACAGTTTATGCATTTTTTTCTCAACTTACTCAAAAGTTAGTGCATGGGACACACTATTCTGTACTTTGCTTTTTTAACTTTGCAACATATCCTGGAGCTCTTTTCATTTTTGTACATTATTTTTAAAAGTTGCATAGTAGCCCATTAAATGGATATGCCACCATAAATCAACCAGTCTCTACTGCTGGATATGTCGGTTGTTTCCAATGTTTTGTTAGTATAAAAAAAGTCACAATAAATAAGCTTGTATATGTGTGTGTATGTGTGTGTGTTCATATGTATATATCTTGTATACATAACATTGTGTATCTATATACACACATAAACAAATGGTTATTTATGTGTATATTATGTACATAATATATGTTCATATATACACTAGTATTTTTAATATATATGCAATATATACAAAAATCCCCTCATATAAACACATATACAATAATAATAAATATATATATCATATATACACACAAGGTTATTTATGTAAATGATATTGCATATATGTATATATACAATATCATTTTATATTTCTTTTGGTTTATGTGCATATTCTAATTCTCAAATTGGGATTGTTGTGTCAAAGGGCATGTGTGTTTGTAATTTTGATAGATATTCAAATACTATTCTGTATAGTTTTACAGCATCTTCCTTCTTAAATTAATAGCGACAATAGGTAGAAGTGTATTTTCACAGCTTTCTTGACAATTATTTGGATATTGGTGTATTTGGTATGTGAGAAATATATCTCAATTTAGTTTTAAATTGCATTTCTTTTACAAGAGGAATGTTGAGCATCTTTCTGTGTGTTGAAAGACTCTTTATGTATCTTTTTCCATGAATAATCTGAGTTTTTTGCCTTGCTCTTATCAATTACTAGAAGGGTTTGTATTAAGGATATTAACCCTTTGTGATATAGGTAGCAAATACTTTTTCTCGGTTAGATATTTTCACTTTTATTTTTATATTTTTATGGTATTGAATGGTCATACAATAGTTTTTTATTTTTAATGTACTAAAATCATATGTCTTTATTTTTTACCACAAACTCTCTGAATTAAAAATTCACCGTGGTGAATTTACATATGTGCCATACGACAAACATTAAAGTAACTAACGAGAACTGGTTAGAGAATGTAGAATGCCCTGCAGTCATGTCTCAGCTGTTGTCCCTGGAGTATCACACCTCCTGCCAGAAAGGTTGATATGTTCTAAGGTTCACTAACCTTTACTCACCACCACGGCAACAGTGACTGTCAATACTATGTCTTTCCTTTCCATGAAATATCAACTTCTTCAAGTGGTAAACAATGATGATTTTTAAATTATCCTTTTTGTTCTTTCTGGTATGTGTTATTTACAATTTTATGTGTTCGTAACAAAATATTTAATGAAGGTTATTTACATTACCATTTATGGTCATCACAATGTAGAAATAAAGAATAATTTGTATTGAACATCAGAGAATATCATTGCATAATGAATACAAACATACAGACTAATGAGTTGATTAGGTGTTAAATTATTAGGTAATTGATGTTTTAAAAGCTTTATGTTATGCAAAAGTTCTTGGTTATTGCTGTTTTAGAGTGCTTATTAACAATTGGGAAAACTGGTTCAAAGTTTTGTATGGACTGATTCTATCATTACTTTTCCCATTTAATATAATGTAACATAAGCTCCCTCTGTCTGAAAATTTGCTATCCAACATATTTTCAAGCATGGATTAGATTCAGACAACAAGGTTACTTGTACTTGTATGGCTTTATTTTGAGGTTTTTTTTTGTTTGTTTGTTTGTTTGTTTTTTAACATTTAAATCTTTGATATATGTGGGATTTACTCCGGTGTTTCATGTAATCTTTAGTTCCATTTTTTTCTTTTCTCACATGGCTACTCAGCTGTCCCAACTCCATTTATTAATGGAGTTCATTTTTACTTATCTGTTTTGGGATTGTATCTCAGGAACTGTATTTGCTTAAGTGCTTATGTCTGCCCATCTCCTAAGTGTTATCCCTCTTTAGGGATTTGCCTATACTTTCTTACCTGCTCATGCTCTATACAATCCTTAAGCAATTTTATTCATTCTTAGAACTTTGTTTTCTATATGCTGGTGACTCTCAGATATGAACTTCCAGCCCAGTTCTCTCCCTTGAGCATTATATCTGAATATCTATTTGACTGCTTTCTGTCCTAAAGGAATATTAGCCTCAAATGTCTATAACTTAGCCAAATTTATTCTCCATGCATGTTCCACATCCAATATCTTCTATCTTAACTAGTGATAACTGTCTTCCATGCAGTTGCTCAAGTATTTTTATTTTTCATATCTACATCTAACCATTAGTATGCTTCCTCATTTTTATTTCTAAAATAATTGTCAAAACTATTTGGTTCTTTCCACCCTCACTGCTACCACCACTGGCCAAGAAATCACATCCTGGAATATTTTTCTTCTTTCACTAATCTTTGCACCACGGTCGTCTCTTCTTCACACTGCTTCACAGAGAGAGAGAGTTTTAAGTAAAGATTCAATCATGCTATTATTGGTTGCAACCTTTTTATGGTTTCCCACTAACTATATAACAGGACCCCAAATTTTTTACATGGTTTATGGTTTACGATGTCCTCTATGATCTGTTAACTAATCACTTCTTACCCTTGTTGTTTAAACTCCAGACATAAAGATTTTCTACAAGTTCTGGAATGCATTCTGCTTTTTCCACTTCTGACCTTTCACAGATAGTTTTCTCACTTTCAGGAATAGTCACTTACCGCCTGTTCATTTCCCCAGGCTAATATTTATTCATTTTCAAGTCTTATCTTAAATGACGTTTCTCAAGGAAGCATTCACCAATACATTCCTTCAGCAAATCGATATTACGAATTGTGTGTCAGGTACATTTTTACAAAATCTTACGGAAGCCACCTTATAGTGTGGGGAGAAGGGAGACAATAAACAAATACAATCAAATAAATCCATAGAATAACAGATACAGATAGACAGTACAGATAAAAACCCATTACCTGCTGGCAAGGTGGTTCTGTTGGCCGAAATATTGAGACCATTTAGCTGCTGCCTTGAGTTTCCCAGTACTCTTTTGTGATCTGACTAACACAGTCCATCACCTCCAGACTGCAGATGATCTAATAAACAAATGGTTAATGCCAGGCACAGCTGGAGTTCTGCTCTACCTCCTGCATTTATTTTGGTTACTAAATTCTAGAGCATTTCAACCATCCAAAAGTCCCAACTCCTAAGCACTACCAATTGATCCCCCAGGTATTTTGAAGATCTCATCCCTGTGCCACACACATCCCTGTGACTCTGGGAAACCACACTAAAAGGCCATTGAGAGGTCTATCCTACTGGCCAGCCTACCAAGGCTTCTGTTGACTAATCACTACATCTATTTCTTAACACTCCAGTAGCTAGCCCAAAATCCAACAGGAGAGATGGTATTCCCTTGAGATAGCACTGGCAGATTAGGAGGCAAATGGTCAGTGCCTCTCACCATAGAAGGTTCTGTCCATCAGCCTGCAAATACTGTCTTATAGTCACTACCTTTTAGCTGCTTGTGTGAATTACTTGATGAAAATGGCATATACAAAGGGAAGCATTAATGATATAAGAGAAACACAAAAAAATGCTGCAGAGGTTCTGGGAGTGAGTTTCAGGAATGGGGTTTCATACACAAGTACAGGATATAACCTTAGATATAAGTGTGAGTGTGTCATCCAAAGTAGCAAGAGAAGGGTGGCGGGTTTGTGCAAGATGATGGTAGGGAATAGATGTGAATATAGAAGTCCTGATTTCTTTTTCTATCTTCCTGTAAAATAAAAAGCATGTCATCAAGTGAGACTGAATATGGAAAAGAGATAGTAGAGACTCCTCCTTAGTTCACACTAAGTAACCTTGCTACATATTCCCTCACAATCCTTTACTTCTTGTTCCCTAATCATCATCACATATGTCATTTCTTATAAAACACATATTTAGACGGTGAGTTCTCCTATCTTGTCTCCTACTTTTCTGGCACAGTGTGGCCTCGTAATTAATATTACTTGAATTGAACTAAAATAAATTATAAGATATGAAATTGAAAGAAAAATAATGGCACAAAATGGAGTTGGATGGTATAAAATAATTTCCAGTTTAGATGACTCTATGGCTCCTAATTTTTTTTTTTTAAAAAAGGATTCAGTAAGAGAAGAATGTTTATGAGGAATGATAACTTTGTTTATGTATATGTTGATTTTCATGAGGTTGGAATTCATCCAAGTGGAGAAATTACACAGGAAGTAGGAGATACAAGTGGAGAGCTTAGGGATGAGATTCAGGCCACATACATAGGTTCTCATTAGCCTGCAAGAGTATAGGTGGTAGATGAAGTTATTACGTGTTTGTATGTTTTGTCATCTAAGAATGTGTTGCAATTAAAAGCCAAGGAGATAAAAATAAAGCCTAAGGTAGCACTCACATTTAGGTGGCAATTTTAACAGAGATGTATTTATCAGGAAATTAAAAAATGCATTTGTGTGTTTTGAAAGATTATATCAAATCTACTGGTCCTAGAAGCCAAAGCCTTCAAGGGTCTAAGGCTATTTTCACATTTCTTTCTTAGTAGTGATGATAAACCACCATTTCACCAAAATCACCATCCTGATATTCACTATGCCTTTTTTATTTTCTTGTGTCCATGCTTCTTCTTTTTTTTTTTTTTTTTTTTTTTTTTTTTTTGAGGCGGAGTCTCGCTCTGTCGCCCGGGCTGGAGTGCAGTGGCCGGATCTCAGCTCACTGCAAGCTCCGCCTCCCGGGTTTACGCCATTCTCCTGCCTCAGCCTCCCGAGTAGCTGGGACTACAGGCGCCCGCCACCTCGCCCGGCTAGTTTTTTTTGTATTTTTAGTAGAGACGGGGTTTCACCGTGTTCGCCAGGATCATGCTTCTTCTTTTTGTGATAATCCACCAATAAATTTCTATCCAAGAACACAGGACAGCAATTCTCTACTTCTGGGGACTGTAGCAACAGCAAGACCTCCAGTGACAACTGTAAGCAGAAACTATCTTTGGAATCTGTCTTATAATGCATGCAAATGTTGTCAGTGTTATTATTTGTCCAAAAGCACCTCAAAAGCCAACTTCTCCATAAATTTTCTCCACTCACCTAGACCTTAGTAATCTGCCCCACTTTAATAAATTACATTTTGCTCTTATACTTCCTTTTCCTGTTTATTGTTAAGTACGTTTTGCTTATGTATGTTTTTATTTTTTCTTTTTTTTTCCTAACCGGATAGATTTTAAGCTTCTGTAAAATAATTTTTGAGTCTTTTGTTTTCTAAACCCAAAGTGTTGATCTCACTGATAGAAAATTCCTTTGTAAAGCTAGCTCAGATTACATAAGGTACTGGAAAACAAAGTAAGTAAAAACAACAACAACAAAGTTAAATGGCAAACAGGCATTGGCAGCTAAATCGTTTTGCTACCATTTACATTATTAGATAACTTCACATTTCTTTCTCTTATGTACTATTACTCCCGATTCTTATTTCTTTCAGCCATATTATTTAATGACACATTTCATTTTCCATTGGAAGAACTCCCATAACCTTAAATTTTATAATATAAATATAGTACAGTTTGGTACACAGGCCTGACACTTCGGATACTGTTGCTTCTTTACCATTATAAGCATCAGAACCAGGGTAAAAACTAATGCTACTAACATGCTAAGATACTGAATCCTATTGAAGACCTCTTTCAATGAAAACAATCAAATGCACATGTGTGAGAATGAAAAGCTTACACCACAAGTTCCAAAGGATCTTTGAATTAGCTGGTGGTAATTAAGCAAGGCAATAAATAGCTTTCAATAAAGCTAAGTTGTATGAATGAGGTAAGAACTCTGGTTTTCTCGATTAATCAAATGCTTAGAAACATCGTGAGTTGGGGAAAAGCCAGATGCTTAGTGGAGAAAACAGTTCTATTGCTGTGCTTCTTTATTTAAAAATGTTATGCTGAAATTAAAGTCATAGGACTAGCATAGTCCATTTATCTTACAGCAACGAAGAAATTTTGGTGTAGACTATGGTGAATCCTCATCCTTTATACACATATGAACTCAAAGCTCCTAGAAATTACAAGAAGAATCCAGATTGTTAGGATTCATCTGTTGTGACTTTTGCTTTTGAAGTCTATCCCTAAAGAGACCCTTTACTCAATTGTTTTTACAATGTTCTTCTAGCCTACTCTGGTTCCTGTGTTCCTCCTTGCATCTAAAATCCATTGGTTATCATTGTTCTAAAACTGACTCCACTGGTTCATTGTCTTTTTGTGGACACAGTAATTGTGTCTGCTTCACTGTGTACTGTATTGTATTAACTTACGGATACGGGAAGTGACAGAGAAGCTGGGCATGACTACAAAGGGAGAAAACAGTATTCATAAGTATCAGAGGGAATAATGCAATGCAAATTGATGATCAGAAAAATAGTGTTGTGAATAATGCACCCACGAAGTGGAAAACAAATATGCAGTACTCTGCGATTGCTACACTCCCTATGCCTGATCTTGCCTGCTGTTTGGCTACCTTTGAAAATTTTGAGGGACAAAAATAAGAACAAAAGATTTAGAACACTCCAACAAGCAAATTCTTGCCTGGCTTGTCAAATTGTACATACTTACTTTACAATTTATCACAGCTGGTATTCCTGACCTGACTCCAGGCTAAGAGATTCAAGAGCAGCATGCTCCTATACCTTAGCATACTCACCTATAGAGATATTTTGATAGCTTCTTTGGAAAAATGTATCATGCTCAAAGACAAAATAACTAGAAGGTTTTAACCTTGTAAGTGCTTAAATGTAATTTATTTTCTTTACTTTCTTTTTATTTTGATCATTTGTTTTGTACCACATGGGGTTTTACGCTTTGCTCAGCTAGATTATAAACTCCTGTAGGGTATAGATTTAATTTAAAGTGTCTGGCAGAGTATCAGCTACCCAATGTTACTATATGTAACTATGGAATGTTAAAGATTTAAGAAGTATGACTCATTCATTTATGGAAAAATTCAGCCATCATGTATTAGCTGCTATATAATACACATGATGCTATATCCTAGAGAGGTAAGTGTGTTGAAAAAATCTACAGCCCATGGGAAATTTTTGTTTGTTCGTTTCTCTATAGATTTTAGTATGTGCAAGGAGCTGGATATTATGTGGAAGAATATGACAGTCATTATTTATATACTTGTCAAACTTGTATTCTAGTTGTGATGAAGACACTAAAAAAATTATAGATTTTACATTTTAATTACAAATTTGTACCACAAATGAATATATCGAACAGTATGAGCATGTATCAGGGAAAAAATACCAAGTATAGAGAGTTATATCCTAAATTTTTTTTGAGAAAGTGACATTTGAGTTGAGCTTTAAAGATTGAAAAGATGAATAAGTTACAGGAAAAAGAAGATTCCCAACAGAGGTGAGAGCAAATGCAAAGATCCTAAAGAAAGAGGATGGAAAACATAAGGATCTAGAAGAAAAACATCTCATGAGGCTGAGAACTTTGAGATAGGTGGTGGTAAATAATAACGTCATCACCATTGACAAATGCTGATAAAGAGTTTTTAAAAACCTATTATTTAAATCAAATAAACAATAATTTTGTTTTAATCATGCTGCTGACATAATTATAAGCCAGTGCTTTCATATATTCTTACATATTAACTATTAGCATTCTGCCATTGTTATGAAAATATTTCCATTTAAATCACAACAAAATAGACCACTCAAAATGGGTGAGACCTCCAGATCTGCTCTATAAATTCTCCCATGTTGGACTAGGTCAGGCTCACGCAAACCCGTGTGTGTTTCACTTACCCAGTGCCTCTTTTTGCTTTGTGTCTTGCTCAGGTCCACTGCAGTACTTATTACACTGACTCATACCTGGCTTCCTTTAACTTCCATGTCAATGTCTACTTAAAACTCTCATCATCCCCCTCTAATTATTGATTCTCTGGCCTCTCTTTCTCCTCCATTTAGCTAACTATAGGTGTCTCTGGATTTCCGCCTTGGCTTTCTTACCTTTCCTCTTGAGAGTACCTTTTTTAACAATGTTATAAAAACTGGTAACATGGTAGCAGTTGATAACATTGATAATAAAAGTAAACTTGCATTCAAACTATTAACAGTAATTATGGTAAGCATTTTTTTCTTTATTTTTTGTTTTTAATTTTTCATAAAACGTATCATTGCAATTAATCCTTAAGGATTAAAACAACTCAGTTTTCTCTCTGCTGCCTTTTTATTCCTTAAAATGCACTCTAGTACACAGATGACTACACAGGGAAATATTATTTATACTTCTATTCTGTAGATGAAAATTATAACCCTTAGGAAAGTTGAGCAACTTGCCCAAGATTACACACTAAGTAGCAGCAGATCCAGGGCGGAAACTAGACAGGCTGACTTGAGATCATAAGCCTTGATCACAACACTGTCTCATTAAAGTCTATCACAGTAAGTAGAATCAACCCCACAACAGATGGCATGTGATAATTGTATAAATGTAGGAATTATTAAGGCATTTTGAATCACTACTTTATCAGTTATTAGCTTTATGACTCTGATGCATTTCTGAACTTCTATGAGTTTTATTTTTCATTAATAAAAATAAGATTTGAGATGTCCCAACTACAATCTTGTTATGAAGATAATATGAATGCAAGCATTTAGTATTCTGTCTAGCACACAGTCAGCATTTAAAACTATTATTCTTTGAGAGTCTCCAAGGCAAATACAACTCTTTAGTTGTATTTGAATTTGCTGTTGAATATCTGTTCCTATATTGAATTAATAAATGTTTGCTAGAGTTGTTCTTTTAATATGCAGATTATTTTAATAGCTATTTCTTGTCATGAAGACACATAATATTAACTCCCTTATAATATCCTACCATAGATATAGTGCCCACATATGACCACTATACCTACAGTCCTACTATATCAGTACTTTGAGTCCATTTTAGACCATTCTTCTCCAGTTGATTGAGCCATAGCTACAGATGTTTGAGTTTAATCATTGGGATACATTTTAAAAGGAATCCTCCTTTATTATTTTACTGTATTTAATTGTATTAACTTTGTTCTACTATATACATCTATCTACTTATGTCTTATCCTTATCTTGTCTAAATCAAAATAACTTCAAATTTAAAAAAAAATCTTTTATTTTGAATGATTTAGTAAAAGTGCTCCTTTTCTTCTTTTTTCTATGCTAGATTGCCCATCTATCTATATTTTTTTTTTTATTCTCTGACTAGAGACTCTAATCAGATAATCAAAGACGATAAAAAATATATTTTTTTGATTCTCTGATTAGAGAATCAAAATATATATATTGATGTGTGGTATTCAATATATCAAGTTTTTGGCATATTGAATATCATATATATATATACACACACACACACACACACACACACACACACATATATATATATATTTTTTTTGGAGATGGAATTTTGCTCTTGTTGCCCAAGCTGGAAAGCAATGGCAAGATCTCAGCTCACTGCAACCTTCACCTCCCGGGTTCAAGAGATTCTCCTGCCTCAGCCTCCTGAGTAGCTGGGATTATAGGCGTACGCAAATTTTTTGTATTTTTAGTAAAAATAGGGTTTCGCCATGTTGGCCAGGCTGGTTTTGAACTCCTGACCTCAGGTGTTCCACCCACCTCGGTCTCCCAAAGTGCTGGGATTACAGGCATGAGCCACCTCGCCCAGGCTATATTGTTTTATTAACACTTAATTCCCCTAATATTCAAAACAATACTTCAGTCTGCATATATTTATCGTGATTTATTTGAGAAAATTAATATTTTAGCGGCTGCAGCAAAGTTACATTTATGAAGCTAACTTCATAAATGTATGCTAACTTCATAAATGTATGTTATGAAATTAGCTTCATAAATGTATAGAGATTGTTGCTTATCTGAAATTGTTAGGACTAGAAGTGTTTCCGATTTTGGATTTTTTTGAATATTGGAATAGTTGCATATACATGATAAAATATCTCAGGGATAAAGACCCAATTTAAACACAAAATTTATTCATGTTTTATATAAATCTTACATAACATGAAGGTAATTTTCTATAATATTTTATTTATTTTATCTTATTTTATTTATTTTGAGATGGAATCTTGCTCTGTCTCCCAGGCTGAAGTGCAGTGCCGTGATCTTGGCTCATTGCAACCTCTGTCTCCCAGTTCAAGTGATTCTCCTGCCTCAGCCTCCCATGTAGCCGGGGTTACAGGCACTTGCCACCATGCCTGGCTAATTTTTTTATTTTTAACAGAGACAGGGTTTCACCATGTTGGCCAGGGTAATCTCGAATGCCTGACCTCAGGTGATCCACCCACCTCAGCCTCCCAAAGTGCTGGGATTACAGGCATGAGCCATCATGCCCAGGCCTCATATAATACTTTAAATAATTGTGTGCTTGAAACAAAGTTTGTGTACATTGAGCCATCAGAAAGCAAAGGTGTCACTTTCTCAGCCACCCATGTGAATGACATGTGGATGTTTGACATCACTGTCATTCCTAACTCTAAATTTACATGCTATTCATAAGCAAGCATTTTCTTATACTTATTCAGACATAAGTACTTAACAGTTAAAAAAAAAACATATTATTAATACAGCAAAAAAGTAAAGTGTTCAGAGTAACTAAGCAGCACAGTGGTATCACCAGAATACCTGTATCAGCTGTTAAACAACCACAACAGCAAACAACACAGGTTTTCAGTATCTACCTACAATGCTGTGATTTGATTAAAAGGCTACTGTACACTGTGTTTGATTTTGTTAGGTGAAAAGGAACATCAGAAGTAGTTGAAGGTCCCTGAATTTGGTCCTCTAGGGATGAGGAGACATTCTGCTGGATGGCTTTTTCTTAATGTTTCCTCCAGAGTCATCTGCCTGGTTAATAATTACTTTTGCCTTTGATTTAATAAACGAACATGATTTCTTTTCCTATTATGAAGGATAGGTTGATCTAGTCCTTCAATGAACCCATCACACATTTACACTGTCATGCACAAGCACTTTCTCTGCAGTTTAACATCATCATCTTCATCATTACTATAATCACAATTACCTTGATGGATTTCACCGTCAGTCAATAAATAAACAACTGGAGACTCATTATCAACATTGAAAACTTCATGTCCACTTCTTCCAGTTTACTGATGGATTCTGAGCGTGTATTATTTGCATGTGTAAGAAGACCAAACATCATTTTTTTCTCACTTGATATACAGAATCTTTCAAATTACTACTTTTTTTAATATCATTACTGAACATAGTCACAGGCCAGAGGTTGTGCTAGGCATGCATAACTGTGCATTTAGTCAGTGTGTTCCAAGCACTGGCAATAGTATATGTGGCATCCTTCATGCTAAATGTCTTTTAAAAGTCTTCTACACACACACTTCTGTTCATTGCTGCCAGCATGCTACTCAAGATGGCATTTACTCTTTATTGATTTAAGGATACCCTGGTCACATGTTTGAGTTAATGAAGTCACATTTGGGGAAAAGTAGATGAAATACACCTATTTTTTTTATAAGAATTTCAGCTGGATGATGAGCAGAATTAAATGTCAAGGAATAAAAGGAATTTTAAAAAAACTTGCAGTAATCATCCAGTCCATCTTGCCTGCAGTGTGCATGAGCTGTTGGTACAAAATGTTTAAGAAACCAGAAAAAATGTCCCCAGTGATCTATGCCTTTTGTTAGCACGATAATTGACTGGTAAGAAATTCACTCCTTAAAAAGAGTGAGGATGCAAGTTTTTGCCCATCACAACTAGTTTATACTTATGTGTGCCTGCTGCATTAGCATAGCGCAGCATGGTTATTCTGTCCTTGGCATCCTTAATTTTGAGGGGCTGTCTCTTCATCTATAGTCATCAGCATTATAGACTTGTTCTAATGTCACATTTCATCAGTGATGACCTTAGCAAACTTGTCAGTTTTTTTCACTGCTTTATGATCAGCACATGGTTTATCACCACAAATCATTAAAAATATAATGCCATCTATATTCTTAAATTTCTGCAACCAGCAGAAATATTGAATATTTGAAGTTCCGTTTAATTTTAAGTTCATTGTGATAGATTTTTGCTTGTTTCATGAGCTTATGTTCACTGCTATAATGACTGGTCTACTCTTTCAATACACAATCTTCATTTTTAGGTTTATGTAGCTTTAATTTTTTTTATTAGCTTCTGTTCATCACTTTCAGCATGGAACTCCAACAGTTTATCCTGTTTTATCAGATCATATATAGTGATGATTCCAATACCATCATCTCCTATAAGACATTTCACATACCATTGTCTGATTTCTCCAACAGCTTGACTTCTTGTGCTATAAACATAAATGCTTTCTCTTTTTCTTATTACTGTTACCCATAGGGATATCTGCAGGTCTTTGACACATTTTCAACAATATTTTTTACACCACAGGACAGTGGAGAAGAAACAAATAAAAAACCAACAACTGCAGTGATTAACACATGTAGGTCTTGGCCTTATGTGGAAGATCATGGAGAACCTGCCACTGGCACAAGCAGCCTGCATGTCAGCCATTTTATGACCCTTTGTAGATGTGCTTGCATGGGGGAATCTAGGCATGTGCAGAAAAGATATATCACAGCTGAAAGGGACTAGGATAGCGTGTTTTCCCGTGGGTATACTGAATAAAATGTATGTTGTGCACCTGCATTTTGACTGCAACCTGTCATGTGAGATCAGCTACGGAATTTTCAACTTGTGGCATCATGTCAGTGCTCAAAACATTTCAGATTTTGGAACATTTCAGATTTTTAGATTAGAGATCTCAACTCATATTTGATTAAGCAACTATTTTCCTTCAACAATAATAATCATACTCTTAATTTTTATAAGGCTTTACGTTTTCAAGTGTTTTTCCATGTATCATGATATTAAACTATCACAAACATTGAAGAGTTTCTCTTCAAGACATTGGGAAATTTAACTTCTTTGGGCCTTGGTATCTTAACCACATATTAAGTTAGTGTCAGCATCCAAAGCAGGAAAGCTCTCAAGGCATTTTCTTGCACTCATTTCTTTACTCCTGCACAACAGGAAGGATTGTAAACTGATAATAATCAAGGATAGAAATTTAAAGAGACACACAAAATTAATGCTGTCTCTTATTTCTCTCTCTTCTGAAATGCAAGTGTCATTGCCTATTCCTACAAGGAATGATCTTCTGTCACTCTCCCTTCTTCCCCACAACCCCCATACACATAGCATGACTATTGAGTTTATTCATAACCAAGTCTTTTGAAGGAACAATGCAGTTTTGCTCTCCCTGTCCCATTCTTGCTGAAGTTACCAGTGTAGTTCAACATCACAGGTGAGAGGAGACTCAAGAAAAAATAATTTCTGGTTTCGGAGTTTTTGATATTTTAAGAGGAATATTCTGTACATACTGAGGAGTTGGGGCCTCTACCCCTTACAAAATCATAAGTGCAAATAATGTGGGAGTTTGACCAGTGACTCTTAGTTTAATACATGATCAGGTCATATATAGTGATTATTTGCCAAAACTTATGAACATTTAGAGTATGTCATTTTTATGACAATGAATGAGTTTGCCACAAACTTTGGAAAATGATTGTGCATACTAAGAACTTTTCAGTTTTGGAAATATTGAGGGATTGTAGGGATCCTGTAGTATATTCACCTTGGGTTAATGAGAAAAGAGGTTGAAGTAGAAAAAGAGGCCTTCTTTGATCTGAAACCTAAACTGATGGTCTAATCCAGTGCCCTAGAAACACCAATTCACATTCAACAGTACATTGTTATTTTCATTTCTTTTGCTTTAAACCTTTCACATGGAGATGGATGACAAGAGTTTAGGAGAAATTTCTGCTTTTCTAGTTTCATGGAACAAATGGCTACTAAGTAGGTTTTCTCAAAAATTGCTTTTTTTTTTTCTATTCAGTTAGAGAGTTAGGAAGAAAATCTATTTCCTGATGTCTAGTATGAACTTTGTTCTACTCTAATTTAGCTACCGTTGTAGATTACACACTTTTTCTCATTACTTACATTTAGTGAACTGTTTCCATCCCATGCTTAGGTAAATAGATTTTTGGTAGTAACTTGTGATTAACCTCACCTTCTCAATGATTTTCTTTTAAACTTTGTTCGGCAAAACTCAACCCTTTTGACTACCTCATCCTTAATTTACTTTACATTTGGCTTCCTTGCTATTGTATATCCTGAGTTTTTTAATTAAAACATTGTTTAGCAATTTATGGCTAGAATGTATTATGTAAATTCATAATCTCTCACAGCATCCCACACTTATTTTCTTTCTTCTTCGTCCTCCCCACTCCCTCCTCCTCCCACTTCTCTTCTTCCTCCTCCTCTTCATCCTCTTTCCTCCTCTTCTTTTTTGGAACATGGCTTATTTGTAAATTCGTCTTCCATAAAGCCTAGCTTTCTTTATCTTTGAAGCATAAAGCATAAGCCATAGCTCTCCTGTACACCTGGCCCAGTGGCTCACATCTGCAATCGTCATAGTTTGGGAGACAAGGGTGAAAGTATTGCTTGAGGCCAGGAGTTACAGAACAGCCTGCGCAACATAGTGATACCCTGTCCATAAAAATTTTTTTTTTTTAATTAGCCAAGCATGGTGGCACATTCCTACAGTCCTAGCTACTCTGAAGGCTGAGGCTGGAGGATTGCTTGCGCTCAGGAGTTTAAGGCTACAGTGAGCTACAATCACACCCCTGAACTCCAGCCTGGGTGATAGAGCAAGATCCTGTCTTAAAAGAAAAGGAAAAGCAAAAACAATTCCAGGAACATATAATAAACACTCAATAAATACTTTCTAAATCGGAGGATTTACATTTATTGAGCACCTTCTCTGTGCAAAACTCTCTCATAAGTGCTTTACATATGGCATTTTTTAATTATCAGAAGAATTTAAACCTCATCGTGCACTATCTAAATTGTACATTGTTTGTAGTAAATCTAGTTTTGTTTCTATATAAATACAGACATATTTTAAAACTAGTCTTTTCTTGATAGAAGAAAAAAATTGGGGATGAGAAGCTTGTTCATCTTTTTATCCTTAGCTTTAAGAATACAACAGATGCTTAAAATAATGTATGGATATATACTTTTTCAACTCAGTGTTCTTTGATGGATCAGCTTCTATATAACAATTACTTAATAATTTCAAACTTCAGTTTTTAACTAGATCCCAGGAGTTTAATTACTTAAAATTAACAAAAGAGTTTATCCACAATTTTTGGAAGATTTTTGATAGTAAAAGACACGGGACAACTTCTATAATTTGAGTATTTTATCCTAGGCAAAGAGTGACCTCAGCAGAGTGAACTCTAAAGAAAAAGAAGCCGGGCGCGGTGGCTCAAGCCTGTAATCCCAGCACTTTGGGAGGTCGAGATGGGCGGATCACAAGGTCAGGAGATCGAGACCATCCTGGCTAACATGGTGAAACCCCGTCTCTACTAAAAAATACAAAAAACTAGCCGGGCGAGGTGGTGGGCGCCTGTAGTCCCAGCTACTTGGGAGGCTGAGGCAGGAGAATGGCATGAATCCGGGAGGCGGAGCTTGCAGTGAGCTGAGATCCGGCCACTGCACTCCAGCCTGGGCGACAGAGCGAGACTCCATCTCAAAAAAAAAAAAAAAAAAAAAAAAAAAAACAAACAAAGAAAAAGAAACACATGGGAAAGGTAGACAGTTGGTTTAATTCTCATGTTAATTTCTCAATGATTACTTTTTTGTTGAAGAACAGGAAGAATTTTAACTGCTTATAGCCACCTACCTACCATGGCTTAGGCACTTTGCAAACATTAGAAATACATATAATAACTGATTCCCATTGAGTACCTTACTTTGTGTCAGACTGAAAGATATTAAAAATCTTGGTCTTCCAGTTTATCAGTTGCAGAGCCAGGATGATATCCAGACACTGTGGCCTCAGAACCAGAAAATCTAATTACTCTCTGGTATTTTCTCTCCTACAAAAATATAAAGTTCACGACATTATAAACCACAATTTACTACTGTATCTTACATAATTATAAAAGTTCTTGTTACAGGTCAGGAGTTTGAGACCAGCCTGACCAACATGGTGAAATTCTTTTTTTTTTTTTTTTTAATTTGTAATTTTTTTTATTATACTTTAAGTTCTAGGGTACATGTGCATAACGTGCAGGTTTTTTACATATGTATACTTGTGCCATGTTGGTGTGCTGCACCCATCAACTCGTCAGCACCCATTAATTCATCATTTATATCAGGTATAACTACCAATGCAATCCCTCCCCACTCCCCCCTCCCCATGATAGGCCCCGGTGTGTGATGTTCCCCTTCCCGAGTCCAAGGATCTCATTGTTCAGTTCTCACCTATGAGTGAGAGCATGCGGTGTTTGGTTTTCTGTTCTTGTGATAGTTTGCTAAGAATGATGGTTTCCAGCTGCATCCATGTCCCTACAAAGGACGCAAACTCATCCATTTTTATGGCTGCATAGTATTCCATGGTGTATATGTGCCACATTTTCTTAATCCAGTCTGTCACAGATGGACATTTGGGTTGATTCCAAGTCTTGCTATTGTGAATAGTGCCGCAATAAACATACGTGTGCATGTGTCTTTATAGCAGCATGATCTATAATCCTTTGGGTATATACCCAGTAGTGGGATGGCTGGGTCATATGGTACATCTAGTTCTAGATCCTTGAGGAATTGCCATACTGTTTTCCATAATGGTTGAACTAGTTTACAATCCCACCAACAGTGTAAAAGTGTTCCTATTTCTCCACATCCTCTCCAACACCTGTTGTTTCCTGACTTTTTAATGACTGCCATTCTAATTGGTGTGAGATGGTATCTCATTGTGGTTTTGATTTGCATTTCTCTGATGGCGAGTGATGATGAGCATTTTTTCATGTGTCTGTTGGCTGTATGAATGTCTTCTTTTGAGAAATGTCTGTTCACATCCTTTGCCCACTTTTTGATGGGGTTGTTTGTTTTTTTCTTGTAAATTTGTTTGAGTTCTTTGTAGATTCTGGATATTAGCCCTTTGTCAGATGAGTAGATTGCAAAAATGTTCTCCCATTCTGTAGGTTGCCTGTTCACTCTGATGGTAGTTTCTTTTGCTGTGCAGAAGCTCTTTAGTTTAATTAGATCCCATTTGTCAATTTTGGCTTTTGCTGCCGTTGCTTTTGGTGTTTTAGACATGAAGTCCTTGCCCATGCCTATGTCCTGAATGGTACTACCTAGGTTTTCTTCTAGGGTTTTTATGGTATTAGGTCTAACATTTAAGTCTCTAATCCATCTTGAATTAATCTTCGTATAAGGAGTAAGGAAAGGATCCAGTTTCAGCTTTCTACTTGTGGCTAGCCAATTTTCCCAGCATCATTTATTAAATAGGGAATCCTTTCCCCATTTCTTGTTTCTCTCAGGTTTGTCAAAGATCAGATGGCTGTAGATGTGTGGTATTATTTCTGAGGACTCTGTTCTGTTCCATTGGTCTATATCTCTGTTTTGGTACCAGTACCATGCTGTTTTGGTTACTGCAGCCTTGTAGTATAGTTTGAAGTCAGGTAGCGTGACGCCTCCAGCTTTGTCCTTTTGACTTAGGATTGTCTTGGCAATGGGGGCTCTTTTTTCGTTCCATATGAACTTTAAAGCAGTTTTTTCCAATTCTGTGAAGAAACTCATTGGTAGCTTGATGGGGATGGCATTGAATCTATAAATAACCTTGGGCAGTATGGCCATTTTCACAATATTGATTCTTCCTATCCATGAGCATGGTATGTTCTTCCATTTGTTTGTGTCCTTTTTTATTTCACTAAGCAGTGGTTTGTAGTTCTCCTTGAAGAGGTCCTTTACATCCCTTGTAACTCATTTTATGAGGCCAACATCATCCTGATACCAAAGCCTGGCAGAGACACCACAATAAAAGAGAATTTTAGACCAATATCCCTGATGAACATCGATGCAAAAATCCTCAATAAAATACTGGCAAACCAGATTCAGCAGCACTTCAAAAAGCTTATCCACCATGATCAAGTGGGCTTCATCCCTGGAATGCAAGGCTGGTTCAGCATTCGCAAATCAATAAACGTAATCCAACATATAAACATAACCAAAGACAAGAACCACATGATTATCTCAATAGATGCAGAAAAGGCTTTTGACAAAATTCAACAGCCCTTCATGCTAAAAACGCTCAATAAATTCGGTATTAATGGAACGTACCTCAAAATAATAAGAGCTATTTATGACAAACCCACAGCTAATATCATACTGAATGGGCAAAAACTGGAAAAATTCCCTTTGAAAACTGGCACAAGACAGGGATGCCCTCTCTCACCACTCCTATTCAATGTAGTGTTGGAAGTTCTGGCTAAGGCAATAAGGCAAGAGAAAGAAATCAAGGGTATTCAGTTAGGAAAAGAAGAAGTCAAGTTGTCCCTGTTTGCAGATGACATGATTGTATATTTAGAAAACCCCATTGTCTCAGCCCCAAATCTCCTTAAGCTGATAAGCAACTTCAGCAAAGTCTCAGGATACAAAATTAATGTGCAAAAATCACAAGCATTCTTATACACCAGTAACAGACAAACAGAGAGCCAAATCATGAATGAACTTCCATTCACAATTGCTTCAAAGAGAATAAAACATGGTGAAATTCTGTCTCCACTGAAAATACAAAGATTAGCCAGGCGTGGTGGCATGGGCCTGTAATCCCAGCTACTCAGGAGGCTGAAGCAGGAGAATCGCTTGAACTCGGGAGGTCGAGGTTTCAGTGAGCAAAGATTGCTCGATTGCACTCCAGCCCAGATCACAGAGAAAGACACCATCTCAAAAAAAAAAAAAAAAAAAGTTCTTGTCACATATTAAATGCTCAATAAATATTATGTGTTTTTATCTGCTTGATATAAATGAGGTTTTATGTCTGACATCATTTTTGACATCTTATGAATGACAATTATCACCCAAAGGACTCTGGTTCTTCCCTGCATGTAGTTTAAAATCTAATAAGTGTAACAACATTTAAAAATCACACAAAAAATTCTAATTACTAAATGTAATTAATGATGGTAAGGAATATTAGAAGAAGTTATACAGGAGTATAACATAAATATCTGCTTGTGGCTTGGGATTCAGCTAAAGTTTCTTTGAAAGAGTAGTGTCTGTGCTAAAAACTAAAGCATGAGTACATGACAAATATGTTAAAAAGGATTTTCAGAGCCTTCAGGGCAGAGGAGATGTGGAAATGAATTCCCAGTATTAGGAACAAAAAGAAAGGTCAGTGTTATTGCAAGGAAAATGTGAGAAAACTGTGGAGGAGATAGATCTTAAGAGGTAAATGAAGGCTTGGGCATAGAAGATTCCATGGATCATTTGAATGTTCTCATATTCTAAAAGCAGTGTTGAAAACATTCAATGTTGAAAACATTGAAAACATTTAAGTTGGCCAGGCACAGTGGTGCATTCCTGTAATCCCAGCACTTTCAGAGGCTGAGGCAGGTGAATTGCTTGAGTCAAATAGTTCCAGACCAGCATGGGCAGCATGGCAGAAACCCCGTCTCTACAAAATATACAAAAATTAGCGGGGCATGGTGGCACATGCTTGTAGTCCCAGCTACTCAGGAGGATGAGGTGGGAGGATTGCTTGAATCTGGGAAGTTGAGACTGCAGTAAGCTGTGATGATGCCACTGCTCTCCAGCTTGAGTGACAGAGCAAGACAAAAAAGAAAAAAAGGAAAGGAAAGGAAAGGAAAGGAAAGGAAAGGAAAGGAAAGGAAAGGAAAGGAAAGGAAAGGAAAGGAAAGGAAAGGAAAGGAAAGGAAAGGAAAGGAAAAGGAAGGAAGGAAGAAAGAAGAAAGAAAGAAGGAAAGAAAGAAAGAGGGGGGGAGGGAGGGAGGGAGGGAGGGAAGGGAAGGGAAGGGAAGGAAGGGAAGGAAGGGAAGGGAAGGGAAGGAAAGGAAAGGAAAGGAAGAAAGAAAGAAGAAAGAAGACATTTGTATTATTCAGGATTCTCTAGAGAAACAGAACTAATAGGATAGGTATACATATAAAGGGGAATTTATTAAGGAATATTAACTCATACGATCGCAAGGTCCCACACTAGGCCTTCTGTGAGCAGAGGAGCAAGGAAGTCAGCCTGAGTCCCAGAGCTGAAGAACTTAGGAGTCTGATGCTCCAGGGCAAGAAGCATCCACTACTGGAGAAAGATGCAGGCTGGGAGGCCAAGCCAGTCTAGCCTTTTCATGTTTTTCTGCCTGCTTTATATCCTGGCCATGCTGGCAGCTGATTAGATTACGTCCACACAGATTAAGGGTGGCTCTTGCCTTTCCCAGCCCACTGACTCAAATGTTAATCCCTTTTGGCAACACCCACACAGGCACACCCAGGATCAATACTTTGCATCCTTCAATTCAACCAAGTTGACACTCAATATTAACCATCAAAAGTCCACCCCTTATCAAATTGAACCCATACACATCTCCTAAGATCATACATAATCTTCAAATAAAGACAATAAGAAGGTCATAATTATGCCTAACATAATACAACTATCCTTCGTACAACTTGAAATGCACCAATTCCCAATCCAAAAGCTATTACATAAAGTTAACAATACTTAAATGCTGATACGAAGTCAATAAATCTTACATCACCTGATAAAGGAAAAAGGAAATAAAATGAAAATACTTTCTTAGTACTAGTGTATACATGCACAAACATGTTTTTAACAAAAGAAGGTGGAAATACTCATGACAGTTACAGTCCTTGTTTCTGCAACTGTTTACATGGTCGTAGCTGGTATTGATGACTACCTTCTTTACTACCCATTCTGTATTCCCTTTGCCTTCAGTAAACACCTCAGCAGGTCATATTTGTTTGTTTGTTTGTTTTTCTTTTTCTTTTTTCTGATGGAGGTGACCCAAACCTTCATTCCTGAAAGGTCTGGGCCATTTGTATTCCCGTCTAATTTGGGTTGTTGTAGTTTACCATTGACCTTAATCACAGGGCATAGTAATACTAAAAGATGTCCTAATGGATCCCGTGTATTCCATGCATAGTGCAGACTCTTCCTTACATCCATTGTGTAGTAGTAGACTGATTTCATCTTTATAGTCTGGGTCAATCACTCCAGTCAACACTGTAACTCCCTTCTTAGCCTGTTGACTTAAATGTAGGAGGACCCCAAAGTGTACAGGTGGCAATCTTAACATCCAGTTTAATGGAATCATTGCTGTGTCTCCTGGTGGCAGCATTCCTCCCTCGGGAACTAAGACTGTTAGGTCAGCAGAATGTAATGCCATGAGAACAAGAAGCAAAAAGTTTGCTACTGGATCACTAGCGATGATGGTGAGTGGTGCCACTTCCACTTCCACCACTTGATTCCTGGACCTGGGAATCCTGGCTATGGGAGAAATAGTACCATATATTGGACACTGATTCAGAACATATACGGCTTTCTGGAGAACTTTGCCCCAGCCCTACAAGTATTGTCACCTAGTTGGCATTGTAATTGTGACTTCGAAAGGCCATTCCACTGTTCTATCAATCCAGCTGCTTCAGGATGATGGGGAACATGGTAAGACCAGTGAATTCCATGAGCATGAGCCCACTGCCACACTTCTTTAGCCATAAAGTGAATGCCTTTGTCAGAGGCAATGCTGTGTGGAATATGATGATGGTGGATAAGGCATTCCGTGAGTTCATGGGAGGCGGTCTTGGCAGAAGCATTGCGTGCAAGATAGGCAAACACATATCTGGAGTAAGTGTCTATTCCTTGAAGACAAACCTCTGCCCTTTCCATGACAGAAGAGGTCCAATATAATCAACCTGCCACCAGGTGGCTGATTGATCACCTCGAGAAATGATATCATATCGAGGGCTCAGTATTGGTCTCTGCTGCTGGCAAACTGGGCACTCAGCAGTGGCCATAGCCAGGTCAGCCTTGGTAAGTGGAAGTCCATTTGCTGAGCCCATGTGTAACCTTCATCCTTGCCACCATGGCCACTTTGTTCATGGAACCATTGGGCAATGACAGGGGTGGATGGGGAAAGAGACTTAGTTATGTCCATAGAATGGGTCATCCTATCCACTTTATTATTAAATTCCTCTTCTGCTGAGGTCACCCATTGGTTGAGCACTCACATTGGTTACAAATATTTTCAGTTTTTGACTACTCAGAGATATCTATCCACATACCTCTTCTTCAAATTTCTTTGTCACCAATTTTCCAATCATGGTTCTTCCAAGTTCCTGACCATCCAGCCAAACCATTGGCTACAGCCCATGAATGAGTATATAATTGCACATCTGGCCATTTCTCCTTCCATGCACAGTGAACAGAAAGTGCCCTGCTCAATGTTCTATCCACTGAGAAGATTTCCCTTCACTACTGCCCTTCAGGGATGTCCTAGAAAGGGCTGTAGTGCTGCAGCTGTCCACTTTTGGTTGGTGCCTGCATATTGTGCAGAACCATCTGTGAACCAGGCTTTAGTCTTCTCTTCCTCTGTCAAATGTCAACTTCCTCTGTCAACTCTCCATGAGGCCATCGGTGCTGGCTGGGGGAGTAAAGGAAGGGTGGCAGAAGTGGAGACCATGGGCATTTGAGCCACTTCCTCGTGTAACTTACTTGTGCCTTCAGGACATGCTCGAGCCTGATCAGCTATATACCACTTCCATTTGTGATGAAATGCTGCTGTGCATGACCCACTTTATAGCTAGATGGGTCAGAAAGCACCCAGTTCATGATAGGGAATTCAGGTGGAATGGTGACTTAATGACCCATAGCCAAATGTTCAACTTCCACCAAAGCCCAGTAATAGGCCAAGGGCTGTCTCAAAAGAAGAGTAGTTATCTGCAGAAGATGGCAGGGCCTTGCTCCAAAATACTAGAGGTCTCTGCTGTGATTCATCTATGAGGGCATGCCAAAGGGTTCAAACAACATCCCTATCTGCCACTAACACCTCAAGCACCATTGGATCTGCTGTTTCATAGGGCCCAAGTGGCAGAGCAACTTTTACAGTGGTCTGGACCTGTTGCAGAGCCTTCTCCTGTTCTGGATCCCACTCAAAACTGGCAGTCTTTTGGGTCACTCAATAAATGGACTGGAGTAACACACCGAAATAAAGAATGTGTTGCCTCCAAAATCCAAATAGATTTTGTGCCTTTTTGTTGCTTGTAAGAGGGGCCACATGCAGCAAGTTATCCTTCACCTTGGAAGGAATATCTCAACCGGCCCCACACCACTGGACCCCTAGAAATTTTACTGAGGTAGAAGGTTTCTGAATTTTAGTCAAATTTATTTTCCATCCTCTGGCATGCAAATCCCTCACCAGTAAGACCAGTGTGTTTGCTACTTCTTGCTCATTGGATCCAATCAGCAAAATGTCATCAATGTAATGGACCAATGTGATATCTTGCAGAAGTGAAAAGGGATCAAGGTCTCTCCAAATAAGATTATGACACAAAGCTACAGAGTTGATATAACCCTGAGGTAGGACAGTAAAGGTATACTGCTGGCCTTGCCAACTGAAGGCAGATTGCTTCTGGTGGGCATTATGGACAGAAATGAAAAAAAAAAAAAAAGGCATTTGCCAAATTAATGGCTGCATACCAGGTACCAGGAGATGTGTTAATTTGCTCCAGTGATGAAACCACATCTGGTACAGCAGCTGCAATTGGAGTCACCACTTGGTTAAGTTTATGATAATCCGCCATCATTCTCCAAGATCTACCTGTCTTCTGCACAGGCTAAATAGGAGAGCTGAATGAGGATGTAGTGGGAATCACCATCCCTGCATCTTTCAAGTACTTAATGGTGGCACTAATCTCCTTAATCCCTCCAGGGATGTGATATTGTTTTTGACATACTATTTTTCTAGGTATAGGCAGCTCTAATGGCATCCTACTTTAACTGGAGTACCAAAGTGAGGTTTTGGGTCCCCTGGAATCAACATCAGTTCAGAATCAGTGTCCAGTAGTCCCTGAAATGTCTGATAATCTCCGTTTTTACAATGCACAGTCACATTGGTAAAAGGTCGGAAGTCTCCTTGGAGAAGGAAGGGAGAAAGATTAATAGCATAAATTGTCGGTAGTGTAGTGGAGTCCTTTTTCAAGGGGACTGAGCCACCCCTTTATTCAAGGCGTTCTGGGTCTGTAAACTGGCTTAAGTCTGGAAATTGGTTGAGGGGCCATGATTCTCTGTTTTTATAATTCAAATTAATCTTTCATCCATTCGACCTGGAAGTTTTCTGCTTATATAAATTAAGTAGAAAGCCAGTAGGCTTCCTGTCAATTTCACTTCTAAAAGCACTGTGATTAACCTGTGCCAGAGCTCTATATGAATCAGACTATTCTGATTGCTTTGTCTCTGCTGTCCATTATGGTAGCTACGTCCACCTTGCCTCTGATGGTTGAGTGCCACCACTTGGCCCCTGCCACCTCAGGATCCAATTACTTCCATTATATTTAAATTTTGTAGTTGAGTGACAGCAGTTCTCACTGTTATATCTGACATACAGAGAAGAGCAATTACAGGGCTCTTCAAAGATGCAGGTACTGCCCTCGCAAATCTATTTTGCAAAACATTGGTCAAGATTATATCTTCTGGACCCTCCCAGTTGGGATGAGTAGGTCTAAAGTGACTAATCCACTCTACCATCCCAATCTCCCTAAGCCTTCGGGTTCCTTCTTTTACATTAAACCAGGGGAGATCAGGAATTTCCAGCTCACTCACAGTGAGTCATGTTTTAATCCATATTTCAGTTAATCAAGCAAATAAACTACTAGAACCTTTTTTAACTCCCTGAGCTGCAACATTAAATGCAAAATCCCTATTTAGCAGGTTCAAATCAATAAATTCAGCCTGACCCAACTCTGTGTTCCTTTCACCATTATCCCACACACTTAATATCCATTCCCATGTCTGCTCTCCAGATTGCTGCTTATATAAATTAGAAAACTCAAGCAGTTCTTTTTGAGTGTAGGGTACCTCCTCATAAGTCACACTGAACCTCACCTCTAGGAGCCTGCTGAGACTTTAGTTATAGATCTAGAAACAAACAGGTGTGTTGGGGGTGGCTCCTAAGGAGAATCAACATTATCTGCCTGGCAACTGCCTCAGGGGAGACTAGCACTGTTGCCTCAGGCACTGCAGGATTTATCTCTTCAGAAAAAGGTGGAAAAACTGATTGCAGCATGGGTTGGGGAGGGAATGTTGCCACTACTAGGGATGGGGAAGCTGTTTTTCTGGCCAAAAAAAGGTTCATCAGCATTTACAAGCTCAGTGTTTGCAGCTTCATCAGGGTCCTCCCACACATCCCCATTCCAAGTAGCAGGGTCACATTATTTTCCAATCAATGCCCTCAATTTAACGTAGACACCTGACGAGGCTGTGCATGCACTTTTTGTTGCAGTTCAGCCACTCACATGATAAGAACTTGTATCTATTTTTCCACAATTTCAGCTCTTTCTCTACAGGAGATAAGACTCTCATTCAGGGCAATATTACCAGATTTGAGGCTCAATGTCTGCTTCTGAAGCCGGGAGTTAGAATCCTTGAGTTCACCATTTTCTTTCATTACTTTGTCCAGTGAACTTAGGACCAACCAACCAACTTCATTATGTTCTTTGGTTCTCCACATATGTCAAAGGTATTATATATACTTACTAAGATCCTTGCCTCTCACAAGTGCTAAATCAAGGGTGTCAAATGCATTTATTCTGCATAACTCTCGAAACAACTCACACCAAGGACTATCAGTGTTCTCCATACTATTAGAAGTAGAGTCTTTAGCATTTTGAGGTCTAATCATATTAAGCAGCCAACTCCTGGTACCAAAATGTGTATTAGTCAGGGTTCTCTAGAGGGACAGAACTAATAGAATATATATATATATATATATACACACACACATACACACACACATATATACATGAATTTTTTAAACAGTATTAACTCATATGATCACAAGGTCCCATGATAGCCACCTGCAGGCTGAGGAGCAAGGAATTCAGTCTGTGTCCCAAAGCTGAAGAACTTGGAGTCTGATGTTCCATGGCAGGAAGCATCTATCATGGGGGAAAGATGTAGGCTGGGAGGATAAGCCAGTCTAGCCATTTCCTGTTTTTCTGCCTGCTTTATATACTGACTATGCTGGCAGCTGATTAGATGGTGCCCACCCAGATTAAGGGTAGGTCTGCCTTTCCCAGCTCACTGACTCAAATGTTAATCTCCTTTGGCAGCACCCTCACAGACACACCCAGGATAAATACTTTGTATCCTTCAATCCAATCAAATTGACACTCAATATTAACCATCACAACCTTTAAGCAGGAAGGTGATTATCAAGAACTACTTATAAGGTAAAAAGTATCATAAATGCTGGCAGAAAATGAAAACTAAAGGAAATTTCCATTCGCTTAGGATGTGCATGTGCATGAGGAGGGGCACAATCTTCATCTTTCAAGGTCATTTTCTCTATAAACATCTTTGCTGAGATAGTCTAGAGAAGGGGATCCATCCAGAAAAAGATATGCAGAAATGTGACAGAGCCACGAAGAACTGTCTCCTAACAATGTTATGATAAGATCACATTTTTTATAAAACTAAATGCGAAGCCTTTGTAAAACAATTGCTTTTTTATACAGCTTCTTGTGAATTATCCATGTCTTTAATCAGCTGATTATAACATATAATTGAGCTAATGTTTCAATTCCAGTTTCTAAACAGATAAACGTATAAAGAGTTTTAGACTACTTAATCAGTATCACAGTTGTGTATATTACTAAGTGTCTTAAGGAATTAGCTGTCATTCTTAAATTTAGTGAAAAATATTATTGTATCAATTATTGGGAATATATATTACAAGCAGTGTGTCCTAAATAAAGGACTTGATTTAATTTTAAATCCTTCTTTCCCTTAGAAATATCCAATAGTGGGAATAATATTTTATGGATTGTAAATTTGGTAATGATAGGAAATAAGGCTAACATTTGTATTGGTTAGTTATTTTAAAAGTCTTAAAATCTATTAATTCTTTCAGATTTGTATGTCAATACACTTAAGGAAATTATTTTTTTAATAAAGCCAGATCCAGAAAGTTGTATCTTTTAAAAAATATCTTTGCTTTTAAACCATTTGTATATGTAGCAGTTATTTTTTAGATATAATCAGTAATCCAATAACCAGTTTTGGCCTTTAGACACTTCGAAGTCAGAACTCCTTGAGGATTTGTTTTTCATTTACAAGTGTAATTTGTTTGAAAATATTCTTTAAAATTCCCTTTCTTGAAATAATTTCTGTTAGAAAAGAAAATAAATGCTAATAAGAACACAGATGGGGGCAACAGTACTGGGGAAATCAACCCTGATTACATTCATTGACAAGAATATATTATGTGTTATTTTAGACTGTATATTCTTGCAATTTAAAGGGGAAAATGAGTTCAGAGTGATAGAAGCAATGCAGCAAAGCAAAAGCTTTATTTTAAAATCTGTAATATTCTTATACACACACACATTTACTATCTATCTGTCTATCTATCTATCTATCTGCCTATCTATCTATCTATCTATCTATCTATCTATGCTTTTATTCTTGAGAACTTAGAGGTGGCTAAACCAAAACTCATTTCAAAAATAGCTTTTGAAGTCAGTAAAATAAACATTAAATAACAATTTTAAAATATCACTTTAGTTTTTATTTTAATAACATTAAAATTAATCTTTGAAAATAAAAGTAACAAAAGCAATTGTGTGTCAACCAGTCATAATCATTTTGAATTGAAAACAAAATGTGAAGCTTGAGAAAAACAGTTGTCATGAAGCAATTGAAATATTATGATCACTACAGAACAGGGATTTTTGATGGGGAGATACTGACCCAAGGGCAATAGTTGGTCTAGGGATGAGGGAGTGTATTAGTCTGTTCTCATACTGCTGATAAAGACATACCTGAGGTTGAGTAATTTATAAAGGAAAGAGATTTAATGGACTCCCAGTTCACAATCATAGGTGAATACAAAGGAAGGGCAAAGGAACATCTTCCATAGTGCATGTAAGAGAGAACTTGTGCATGGGAACTCCCCTTATAAAACCATCAGATTGATCAGGCATGATGGTTCACTCCTGTAATACCAGCATTTTGGCAAGGTGAGGTGGGTGGCTCACCTGAGGTTAGGAGTTCAAGACCAACCTGGCCAACATGGTGAAATGCCGTCCCTACTAAAAATACCAAAAATTATCCGGGCATAGTGGCAGGTGTCTGTAATCCCAGCTACTCAGGAGGCTAAGTCAGGAGAATCACTTGAACCTGGGAGGCAGAGGTTGCAGTAAGCCGAGACCATGCCATTGCACTCCAGCCTGAACAACAAGAGTGAAAAAAAAAAAAAAAAATCAGATCTCATGAGACTTCTTCACCATCACGAAAACAGTATGGGAAAGACCTGCCACTATGACTCAATTACCTGCCACTGGGTACCTCCCATGACAAGTGGGAATTGTAGGAACTACAATTCAAGATGAGATTTGGGTGAGGACGCAGCCAAACCATATCAAGGAGAAAAGAAAAAGAGAAAGAGAGAAATGAAATGAAAGAAAAAATAAATAAATATAGATAATACAATGGTTTTAGCCCTCCAGAGCTCAAACCTACAGATAAACGGTCATTCTTCAGTGTTTAATATTTCTTGTTAGTGTGTCTAATGTCTTCTTATGGATATTTTTGAAAACAGGTTGAGAATCACTGCTGCAGAGTATGTCCAAAGATTTTTAAATAAAAAAAAAATATTTAAAACCAAAATATTTGTATATAAATTGTATTGATAGTTATATATATGGATTTACTTATAAATAGTTGTTACGATGCATCTCAGGTGTTTTAAGTAAGCTAATTTTAAATGTAATCTCTAACAAAAAAGTTTTAGAAAACTGTACTGTAATATACTTTATAGAGGCAATAGATAGATAGATAGATAGATAGATAGATAGATAGATAGATAACAGATAGATCATTATTTAAATGCAATGCTTCTCTTTTTACTTGGTTTCAGTGTGTTATGATATTTACCAACAGTCCCCTAAAGTCTTAACTCATTCCAATATTAACCCAAAAGTCCAGGTCCAAAGTCTCATCTGAGACAAGGCAAGTCTCTTCCGCCTATCAGCCTGTAATATCAAAAGCAAGTTCATTACTTTCTAGATACAACGGGGGGTAGAGGCATTGCATAATTATACCCATTCCAAATGGGAGAAATTGGCCAAAACCAGTGGGCTACAAGCCCCATGCCAATCTGAAATCCAGTGGGGCAATCAAATCTTAAAGCTCTGAAATGATTTCCTTTGACTCTATGTCTCACATCCAGGTCATACTAATGCAAGAGGTGGGCTCTCACAGCCTTGGACAGCTCTGCCCATGTGGCTTTGCAAGGTACCGCCTCACTCTGGCTGCTATCATGGGCTGGCACTGTCTGTGACTTTTCTAGGTACACAGTGCAAGCTGTAAATTGATCTACAGTTCTGGGGTCTAGAGGATGGTGGCCCTCTTCTCCTAGCTCCACTAGGCAGTGCTCCAGTGGGTACTCTGTTTGGGGGCACTAATCCCACATGTCTCTTCCACTCTGCCCTAGTAGAGGTTTTCCATGAGGGCTCCACCCCTGCAGAAAACTTCTGACTGGACATCCAGGTGTTTCTATACATCTTCTGAAATCTAGGTGGAGGTTCCCAAACCTCAATTATTGACTTGCTAACAGGCTCAACACCACATGGAGGCTGCCAAGTCTTTGGACTTCACCCTCTGAAGTCATGGCCTGAGATGTACATTAGCCCCTTTTAGCCATGACTGGGACTCAGGGCACCAATTCCTGAAACAGCACAAAGCAGCAAGGTCCTGAGTCTGGCCCAGGAAACCACTTTTTCCTCCTAGTGCTCTAGACCTATGATGGGAAGGGTTGCCAAAAAGGTCTCTGACAAGCCCTGGAAATATTTTCACCATTATCTTGGTGATTAAAATTTGGCTTCTTATTACTTATGCACACTTATGCAGTTGCACCAAAGCTTGGACTTCATTGTCTATGTCACTATCAGCATTTTGGTCGAAGCCATTCAGCAAGTCTCTAGGAAGTTCCAAGCTTTCCACATCTTCCTGTCTTCTGAGTCTCCAAACTTTGCAACCTCTGCCTGTTACCCAGTTCCAAAGTCACTTACACATTTTCTGGTGTCTTTATAGCATCACCCCACTCTCTGTGGTACCAATTTACTGTATTGATTCATTCTCACCCTGCTATAAATAATCACCTGAGACTGGGTACTCCATAATAGAAAGAGATTTAATTGACTCACAGCTCTGCATGGCTGGGGAGTTCTCAGGAAACTTACAATCATGGTGGAAGGAGAAGCAAACATATCCTTATTCACATAATGGCAGGGAGGACAAGTGCCAAGCAAAGGGGAAAAAAACCCTTATAAAACCATCAGATCCTGTGAGAACTCACTCACTATCATAAGAACAGCAGCAGACCATCCTGGCTAACACTGGTGAAACCTCAGTCTCTACTAAAAATACAAAAACTAGCCGGGCGACGTGGCAGGCGCCTGTAGTCCCAGCTACTCAGGAGGCTGAGGCAGGAGAATGGCATAAATCCGGGAGGCGGAGCTTGCAGTGAGGTGAGATCCGGCCACTGCACTCCAGCCTGGGCGACAGAGCGAGACTCCGCCTAAAAAAAAAAAAAAAAAAAAAAAAAAAAAAAAAAAAAAAAAAAAAAAACAGCAGCATGGAGGTAACTGCCCTCATGATTCAATTACCTCCCATCAGGTCCCTCTCATGACATATGGGGATTATGGGAACTATAATTCAAGATGAGATTTGGGTGGGGACACAGCCAAACCATATCAGAGCCTTTATGTTATCCTTTCTGTAAATGCAAAATTTGAATATATTCTTTTTTGGTAAAGATTTTTGGACTCATTAATTTTTTTCAGATTTTTAAAAATAGTGGAGCAACATTGACCTTCAGTTGTTAGTTAAATGAACCTTCACAGCATCTTCGATGTTGTTACAAATATGCCAGAAGACATGCACACACACACACACACATTCATATTCTACTCAGTGTCTCTGATCAGTACTTCCAGAATTTTCCTTTGCATTTTTTTTTCCTTTGTCCTGAGTTGAATAATTTTAGAAGATAGCTTGAGGCAAAAGTTAATGTTGTCGCTTGTAATATTATTTTATCTCTTTACAGAATATTCTATATTCTAGTGAATAACCCATCATCAGTCCACTGCCAGTCTATCCCCTAAAGGTTTTCTTACAAAGTTCAATACTATAGTGCAAATAAATCAGTCTTTTGATTTTGCAGCCCTACTCCCAGGAGAGGGCAGTGAGGCAAAAGATTAGAAAATGAAATTATGAAATAAATACTAATGACATCAGGAAAATGTAATGTCATATTTTTCTCCATATCTTTTCTTAGTCTCACTAATGATATTCCTCAATCATACCATTTCCTTGAGTTATTTATACAGAAAAATGTACATCTCTTTTTTTAGGCATTCAGTAACTTCAAAAGTAATTCATCTATGTCCTGAAGGTCAAGTATGATGTAAAAACTAACAGTCTAAGTCAATGGGTTAATGCTAAGGTGTAAATGCCAATTAAAACTCATGACCTACAAAAGGAATAAGCCCCCCATTACCAAGAGATCTGAAAGGTGAATATGAAATGAAAATAAAAAATCACTCTGACCACAAATAGCTACACTTCAGAAAGCATTGTGCACCTTATATTCTAGTTTCTTATTGGTAACCACAATAAATAGTTCTATAACCTAAACACTTGAGGGCAAATAAGCTTAGTCCTTAAGCAGCCATAATCTTCAGTCTTCATATATAATGTACATTGAAACAGATCATTCTCTCTATAACCCTCACCAGCTAAAGTTGCCTTTCCATCAGTGCATAGCTGAGAGATGGCCATTTAGAGCCAGAAAAGAGGAAAAATTAATGAATTGGTAAATGCTTTTTAAGAAAAGTAGAGAAAAGTTCTGTGCAAATGATGCATGTTTTTTAATGGATTTTTCTCTTAACTGTAATTCAGAAACTAAGCTCTGATTACAGATCTAGTTCAAGCTAATGTTCTGTGCATAACTAGAAAAATAATTCTATCTGGAACTTGAGACTGTACATGTGGACATTCCTTTGAATAAATAGCTATCATAATATCATATAGTCTAGATCAGGTCATATTGCACCTTACAAAGAGAATCAAGCAGCTAAAATTGTTCCTTTGGGATTACTTTAGGGGTATAAACTCTTCAAAAGTATCTGCTTGCTTTGGAAATCCTTTTTTTCTCCCTACATGCATTCACATGTCTCAGAATATGCTCTTCACCAAGCTGGCTGCATCCAGGAACTTGCTGTGCTTCCAATAATTACTCACCTTGCTGCTGTTCAACTTCAGAAGAGAAAACTGCTGTGTAGAAATAGCTCTACTAGTCTGGCATAGAGAATAAAATCCAGCAATCTCCCCCTTATTGTAAATTTTCAGTTAACTTCTATGAAGCTTACTATGAAAAAATAAAAGGAAGACTTTGTATATATAATACATTTTCCTCAAAAATTGTTAATAAGGAGACCAATAAACGTTTCCAGTTTGGTGCATGAGCTTCCTGGAGTGTCACTGGTCTGAGTTAGCCTAAAAACACTCAAGTTGGCACTAACACTAGATAGGACAGCTGTTCCCATTTCTTCCCCTTAAGGGGTCCCATGCTTTTCCTGGCAAAGAAAGGGAACTTGACTGGCAAAGAAAGACGTACACTTACACAATGCCAAAATAACCAGGTAATTATGTCAAAAGCAAAAATAATTCACAAAGGAAATTGGCACCATAAAATGAAATAATATGCCTTAAATGAAATTAATAGTTTGTAACACAAATTTTCAAGTTAATCAATCATGATAAATATGTAACATAGAAGAAATCTTCACATATTTCAAACTTTATCGTGCTCTTGTGCTGTCAATTATGAAGATGCTGGAAAATATGTTTGATTTTTTCATTCCATTGCATTCATTAAGCTTGATATGGAAATGAAATTAACAAATATTTTACTTATTCAATAACTATTGATTTGGTGCTTCCTATATGCCAGAGCTTTGATAAGGTCAAAGAAGTTATAAAAGCAAAAGATTGACTTTTGATTTAAAAGATTATTATAATTAACTATCCTAGGATGCTTTATGGACATATCATACCCTATGTATATAACTTTCTATAAGAATAATTCAAATTGCCTATTAACTAACCTGATTTATTTACACTGGCAGACAAGAAATCCAAATGAAGGTCAAACTCATTTGCAGTGCATAGACTGACACTTGTCATATTTTTTAAATTCAATATTTGTACGTCAAGTAATTCATCTGAACAAGATTAACATGGTAATGAAGTAAATCCCATAGAAAACATATCCTGGGTAATGATGGCTTATTATAGTCTTATCGACAAGAATGGAAATTAAATATCAGTACAGTTTTAAATTAAAATGTATGTAATTTAGTTTTAATAGAGTACAAATAAGTATATAGATAATGTATACGTTTTAACAGTGATATACTGTAACTCAGGATGTTTATCAAAACTTAAAGTGATATTCTCAACATACATGTTTAGAGAAGCTACTACATGTATAGTATTATATTAACTTTGGAATCACAGTTTTGACTCAATAAAAACTGACTACAAAAATTACATAATTATCACTTTAGAATAGAAGTAGCAAATAAAATGTTAGTTATTTAAAAAAATATTACAAATTATGTGTGTACTAGTGTCAAAGCCTTATTTAAACAGAGTTAAAGGAAAGTCTGATTCTAAAATATTACTCTAAAAGAAAAAATTTGTGTTAACAAAAATTTGAGATGCACTAAATCTTAGCCCATAAAAAATATCCCCATGTTCCTGTAGATCAGAATATCCGGCTGGTCAATGTCATCCAGGAACTGCAATAGTTATTCGTGCACGAAGGAATTAAGATACTTACACAAAGAGCTTTTTATTCAGGTAAGATACTTTCATTACACTTGTTCTTAATTTTTGTTTACTTGATCATTTCCTTTCTAATGTCATTCTTCTGATACCAACTATATCAATAACATTTTTGTTATAAGAATATAGTTATGTATTCTAGTATCAGTCCCATTTTTGGGTCACAAATATAAATTTTCAAGATATCTTAAGTTTACAAATACAGTTTTGAGTATTTTTGTTTTTTCTTTTTTGAGATGGAACCTCAATTTCACTCTGTCACTAGGCTCGGCTCACTGCAACCTCCGCCTCCTAGGTTCAAGTGATTCCCCTGCCTCAGCCTCCCAAGTAGCTGGGACTATAGGCACGCACCACCATGCCTGGCTAATTTTTTTTTTTTATTTTTATTTATTTATTTATTTATTTTTTAGTAGAGACGAGGTTTCACCATGTTGGTCAGGATGTTCTCAATCTCCTGACCTCGTGATCCCGCCCACCTCGGCCTCCCAAAGTGCTGGGATTACAGGCATGAGCCACCACACCTGGCCAGCTTTGAGTATTCTATGAAACATTACAATCTATTTATTTGTTCAACAAATAAATTTGTACAATGGTTATTATATTCCTGATACTGTCCTAGGTTGTAGTGATACAGCATAGAATAGAATAGAAAGTTTCTAATCTTACGTAACATATATTATTTTACTTAAGAAGATGCATATTTAATAAACATTCTTATGGTTGTCTTACTTTTTCTACTGGAAAATGTCATTTTTATTTTTAATACAGTTGCATTAATTTCTTGCACTATTTCTTGCAATTGCAACTGATTTGACGTTTCATCAGTGTGAAAGATTAACCTTGTCTATTATAATCAACCATTGATTTGTTCTGAGCTGTATTCCTACCCACAGATTTAGCTCCGTTTATGGAGGGTGCTATGTTAGGCTCCCTTATTCTCTGGTTTCTGGCAAAGTTTGACAATAAGAGGCTTTGGCAGAATATTAGAAGTTGGAAGAAAGAAAGAAGGAAGGCTATTTTTCCTCCCCTCTCTGTTTCTGGGTCATTTCTGGAAAGATTACTTCCCACACATCTCCTGCTTCCACTGGCCTCCTCAGCACTCTGCTGAAACCAAATTCTTCAAACAGCCTAGGAATGGCTGTGACTTTCTGTTGTTGCTAATTTCTAGATTCCCTTAACATTCCCTGTTTGGCTTTTTAATTTTCTATTGCCATGAAACAAATGTTTTAAATTAAAGTCCATCAGTATGAAAAATCTCAAGTGGTGTTGGTTTTCCTGGTTGGGCTTTGTTGTATACACCTTTGAACTTCAGAGAATTTAGAGCTACTCGATTGCTGATTGTCTCAGAAATAAATTATCCTAGCTCCTCGTAACAGTATACAACACAGACCATGGAAAATACTTACAAGGTAACTTTTGGAGAGACAGCAAACTACTTTCTATGTACACAGATCTGTTTACAAGTTTTTCAAAAAAAATAAGTCTGCATGTATTTGGTGATTAGTCTGACTAGAACTAATAGGAAGAAGGAGTGGATTCTACTCACCTTTCACCTACTCTAGACTTCATTTTTGTGACTATTTACTTGACATCATCTATTTTTTTCTCTCCTGGATTATTGATATCAGTACACAAACACTCACCCACACACATCCACTTGCTTTATAACCTCTCACTTTAGAAAAGCTATCTTTACTCCATGTTAACTTTCCATACTTTCCATTTCTAGCATCCACTTTACCTTACAATAATTCCTCCAAAGGTTTTCTTTATTCTCCAATCTCTGCTTTCTCACTCTTCATTATTTCTTCAATTCATTCCAATTGGGTGTAAAAGACTAAATTTCTCTGGCTTTAATGAGACTATACGTTTCTTGGTATTACAGTCATCATATATTTCAGCCTTTATTGCTTATCTTTCTCCTTTATGCGATGTTTACTGTTTTTTTTTTTTTTTTTTTTTTTGACGGAATCTCTCTCTTACCCAGGCTGGAGTGCAGTGGTGTGATCTCGGCTCACTGCAACCTCCGCTTTCCACGTTCAAGCAATTCTCCTACCTCAGCCTCCTGAGTACCTGGGACTACAAGCACGCACAACCACACCCAGCTAATTTTTGTATTTTTAGTAGAGATGAAGTTTCACCATGTTAGCCAGGATAGTCTCGATCTCTTGACCTCATGATCTGCCTGCCTTGGCCTCCCAAAGTGCTGGGATTACAGGTGTGAGACACCGTGCCTTGTCCAATGTTTACATTTTGAAGTAAACTAGATCTCACATCTTGGATCATTTTCCTTAACGTCAGCATTCTTCCAACAAGTGACCTCACCTAATCCCATGCTTTTCTTTATTATCTATTTAATGATGGTTCCCCATGTGCATCCCTTCCCTGAATTCTAGACTTATATATCCTACTTAGCATTTGCATTTGGGGAGTAAATTGGATTAAAACTTAATGTGCTTAAAATACATTGACTCCTTTCCTCCACCTCATCCCTCATTCTATCTCAGTAAATGGCATGACCATCCACCAGTTGTGTGGGTGCACACCTCACAATTTATATTGATTCAGCACTCACAAACACCACCACACACATTCCGTTAGAAGCCCATGTGCTTTACCTACAAATTATAATCAGATCCACTGACTTCCAAACCATCATCATTTCTCCCATCACTTCTCACTACCATAGTCTCCCTAACCATTTTTCCCATATTCCTTTCTTATTGTACAATTGATTCTCCAAACAAGTTTTTCTTGTCATATTTTACATATGAGGGAGCATCAGATTTCTTTCAACATGGTGGCAAACTAACACGGGCTGCTACCTCTCACCCTCAAAATCCACCCTGAAGAAATAATATAGAAGCAAGAAGAAAGAATAGATCTGGGGGTAGCATTACAAGTTGGGGCAAAGAGGAAGCTAACCAAATAACTGGAAAAAAAAACTCAAGAAAGGGATGTCTAGAGAGTATTTTTAATACCCGCTGGATATATGAATGATATGCATACCTAGGAAAGATCTTGGAAGCACTTAAGCTCTTACCTCTGGCTGATTCTGAGGTTCTGTGCAAGTAACTGAATAGGCAGAATTGGAAATTGCTTGCCTGAGCTTTGAAGGCATGCCCCAACATCCAGTATGAACAGAGCTTCAAAGACAGGTGAAAAACTACCGAGGGTACCATTATATGCATAATAGGAGTCTCAGAAGGGAAGGAGAGAGAGAAAGGGTTAAATGGATGTTGAGAAATCATGGTCCAAAATTTCTCAAATTTGATGAAAAATATTAATCTACGTGTCTGAGGAGCCCAATGAACTCTATGCAATACCAATTCAAAGGGATCCACACCTAAATACTTTATAGTTAAGCTATTTAAAGACAAAGGGACAATCCAGAAAGTGTCAGTAGAGAAGTGACTCACCACATACAAGAAATCCTCAATAAAATTTACAGCTGCTTTCTTATGGAGAAAAACCATGGAAGCCAGAAGGCAATAGAAAAATGTATTCAAAGTGCTGAATGGAAAAAGCTATTAATCAAGAAATCTGGTATGGTTGTATTAATTAGTTTGACTCTGCAAGCATTATGCTATTGTTTGTAGAGTCAAATAAAATCATGTTCATTAACTTTTGTGTAAATCAATCTCCAGGCACTAGAGATATAGCAGAATATGAAAAGAAACAGTTTCTGTTCTTACAGATCTTGCATTCTAGCTGGAAAACAGACATTAAACAACTAATAGCCCAATTATTTAATTAAGATTTAATATATATATGTGTGTGTATATATATGTGTGTGTGTATATATATGAAAATAGATCATTATTAGGTATAACAACAGGCACTGAACTGCTTTGGTGTTTCCAATATGTCTTCTTAAGAAAATGACATTCGTGATGTTTGAAAGGAATTTTTAAAGGCGAGTACAAAATGTCATCTCTCTCTCCACATTCAATATTGATTTACTTATCATTAGGCTTCAAGTGGCCAAGCTATGTGTCTATATTATTTACTGCTATGGCTACAGTGCTTGTATTCAATGCTTATGCCTCATGCTTGTTACTTGCCCAATCAATATTTGTTAAATAAATGAGTGAACCTTTAATTCAGCTGACTATAATGCATGGAAGAGTTTTTATTTATCAGTACATACAAACAGAACTGTCTCTGGGGGAACAATAAGGAATGGTTCTGAGGCTTACACTGTATAGCTGATAAGGCATATTTAGAGTCATGATGAATATATCAATATTTTTGAAATGGCCAGTGAAGAAAATAACCTTAATACTTGTTTTTTGTTAATACAGATTAAAGGCCAAAAATTATTATTTCATTAAAGATGTTATTTTTGCATGTCTTTGTATTATGGACAAGGAGTGTTATTTCTAGTTATTTATCAATATCTATTATGTCTGATAGGAAAATATGGCATTTTAAGGAGATTTTTAAACAAAATGTTTTCTGTTACTGTTTCTTTAAAAAAATTTGATTGTATTGTTTGTATAGCTTTATATTTAGGCAAGTTTATCACTGGTAATTACAACTAGAAATGGCCAAGCTGTTGTGTTTATAGCAACATGTCCATTGTTGCTAATACGATGTAACTGACTTTTAATGAGTCTGGCAAATTTTATAAACAAGTATGCCAGGCACATCCTTTCATTACTGCCTAAGACGCATTAATATAATTATTTTCTCAAACATCTTGACTGACAAGTTAAATATTACTGCCACACTCATGTGGCACTCATGTGGGCTGTCAGAACACACCAGAAAAGGGAGAAGCTGTTTCTTTTTTTTTTTTTTTTTTTTTTTTTGAGACGGAGTCTCGCTCTGTCGCCCGGGCTGGGGTACAGTGGCCGGATCTCAGCTCACTGCAAGCTCCGCCTCCCGGGTTTACACCATTCTCCTGCCTCAGCCTCCCGAGTAACTGGGACTACAGGCGCCCACCACCTCGCCCGGCTAGCTTTTTGTATTTTTTTTTTTTAGTAGAGACGGGGTTTCACCATGTTAGCCAGGATGGTCTTGATCTCCTGACCTCGTGATCCGCCCGTCTCGGCCTCCCAAGTGCTGGGATTACAGGCTTGAGCCACCGCGCCCGGCCGGGAGAAGCTGTTTCTTTGGCTCTAATTTACCAATACGTATTATATTACTATTGTTTTCAAGGTACTACATGCTTCTCAGATTATAGTGAATGTGCAATTGAAAATACAGGCTCTCTCTTTAAGCTCTGTGTGCAGGGATGGTTATTTCCTTGGGATATTCAATATCTCTTCAGTCACAAAAAGATTTTATGCAATCATATGGTCCAAGGATCTAAAGCTATATTCTTATAAATGAACAATCTCTAGTTTGCTATGATACAGATGGCAGATAGCAACAAAGTTCCAGTGAAAGGGAAATGAAAATTTAGCTTGGGTCTATGATTGAAAATATCCCATTTAAAGACCACTGTGTTACACAATATATACAAAAGGACCACTTTGGAGGAATAAATTCTTTTGTAACCAATAAAACAATGCATCTGTAACATATTGCTTTCTTTATTTACAACCCATAAGAAAATATGTAATATTTAATTAGCTTCTCTCTTAAATGTAAAATTGCCAACTTACTAATAAAAACAAAATGACTAGTAAACATTGCATAGATATATGAACAAATAGAGTAGAATGGGTATTAGAAATTTGTACATTTCTAGTATTTTACAGTGGAAAAATTGAGGAGAGTAGAATTAAATGACTTATCCATATCAGCTAAAAAATCATTGCAAGAATTGTGTCAGAGCATCATTTCCCTACACCCTTCCTTGCCATTTTTCTTTCCATTTTGAGAATAAATTAATAGTTACAGATTTTTATAAAATATAAAATATTTTTAATACAAAGCATGAATATACACAATATATTGTAAGCAAAGACTTATTTAGTTTTATACTATCAGTGCCAGGGGTTGTTTTTGAAGGGTTTTAGCCAACCATAAACATAAATTGTTCATAAATGTTCAATCTACATGAAACCTAGTTTGTATTTCCTATGCATACACAGTTCAAGACAAGTCACCTCATGCTTCCTCATCCCTACAACTCATCCACTCCAAATGCATCTCCAGCATGAACATTCTGGAAACATAATTGTTCATTTAAATAAAACAGATTGATCAAATAAAGAAAATAGGTTGATCAGGAAAGAGGCAGTTGAATTTGAACGGATCTTAAAAATAATTCCATTCAACATTCCCCATTTACTGATGAAGAAATTTGCCTCTTGAATTTTACTGTTTCTTCATATATTTGTTATAGATGATACTCTCTTTGGTTAAAAATTAGAATTTGTTTGACTGAGTCTGTTTAATAAAATTAGTTAGATCAGCTTTATCACCAAAAAAGAAATCTCCTAAGTTTGTATTTCTCCATTTTTGAGTGTGGACAGAATGATTTGCATATGAGACATATGATGGGTGAATATGTGGTGTTAATCATATTCAATTACTGTAATAGCAGCTGATATTTACTGTCAGATACAAGTCTAAGCATGTTTTTGTAGATAGCATTATTTAGTCTCAAGAACTCTGTGAAATCACTTCACAATCAGGTTGAAAATCTGTCAAAGATTGTTCTTATTTAGTGATAATAATAGCTAACTTGGTGCATTTATCAGTATGACCTCTTCATATATTAACTATACATATGCTAACTAAAGTAATCATCAGAGTAACACTATAAGATAAACTATCCCTATGTAAAATTGAGAAATCTAAGACACAGAAAGTTTAAGTGGTTTGTCCAAGATCTTCTAGTAAGAACACAGCATAGCCAAATTTGAAACCGCACTTCAAATTTTAATGTTAGGGTTGCTCAGAAACACTGTATTACACTAAAATCCCGTGTTCGGCCATTGCCTGCAGCCCAGCTACAATAGTGTAGAGCATACAACCTGCCATCATCAGGGATGGTAAACCTCTGTCTCTATTACATTGTAATTGAATCATCTTGGATTAGGCACTTTCCCCATGTATAACATGAAAACAATTTTAATGACCAAATAAGATTTTCTTTTATGTAAAGAAGCCCAGCAGAGTGTCAAGCACATAGTAGTTGATTTGATAATGATTATTCATATTAGTCTATTATACACATTTGTACAGAAGGAAATTAAACTGTTGGGGTCGACCTACACAACTGTTTAAAAAAGATGTTGAAGTAAGAGAAGTCATTTACAAAAAGAATGTAAACAATTAGAAGGCATGCTGCATGATAAAAAAAAATGAACATTGAAGCCACATCTTATTCTTTTTATACTCCAGCACGAAACCTATCTAGCATATCTGTTCTTTAATAAAAGGCGGATAAACTAAATTGAAATCTCACACTCATGCATGTAGGTTTTCTATGTGTAGTACCCATATTCAAGCAAACAAACAAAAATCTCAGTACATGTGTTTGGTACAAATCAGAACAGGATGTTATTCAAGCAGACTTAAACATACCTAAATAGAATTAGCTTCTCTGTCTCTCTCTTTTTTTTTTTTTTTTTTTTTGAGACGGAGACTAGCTCTCTTGCCCAGGCTGGAGTGCAGTGGCGTGATCTGGGCTCAATGCAAGCTCCGCCTCCCGGTTCACACCAGGCGGCCGCCACCACGCCTGGTTAATATTTTGTATTTTTAGTAGAGACGGGGTTTCACCGTGTTAGCCAGGATGCTCTGGATCTCCTGATCTCGTGATCCACCCGCCTCAGCCTCCCGAAGTGCTGGGATTACAGGCGTGAGCCACCGAGCCTGGCCTAGTTTCTCTCTTTTTAGGGAAGTCAGAAAACATTCCTCAGTCTTCACAGAAATCTGGATTCTGGATGTAGGCAAAAACTTCAATCTTATGGCAACTGTGGCAACAGGAAGTCAGACTGATCTTGTACCCCCTGCTATTCTTCACTGCACAACGCTAGTGTTGTCACTGCATTGTCAGAATCAATGAACTCTTAAGTAGTACTTACAGCTTTTTAAGCAATTGCTTTCTCAAATGCCAGACAGAAGTCAGACTTTCATAGTCTGTCAGGGAGAAGATAGAAGGAAGAAACTCCTTTTTTCAGTGGCCTACTTTTTCTCCATCTCTACATTATTTCACTTCATAGAACTCGAAAAGAATAAATGAGCAAATGAATTTTAAATTACAAGTTACATTTTCCTTTTTTCCTTACACTTAACCTTTACAAAGTTCCACAGAAACCAGTTAATTAACCCAATTTGTGATTGAAATCGTCGTGCTGAGCTTCCACGTAAGTACGTTTTAATCCATGCTTTTCTTTTTGAAAGACCAAGTTGTTCTTGTCCTACAACTTAGAAATTAAACTATACATAAATCTATTCAGTTTTACATTTTAAATACCTTCAGTTTTTCTTTAATGTTTTGCTCATTAGCCTCGTTTTTCTTGTTTACATTTTCCCTAAAAAAAAAAAAAATAATAAAAATAACATTTTCTTATAGTTAAATATGAGAAACATCTTGTTTTTTGGTAGTTTTCCTAATGGCTGTTCTAATACATTTTTAATCTTATGATTACCAAAAAGATGGGCTTTAGTCCACCATTTTACACATGAGAATACTTATGCTCATGGAATTTAAATGATTAGCTTATGCTCATCAACTTAGTTGGCTAGTTAGATGTGTAGGTTGGATAATGGCAGAGCTCTTAATGGCAGCCTAACTCTCATCTTCTCACTTGTGTAAAATTTTATCAAAATGTATCAAATTATTACAAAATCATTACAATTTTCTTAAATTATGAAATATTTTCATTTAAAATATGAATGTGCCAATGGTCTTCTTATATAATTTGCACAATATGGTATTTTGAGGTTTTACATTTTAATTCTCTTAAAAATAGCAAATTGTAATTATCACGATACATAAAAGTAAAATGTGATCGTTACAATAAACCCTAAGTCATTATATGTAATTATACTGAGCACTTCTGAAAAGTTTTTCCATGCTGACTTGATGAAAATTATGTTGAACTACATATATCTAGTATATAAATAAAAAATAAGTGGTTTAACAATAGAATGTTAAGATTATACAAAGTGTGTGTGTATGTGTATCCTCCATCATTAAATAAATGAAAATTGACAAAAAAAAATTTTTTAGTGCTTCTATCGAATGTATCCAATGTTCACTTGGACCTTGATCAGATTAATTTTTCAGCCAATTATTTGGAGTTTCTCAATTTGTCTTATTTAACCTCTCTGGTAAAATAAATACTTTGTAGGAAAATCTTTGGAGAACAAAAATGAAGATGCAAAAGAAGAGCAGGAAATTGTCAAATATAAATTTTTATTGAAGGTTATCAAGCTACTTTCTCCTTATTTGAGGATGGTGTAGGTCTAATGGAATTAACATCTAAGGACATTTGCTGAGACAAATGGCACGAAAAACTAAATTCCCTTCAATGGGGTGTGTATTATTTCGAAGAGGATAATCAGGTGGATGACTTATCATCAACATTGTGGTCAGAGAACTGTGAGAAAAACTCTTGATTTTTGGATCTAATTTCACTACTTGAAAAGAACATATCTTCCACTTGAACTGAATACTGTAGAGAAATTAGGCATCTGTTCATGTAGGGAACCTGAGGGATGTTTAAATAAACTGGAAATGACTACATGTTTGGAGAGAATATGGTATACAACACCTGTGATTAGTGCATATGGTTAGCCACAGGTGTACAAATAAAATCATTCAAAATGAAAAAAAATCCAAAATGACTTATATAGTGACTTCAGAAACCATATTCTGTATTTGTAATCTTATACTCTACTTACATTGAACAGATAGGGAAAGGTGTACAACTATGATTTTATAGCATTTTTTTTAGCTGATACTATGTTTATTATGGAAACACAAAATTGGTTTTCTTAGCACACTTTACTGTACATAGTAGTTATCAAACAAATAAGATGAGAATAGAAGATTCAGCACATGAGTAACTAAAGTACCTCAAAACCATGTGCATTAACCTAACAACCCATCTTCAAAATTTAAAAAGCAGGGGTTGATGGAAGTTACAGGAGGTATAGACAAGTGTACAGGCATAGTTGGACATTTTAACATGCCTTTCCAAATATCTGGTAGAATAAGCAGAAAAAAATTAATGAGTATATTGATAATTTGACAAATATTAATCAAATTTACCTGATTGATCTGTATAGAAGTATAACATCAGTAACTGCACTATGCATATTCTTTTCAAGTACTCATGAATATTTACCAAAAGAAACCACAGCTTAGACAAAAGCAAGTAAAATTAATCTGTGTTTATAAATGTCATAATGGTTACATTGGAAGAAACTGAGGAAGAAGGTACACAGGAAGTGCTCTGGAGTGCTTTAAATGTTCTACATTGTCTTCTGAGTCGTATTTATACAATCTCACACAAATGTAAAAGTTCATGAATTTGTGCAAATAAGATTTGTGTGATTGCCTGTATGTTACTTATGCCATAATAAATGAATAAATAAATAAATAAACTAATATATATTCAACAAGAATCTAGGACTCTATTCACATAAATAGTTTCATGTACTGGAACAAGTTTCTTCATCTGTCTCTAATTTCATTTACTTAAGAAATTTTAAAAATATATAAATGCGTAAAATATTTATTTAATGGTATAATCAAACTTGATTAAATTAACTTGTTCGAGTTGCTACCTTTTGATCAACACTTAACTGAATGTGGTTGTCTGTTACACTGATTGCTCCAAATTAGCTATACTTCTAGGGATTCCCTTTGAGTTGTGCTGGCCTCGTGACTCACTTTAATCAACAGAAGGTGGTGGAAGGAGCACTGACCTATGCAGAAGTTTCTGGCCTGTACTTTAAGAAGGTTTAATAGCTTCCAATTCTGCACACTTGAGAATCATGACAAATCAAGGCCAGTTCTTCTACTGAGGAGACCACCTAGAATGAGCAGTTAAAGAGGCCACGTAAAGAAAGGCCCAGAAGAACATGGAGAGAGGGAAAACCAGATGCCCCAGGGTTCTAGCAAAGCCAAGTGTCTAGCCATCTTACTCTCTGAATATGTCCACCCAATAGACCACCAGCCAGCCAGTCAGCAAAACAACTACTCAGCCAAATCTAGCTAACATTGTAGAACTATGAGCAAATAAAATAAGTGGTCTTTTAAACCACTAAGTTTTGGGGTGGTTTGCTACACTGGAGTAGATAACTGAGATACTATATCAGTAACTTAGCTTGGTGTTTGATGTTAAGTATGGTAATTAGGAAGAATGAAATGGAATGGACATTGGGGTTGCCACAAGAGTGACTTTTATGTTCACCTCAAGTAAGAGTGATGAAGCATATAATGGATTTCGAGTCTTTTAAAATCTAGCCTGAATTTCTATCAAAATAATTCTTTTTATCTTAATTGGAGTTGAGTATTATGTTTGTAAAATAGCCACAGGGAGGCCTACTGACCTAGCCTTTGTATAGAAAATCAAAGTGTGAATCTTAATTTCACAGGCATAAAAAGTGTCCTGCGTGTATATTTAAATTCAGATGTTAGCATATTTAAAGATGTTTTATATTGTCTTATTACAATAATTTAAAAAGAAAGTAAAACAATGTGTATTCCACAAAGGGGCATGCTTCTTTTAATTGCTTGGATAATTCAGGGAGAAAAAGAAATCTCAGATTACATAAATGGAGAAGTATAAAGGGTTGTCAGTTAAAATACAGAATGTCTGGTTAAATTTCAAAAGCAGATAATGAATTTTATTTAGTGTAAGTATGTCCCATGCAATATGTGAAGCTTACTTATACTAAAAAATCATCATTTCTTATTTTATATACCATTCAAATTTAACTAGCATCTGGCATTTTTATTTGCTATTCTGACAACCCTAAAACAATAGTAAAATCAACAAATATTTGTTGAGTGAAACAGAAGGAATAATGGAGTTGAGAGTGGGGCAAAATTAGTAGTAGAAGAGGAATTGGAAATGTAGTTAGGGAAAGGATGAAGTAAAGAAGTTTAAGAGAGAAGTAGCTAGTGTACAATTATTGTTTTGGAAGTAGGAAAATAAACATGTTACGGAAGGATAATAAGACTGAAGAAATGTAATGTATGTGACCAGGAATGTCTAAAAATATTGCTTCATTATTTTCTATAAATGATGTAAACTTCCTCTTGTATTGCCCAGGTAATGGGGAACAGAGACTGGACAATGAAAGGGTGATAGATGTGCCACTCCAAAAATTGCCAGATTGGTATATTGACTATTTAGAGTTGAAAACGCTGGAATAAATTGTAGTTTTAGAAAGGGCAAACTGATTTGTTTCTTCTTGCATTCAGCAAATGATAAAGATTCTCCTGGGAGAGGTGCCCTCTCCATACCAGAGTGAAAAATAGCCCTTGTCACCAGAGACTTGGAGTTGTTGGCTGCAATGGACCTGAATAAACATATTTAATTAGGCAACCCTTATCTTCTACCTGCTTTGCCCCCCACCCCCCTCCACCACCTCCCCCCTCCCAGCCGCCCAGTAGATCTCCTGGAGACTCCCCTAGAAAATTTTAGCATCCTAACCAGTTTTTCTTTCTCTTATTTTTTCTTCTCAAATTTATTGCTCTTTGTCTGAAAAAATACAAGAGCATCTACTTTGACCACTTCTTCAGACTTTACTCTCTTGTGAAGATCCCCATGTATGTATAAAACGAATACAATGTGTATAATTTTCTCTTGGTAATCTACCTGGTGTCTCCTTGTTTTTTAGATCCAGTTTAAGAGTTCAGTAAGAGGTAAAGGGGGTTTGGTATGAATGGTATCTCCCCAGCCCCCATTCAACCTGGATGATTCAGTCTATTCTGATAAAATGCTTTTTGTGGTGGTTGTTGTTGTTGTTGTTTTTGTTGTTGTTGTTGATATGGAGTCTTGCTCTGGTGCCCAGGCTGGAGTGCAGTGGTATGATCTGGGCTCATTGCAATTTCTGCCTCCCAGGTTCAACCAATTCTCTTGCCTCAGCCTCCTGAGTAGCTGGGATTACAGGCATGTGCCACCATGCCTGGCTAACTTTCGTATTTTTAGTAAAGACATGGTTTCACCATGTTGGCCAGGCTGGTCTCGAACTCCTGACCTCAAGTGATCTGCCCACCTTGGCCACTGATACGGTTTGGTTCTGTGTCCCCAGCCCCAAATCTCGTCTTGAATTGTACTCCCATAATGTCCACATGTTGTGTGAGGGACCTGGGGGGAGATAAGTGAATCATAAGGCGGTTTCCCCCACACTGTTCTCACGGTAGTGAGTCTCATAAGATCTGATGGTTTTATTAGGGGTTTCTGCTTTTGCATCTTTCTCATTCTCTCTTTGCCAGCTGCCATCCATATAAGATGTGACTTACTCCTCCTTGCTTTCCACCACGATTGTGAGGCTTCCCTAGCCATGTGAAACTGTAAGTCCAATTAAACATCTTTCTTTTGTAAATTGCCCAGCCTCAGGTATATCTCTATTAGCAGTGTGAAAATAGATTAATATAGTAAATTGGTACCAATAGAGTGGGGCGCTGCTGAAAGTATACCCGAAAGTGTGGAAGCGGCCTTGGAAATGGGTAACAGACAGAGGTTGGAACAGATTGGAGGGCTCAGAAGAAGACAGGAAAATGTGGGGAAGTTTGGAATTTCCTAGAGACTTGTTGAATGGCTTTGACCGAAATGCTGATAGCAATATGGACAATCAAGTTAAAGTCCAGGCTGAGGTGGCCTCAGCTGGAGATAAGGAACTTGTTTGGAACCAGAGCAAAGGTGACTCTTGTTATGCTTTAGCAAAGAGACTAGCAGTATTTTGCCCCTGCCCTAGAGATTTGTGGAACTTTGAACTTAAGAGAGGTGATTTAGGGTATCTGGTAGAAGAAATTTCTAAGCAGCAAAGCATTTAAAAGGTGACTTGGGTGTCGTTAAAGGCATTCTGTTCTATAAGGGAAGCAGAGCATAAAAGTTAGGAAAATTTGCAGACTGACAATGCTATAGAAAAGAAAAACCTATTTTCTGAGCAGAAATTCAAGCTGGCTGCAGAAATTTGCATAAGTAATGAGGAGCCCAAATGTTAATCCCCAAAACAATGGGAAATATATCTGTAGGGCATACCAGAGGTCTTCACAGCAACCCCTCCTATCACCAATCTGGAGGCTGGGTCCTGGTCCCCCTACTGTGTGCAGCCTAGGGACTTGGTGCCCTGGGTCCCAGCTTGCTGCAGCTGTGGCTGAAAAGGGCCAACATAGAGCTTGGGCCATGGCTTCAGACGGTGCAAGCCCCAAGCCTTGGCATTGAGCCTGTGGGCACACAGATGTCAAGAATTGAGGTTTGGGAATCACCACCTAGATTTCAGAAGATCTATGGAAAGTCCAGGCAGAAGTTTGCTGCAGTGGCAGTGCTCTCATGGAGAACCTCTGCTAGGACAGTGCGGAAGGAAAATGTGGGGTGGAAGCCCCCACACAGAGTCCCTATTGGGGCACCACCTAGTGGAGCTGTGAGAAGAGGGCTACCATCCTCCGGACTCCAGAATGATAGATCCACCAAAAGCTTGCACCATGTGCCTGGAAAAGCTGCAAGCACTAAACCCCAGCCCATGAAAGCAGCCAGAAGGGAGGCTGTACCCTGCAAAGTCACGGGGGGCAGAGCTGTCCAAGGTTATGGGAACCCACTACTTGCATCAGTGTGACCCAGATGTGAGACATGGAGTCAAAGGAGATCATTTTGGAGCTTTAAGATTTGACTGCCCTGCTGGATTTTGGACTTGCATGGGCCTTGTAGCCCCTTTATTTTGACCAATTTCTCTCTTTTGGACTGGTTGTATTTACCCAGTGTCTGTACCCTCATTGTATCTAGGAAATGACTAGCTTGCTTTTTATTTTACAGGCTCAGAGGTGGAAGGGACTTGCCTTGTCTCAGATGAGACTTTGGACTGTGGACTTTTGAGCTAAAGCCAAAATGAGTTAAGATTTTGGGGGACTGTTGGGAAGGCATGATTGGTTTTGAAATGTGAGGACATGAGATTTGGTAGGGTCCAGGGGCAGAATGATATGGTTTGGCTATGTGTCCCCACCCAAATCTCACCTTGAATTACACTCCCATAATTCTCACATGTTGTGAGAGGGACATGGTGAGAGATAATTGAATCATGGAAGCAGTTTCCCCCATACTGTTCTCATGGTAGTGAGTAAACCTCATGAGATCTGATGATTTTATCAAGGGTTTCTGCTTTTGCATCTTTCTCATTCTGTCTTTGCCTGCTGCCATGCATTGTAAGACATGACTTGCTCCTCCTTGCCTTTCACCAAAATTGTGAGGCTTCTCCAGCTACATGGAACTGTAAGTCCAATTAAACCTTTTCCTTTTGCAAATTGCCCAGTCTCAGGTAGGTTTTTATTAGCAGCACAAAGATGGACTAATACAGCCTACCAAAGTTCTGGGATTACAGGTGTGAGCCACCATGCCTGTCTTGAAAATGCTTAATCTCGCAGATTCTAACTCTTGCCACACATCCTCCTTAAGATGGTGCCCAGTGGGATATAAGGAGTTTCTAGGACCTGATAGCATTCAGGGAGGGGAACATCTATCCACTGGCCTTGGATTGCAACACCTGCTTCCACATGCTGGCCTTATTCTTACAAAGCCTGTTGGTCCTGTAAGGAATCCTACCTGGAGAAGTCTGTGGCACCCACTGCAGCTGATGGGTGACCTTGCTACCATTTGTTCTTGTCTCTTGTGTGCCCGGTCACATTATGAGTTTCTCTTAGATAACTATACTCAGGAAGAAAGAGGCTGGATCCAGTATTTTTATGATCTTGCATTTCAAATAAAAAGTTTTGGCAAGAAACTTCTAAAAAATAATATATATTAGGCTCACCTTAATAAAATAGTCTAGACTTGGAGTGGAATTATTTTGTATTCTTTATTTAAGGAACATAATGGTTCTATGAAGTAAGCAAAGATCAAATATTGATGAAAATGCAGGTAATTTTTTAATATCTACTGGCAGATGGCCTCTACAGGCTCTGTATTTACTATTCGTGTGTTGTTCCCACCAATCTTCTTCATTCATATAAACTTAGTGTTCACCAGGGGATATATCAATAGTTCATGAGTTTGACTGTAAATAAGAATCTCAACAGTGAGACTTATTTTTCTGCTTTTTAAAATGTAATCAGTACCCAAATCAATATCACTACTCTTTTTAAAGACTAAGAAGTTTTTATGTTCAGAGAAAGCTGATACTTTATTAGTGCAGGAGAAAAAGCTGTTCCTTTTCAAACAGTAAAAAACACAAACATCTTAAATATGTATTAGAAACCATTAACGCTCAAGGGAGATCTGACCTGCTGTAAATTTTCTATGGTATAGGTCTTACCTCTTCTCATATCTAAAGTTAATGTTTTAATGACAAGAATTTACAAGAAAAAAATAGTTTAGTATTTAATTTGGATTTAATAATGCTTTGTGAGTCTGCACAAAATATTGCAGAATTTTAACATGGAAAGCTGAACGAATATTTTTCAGACTTTAAGTTATTAAAACATGTTTTTTTTCTTATTTGGTAGTGAACTTGTATTTCAGCCAAACAGCTGCAACTGTGGGCTGCCAAAACTACTCTTCTTACACTTTCAGGTTACTTGATTAAATTACTATATACATAAAAATCCTTTCCAGAGAGTGAACAAAACGTGGACAGTGTTATGTTAATTGCATTATTCCTAGAAGAGAAGTTACATAGAAAAAAACACTGTTGAAATTTTAATATGCTTTGTTATTTTTGCATCATTTGGCTCAAGGATCAAAATGAAATCAATTATAACAAAACAATAGATCATTTAAGAATGGTGTTAATACTTTTTAATTGAATTCAGAGAACTTATATGAATTAGATCTTTTGATCCTCACACCAGCCCCATACTGGAAGAAGGACAAGGAGTTTTCATTTTTCATCTATGTGTGATTAGAAGCAATGGTACCTTAAGATGTAAAAAGGTCCCAGTTTTACCCTGTTCTCTGCCAAGCACTCGATAAGCTACTTTTCTCTTTCTACGTGTTATGGGTTTAAAGTATCTAGAGTTATATCCTTTATTTTGTAATAGGTCCACCTATATAGTGTGAGTGGATTGAGATTAGGACTGAAAATAATTGCTCACTCCTCCTAGTATCCACAAATACATGTTTGGTGAATCTGAGTTTCAACTGTAAGGCCAGGGTTGAAATGATTGCATTAGAGATTGAAATGAAGTTTAGAAACCTTCTTCTGTTTCATCTTCAACCGAGGTCTGGAGGGACCTAGCTACATAATCTTTGCAGACTTCTTTTCAAATATAACAACAATCTCCCTATCTATTACGCATAAAATATTAGCAGGGGCAGAACTAACAGACAGAAATCATATCTGCCAACCTTGGCAAAATGACAGTTTTGTCTTTCAAATAAGGACTAAATTCTGTAGGAGGAAAACTTATTTCGTGTTAAACAGAGTCCTAAAGTATTATGCAATTGGCAAAATTTACTACGCATTTATGGTATTATGAGTTTACTGTATTTGAGTTTGTTCAAATAATTTCACATATCTAGTGGAAATTGTATCTTATGTGATGATTTAATCTAACCACAGCTGCAGCAATATGAATTACACTTAAGACTATGCTGATTGATTATAATCAGTTTTAATCATGTCTTATAATTACATTGCATTATAGCGGCAGAGGCTGTTTAAGCCTACTCAGCACAGAGCTATATAAAGAAGATTATTTGTTACTTCTGACAGTCTCAGTCAACATTCAAAATGGCCTGCAAACAATACGTTTATTAAATTTATTTTCTAGGCATCAAATAAGCTTCTTGATTTACTCACAGAAGTTGAAACAGAATTGCAAGCCAGTCTAAAGCTTATTAACTACTATACTAAAAATATCTTCTCAAAAACATTAATAATTTCGTATATGGATCACATTCGTGTATCAATATTTGAAGTACATTGAATTTCAGTGAATGTAAAATAATCAAGTGAGAAGTTTGGAAGTAGAGGAAGGTATAGATAAAATAAAATTGGCAGAAACATTCATTGATGATTTATTAAAGCAGGGTAATGGGTATATAGAGGTTTGTTATGTTATTCTGTTTAATGTGTATATGTTTGAAATTATTCATATAAAAAGTTATATATATAGTTTCCTATAGTAAAGAAAACTGAACAAACCCTATAGAGTGCCTATTTATGTCTATATACAATAATGACAAAGGTATTCTTTAAAATTCATGTATCTAAGTTGCTTTGTTATGTCTTAGAGGAACAGTTTGCCTTTAAATTGAAAACTCCTAATAGACTGACTATTTTGAAACACTCAAGATTATTTCACCAAAATCAAAGCTCCAGTAGTCTCCTTTTAGCCTAACCTCCTTCTTTTCTCTTATAATGATGCCCACTTTTCACCTGTACTCAGTAAGCCACAGTAAACAATCATTTAGAAAATACTGTGCTTTTCTATCATCAATGTTTTATTAGTAAAAATGTTTACACTTCACACAATTAAATACAGCCACCACAAGAAGCATATCAATATTCTGAATAAGTTGTATAAGGCTCATTCTGAATAAGTTGCAAGACTTGTTCTGATTACAATTATGTGTGTCTTGAAGTATATGAAAAGTGAAAAGTCTGTGTCCATTTTAAATTACTTAATACATATCTTTAGATATAGGCACCTTACTTAATTGTCTGAGACTTAATCTTTTCATTTTTGTGTGACTATACATAGTGAATGTAAACCCATCTGGCAAAAGTTTTACCTACAAAACACATATAGGTTAGATATTTGTTATCTCTGATTTTCCTTTCACACTTCCTATCTGGTTCTTTATGTATTCAAATGAGGATTGGACTATGGTTTGGTAACTGATATTAGAAACAAAAAAAATGTAGTGCCGATTTGGAGCACTCTCATTAGGCTTAACATTTTCAACTTGTTTGGACTTTGTCTCACTGCTTACATAACAAGATGCCAAACAGGTATTTTTCTTGATTTGTCATTTTATCTCAAGTCTCAAAACAAGACAATGGATTTCAAATATCCAATATAATGATTGATTTTATGTGTTAATTTAACTGAGATAAGGAATATCCAGAGAGCAGGTAAACCATTATTTCTGTGTGTATCTCTGTCTGAATGAGATTAGCATCCCATCGGGTAGACTGAATAAAGATGGAACTCACAAGTGCGGGTGGGCATCATCCAATCCCTTGAGGGTCTGAATAGAACAAAAAGGCAGAGGAAGAGTGAATTTGCTCTCTCTTCTTGAGCTAGCACATTTATCTTCTCCTGCCGTTAGACATCAGAGCTACTGGTTATTGGGTCTTTGGATTCTGGGACTCACACCAGAGGTCCCTCCTGGGTCTCAGGCCTTTAGATTCAAACTGAGTTACACCACCACCTTTTCTGGTTCTCCAGCTTGTAGAAGGCAGATTATGAGACATCTTGGAATGCATAATCATGCGAATCAATATTCATAATAAATTATACACATACACGCTATTGTTTTTCTTTCTCTGTGTTAGGGCTAAGAGAACCCTAACACGCTCAAACTTTTAAAAATAGCAATTAAGCTTTTTGTGCCATAGTGTTTTAGAATATAACTCAGAAATAATTTGTCATTATAACTTATCATCCCTCTGCACTTTATGTAAAGGACAAGGCAAGGTTTATCAGAAGAGATAAGAGTAGGAGTAAAAATTTCCTTGAACAGAATCATCAGAGAGTTATGTGATACTGCTATATTTTTCCTTGGAAAAGAGGAGAGGATTCCTGAATCTAAAATTAAAGTTTGTTTTGTTTTTTCTTAAACCAGAGAGGAACTCTTTTCCCCTTGAGTCACAGGAGGAAAACTTCAAGAGTTTGCGGATCAGAAAGTATGGTGGCTGACACATGACTGGAAAAACGTAAAGGAGAAAGGTTGTAATACTTGCTGTGATGGCAGATGGATGGCAGTGAAGCCAGCTGCACATCTATGGAAAGGGACTGTGTTTCCTCTAGGCTGCTATAGAAACCACAGAAGATATGCACATGTGAGTAATCTTGGAAAAGACCCAACCAAGGAGGCTGTACTCAGCAGAACTAGTTTGTGTGGGACACACAGTCAGAAAAAAAATTGGACGCGAAAGTGATAGAGATAGCAAGAGACTGTGTCGGTTATCGGGGCAGGCACTGCAAAGCCTTCTAAAGGGGATAAATGGGGCTGATCTTTGTAACACTCATAAAAGTTTCCCTAGAGGAAAAAAATGAACATTTAGGGATCAGCCACCCCAAGGTTCCCATTACCAGAACATAACAGCATCTGCTACAAATGATTGCCCTTGTTACACCTAGGAAATTCTCAGGCAGGAGTGGAGGTAGAGAAGGAAGAGAGAAGAAAACAATTCCCTTCTTCACTATTGTTTTTACAATCTGGACATGGCCTGCACTGTAAGGAAAATGGCCTGGGTAAGGGTTGAGTTGAGAAGAAAAGGAGAATCCAAACCTGTAATGTGTCCTGTGATTCATTACAATTCTGTAAGATAGGGCTATGCTTACTGCAAAACATGAATCAACAGCCAGAACAACATGGGCAGACATCCCATTGACTTCCAAACATGTAGAGAAAAACACTGGTTTTCCTCCACTTTTTCCCTGTAAGACATTTTTGTTTTCTCCCAGAGAGAATTTCTTATGATCCTTGAAGACTTATGAAGAAATAAATAATCATGTCAAGAAAAGAGAGATTTGAAAGAATGATCCATGGTAGCAGAAGGAAGACCCAAGTCAAAGGTTTACTATGCTATGATAGTGGATTTGTTTTCTCATTTCTTCTCATAACTGTTACAACAACCAGGATGAAGACCCAAAAGTTTAAAGTAAATTAAAATTTTAAAAATAGAGAAAAAAAAAAAAACTCAAGCTGATAAATTAACCACAATAACCAATGAGCTCTTCTCATATTCATATTTTCTAGATAACTGGTTCTAAGAGAGAAAATAAAAATAATAGTGTTCTTGAGATTATAAAACTATAACAGGTAGATGCTGATTTGCTAAAATTGGTAAAAGGCCTCCTTCTCTAATACATTTTTTGAAATAATTGAATCAAGAAGAGCAAAGAAAAATGAGAAGACATTGTAGTACTGCACTGAAAATACAATATAAAATCTTAGATTATAATCAAGATGTTTCAGCATTTTAACTGAATGGATCAATCGCTAACCTGCCATATGTGAGTCATTAAGTGATTTTCAAACCCATTTTGTAACAAGTTTCTTGACGAACTCAACCATTAAAAATAAAAATTACCATCAAGT